>NC_135332.1:80997419-81682835 GCF_023851605.1 Tamandua tetradactyla
TTGATCTGGAAACTAAGAATAGAGAAGTCTTAAGAGCTGGCTGCTCAGATGGAGTGACCAGAGAAGAGAACAAATTGATTCCTAAGCAGGAAAGCTCTGAAGATGTACCTTCACACAAGGTGAGAATAGGAAGACTCAAACAGGTTATTGCTCTAGTTCCTGAGACTAGAGAAGTGTATAAACCTGAGGACAAAACAGTAAGGCTTTGGGGAATCCTAAGAAATTTGAGAGAATTTAGACAAATAACAATCAGCAAGGAAACCTGCACCAATGAGAAGAACAATGAATGCAGTGAACCTGAAAAAGCTTCAGTACAGACTCGAAAACTTTTACACGAACCAGAGAGTTTTCAGATTACAGAATACTGATAGCAATGACAAGTAAGGCATGAGCCTCAACCAGACTTTAGCTGCTGGTAAACATGAACAAATGAGTCTAAAACAGAATTTTCAGAATGGGGAATATAAGAAAGGTTTAGTGAATCTCTCCCATCTTGCTCAATGTAAGAGCATTCTACTTGAGAAATCATATAAATGTAATGCATGTGATAAATCCTGTAGTCAGAGCTCAGACCTAATTCAGCACCAGAATTCACACCAGAGTGAAATCTCAGAATTGTAAAGACTGTAAATCTTCAGCAGTTATGTGTCTATTACTCAACATTAGAAAATTCGGAGGGCCCCTCTCTCTACTGTGTGACAGTGACTTCTACCTCATGCCTAGTTGAATATAAGGGTCCTGTGAGAGCAGTGAATGTGGGTTCACCATTTTAAAACATCAGAAATTCATTTCAGCAAAAATCTATATACATGTAGTGAATGTGGGAAAGACTTCAGATTGAGTTCACATCTTACTCAGTGCCAAAGCATTTACCACAGATGAGAAACCACATGAATATAATGAATGTGGAAAAGCCTTCTGTCAAAATGCATTATTCAGCATCACAAAAGTCTCAGGAAAGAGAAATCCAGTGAATAGAATAATTACAGGGAATGTTTCTGTTATAGCTTGGGTGTTACCTGCAACAAGAGGTTCTTCCCATAGAAAATACCTTTGATTGTGGTACATGTGGGAAGAACTTCAGTCAGAGCACATCTTCTATAACAGCAAAGAATTCCCACTGAAGATAAACCTTAGTGTAATGAATGTGGGAAGGCATTTAGCCAAAAGTTCAGGCCTCAACATCTGGGAGTTCACATCAGAGAGAAATCTCATATGCATTGGATGTGGTGTAGTCTTCAGCCATAGCTCAGCTGTTACTCAGCATCAGAAAAATCACACCAGAGAGAAACCCTACTAATGTGACAATAGTAGGAAAGTTTTTTTGTTGTTGGCTAGGGAATTAAAAAAAAATTTTTATTAATTAAAAAATTACAAGAAACACAGACATTCCCAACACATACACTCAGCAATTCACAATATCATCACATAGTTGCATATTCATCATCATGATCATTTCCCAGAACATTAGCATCAATTCAGAAAAAGAAATAAAAAGACAACAGAAAAGTATAACAAACAGAAAAAAAAATTTACAGGCCGTACCCCTTCCTTACTGATCCCTTTCATTGATCACTAGCATTTCAAACTAAATCTATTTTAACATTTGTTCCCCCTATTATTTATTTTTGTTTCATATGTTCCTCTCATCTGTTGACAAAGTAGATAAAAGGAGCATCAGACACAAGGTTTTCACAATCACACAGTCACATTGTGAAAGCTATTTCATTATACAATTATCATTAAGAAACATGGCTACTGGAACACAGCTCTACATTTTCAGGCAGTTCCCTTCAGTCTCTCCATTACATCTTGGATAACAAGGTGATATCTACTTAATGCATAAGAATAGCCTCCAGGATAACCTCTCGATTCTGTTTGGAATCTCTCAGCCATTGACACTTTGTCTCATTTCACTCTTCCCCCTTTTGGTCAAGAAGGTTTTCTCAATCCCTTGATGCTGGGTCTCAGCTCATTCTAGAGTTTTTATCAGTCCCTTGATGCTGAATATCAGCTCATTCTGGGATTTCTGTCCCACACTGCCAGGAAGATCCACACCCTGGTAGTCATGTCCCACATAGACAGGGGGAGGGTCGTGAGTCCGCTTGCTGTGTTGGCTGGAGAGAGAGGCCACATCTGAGCAACAAAAGGTTCTCTTGGGGGTGACTCTAAGGCTTAATTTTAAGTAGGCTAGACCTATTCCCTGTGGGGTCAAGTTTCATACAAACAAACCCCAAGACTGGGGGCTCAGCCTATAGCTTTGGTTGTCCACACTGCTTGTGAGAATATCAAGAATTCAACTTGGGGATGTTGAGTTTTCCCCCGTTCTCACCATTCCCTGAAGGGGACTTTGAAAATACTTTTCCACTCACTGATCAAATCACTCTTGGATTCATCAGGGCATCACCTGGACAAACCAACAAAATCTCATGTCCTATACAAAGTTCCATGTACTTAAGGTGTTCAATCAACTATCTAAATAAGTTATATTAGGAGATGCACTTGTCAAAGTATAGATTTGTACCAAATAAACATTTTTTGCTTTAGTCTCACACATTAGTTGAAATTTTAAAATATTACCATCTATTTTCAGCACACTGCAGTAATGACATTCTTTTGTTCTTCCTCATGCAAAAATATTTTTTAATTTGTACATTTAGTCACTATCATTATACACTCTATGCATTCCTAGATTACACCATCTCAATCTTTATCATCTATCTTTCTTTGTGATTTCATTTATGCCCCAGCCCTCCTCCCTCTATCATTCTCATATGCAGTTTCATTCAGTGTTTTAACATAATTGTATTACAGTTAGGTAGTATTGTGCTGTCCATTTCTGAGTTTTTATATTCAGTCCTGTTGCACAATCTGTATCCCTTCAGCTCCAATTACCCAATGTCTTACCCTATTTCTATCTCCTGATGGTCTCTGTTACCAAGGAAATATTCCAAGTTTATTCACTAATGTCACTTCATATCAGTGAGACCATACAGTTTTTGTCCTTTTGTTTCTGGGTAATCACACTCAGTATAATGTCCTTAAGGTCCATTCATGTTGTTACATGCTTCATAACTTTATTCTGTCTTACAGCTGCATAATATTCCATCTTATGTAAATGTCACAGTTTTTTATTCAACTGTCTGTTAATGGACATTTTGGTTGTTTCCATCTCTTGGTAATTGTTAATAATGCTGCTATAAACATTGGTGTGTAAATGTCCATTTGTGTCCTTGGCCTTGTGTCCTTTGAGTAGAGACAGCATATAGATGGGTCCTGTTTTTTAATCCATTCTGCCAGACTATGTCTTTTGATTGGAGAGTTTAATCCATTAACATTCAGTGTTATTACTGCGTGGGTAGTACTTTCTTCTACTATTTTGCCTTCTGGATTTTATATGTCATATCTAATTTTCCTTCTTTTTACTTTTACTCATGGTCTTCCTTTCCACACTCTTCTCCACACCTCTCTCTTCTGTCTTCGTATCTGTCTCTAGTGTTCCCTTTAGTATTTCTTGCAGAGCTGGTCTCTTGGTCACAAATACTTTCAGTGATTTTTTGTCTGAAAATGTTTTAATTTCTCCCTCATTTTTGAAGTACAATTTTGCTGGATATAGAATTCTTTGTTGGCAGTTTTTCTCTTTTAATAATTTAAATATATTATCCCACTGTCTTCTTGCCTCCATGGTTTCTGCTGAGAGATCTGCACATAGTCTTATTGGGCTTCCCTTGTATGTGATGGATTACTTTTCTCAGGAAAGCTTTTAATCACTGTGAAACTTTTAACCAACAGTGAGAAACCATCAGTGAGAAAACCTGTGAATGTACTGAATGTGGTAATACATCATGGTATTTTCATACCTTAGTTATTCCTTAGACACTTGCAGAATTCATACTGGAGTAAAATTCCATCTCTGGATTGAATGGGAAAAACCTTCAGTCAGAGTAACTACTTGATTCAGCATCAACTTCATGCTTTACAGGCAGCCTTTGAATGTAATTAATGTGTACATATCAGAGGACATCAACCATATTTGAGACCTTTATTCAAGATCAAAGAATCTATATCCAAGAGAAGTCATCTGAGTATAGTAAATGGCAAATCTTGGTTACAAGTTTGTCTTTTACAACCATCAGAATATCCACACTAGAATCTGATGTAATGCAAGGGGAAAAACTTACATCATATTTCATATTAATAAATGTAAAAACTTCAATTGGGAAAAAAAACAGACAAAACTGAACTTTTTTAGGAAGACAGTGGTTATGTAGCAGGCAGGCCTTTCCGTCTTTCTGGTTTAGTTGTGCTCTCTGTGAAAAATCCCCAAACCCCCTCTCCTTGCAGGCAAGTGAGATAAGATAAGGTTCATTTCCCGGTATAGAAACCCCCTCCCCTAGCCTTCAGGAACTGGTAAAAATGCACATAGGCAAAAGAAGACATTCCTGGGGTGGGGGGCCCTCAGCGGTTCAGCTTTGGGACATTCTCAATTTAAATCAGCCAGTTGTGTACCTTGTCTTTAACATGTCAAAAAGTCTATAAAAGCTAAGGTTGCCTTTTGTTCAGGGCTCAGAATTTTGAGGTGACTCAGCTGGGCCCTCGTGCACAGGAGCTAATAAAGTCTGCTTCCCGAAACTATGGATCCTTAGTTTCAGCCTGTTCTAACTTCATGGAACGTTTCTGGAGGCCTGTGGCCTCGTTCCTGGTTTTCATGCTACAGTTACCTTTGGGGAGAAGGGAGGGAGATGGTGTGAGAAGAGCCATAAAGGAAGCTGCTGAATTGCTGACAGTGTTTTGTTTACTTTTTTCCTTGACTTGGATGGTGGTTACATGGTATTTACTTTTATTATTATTTTTAATTATACATATATGTTTTGTGTATATGCTTCTATTGTAATATATCTCAATGGAGAAAAAGACAGATTAACTCACTCAAAGTACATACATGTTCTCACACTTTGAGAGCAAAGGTTTCATAGGCCAGAGATGCTGTGGTGTAATAATGTTCTGGTCCTTTTGAGTTTTTGTATTTCTCACTGTGGTGAATCTACAGTTGTAGTCATAGAGCTACAGAATGGAGCCAGGCAGTTGTCTTTGATCTCTGAGAAAGGAGAGAGGGCCAACCATAAATGGAAATCTCTAAGTGCCAACACTTTTCCTTCCCTGTTACCTCTTGGCCTCTTCTCCTTTGCCTTCCTGAAGTTTGAATCTCCCCTGCTGCACTCTCTGTGTCTAGAATATGTCATGATGTGCCTCACCCAACTCAGGACTGCCTAGCTCACATAGCCTCATCACTTTGTCTCCATTTCCTCCCATTACAATTCCCCTGTCCCTGGTGATAGCCGTTTAGAAAGTAGCTTCCATCAGAATGCATCTTTTTTAAATTTTATTTTTAAATTGTTATATATTGTATATTCACATACCACACAATCATCCAATCATCAATGGTTTACATTATCATCATATAGCTGTGCATTTATCACAATCGAATTTTTTTCTTTCTTGTGAAAAATAACATGTAAAAAACATTAAAAAAATAAACTTCAAAGTATATGACAACAATTAGCTGTAGAACAGATTTCAGAGTTTCAGAATTTTAGGTTTTTACTTCTAGCTACTCTAAGATACTGAAAACTGAAAGGAATGTCAATATAATGAGACTGCATATTTTAACTGTCCCTAGAATGAGGCTGTGTTTGTTCCTTTCCTCTTCAGATTTGTCCTCCTTTGAGCCACTAAGCTTCCTTCCCTCTCAACTTTGAAGCAAGGGTAATGAAAAGTACTTCTAACAGGTTTTTCAAAACTTAGTTCTTCATGATTTTCCAAAGTAATTCTTTACTGAAACACAGTATTCTTTTTCTGAATGTGATAGAAACTCTTAGTCACACAGATTTTCCTACTCCCAACTAGAAAGTGGAAACATGTAGGATCTTCCTTTAGAGTGTAAACTTCTTAAATGTGGGGATTGTATTTTTATCTAATATCCACATTGTACCCCAGAGCCTAGCTTAGTTCCTGGCTTGCTGAAGGGGCTCAATAAATATTTGATGAATGGATGGGAGGGAGAAGGAAGAAAACCATTGCCTACTCCCCACCTGGCAGGAAAGGAAGCTGATGGCCTTGAATATGCTTGGGAGACTCTTCTTCCTGCCCTGACAAAAGAGAAAAATACAACTATTTAGTGAATATAATGAGCAATGGCCCATTTTGTAGAAATGAAGAAATTCTAAGTAATAACAATGAAATATCATTTCTCCTATTATATTAACCAGAAAATTTTGTTTGAAGTGATAATAGTCAACACTGGCAATGAGTGCTATTTAAAACTGATGTTCTCAGCCAGGCTAGTGGGAGTGAGCAGTGAGAGGACCTTTTAAGAAAAGAATTTGGCAATATATACTAATATTAAAAAAAATTTGTATTCTTTGATTTCATAATCTCACTTCAGAGGGCCTAGCCAAGAAAATACCTTAAAGGAGAATCAAGATATTTGCTAATAATGTCTTTTATATTAAGTGAAAATGACCTTAGTATGAAAACAGTTGATAAATCATGGCATACCCACATAATGAAGATGGATGCTAAAGGTAATTATGAGCATTATGTGGCCACATAGGAAATAATTCTGTTAAGTAAAAAAAACCAAAAAAATGTAGTATAGAAAACTGTTTATTTTTATTATATCATATAAAAATATAATGTGTAAAAAAATCCTAGAAAGGCATATACTAAAAGATAAAACAATGGTTTATGGGAGAATATTTTAGTTGATTTGTTTCTGTTTCTGAATTTTATTTTATGCTATAAATTTTATTAAACTTTAAATTTCTCAAAATTAAGCCAACTGTGTAAGTCAGTAGAAAGTGTCTGCTTTTTACTGATCTCCTTCACATTCTTTATGTGTGTAGAAACAAGGGTCAAAACCTTACACAGGACTTCCTGGAAGATGGCGGCTTAGTAAGACGCGCGGATCTTAGTTTCTTCTCCAGGACACCTACTAGGGGAGTAGAAACGATACAGAAAGCACCCAAAGCCACAACAGACATAAAAAAGACAGCGTACCCCATCCTGGAACGGCTGGCTGGCTGAGAGAAGCAGCTCGGGTGAGATCGCCGAAGCGCGCGGGCCTTACTGGGCGGGGTGGCAAGCGGCCGGAGTTACTCCCTTCCCCCTTCCCGGGCCGGCTGGGAGAATTGGAGAGGTGGTCCCCTGAAACCAAGGCGACTGGCGCCCACACCATGCGCAGCCCCCGGACCAAGTGAGAGAATTGGATCGGAAACCCCCAGGCCGCGGAGAACGGTGACCCCGTGACTCCCGGGGAACGTGCACTCTCTCGGGCGGGCCGCTGCCGCTGGCGCCCTCCCGCCACGCGTGTTGCCCAGGGCCGACTAGGAAATTCGTACGGGCTCTTTCCCTGGCTGCGGCGACCAGCAACCCTCCCTGCGTTCGGACCCCGGGCCGGCTCAAGCCGCTTCGGCTAGCGAACCCCCAGGACGGCGAGAGTTTTCCAAAGGTTAAGGTCCCACAGCACCTTTTACTGGTGGGACCCGCAGACAAATGTGTGCCACGAGCGCCACCTACTGGGCAGGATAAGAAAAACAGAACCCAGAGATTTCACAGAAAAATATTACAACCTTGCTGGGTCCAACACCAAGAGAAATCTGAATAAATGCCCAGACGCCAGCAGCAGAAGATAACTGTCCACGCTCAAAAGATTGAGAATATGGCTCAGTCAAAGGAACAAACCAATAGCTCAAATGAGACACAAGAGCTGAGACAACTAATGCTGAATATACGAACAGAAATGGAAAACCTCTTCAAAAATGAAATCGATAAATTGAGGGAGGACATGAAGAGGACATGGGCTGAACATAAAGAAGAAATAGAAAAACTGAAAAAACAAATCGCAGAACTTATGGAAGTGAAGGATAAAGTAGCAAACATAGAAAAAATAATGGATAGCTACAATGATAGATTTAAAGAGACAGAAGATAGAATTAGTGATTTGGAGGATGGAACATCTGAATTCCAAAAAGAAACAGAAACTATAGGGAAAAGAATGGAAAAATTTGAACAGGGTATCAGGGAACTCAAGGACAATATGAACCGCACAAATATACGTGTTGTGGGTGTCCCAGAAGGAGAAGAGAAGGGAAAAGGAGGAGAAAAACTAATGGAAGAAATTATCACTGAATATTTCCCAACTCTTATGAAAGACCTAAAATTACAGATCCAAGAAGTGCAGCGCACCCCAAAGAGATTAGACCCAAATAGGCGTTCTCCAAGACACTTACTAGTTAGAATGTCAGAGGTCAAAGAGAAAGAGAAGATCTTGAAAGCAGCAAGAGAAAAACAATCCATTACATACAAGGGAAACCCAATAAGACTTTGTGTAGATTTCTCAGCAGAAACCATGGAGGCTAGAAGACAGTGGGATGATATATTTAAAGTACTAAAAGAGAAAAACTGCCAACCAAGACTCCTATATCCAGCAAAATTATCCTTCAAAAATGAGGGAGAAATTAAAACATTCTCAGACAAAAAGTCACTGAAAGAATTTGTGACCAAGAGACCAGCTCTGCAAGAAATACTAAAGGGAGCACTAGAGTCAGATACAAAAAAACAGAAGAGAGAGATATGGAAAAGAGTGTAGAAAGAAGGAAAATCAGATATGATATATATAATACAAAAGGCAAAATGTTAGAGGAAAATATTATCCAAACAGTAATAACACTAAATGTCAATGGACTGAATTCCCCAATCAAAAGACATAGATTGGCAGAATGGATTAAAAAACAGGATCCTTCGATATGCTGTCTACAGGAAACACATCTTAGACCCAAAGATAAACATAGGTTGAAAGTGAAAGGTTGGGAAAAGATATTTCATGCAAATAACAACCAGAAAAGAGCAGGAGTGGCTATACTAATATCCAACAAATTAGACTTCAAATGTAAAACAGTTAAAAGAGACAAAGAAGGACACTATATACTAATAAAAGGAACAATTAAACAAGAAGCCATAACAATCATAAATATTTACGCACCGAATCAGAATGCCCCAAAATACGTGAGGAATATACTGCAAACACTGAAAAGGGAAATAGACTCATATACCATAATAGTTGGAGACTTCAACTCACCACTCTCATCAAGGGACAGAACATCTAGACAGAGGATGAACAAAGAAATAGAGAATCTGAATATTACTATAAATGAACTAGACTTAATAGACATTTATAGGACATTACATCCCACAACAGCAGGATACACCTTTTTCTCAAGTGCTCATGGATCATTCTCAAAGATAGACCATATGCTGGGTCACAAAGCAAGTCTCAAGAAATTTAAAAAGATTGAAATCTTACACAACACTTTCTCGGACCATAAAGGAATGATGTTGGAAATCAATAATAGGCAGAGTGCCAGAAAATTCACAAATACGTGGAGGCTCAACAACACACTCCTAAACAACGACTGGGTCAAAGAAGAAATTGCAAGAGAAATTAGCAAATACCTCGAGGCGAATGAAAATGAAAACACAACATATCAAAACTTACGGGACGCAGCAAAGGCAGTGCTAAGAGGGAAATTTATTGCTCTAAATGCCTATATCAGAAAAGAAGAAAAGGCAAAAATTCAGGAATTAACTATCCATTTGGAAGAACTGGAGAAAGAACAGCAAGCTAACCCCAAAGCAAGCAAAAGGAAAGAAATAACAAAGATTAGAGCACAAATAAATGAAATTGAAAACATGAAAACAATAGAGAAAATCAATAAGGCCAGAAGTTGGTTCTATGAGAAAATCAATAAGATTGATGGGCCCTTAGCAAGATTGACAAAAAGAAGAAGAGAGAGGATGCAAATAAATAAGATCAGAAATGGAAGAGGAGACATAACTACTGACCTCACAGAAATAAAGGAGGTAATAACAGGATACTATGAACAACTTTACGCTAATAAATACAACAATTTAGAGGAAATGGACGGGTTCCTGGAAAGACATGAACAACCAACTTTGACTCAAGAAGAAATAGATGACCTCAACAAACCAATCACAAGTAAAGAAATTGAATTAGTCATTCAAAAGCTTCCTAAAAAGAAAAGTCCAGGACCAGATGGCTTCACATGTGAATTCTACCAAACGTTCCAGAAAGAATTAGTACCAATTCTCTTCAAACTCTTCAAAAAAATCGAAGTGGAGGGAAAACTACCTAATTCATTCTATGAAGCCAACATCACCCTCATACCAAAACCAGGCAAAGATATTACAAAAAAGAAAACTACAGACCAATCTCTCTAATGAATACAGATGCAAAAATCCTCAATAAAATTCTAGCAAATCGTATCCAACAACACATTAAAAGAATTATACATCATGACCAAGTAGGATTCATCCCAGGTATGCAAGGATGGTTCAACATAAGAAAATCAATTAATGTAATACACCATATCAACAAATCAAAGCAGAAAAATCACATGATCATCTCAATTGATGCAGAGAAGGCATTCGACAAGATTCAACATCCTTTCCTGTTGAAAACACTTCAAAAGATAGGAATACAAGGGAACTTCCTTAAAATGATAGAGGGAATATATGAAAAACCCACAGCTAATATCATCCTCAATGGGGAAAAATTGAAAACTTTCCCCCTAAGATCAGGAACAAGACAAGGATGTCCACTATCACCACTATTATTCAACATTGTGTTGGAGGTTCTAGCCAGAGCAATTAGACAAGAAAAAGAAATACAAGGCATCAAAATTGGAAAGGAAGAAGTAAAACTATCACTGTTTGCAGACGATATGATACTATACGTCGAAAACCCGGAAAAATCCACAACAAAACTACTAGAGCTAATAAATGAGTACAGCAAAGTAGCAGGTTACAAGATCAACATTCAAAAATCTGTAGCATTTCTATACACTAGTAATGAACAAGCTGAGGGGGAAATCAAGAAACGAATCCCATTTACAATTGCAACTAAAAGAATAAAATACCTAGGAATAAATTTAACTAAAGAGACAAAAAACCTATATAAAGAAAACTACAAAAAACTGCTAAAAGAAATCACAGAAGACCTAAATAGATGGAAGGGCATACCGTGTTCATGGATTGGAAGACTAAATATAGTTAAGATGTCAATCCTACCTAAATTGATTTACAGATTCAATGCAATACCAATCAAAATCCCAACAACTTATTTTTCAGAAATAGAAAAACCAATAAGCAAATTTATCTGGAAGGGCAGGGTGCCCCGAATTGCTAAAAACATCTTGAGGAAAAAAAACGAAGCTGGAGGTCTTGCACTGCCTGACTTTAAGGCATATTATGAAGCCACAGTGGTCAAAACAGCATGGTATTGGCATAAAGATAGATATATCGACCAATGGAATCGAATAGAGTGCTCAGATATAGACCCTCTCATCTATGGACATTTGATCTTTGATAAGGCAGTCAAGCCAACTCACCTGGGACAGAACAGTCTCTTCAATAAATGGTGCCTAGAGAACTGGATATCCATATGCAAAAGAATGAAAGAAGACCCATCTCTCACACCCTATACAAAAGTTAACTCAAAATGGATCAAAGATCTAAACATTAGGTCTAAGACCATAAAACAGTTAGAGGAAAATGTTGGGAGATATCTTATGGATCTTACAACTGGAGGCGGTTTTATGGACCTTAAACCTAAAGCAAGAGCACTGAAGAAGGAAATAAATAAATGGGAACTCCTCAAAATTAAACACTTTTGTGCATCAAAGAACTTCATCAAGAAAGTAGAAAGACAGCCTTCACAATGGGAGACAATATTTGGAAATGATATATCAGATAAAGGTCTAGTATCCAGAATTTATAAAGAGATTGTTCATCTCAACAACAAAAAGACAGCCAACCCAATTACAAAATGGGAAAAAGACTTAAACAGACACCTCTCAGAAGAGGAAATACGGATGGCCAAGAGGCACATGAAGAGATGCTCAATGTCCCTGGCCATTAGAGAAATGCAAATCAAAACCACAATGAGATATCATCTCACACCCACCAGAATGGCCATTATCAACAAAACAGAAAATGACAAGTGCTGGAGAGGATGCGGAGAAAGAGGCACACTTATCCACTGTTGGTGGGAATGTCAAAGGGTGCAACCACTGTGGAAGGCAGTTTGGCGGTTCCTCAAAAAGCTGAATATAGAATTGCCATACGACCCAGCAATACCATTGCTAGGTATCTACTCAAAGGACTTAAGGGCAAAGACACAAACGGACATTTGCACACCAATGTTTATAGCAGCATTATTTACAATTGCAAAGAGATGGAAACAGCCAAAATCTCCATCAACAGAAGAGTGGCTAAACAAACTGTGGTATATACATACGATGGAATATTATGCAGCTTTAAGACAAGATAAACTTATGAACCATGTAATAACATGGATGGACCTAGAGAATATTATGCTGAGTGAATCCAGCCAAAAACTAAAGGACAAATACTGTATGGTCCCACTGATGTGAACGGACATTCGAGAATAAACTTGAAATATGTCATTGGTAACAGAGTTCAGCAGGAGTTAGAAACAGGGTAAGACAATGGGTAATTGAAGCTGAAGGGATACGGACTGTGCAACAGGACTAGATACAAAAACTCAAGAATGGGCAGCACAATAATACCTAATTGTAAAGTAATCATGTTAAAACACTGAATGAAGCTGCATCTGAGCTATAGGTTTTTGTTTTGTTTTGTTTTGTTTTGTTTTGATTTTACTATTATTACTTTTATTTTTTTCTCTATATTAACATTCTATATCTTTTTCGGTTATGTTGCTAGTTCTTCTAAACCAATGCAAATGTACTAAGAAATGATGATCATACATCTATGTGATGATGTTAAGAATTAATGATTGCATGTGTAGAATGGTATGATCTCTAAATGTTGGGTTCATTTCTTTTTTCCCGTTAATTAAAAAAAAAAAAAAAGAGAAGGGATAATTGGAGTGAAGGGATACAGACTGTACAACGGGACTGGATATAAAAACTCAGAAATGGACAGCACAATACTACCCAATTGTAATGCAATTATGTTAAAACACTGAATGAAGCTGCATGTGAGGTATAGGTTTTTTGTTTTTGTTTTTTTTGTTTTTTTTTCTTTTTCTATTATTGTTTTAATTCTTATTCTGTTGTCTTTTTATTTCTTTTTCTAAATTGATGCAAATGTACTAAGAAATGATGAATATGCAACTATGTGATGTTATTAAGAATTACTGATTGTACATGTAGATTGGAATGATTTCTAATTGTTTTGTTAATTCTTTTTTTAATTAATAAAAGAAAATTGTTAAAAAAAAAAAAAACTTTACACAGACAAGTCCAAGATACAGCTAGGAAGTAACAAAACCAAAGCTCAAGCTCTTTCTCTTTACTATTGAACAATTTTGTTGGGCAACACTGGGTACTAGGGGCTGGGGATATGATGGTAATTTATATCTCTACCTAGAATTTCCTAAATGCTTATGTGTCTAAAATTTCAAGAGCAGAGTAAGGGGAAGGAGGAGTAGGAAAAGGAGAGGGGGACCCCCAAGGTGAAAAATTAACAGGAATTCAACTTGACTTCCGTGTCTGGCCAAAATGGAGAAAGAAGGACTAGAATTGCCCTTCCACCTGAAACAACAACAGCAACAGGAAACAAAACAAAACACCAAAATTCCAAGCAAATAAAAATATATTTAAAATAATTTTCATGACCCTGTACATCAGGCAATGAAGGACAGTGATTTCTTACAGAAGGGAAATAAACAATGTGAGTCTTAATATCACCGACTTGCTAGATTAAGAGAGTTTTCAGACTGTGACAGAGGGAGGGGGAACTGTAGTGGAGCTCAGAAGACTCTCTGAGTTGAGTAGAAGGGCCAAAAGTCTGGGACAACAAGGCAGCTAGAGTTCATAGTACTGAGTACACAAGGGAAGAGAGCTACACAGAGAGGACACTCCAGTTATGTGCAGAGGGATACCTTAAGGTTTCAACATAATATTAATCAGTTAATGCATGTGAGGAGACTACTCTAAGCCAGGGAATAGTACCATCCAAAAAGATTAGAGGAAGCAGTGTTGAGAATGACAGAGCCAAGAACATTGTTTCCCACCAGCCAAACAGGAAAAGTTCATAATTTACAGGGCAGGGGATAGGGTACTTAGGAAGGTCTTGCCTCAGTAATGGAGAATAATAAGCCCTAGACTGAGCGTAGGGCTCCCAACCCACCTAAAATACCATAAAAGCGAGACTCAAAAGGATTAAACTCTAAGTAATTTAACTGAATTTTAGAATGAAGCTCAAGGATATTTATAGTGATACAAAAAGATCTAGCTTCCAAGAAGTTGAAATTCAGAATGTCTGACATCCAAAGATTCCCAGACATGCAGAGGCAGATAATTATAACTTTGATAAAGAGATTAATCAATCAATTGAAACCAACCTACATCTGACATAAGTATTAGAATTCATGGAAAAAAACACCAAAACAGTTATACCTTTATTTAATATGTTCAAAAAGTTAAGTAGAGACACAAATGATATAAAAAGACTCAAATCAAACTTCTAGAAATGAAAACTACAATATCTAAGATGAAAAACACTGGATGTAATTGACACCATAATAGTTATTGCAAAAGAAAATATTAGTGAACTTGAAGATACAATAATAGAAACTATCTGCAATGAAACAGAAAAAGGAATAAAAGAAAATTTAAAAAACTATCAGTGAGCTGGGGCAACTTCAAGCAACCTAATATACTAGCAATTGTAATGGTCAAAGGAGAGGAGGGAAAGAAGAATTCAGAGAGGACAGCAATGTTATTTGGAGAAATAATGGCCCAGACTTTATAAAGTTGGTGAAAACTGTGAACCTACAGATCTAAGAAGTTCAATGAAGCCCAAGTGCAAGAAACATGAAGAAAATGACACCAATACACATCATAGTCATGTTAATCAAAACCAGTGATAAACAGACAGTCTAAAAGCAGCCTGATATGCATGTCTATATGTAAAAAAAAAAAGGTACAAAGAGGAGGAACAAAAAGAAGCATAACCTCATATTTCTTATGGAAAACAATGTGTTAAACAGTGGAGCAACATCTTTAAAGTACTGAAAGCAAAGAACTGCCAATGTAGAATCATGAAGTTAATAAAATATCTTTCAAAATTGAAGGTATAGTAAATATGCTTTCAGATGTACAAAAACTGAAAGAATGCCTCCCCAGCAGACTTGCTCTATAAGAAATGCTATAGAAAGCAGTTCAGGTAGAAGGATAATAATACTAGATGGAAGCCTCAATGTATACACAAAATATATACAATAGAAGACAGACCTGGAAATGGTAATTACATGGGTAAATATATACAATTTTTTTATTATTTAAATTGTCATAAAGGACAATTGATTGCTACACACATATAATAACAATATATTGCAGAGTTTATAATACATGTAAAAGTAAACAGAGGATGATATTATAAAGGCCAGAAGGGGAGACATAGAAATATACTATTGTAAAGTTCTTACACTATATATGAAGTGGTGTAATATCCCTTGAGAGTACATAGTGATGAGGTAAGATATGTACCATAGACCCTAAAGCAACTACTGATATAAGCAAAGAATTATAGCTAAGAAGCTAACAAGTGAGATAAAATCATAAACTTGATTAATCTAAAAGATGTCTGAAAAAGAAAATAAAGGCAACGAAGACTGTATGGTACAGTAAAAAGCAAATAGCAAGATGCTAGACTCATACTTAGCCACATCAAGAATCAAATTAAATGTGAATGGTTCAAACACCCCAATTAAAAGACAAATAATCGGACTGCATAGAAAAGCAAGGCCCAGCTCTACTGCCTACATGAAATACAATTAAAATGTAAAGATACAAAGAGGTTAAAGGTAAAAAATTTTTTTTCTAACATGCTAACACTTGTAAAAAGAAAGCTTGCCTGGCTATATTAATATTAGGCAAAATAGGTTTCAGAGCAAAGAATATTACCAGACATTAAAATAATAATTTAAAAATGATTAAGGGGTCAAGTTATCAAAAGGACATAACAATCCATAATGTTTGTGCATCTAATAACAATTCAAAATATTTGAAGGAAAAACTTACTGTTTTGAAAGGTAGACAAATCTGCAGTTATAGCTAGGTATTTCAATATCCTTCTCTTCATAACTGATAGAACAGGTAGACAGAAAATAAGTAAGGTTATATAATATTCAAACAGCACTGTCAATCAATTTGAGCTTATCAGCATTTATAGAACATTCTATCCAACAACAGTAGAATACATATTTTCCTTAAATTCATGTAAAACATTTACCAAGATAGATCAGATTCTAGGCTATAAAACAATTCTCAGAAAATTTTAAAGGATTCAAGATATACAAAGTATGTTCTCTGGCCAAAATGCAGTTAAATTCAAAATCAGTGGGCGGGCCGCGGTGGCTCAGCGGGCAAGAGTGCTTGCCTGCCATGCCGGAGGACCTCGGTTCGATTCCCGGCCCCAGCCCATGTAAAAAACAAACAAACAAACAAAATATAATAAAACAAGAAAATGTTTAAAGATGTTTCCCTTTCTTCCTTCCTTCTTCCTTCCATCCTTCCTTCCTTCTCTCTGTCTTTCCTTCCCTTCCTCTCTCTTTAAAAAAAAAAAAAAAAAAAAAATCAGTAACAGAAAAAATTTTGGAAAATCCAAATATTTAGAAATGAAAATACCTACTTCTAAATAATCATGGATTAAAGGAGGTATCAAAAGGGAAATCAGAAAGTATTTTGAACTTAATGGATATGAAATGACAGATCAGAATTTGTGGGGTACCATTAAAGTGGTATTAACAGGGAAATTTATAGCTCTAAAAATTTAAGTATTTCTTTTCTATACTAGACAAGAAAATCTCAAAATAAATTATCTTAGTTTACACCATAAGAGATTAGGAAAAAGAAGAGTAAATTAAACTCAAAGTAAACAGATGAAATAAATATCAAAATGTCAGTCAAGGAAATAGAAAACAGAAAAATAATAGAAAAACTTAGCTCCTAAGCAACTCCTCTCCCACCCCGCCCTTTCCAACCCTGAGCCACATCCAGCCTTAAGAGATATCTTTTCTATGAAATCCTGAGCCCTTCTCATTGAGTTCTGGGGGAAAAAACAACAGGCTCCATTGTCACAGGACTTCACTCTGCAGTGATCCTCTTTAAAACATACGCACATGCACACAGTTGACCAAAGCCCACTCTGAGGCGGTACCACAGGGAAGATGCTGACAGCTGAAGGCACAACTCTGGTCCTCGGAGGACACGTGATGAAACAGATGCATTTTCTGCTAAATTTCAGAGAAAAAGGAGCCAAGCACTCCCAGTAGCCAGCAGAGAGGTGGAGCGCTCCTCTTTGACACACCAGAAATACTATGTCCCCAGAGCACCAGCCACACCACCACAAGGACAGAGCCATTTAGCAGGCTCAGAGTGGGCCATGGAGGAAACCTCTCAAGGAAAGAGAGGTTCCTGGACAGCTCCTAGAATCAGGGTGGACTGGAAGAGAGGAGATTAGCAGCTGAGACAGAAGTTACCCAGGGTTGCTGGATGGGAGGGACCCATCTGGCCTGGAAGGACTTAAGCACCTTCTGCCCCTCCTTGGCTCCGTACCTCTGTCCTGGGCACCTCCAAAAGCCACCAGGGCTGCCCCACCCATTGTTACTCTCAGTAGCTCACAAACTGGAGTTTCCAGTTAACCTGTTTTTTCTTCTCATCTTTTTTATCACTTTAATGATTTATGATCTGCACACAATAAAATTCACACATTTTGGTTAAAAAACCAGTAAATAAAAATAATAGAATGAATTAATAATACCAGAAGTTTGTTCTTTGAGAAAACCAATAAAATTGGTAAACTCTAACCAGACTGATAGGAAAAAAAGTGGGAAGTACAAATGACCAGTATTTGGAATGAGATAGGTAACGTCATTAGATATTCAAGGGATATTAAAAGGATAATGAGAGAATGTTAGGGAGAACTTTGTACTGGTAGATTTGACAACTTGAATAGAATGGCCAATTTTATTGAAAGATATACATTATAAAACCTTAATCACAAAGAAATAAATGACCTCAATAGCCTTGTATCTATTAAACACATTGAAACTGTAGTTAAAAATCTTTCATTTAAAGAAAACTGCAGACCCAGATAGCAAATTCTATAAAACTTTAAGGAAGAAATAATTCTACCCAAAACTATTCCCCAAAATTGAAGAAGATGGACTACTTCCTAACTTATTCTAGAGATCAAAATCAGATAAACTCTTGCAAAACAAAAAAAAGAAAACTTCAGACCAGTAATTTTCATGAAATAAATATAAAATTTCTTTAAAACTTTGAGCAAATAAAATTTTAAAATGTTAACAAGATTAAAAAATCATGACCAGGTGGAGTTTAACCTAGGAATGCATGATTGGTTTATCATTTGAATATCAACCAATGTAATTTACCCTGTTAACAAACTAAAATTCTAAGAGCATATTATTGCAGTAGATGCATAAAAAAATTTTGATTAAATCCAGCAAAATTCCAGATAAATCTCTTAAACTAGGAATGGAAAGGAAATTCCTCAACCTGATAAAGGGCAAAAAAATACTAATGCTAGAAGACTAAATGCTTTCTCTTTCTAAGACCAGCAACATGTCCACTCTTCTTTTATTCAGCATTCTACTAGAGGTTCTAGCCAGTGCAAGCATGCAAGAAAAAAAAAGAAAAGTATCCGTGTTGGAAGGGAAGGAGAAAAAGTATCTTATTCACAGTCCACATGATCATCTATGTAGAAAATTCAATAAAATGTACAAAAGAGCTACTAGAAACAAGAAGTAAGCTTAGCAACATGATAGGATGTAAGATTGATGCACAAATATCAGTTGCATTTCTATATTCTAGTAATAAACTATTAAGAATTAAAATTTAAAATTAATAATACCCCTGTCAACCCTGAGGGACACCTAGGGCTTTATCTGAGTTTCTACAAAAGTTTCATGCACTAAGGTTACTTTCCAGAAACCTACAACCTCCAGGTGGCTTCCTGGGTCAGATAAATCCTGAAATCCAGAGGGGCCAGCTTCTCCAGAAACATCAACTAGTTCCATACCCCTATCCCATATTATCCACACCCCTTTCCAACATGAAAAAGTTAAAATGTGCATAGCCTGAATGCCACTAAAGATTAGTAGAAGGATCAAAGGAGAAGGAGTTATAGCAGAGAAGACAGGATTTAACAAATGAATATGACTGCAGAATCCCTATATTGGTATTTTTTTTAGTCTCCAGTGTCTTGGTGCAACTAGAAGGAAAAAAACTAAAATTATGTATCTATAACCCATATCAAACTCTGAAATCTATTCTATAACTATTTGTTACAATGTACTTTGAAATTTATTGCTTTTTTATATGTGTTATAGTTTACAATAAAAATGTCTAAAAAATAATGCCATTTACAGAAGTATCAATAACATGAAATATTCAGGGATAAATTGGACAAAAGGTGAAAAGAACTGTACTCTGAACACAAGAAAACATTGTTGAGAGAAAATAAAGAAGATTAAAAAATAGGAGAGATTTACCTTGTTCTTGAGTTGTAAGACTCAATATTATTAAAATGTCAGTTCTCTTCCAAATTGATCTGTAGATTGAACATAATCTCAATCCCAATCCCAGAAACTTTTTAGGTAGAAATTGACAAGATAGTTCTAAAACTCATATGGAAATACAAAGGACTGAAAATAACCAAAAGAACATTGAAAAAGAATAAATAAGTTGAAAGACTAAACCTACCTAATTTCAAGTAGTAGTATACAACCACTCTTGATTGGGTTACATCCTCAGGGAGATGATCTCATCACAAATTCAAACATACAGTATTGAATAGGGATTATATTCTGCCTATACAAAATGGGATTTTGATTAAAACATGGGTTTTCTAGGGGACATACATCCTTTCAAACCAGCACAGGAAATAACTCTATTAATAGTTAGGCTTAGCTTCTCCATCACAGAAATAAGTTTGATAAGAACAAGCCTCAAAATCAAGGGCTTCGCCTATTAACTTGAGTGTCCCTAATGTTTGAGAGTGTATCAAAGGTTTCCCAGGTGGGAAAGTTTAATAATTCCATATTTTTTCTCCAGCTCTCAAGGGACTTTGCCACTGATTTTTAATTATTTGCCCAGTGTACTCTGGGAAGTGTCTGGGTATAGCATTAATTTTGTCTGGTTTTAATATCACGGTAATACCAGCCTCATAGAAACAGTTGGAAAGTGTTTCCTCCTCTTCTTTCTATCTATCTATCTATCTATCTATCTATCATCTATCTATCTATCTATCTATCATCTATCTATCTTATTTATTTATTTTAATGCTAAGAAGGTGTGGGTTATATTTCTTCTCTATGCGTTCCGTATAGTTCACCATTAAAATCATCTGGAACTGGGATCCTCTTTGCTTGTTATTATTGTTATTAATTCTATCACTTTATTTGTTTTAGGTATATTCAGATTTTCTGTTTCTCCTTTTTGGGGAGTGTGGGAGGCTTCTTTTCTATCATTGTGAAAAATAACATATATACAAAAAGCAATACATTTCAAAGCACACACAACAGCTAGTTACATGACTAAATTTAGAGTTTGGTATGGATTACAGTTCCACAATTTTAGGTTTTTCCTTCTAACTGCTCCAAGACACTGGAAACTAAAAGAATTATCAATATAATGCAGCAGTCATACTCATTTGTTAAATCCTACCTTCTCTGTTATAACTCTACCTTCTCCTTTGATCTTTCTCCTGATCTTCAATGGTATTTGGGCTAATACCATTCTAATTTTTTCTTGTTCGAAAGGACTGTCCCTAATATGGAATAGGGGAATGGAACTAGTTGATGTTCTGGAGAGCCTGGTCCCTCTGGGTTTCAGGACCTATCTGGCCTAGGAACGCATCTGAAGGCTGTAGGTTTCTGGAAAGTAATCATAACTGCTATAGAATCTCAGATAAAGTTCTAGGTGTCCTTTAGGGTTGACAGGAATGGTTTTGTTGTGGTTTGGCAAACAATGATAAATAACAATATCTAGTTGACGATTACGAAAGAGTAGCCCCCACAGTAGCCTTTCAACTCTATTTGAACTCTCTCAACCAGTGACCCCTTATATATTACAATTCTTTTCCCCCTTTGGTCAGGATGGCATTGCTGATCTCATGGTACCGGTGCCAGGCTCATCCCTGGGAATCCTATCCCATGTTGCCAAGGAAACCTTCACCATTGGATGCCATGTCTGTTTCTTCTTGAATCAGTTTTAGTAATCTGTGTTATTTTACAAATTTGTTCATTTCCTTGGAGGTATCTAATTTTTTGACATACAGTTAGTCAGAATATTCCCTTATATTTCTTTCTATTTCTGTAAGGTTACTAGTGATGCCCCCCTTTTCAGCCCTGATTTTAGCAATTTGTGTCTTCTCTTTTTTCTTGGTCAGTCTGGTGAAAGGATTTCAATTTGGTTGATTTATGGTTTTGTTGATATTTACTATTGCTTTTCTATTCCCTATTTCATTAATTTCCCTTCCAATCTTTATTATTTCCTTTCTTCTGTTTGCATTGGGATTAGTTTGCTCTTCTTTTTCTAGTTTCTTAAATTAGTAATTTAGGTTATAGATTTGAGACCTCCCTCTTAAAATATAGATATTCACTGCCATAATTTCCCCCTTAGGTGGTGCTTTAGTAGTATCTCATAAGTTTTGTATGCTACATTTTAATTTTCATTTATATTAAAGTGATTTCTAATTTCCCTGGCGATTTCTTCTTTGATTGGTTAGAAATTCACAAAAATTTCCTAATTTCATTCTGCTGAGGTAAGACAATATATTTGTATGAATTTAACCTTTATTATTTTTTCTTTTTTCATTCCTTCTTTTAATTAGAGAACTTTTGTAGGTTTATAGAAAAATAGTATGGAAAATACAGAGTTCCCATATACTCCCCCATTATTAACATGTTGCATTAATGTGGTAGATTTGTTATAACTGATGAGAGAATATAATTGTATTTATACTTTTCACTGTGGTCCATGGTTTATCTAAGGGTTATATAAGGGTTTGCTCTTTGTGTTTAGAAGTTCTATTGTTTATTTTTATATTTTTATTCTAGGAATATATATACAACATAAATTTCCCTTTTAACTACATTCAAATATATAATTCATTGCTATTTATTACATTCATAATGTTGTGCTACCATTACCACTGTAAAATTTTACAATCAATCCAGATAGAAATTCTTTACAATTTATGCATTAACTTCCACTTTTCTACCCTCACTCTGGCCCCTGGTATTCTAGTTTCTGGCTTTATGAATTTGCTTTTTCTAATTACATCATATCAGTGAGATCACACAGTATTTGTCCTTTTGTATCTGGCTTATTTCACACAACATGATGTCTTCAAAGTTTATCCATGTTGTCACATATATCAGAGCTTCATTCCCCTTCACTGCTGAATAATATTCCATTGTATGTCTATACCATATTGTATTTATTTATTAATCATGTTCTAAGGCCAAGAAAATGTCCCAATTAAAACAAGTCAATAGAAATGTACAATCAAAGGCACCCAGAGAAAGATACCTTGGTTCAAGAGGGCCAATAGAACTGTAAACTAGCAACTCATTAAATTTCCCTTTTAAAAGTCATTCTATTTCTGGTATATTGCATTCCAGCAGCTAGTAAACTAGAACAATTTGATACCAATTTAACTTCAGTAGCATACACATACACTTTTCTTTTACCCTACTGTACCCCATCATTTTGTTGAAATTGTTACAAATTATTTCTTTATACATGGTCAAAAGCCTAGATTTATCATTGCTTTTTATGCATTTGTATTTTCACATCTGTAAGAATTAAAAAATGGATTTACATGAAAAAAGCACAATATAACAATACTTACATTTACAATTATCCATATAGAAAAATTGTAAATTTTTACCTTTACTGGCATATTCATTCCTTGTTTATGCCATTTTGAACAACTTTCTAGTGTCCTTTCCTTTCAGTCTGGAGAATTCCCTCTAATATTACCTGTAGGCAAAGTCCAGTGATTAAGAACTCCCTTAATTTTAGTTTTACCTGGGAATGTCTTAATCTTGCCCTCATTTTTGAAATGCTCACCGAATATGAAATTCTTGGTTGGCAGTTGTTTTCTTTCAGCACTTTAAATATTTCATCCCATTGCTTTCTTGCCTCCATGGGTACTTTTTTTTTTTTTTTTCTTACTATATGAACATTTTTTTTTTATATCACATAGTTGTATATTCATCATCATGATCATTTGTTAGAACATTTGCATCAATTCAGGAAAAGAAATAAAAAGAAAACAAAATAATTCATACATACCATACCTCTTACCCCTCCCTCTCAGTGATCACTAGCATTTCAATATACTACAGTTATTTTAACATTTGCTCCCCCTATTTATTTATGTTTAATCCATATGTTTTATTCATCTATCCATAAATTACATAAAAGAAGCATCAGACACAAGGTTTTCACAATCACGCATTCACATTGTGAAAGCTATATCATTATACAATCATCTTCAAGAAACATGGCTACTGGAACACAGCTCTACAATTTCAGGCAGTTCCCTGTAGCCTCTCTGTTACACCTTAGCTAAAGAAGGTGATGTCTATTTAATATGTAAGAATAACCTGCAAACTGTTTCTCTGCCTTCAGGACAGATGAAGGTGGGGTGGGAGGTCTGACCTGAGACAGATTTTCAGGCTTCCACCTGGTTTCAATTCTCAGACCATGCAGCTCCCAATAAAGAAAAAAAAAGTGACAGGTTTATTTTATGGCTTATCCTGGGGAATGTGCCCTTTAGAAGAGTGTTTATTCTGCATTTGTTGAGTGAGCATTCTCTTCATATTTCTTAGGTCTAAAGGTTTATAGTATTAAGTTGTCTATTTTCTGCCCAGTTCTGTCCATTATTGAAAGTGGAGTATTGAAGTCTCCAACTATTATTGAATTGCCTCTTCCTATTTTCAGTCTTTACTTTATGTATTTTGGGACTCTGTTGTTAGATGCAGAAATGTTTATAATTGCTCTGTTTTTCTGGTGGATTGACCCTTTTATCTTTGTAGAAGGGTTCTTTTTCCCTAGTTTCAATTTTTGTCTTAATGCCTATTTTGTCTGACATTAGTTGGGCACTCCAGCTTTCTTCTGGTTATTGTTTACATGGTTATATTGTGTTTTGTCATTCAGAATTTTTTCATTTTTGAGTTGCTAAATTTACCAATTTTTTTTGGATTCTGCATTTTGAATAATAATTTGGCCTTTTCCATTTTAACATGATAACCAATTTTTCCCATGTTTCCTACTATTATTATTATTATATTTTCCATTTTTAACTTCATACCTTTGGCCCATTTGGTTTCTTTCTTTTGATGCTTGGGATAAGATGTCTATTCAACTTTGTTTTTCCTGATTGCCATTGTCTCAGCAGTTTATTGAATGTTCTGTTTTCATAGCTGATTTGAGCTACTACCTTTATCTTCCATTAAATTCTTACCTGTATATGTGTCCTGTCTCTTATTGCCTTTTTTATTACATTGCACTGTTTTTCTACTAATGCAACAAGATTTCAGTGTTTTATTGACCGAGGACTTATATTTTATTATATAACTATGCTAACCTCCCTTCATTTCTCCTGTTTTTCAGAATGTTTCCAGCTATTCTTGTGGGGTTCCCCCCCATATCAACATTATATCAATTTGCCAAGTTAAAACATTCTAGTACTACCAATACACATTCTAACAATATCTAAACCTATAGTATTTTTTCTAGGATCATAGCAAACTTATAAATTAATGTAGGTTGATTGGCATCTTTTTTGACACTAATTTCCTGCTCAAAAACATGGTATATCTTTGCATTTTTTCAAGTCTGCTTTTGTGACCTCAGAAGTATTTTTAGATTTTTAAAATACTTTTAATATGAAATTTTCAAACACATATAAAAATGGAATGATTTGATGAACTACAATTGACCTGTTATCTACCTCTAAAACTTGGCCATTTGTACCCATCCACCAATATTTTAAACAGACATTTTATGTTTTATTCAGAGGTATTTTAAAGATATCTTTATATTGTTGTGTATATTTCTCATTAAGCTCATTACTGGGCATTTTATCTAATTATTGGCTGTTTATATATATGGAAACAATTTATTTCTATTGATTTATTTTGTAACCTCCCCTTCCCCCTTTTTTTACATGGACAGGCTCTGGGCATTTCGGGTCTCTGGCATGGCAGGCAAGAATTCTGCCACTGAGCCACCTTTGCACCACTCAACTTTCTCTTATTTTTAAGATACCGGTCTTTGTTATTTCAAATTGTTGATTTTGAAAAAAGTGGTGAATCACCACCCTTCCAAGTCTTTGCAACTTCATAATGTTTCAACCAGATCTTGCCTATTCTAAAATTATAGGTATTAACTAGTGCAGCAAGCTACTAATCATGTTTCCAACAATATGATCGGGACCTAAAAACTATTGACCAACCTCTGTAATGGCGCAGCAAAGTTCCTTAGAATTCCTGTCCTACAAGGCTTTCTGTTAATACCTGAAAAATCTGAGCTATTTTCAGTTTTCTGCAAATATGTAAAGTTGCATGTGCATTTTCCAGGGTCTGTTCTTTCAGTGGACCTTAAAATCACTCCCTGGTGAGATGAGAAAGTAAGCACCATCTGCAGTACATAGGTACATTGGTCACAGGGATGTTTATTCCTGAGTCTTTCTGAAAGGATGCAAAGTCCCCTTTCCTTAAGACAAATAAGCCTTCTGAAAGGATTGAGCTCCCTGACCATTTTGGTACCAAGAAACTTTTTTTTATATAACTTTTTTTTAAATGTAAAATATAACATACATAAAAAAGCAATGAATTTCCATGTACATTTTAACAGGTAGTTATAGAACTGCTTGTTATGTAACTTGGTATGAGTTACAGTTCCACGATCTTTCATTTTTTCTTCTAGTTACTCCAAAACACTGGAGAAAAGAAATATCAATATAATGATTCAGTACTCATACTCATTTATTAAATTCTAACTTCTCTGTTATACTCCGCCTCTTTTTTTTGTGAAAAATAACATATATACAAAAAAGTAATAAAATTCAAAGTGCATCTCAACAGTTAGTTGTAGAACAGATTTCAGAGTTTGGTGTGGGTTACAGTTCTCCAATTTTAGATTTTTACTTTTAGCTGCTCTAAGGTACTGGAGACTAAAAATAAATATCAATATACTGATTCAGCACTCATACTCATTTGTTAAACCTGACCTTCTCTGTGTAACTCCACCAACACCTTTGATCTTTTTCCCACTTTTTAGGGTATTTGGGCTATGGATTCTAATTGTTTCATGTTGGAAGATGCTGTTGATGATATGGGGTGGTGGGTGGACCTAGTTGAGGTTCTGGAGAGGCTGGCCCCTCTGCATTTCAGGACTTATCTGGTCCAGAGACCCATCTAGAGGTTGTAGGTTTCTGCATAGTTACCCTAATGCATGGAACCTTTGTAGAATCTTATATAGTACTGTAGGTATTCTTTTGGATTGGAAGGAATGGTTTTGGTTGGGGTTTTGCAAGTTATAGTAAGTGGCAATGTCTGACTGAAGCTTGCATAAGAGTGACCTCCAGAGCCTCTGAACTCTATTTGAACTCTTTCAGCCACTGATACCTTATTTGTTACACTTCTTTTCCCTCTTTTGGTCAGGATGGCATGTTGATCTCGAGTGCTAGGGCCAGGCTCATCCCTGGGAAGGAAACCTCTTAAATAAAAGAAGTAATTTTCTCCTTGTTTCAAGATGTTGGATGACCTGATTTTCAGCAGAAATCCTCTTCACATCAATTTCTTTTAGATCTTACAGTGTAAAGTATGATAATACAGTTGGTGAGCTTTTCAAGAATGATGAGCTACTGAACAACTTATTATGGGAGTAGATATTGATATGGTGAAGAAAAGACAGCCTGGAGTTTTAAATAAGATGTTGACTAATTAACGGGACCTGAAGATATTCCTTTTGTCTGAGAAGATAGCAAACAAGGGATTGCTGACATCATATAAAGATATCCATGAGACTCACACACATGCCTGAAAGTCTTTCAGAACAGTGGGTTCTGTGGAGAAAGATCATGACATCAGACCTTGACATTGTAAATATTTTGAAACATTCTCCAGAATCTTTTTTTGTATCCAATATTAATCTAAAGTTAGAGAATAATATAAAATTCCTCTGTTCAGTTGGATTGATCTGTAAGTGTCTTTGTTGATTATTGACCAATCCCCTGCTTACCTTCTCCAACAGTCTTCATCTGAATAAACAAATGGTTGAAATTTTGCAAAAATAAAAATAAAAACCAATCCCTGGTGCTAAGTCAGGCCCTTAAAGAAACACATTAACTTTTCCAAGCCATTAGGGAACCATTTCAAATTCTTGAGTTCTTGTGAGCACTGATTAGATGTTTCTGGAACCACATTGTAGTATGAATAATAATTTTTTAGGTTCTTTCTAATGTAGCATCAGCATTGAAAAAATCTTTATTTTTCAAACTCTCAGAGGAATTACCAGTAACTTTTGACATTTTTCTGTGTTGACTGACCAAGTTGCTCTGTTACAGAGCAGTCAAAGATTTGGTGTTTGTACTCAATTTGGAAAATTCCATTTGATGTCTTTATCTCTACATGGCCTGTCTCTGAAATGGAATGAGTATTTTTCTGGGATGAATTATTTTCTGAATTGAAATAGGAGCTTTCTTTTGGAAGTACCTGCTCTTACTTACATAAATTAATTCTAGTGTATTAAAAAAAAATGGAAGTAGCATTCCTGCAGAGAAAAGCTTTCTCCCAGATTGCAATGTCTTAGTTTGCATTATACCTTTTAAATGGCAAACTCATCAGAATAGGAATAAATATATCTCATTAAAATATGATTTTGAAGAGAAGAGAACTGGGGATATAGTTTTTATATGAAGCATAATGATATCCTTGATTTCAGGTCATCCAAATTTGGCCAAGTTAAATGACAATAACTGTTCAAGGTAATAATGCCTACCTCACTGAATTCTTACAGAGATTCAAAGTGCTTAGACTGGCACCCAGGACATAATAACTTCTAGTGAGTGTTTGTTAAATAAATAAGATCTGAATACAGAGAAATTAACTTTCCTGAGATGTCAGAGTAGGTCAGAGAAAATGGAAATTCTTTAGTCTTCTCCCTCTCCACTCTCTCTTCTTGAATTAACTTCCTCTTTGCATATATAAATAGTTACTAACTTTAAACAACCTCTTTCATTTTAAAGATTCAACGATTCTCAGTCCAGCTAATTCTGCAATCAATTTAAGTTGAGCTCAGAACCTGACCTGGAGTAAGAATGTTGTGAAACCTCTGGCTTCATCTTTGCAGGTTGGAGGGAAGACTTTTGCTGCAGGTGATGTTTTCCTCACTTATATTTCTTTGGTAAATACATAGTCTACAAAAGACTTTTGTGAAATTTAATTGGTAAATTGGTAGAAGAATACAGAAGCTGCTTCTACCTGCCAGTTGAAAATGTAATGAAACTGTCTGTAGCTGTGTGTTGTACAAAACTTTGCATTCTCTGTAGTCCACCTAGAAAAGTGAGGGAATAACATTCAGCACACAGAGGAGTCACAGTAGTTTGATTCTGTTCAACAAACAATTATTGAGTACTTGCTATGATTAGGAACTGGGAAACAAAGGTAAGTAAGATTCCATTTCTGATGCCTACAGAGACTGTGATCTAGTTGGGAAAAGAGATCCACAGCAAGATATTTTCAGTGTAGAAGCTTACAACAGCAGATTTGAACAGGCAGAAGAAAGATTCAGTGTCCAGGACAATCAAAATTTTACAGTAAGAAGAATAGACAGAGAAAAGAATGGAGAGAAATTAAGCAGTGTCTCAAAGATTTGCATTAGAGCATGAGGCGCACAAATGTCACTGGTGTCCCAGAATAAGAAGAAAAGGGAAAAGGAGCAGAATGACTATTTGAGGAAATAACAGCCAAAAACTTACCAACTCTTATGACAGACATAAAAACACATGTCCAAGAAGTTCAACATACTCCAAACATAATAAATCATACTAGACTACTCTGACTTTACTAGTCAGAATTATCAAACAACAAAGTTAAAGACAGAATTCTGTCTTTAACAATGGGATATTTCATGTCCACTAGAATTTCTCCTATTAAAAAAAACAGAAAATTTCGAATGTAGGGGAGGATGTGGAGAAATAGGGACACTCATTCATTGCTGGTGGCAATTTAAAATGGTGCAACCATTGTAGAAGGCAGTTTGAAAGTTCCCCAGGAAGCAAAATTAGAATTACCATATGACCTATCAATCCTGTTGCTAGGTATATATCTAAAAGAATTGAAAGCAGGAATTCAAACAGATAATTACACCTCCGTGTTCTTAATGGCATTATTCACAATTGCCAAAAGATGTAAACAACCTATCTTTATCAACCCGTGAATTGATAAGCAAAATGTGGTATATACATAGAATAGTATATTATTTAGCTGTAAAAAGGAATGAAGTCCTGAAACATGTGAAAACATAGATGAATCTTGGGAACATTATATTGAGTGAAATGCACCTTACACAACAGGAAAAATATTGTATGATCTCACTGATATGGACTAACTACAATAACCTAACTCATAGAGTTAGATGCTAGAGTATCGGTTTCCAAGTACAGATAGTGGTAGGAAATGGGGAGCTGATGTTTAATTTGTACTGAAACTTTTTTAGGCTGATTGTAAAGGTTTGTAAATGAATAGTGGTTATGGTAGCACATTATTGTAAGGGTAATTAAGAGCATTGAATTATGTATATGAATGTGGTTGAAAAGGGGAGTTTTAGGTCATGTGTTGTTACTAGAATGAAAGTTAGAAGATGGTGTAACAGAGTGAACCCTTCTGTGGGTAGTGGACTGGGGTTAAAAGGACACATATAAACATCTTCTTTCACAAATTATAATATATGTAGAACATTTATAAATGGTGTTGCTAATACAGTGGTATATGGGAATATATACCTAATGTACACAATGGTCTATAGTTCATAGTAATATTTCAATTATCTTTCATCAGTTGTTAGAAAAGTATTGTACTAATGCAAAGTGTTAACTATATGGGGGTGTATGGGAATAGAGAGGGACTGAGAGATGACTAAAAGAAAAGAGCTCAATATGAAAAAAAAAAAGTGTGCTCCACTTGTCCCTATCTCAAATTATATTCCCCCCAAAATTTATATTTTTATTTCAGGCATTTTATTTCAGGTATTATTTACTGATTTCCTATTATAAAGGATGATAAAGTAGCTAACTTCTACTACATAAACCTCCTACTGTTATTTTCCTAATAATTTTTTTATTTCTTTTATTTTTCATAAATTTTGCAAAATTAAGGAATATGTTTATATTTCATTTGTTGTTCCAACAATAATAAGCTCTGTTGCTTTAAAGCTTACTTGACAAACCGGTATTGTGTTCTCTTTCCTTTTGCTTTCAGCTCTCACAATCTCCTTTCCATCTTACAGATTTTTCTTTTCATGTGTGGGCACCAGTAATCAAACTGGGCCTCCAGCATGGCAAGCGAAAATTCTGCCTGTTGAGCCACCATGGTCTGCCCTTAATTCTTTTATGTTATAGAGATTTAAACTTTTTGATACTTGTACTGGGTTGAATAGTGTACCCTCCTGCCCCCTAAAAAAATGCAGATCTACCCAGAGGCTCAGAATGTGATTTTATTTGGAAATATGTTCTTTGTGGGAAGTAATAACATTAAGATGATGTTATATTGGATAGATTAAGTGAGGAAAAGTGGTATTAAACAGTTCCCTACAGTTTGGTTGGTAAATTTTGTTCATGAATAAAAGAGGTGGACACAAGCCACAGTGACCTAACAAATCCAAAACGTCTGCTCGGGACGTGCCATGCACTTTTCTAAACAAGCTCAACATCAGGTAAACCACAGAGAATCGGTTCTCCCTAACAGTTGGTGCTAAGGTAGTTAATAATGATTAACATAGAAATCTTAGTGACATCAAGTAGAATCACTTATCAAATACCCCAGCATAGGAGGGGCAGCTTAAAATCTGAATGGTAACTCCATAGAGAAAGCCCCAGATAAAATCTTGTGTAGAAATGATTTCTTGTGTGCAGATGTGTAAAATAATTTTGAAGCTGTGCATTTTAAAGTTTTAAATGAAATAACTTCATGGAAAGACAAATAACAGATGAATCTAGAATTTCAGAAAGGTTTCAGTGGAAACTTTCCAGCATCTGTCGAAAGTCAGACCAAAAGGAGCATGTGAGATTAAAAAAAGAGAGAGAGACTATATCCATGGTAGCTATGAAAAGAAGAAATTATGGAAAATGAAATCGTTTTCTGTGGGGACTGATGACTGCACAATTTTGAATTCATGCTGTTTCCAAGATATTAAAACTAAATATAGTACATCTGCTCTACAGCATCAGAGATGATATATCACAGTGTGAGGTTTCATGATGATTACGTGTACTCAGCTGTGTTTTCTGGATATTGCTATTTCTTTGCTTTTTTTTCATTATCTGGGAGCAGAAAAGGCTGCGTTTAAGGAGCTAGTGGGGAAAAAAAAAGAAAATTTTGAAGCTATCCAAGTGACACAATAACAAAATGTGCAGCAAAGTAAAAATCACATATTGCAAAGTAAGCTGGTTTTCAGACCTAGGACTGATTATGTTGGTTGGATCACTCAGTACTCCAGGGTAGAACATCCAGGGGTTGATGGGTAGTCCAAATTGCTCACACAACAGTTCAGCCATATGGTATCATTTCTGCTTGTTTTAGGAGAAGCTGGTAACATGGACCCTTATTCTGAGTTAGAGCATTACAGTAAAACCAGACAGGGAAGGGAAGGAAGATATTACAGGCATATAACACTCAAGGAGACAGTGAATGGCAAAAGATTACATGATATTACTAAAATTCATTACTATTCTGTGCCATGAAACTATCAACCACCCAAAATATGGGTTGCAGAAACATTTTAAAAATAAATGTTTCTTCTTGCTCTATGATTAAAAAAATGAAAAACAACAGAATTTTTTTTTGCCAATTTAACAAAGGGAGATGAAAAAATAGTCCAAGAGCTTAATCATAGTGACTGTTTTATTCTAAAATAAAATGAATGCTTTAAGAGATAATGTTGGAAACATGATTCCAATTAACTTCCAAAATATATGTAGCAAGATGTAGTTTTCTTACTTCAGCTTACATATCCAAGCCAGAATATTAAGATTTCCCTGGTAATGGACAGAAGCTTATTATTAACATGCTTTCCTCTCTCTCTCTCTCACTTCCCTGAAATAGAATTCAAGGCTCATGCTGTGACTCTGCAGTATTGTTCACTGCAAGAACTGATTTTGTCCTGCTCAGAAGCAATATGTTTTTATGTTTAATTTTGCCCTGGGTAACAACAATGCTTGTTTATGTCCTTAAAAAAGCCTTTTAAAGAAATTGATTTCCATGAATCCCCATAAATCCTACTTTCAGGATCTAATACTTTGTTATGAGTTGAAAAAATATATATTTTGTTGCTTTGTCATATATTTATTAATCAAGATTAAACAGTGGCATTTGATCACATGTGAAGAAATACAAATACATCTTTGTCAACGTTACTTTAATTACACACTTTTATTTAAGGGTTTTCACTGACTTTGGATCAGTTTAGCTCTAAATATAGTTAAAGAATTTACTTATACATTGGAATAAAGTATATGAATTTTATACTTTATTTTATCTGAAAATAAAATATCAACTGAATTTTACCTTTTGAGCAAATACAAAATTAAACAGAGCTGGTTCATAAAAGTAAGAGAAGTCAGCTTCAGTTGATGGGGGAAGAAATGAAAATAATTGTGTTTATCATTAACCTTTGAATCATTTTAAGAATTATTTTTCATACAACAGGAAGTAGTGGGACAATATGAAGAAATTTATCTATTTTTCAGAATAAGTGACATTGAGCATCAAATTTTGTATTTTGTAGATAAATCAATTGATTTAGAGATGTGTTTTGAAGTAAAGCTGCCTACAACCAAGTAGAAAAGATAAGAAGATATTTAGATATTTAGTCATAAATAAAGTCTTCTTTATGTCATAGTAAAGAAGGTTGAATGCCAAAGAAGTTCTACATAAGAAGAATTTCCTTCCAGTTGGAGGAAAAATAAGAATCTGAAATTATAAGAAATTGTCTTTATTAGTCAATTTATGATAATTTTCCAAATCAACAAATACATATGCGCACCATCATTCATATTGTTTTAATAATATTCAATAGAATATGTTTATGATAACTTCTTAAATCATCTCCTATTTGTTAGTAATGTGTTTCTCCAATATATATTATAAATATCTAAAACAAAACAATTATTTGCTAATGAGCTTCTTCTTCTCCTATACAGTGACTGAATTCATTGATCATTCGCTTAGCCTTCTCATAACTAATGATGATGACTTCTCCCATAATCACAATTTCAAACATCATCCTCTCTAACACCATATTTTGCTTCCAGCAAATGCTCTTTAATACCTAGTTCCCCATAAATTCTGTATAGATGCCTTTCGTTTCAAATTATTTTCCTGTATTGTCAAAGAGAGAAATATGGGCAGTGCAATTGTTTCTCATATATTTCTTTGTTTTATTTTAAAATAGAAAAATAGTCCAGAAAAGATGAAAAATAGATGGTGAAAGATTGGTGAGAGGATTGCAAAAGCATGCAGGTAAATAGACAAGAGGAGATGGAACCTAGTGTAAATATGCCATTTGCACAATAAGCACGCAGTTATTGGAAAGAAGATGGGTACGTGGTCATAAATGAGCATAGGAGCATTGATGTAGTGGGGGCTGTTTTAATTACCTCAAGATTTTAAACCTCCTCCTCTCTAAACTTTTGGGGAGCCTTCACTCCAGATGTGTCCTTTTCCTTTCTTCTACTTCAATCTCATAAACAATCAGTATGGTATGACTAACTTGCATTTGCCTTTGTTCCTTTGCCTCTCCATCTCTTTTTGATACTTTCTTGGTTAATTTGCCATCATGGTTAAATCCAACTTTATAGCTATTCCCAAACAACATTGTGTGAAAGATGTTGAATGTGGTTGGAGCTAAACACCAACCATCCAGGCTGACATCACTCCATATTCATGATCGCTAACCCCATGTAAGCCCTTAATGCTGCCTTATAATCACATTACTCCTCATTAGTCCAGCCTCTTTTCTGTTCTCCCAGACAAATACTTCATATTATTCTTTTTTCCTTAAAACTTCACAACCTCCTCCTTTATATTCTTTCCCAGCTGAAGACCAGATGTTTTTCTTCATTTGGAAAATAGAAGCAGTCAGAAAAGAAGTGACACAAGCCCCCACTACATCAATGCTCCAATCCCAAATTTAAAACCATAAAATGAAAATCTTTTTATTATGCTCAAAGGCTTGTTGGTCAGGAAATTGGATGGCTTGCCTCTCGTTTATTTTACCTGGAGTTGACTAGATAGACTGCGGTATGGAAGCACCAGGAGGCTTCTCCATTCATGGATCTAGTGATTCGACTGCAGTGACTCTAAAGTAAGGCTTAGCTGCAGCTCTTGGTTGAAGCCTCAACTTGTGGAATTTCCTTGTAGTGTCAGCTCATCCGTTCATGGTGACACAATTGCAGGAGTTAAGGTACCAGAGATTTAATGTGCTTACAGCTGGTCTTTCAAAGGTAGAAACTACCTTTCTTTTGCTCTAACTTCAGGAGGCAGATAGTGTCACTTGCACCATATTCCTGAATGAAGCCATCATAAATCTGTCCAGATTTTAAGGGAGGAAACAAAGGTAGAAACTACCTTTCTTTTGCTCTAACTTCAGGAGGCAGATAGTGTCACTTGCACCATATTCCTGAATGAAGCCATCATAAATCTGTCCAGATTTTAAGGGAGGAAACAGAGACCCCCACTTCTTGATGACAGGAATTTCTAAATATTAGTGAAGTGCCATTTTAAAACCATCACACATCCATACTCAAATCTATTCAGATATATATCAGATGATATACAATTGGACTAAATCTTCTTATATTATCTCCTATGATGTCTGGATATAATAAATATTCATTCTGAATTATCTGACTTAAGGAAAAGATTGATACAAGGAAGACTGTCTATTTTATAAGCATATAGCATGAATATTCAAGCTTTTAAAAGCATAGTCATGACTTAGGTATCCACCCAAAGAAAACTAATGGATGAAATATTGTATATCACCATTATAGAAAAACATGTTTGATGATATAAAATGCAATCACTTTGATAAAGCTACTTAACAATATTTTCTATTTCTCTAAATCATATTATAGACTCATTTTTCACCTGGAGAATAAAGTTACATATGTCTTTTATTGACTCAAAACTTTACATGAATTCTATGTTACCTATGAAAAGTAATTTAAAACGTGGAATAACAAAATGCCTTGGAATCTTTTTCTTTTAATTTCTGCTTTTAAATAGAAAAATGAACACAAGACAGTCCTGACCAAATTTCACAGAAACTTCATGGCTAAGCTTTATTTTTCTTAAAAAATGAAACAGCAGTATGGCCTGGCAAACACAAAATTTTTTTATAAACATCACCATGGCTGTGACTTTCCATGTTGACTTCATAAAGGGATTAATGTCTGAAACTTTCTAGCATCAGCTCTGTTGGAATTGGCTTTGCTGATGTTAAATGAATTTGCAGTAACAGGACTGGAGCAGTGAAATTAGTCCTGTTTGGTTTAAAGCAAGTTATTTATGCCCACTGTCACACTATTCTGTGTTTCAGGTTTTAAACCTAGCTCTCTGCATTTACTCTGGAAATTTCTAAAAGTAAGGAAGACTTTATAAATATTTTGCTTCTTTCTTAGAATTTTGGTTTTATTGCTCCCAGAAGAGTGCCAAATATGATGAAACACTTATTCTAAGATCTTGTGCTTATAAAACCTAATTACTGAGAAATCAATATGATAGACTAATAAGTATAATTCAATGTTTTCACATTTAACTAGGTGTATCTCTTGCTTTTCTGTGTATTTGGGTCCTAAATTTTGTAGTATTCTTCTGTCTCAGAAGTTAGCATGTATAGAATTATATCATTTTCCCTAAGTTACCTGCTTGAAAATATTTTTTAAAGTACTGCAATTTTCACATCATGTCAAAAAAGATTCCTGATTTTGTAATGTTAAACACATTTGTTTTTAAATACTCTTAAGTTTTAATTTGTAATTTTTTCATGCTTAATCTAAATTGAATCTGACTTTTAATATCTCAATGTAAGAAAATATTACTCGATGTAATGCTAAATCAAACATGATTACTTCAGTGGATCTGTAATTTACAACTAAACTTATGTAGATTTATTTACTAAGAATCACTCATTAAAAATAAAAGGAAATAGGGAGGGCCATGGTGGCTCAGCAGGTAGAGTTCACTCCTGCCATACTGGAGACCTGGGTTGGATTCCCGGTGTCTGCCCGTGCAAAAAAGAAAACAAACACTTTTAACATCAAAATGCATTTTGAAAGCTCAAAGTGAAAAAAAGAAAAAGAAAACAAACAAACAAAAAAGAATCAGCAACTCCCAACAACAGTTTTCTGCTGCTAAGGGAAGAGTAACTTCTGTTGCCTGGTTCCTAAATAAAAACATAATAATAATGAAAGTAAAAATGTTACAACCTGAGCTGGTTTGAAAGGATGTATGTTCCCTAGAAGTCATGTTTTAATCAAAATCCCATTTTGTAAAGGCAGAATAATCCCTATTCAGTACTGTATGTTTGAAACTGTAATCATATCATCTCCTTAGAGATGTGATTTAATCAAGAGTGGTTGCTAGCTGGATTAGATAATGACATGTCACCACCCATTTGGGTGCATCTTGCCACATCTGAGCAACAAAAGAGGTCCACCAACAAATGAGTAAAAAAAATTGGATAAAAAATAAATAATAGGAAAGATAAAAGGTAAAAAAAAAAGTATTGCAAAGTCCCCATGGGAGAATGGTGAGAAAGGGGAAGACTCAACTTCCCCAAGTGGAGAATTTTTTATATTCTCACAAGCAGTGGGGACAACTAAAGCAATAGGCTAAGCCCCCAATCTTGGGGTTGGTTCATATGAAACTTAAACCCACAAAGGATAAGCTAAGCCTACTTAAAATTAGGCCTAAGAGACCCCCAAGAGAACCTCTTTTGTTGCTCAGATGTGGCCTCTCTCTCAGCCAACACAAGCAAACTCACTGCCCTCCCCCTCTCTACGTGGGCCCTGATTACCAGGGGTGTGGACCTTCCTGGCAAGGTGGGACAGAAATCCTAGAATAAGCTGGGAGTCAGCACTAAGGGATTGAGAAAACCTTCTCAACCAAAAGGGGGAAGAGAGAAATGAAACAAAATAAAGTGTCAATGGCTGAGAGATTCCAAACAGAGTTGAGAAGTTATCCTGGAAGTTATTCTTATGCATTAAATAGATATCACTTTTTTAGTTAAGTTGTAACTGAGAGGCTGGAGGGAAATGCCTGAAAATGTAGAGCTGTGTTCCAGTAGCCATGTTTCTTGAAGATGATTGTATAATGATATAGCTTTCATAATGTGACTGTGTGATTGTGAAAACATTGTGTCTGATGCTTCTTTTATCTACATTATGGAAAGATGAGTAAAATATATGGATTAAAAATAAATAAATAATAGGTGAACACATGTTAAAATAAATTTAGGAGACTGAAATGCCAGTGATCAGTGAAAGGGAGGGGTTAGGGGTATAGTATATATGAATTTTTTTCTGTTTTCTTTTTATTTCTTTTTCTGAATTGATGCAAATGTTCTAAGAAAAGATCATGATGATGAATATGCAACTATGTGATGAAAAAAAAGAATGTTCATGTTGTATGTTGATTGGTTTTATTAATAAAAATTTAAAAATATAAAAAATGAAAAGCAGTCCATCAGAGGTGACTTTTAGGCATAGCTATAGATTGGCTAAGCATCTCCACTACATACATACGTTTCACAAGAACGAGCCTCAATATCAAGAGCTTGGCCTATTAATTTTGGTGTCCCCAATGTTTGGCACAGTATCCAGAGTTTCCCTGGTGGTAAAGTTTAATACTTTCATAATTTTTCTCTGATCCCTCAAGGGACTTTGACAATACTTTTGGATTACCTGCTAAATATACTCAAGGATATATCCAAGCATTACATTAAGCTATGCAGGATTAAAGGCTCTCATTCTTATTCTGAGTTTCCTGTGTTTGGATTGTTCAAATGATCAATCCAGACAGGTTAAGTTAAATTATGTGCTAGAGAAAATTTAGGTTCCAGACAAAATAAAACTTTCTCCCTTTGGCCTCAAAGAGTAGGTGAAGTTCTAAAACACATGCAATGTCTTCCTTACCCATGTATTCTGAATTACCATAATCCCAATCTGATCACTTCATTCTTATATCTAAGTACCAGGTTATACACATGTAAAACAGCCCCTCAAAATCCAGAAATACCAATTACCACTGCAATCTAAATGTGACTGCTGTAAGAGTTTAAAATCTAGGCCTCAGCTTTCTTACAGATATTTTCTGAGTGAGATCATGTAATATTTGCTGTTTTGTTTCTGGATTATTTTTCTCCACCAATGTTCCACAGATTCATTCACTATCATTGCATGTCTCACAATTTCATTCATTTTGTAGCAGCACCAAGTTCAAGCATGTGTTTACACCATCATTCACTAATCTAATTCTCTTCTTTCATTCTTCTGCCTATTGAGATCCAGTTCTCACAAGCCCATTTATTGAAAAAACAATTTTGTCCTAGTTCACTGAATTTGGGAGCCTTGACAAAGACCAGTTTATTAGAGATTTGGTGGTTTATTTCTGTGCGCTTGATTCAATTCCATTGGCCAATAATTCTATCTTTGTATCACTGCCATGCTGTTTTGACCACTTTATAATATGTTTAAAATATTATAATATTTTAAGTATAAATTAGCTTTATAATATGTTTAAAATCAGGAATTGTTTAACTTTCAGCTTCATTCTTCTTTTTTTAGGATGCTTTCAGTTATTCAGTATCTCTTTCCCTTCCATATATATTTGGGGCAGAGGGGTGGAATTGTGCCTACATGGGCTGGCTGTGGTTATGGCCTGGCTGCACAAGTCACCCCTAGCCCAGAGCTGAGGGTGTGTGGCATCTGTGGACAAGTGTGCATGTACACATCTGGGGGACTGGAGGCTGATGTGTGCATATACCCAGCATGGGGGTTGCACATGGAGTTGCATGACTCTGTGGCCTGGATGCAGGAGTGGTCCAGATATGAGCATGAGTACCTGTAACCTGGATACACAGGGGACTGCCTACAGGGAGCAGGGAGGGGCCAGTGGGTTTGAGGGGTTGGATGCAGGTATGTGGTCTCAGGAGGGCAGGGCAGTTCTACATGGAAGAGGTCGGCCAGGTTGAGAAAGGCTTGTTCACATGTGTAGGGTGGGGATTTGGGGCAGGGACACACAGGGAGGGGGTCAGGGCAAGGGTGCTTTGATGGGATTGGGGGAATGTGGGGGGGGGATAATGGGTCACAGGGCAGGGACTGCATGTATGAAGGTTATGTTTGAGGAATGCAGCTTGGCTTACTTCCTTCTCTCTGCCATGCCTTCCTAAGGTCTCTGGGCCTCCATCTGGAAATCGCCAAGCTTGGCTATTTGCACTAGCTGGTGGGTCCCCATTTCTCTGCACCCCGATTCTGCTTTTTCAACCAGGGCCTCCATATTTGGTTTAGAAGACTGCCACAGGTTATTTATATCCTGAAATCACTCTTCCTGTCTTTTTTCTGTGCCTTCTTTAGCTCTCCTGGTTGTGGTAGGGGTAAACTTGACCCATTCCAATCTACCATCTTTCTAGAAGTCTACAGTGTTTTCCTGATGCCAGTGTATTATCATAGTTCCATAAACAGAGAAAGTCTGTTTAAAGTCCTTCTGGGTCAAGTAAAAAGAGTAGATTGCTAAGCTTAGCCAGAGTAACCGTATTTTCCAGCTATCAACAGGGAAAAGCTAAGGAACCCCAAGGATTGCTGGCCAACTAGAAGATACTGACTCTTGGAGGAAGAAAGCCTTCTAGCCTCTGAAACTTGAGTCTATTTTTAAGCCAATATTTTTATTATATTTGTGGTCTCAGCTGGGAAATTAAGATATGTATAATGAAGATAGTTTAGAATGTATGAGATCAATATGAACTTGTATTGAAAATATATCAAGATACTGAGCAGTAAAGTACAAACTCATGCACACAAAAGCATAAATCACATGAATGTACTGTATGTAAATATTCTTATATTTGCAAAGATAATTTATTGAAGAATCTTAACTTACAAAAACAGTGATTCCTATTGTAAGGAGCACTGAGAGACTCTGGTAAAGGAAAGGTACATTTATTTTTGGTTAATACCATTTTGTATGTTTGATATTGTAATAGTATATTTTAAAATACAATCATAAAATTGGGGTAGTGCAATGGTGGCTCAGTGGTACAATGCTCACCTGTCATGCTGGAGACCTGGATTTGATTCCTAGTGCCTGGCCATGCAAAAAGAAATGTGATCATAAAATTGAAAGCAAACTGTGAGTGTGAGCTGTTAGTCTCACACAGTAACAATAAATCAATGTAAAGTCTGCACCCAGATATTTATGAGATTTATCTGTCACTCCAGGCTTGGAGACATCATACCTCAGGTGTCACAGAAGATGTAAATCCTAATGGAAGTAGTAAATAACTGGGGAAAAAAAAAACTATTGAAGTTCCAGACCTCTGTTACCTATTACCCAAGATGATTATCTGTCTAGCATAGATAAAAGCCAATAGAAAAATCAGTATGAGGAGGTTGATTTGGGAAACTCTCCCTTGCCTTCCTGCCAGCATAAATAAACCTCTTTTCCCTGCTCAGCCTTCTGTGTGTCTGTACATTTAGCTCAGTAAGCAACAAACTCAGATTTGAGGAAAGCCCCAACTACAATTTGGCACAGAACAAGCGGCTCAATGTCTGCACAAAGTGCTGCTTGGGGGATTCTTTGACCCCTTGAGGTAAGACATTTGCAAGTCTTAGATCTTTGACCATTGAAGGAACTTTTTCCATTGAGTGGATTAGAGAGTTTCCTGCCCAAGGTGTTAGGACCCCAATAGTGGTTGGCTGCAGAGGAAACCAGGTTTGGTAAGTAAGTTTGCAGGTCTTGTATTCTTGATTTGGTTTCTTATTCAATGACATATAAACTCCTACCAAAGCAGTAACTGGAAACCACACTTGAAAATTTTGTTTTGGAAAGAGAGAAGCCCCTGGCATTAAAGGATGTTGTTAAATTTGGTGCCCACATTTGGATTTGGTTATTTGGGTGCCCAGTGACACATAAAAGCCATTTGAGATTTGGTTACCTATGTTTGGCTTTGGTTTTTGCTTTGTTAGTTATGAGTTTGAGTTTGTCACCCCTGCTTTCTCTCAAACATTACCTAGTGAGTGTTAAAAGGAAATAATATGAGTGAGAAATCCAAGGAAAATAATGAGGATAATCACTTAAATTGCATTCTTAAGTATTGGGAACAATTTGTATATGAGTCCATGACAAAGAAAAGCATGAAAAGTTTATGTGAAGTAATTTGGCCCCATTATGAATTAGAGGATGGCCTAGAAGAGGCCAAGCCAGATATCACTAGAACATAACCTTGCTTTGTTTCTAGATGTATTTTGTAAGAGAATGAACGAATGAGATGAAATTCTGTATGTGCAGTGCTTTATTGTTGTAGTTCAGAATGAAAAGCTGCAGAGAAAATGTTCCAGGCATGTCATTTTACCCACCAACCAAGTCTTAGCCTGATTTTGAGAGTTACTGAACTTTTGGCTCAAGAGGAAATAAAGGAAGGCACCAACCTCTCAGTTAGAAAAGAGCTGGTGAAGATTCTCATCCCATAGGTTATCGAGGTTTTTGAACTACAGGAGGAGAAATTAGTGGCCAAGATTTCTAGGCCCTGGCTTACAGCTTCCAAAGCCCTAGGGTCTGTAATTCTTGCACTCTCCTTTCCCTTCTCACCAGAGCCCACACCTCACCACTCCCTTCTTTTTCTTTCCTTCCAGCATCTTGTCAGAAGACTGAAGACAAGAGTCTGATGCCTACAAACTCCCCTGAAATGGTCCCCCATTCATATCCAGAGTGACATGCTTTTTAGATTGGGTATCTGTACCTCTGGAAAGCAAATGAGGGACAAATGCCTCTCCAAAAATTGCCAGCTGGAATAGATGACCAGAGACAACCTGGAGGATATATGCATGTGCATAACCATTTCTCTACATCAGATGTATACAACTGGCAAAACTTGATTTTCACTTATCAAGGGATCCCAGGAAAATGGAAAACTTGTTTAACTTGATTTTTACAACATTTAATCATAATTGGGTTTATATACAAATACCTTTTGGAACTCAACTAAATAAATTGCCAGGACATAATTTGATCACTATTAAACAGACATAACAATGGGATTAGTAAATAGAGTGTCTTAACAAAATAACCTAAGTAAAGTAAAAGATATTGTCCAAAAGCCAGATGAAAATCAATCAATGTTTTGAAGGCATTTATTCAAAGCTTGCCATAATGTAAGCATAAAAGGCCTCATAATGAGAACAGGCTAAATCAGTCCTTTATTTGTCAGAATGCCCTCAATATTCATTAGAAAGTGCAGAAAGTTGAGGGTGAACTTGGGTTGCTGAGCTCAGCATGAGTGGAAATTGTGTTCAATAATTGTGATGCACCTCAAGAAAAGGACAGAAAGAAAGTGATTGAATATAACTCTAAGTTTAAGTGCTAATCTTAGGAGCTGTCAAGAGTAAAACTTCTCAGCAGCAAAAGGTGTCTATGAAAAGTAATACCCCTGTGGCCCAGAGGAAACCATTTGACCTCCAGTGTGCATACCACAAGGAGGAGGGGCATCGGAAACAGGAACATCCCAGCTTGATGCAAAGGGAGATAAAAGGGACTCCAGCAATCTAGTGCCTAGAGCTGAGAGCAGGACAGTGACCTGAAGTGATGGAACCTGGGGCACTTACTACCAGTCAGGAAATCATCCTGATCACTGACAAAAAACCTTAGGTCTTACTCCAAGTAAATAAGAAATTAGTAAATTATTTGGTAGATATGAGACTTAATTGCACTTCAAATGAATCAGTCCCTCTTATGGGCATGACTGAAGTTGCTAATGACTGATCCTTCCCACAGCTGCAAAAATACTTAATTAGAAAAGGTCAACTGATTTACAAATTTCTTTGCAAGTCTCTCTCTGTCACCAGGCAAAATGAGTTTACAAGTTCCAACTCCAAACAGGAATCTCAGACTTAACAGACTACATGAAAAGATCCAGGCACTCACCACTATCCAGCAACAATTTCTTGATGAAGTAGGTCCATAAAAAAAAAAACTCCTCAAGGTGAGCTAAAGATGGGCAGAAAGTCACAGTAAGATTGCAGCTGGACATAACTCTACTACATCTTAGGCAGTGTCCGCTTAGGCAAGAGACAGGAAAAACATTTGCCACTAATTATAGGATTTTTAGAATAAGGACTAATAAAACCAGAAACTCAAGATTACAGATTTGTCAAAGACTTAAGAGCTGTAAGTCAAATAGTAGAAGGTATACATCCCACAGTACCTAAACCATATACTCTTCACATCAATATTTCTGATGCATATACTTGGTTCATGGTTTAAATTGAAAAGATGCTTTTTTATTGCATCCCAATAAATAAATACTCACAAAAACTCTCTGCATTCAAATGAGAAGAACCCAAGAGAACTAAAACAGCAGTACAGTTGGATTTTGTCATCACAAAGTTTTAAAATGCACCAACTCTTTTTTGGACAAATCTTGTCCAGAAATCTTCTGGGAGTAAAGCTCCACAAGAAACATTTTATGGGCTAGACCCTTTGGCAAGTAGCCATGCCAAATATCAAAAAGGAACTCCGAGGATTCTTAGGTTGGCTGGCTGCTGTTTACTGTGAATACCAAATTTTGAATTAATAGTCAAGACCTTATATCTGGTAGTTCCAGAGAGAAATGAAAAAAAATTCCTTAGAATGAATCCCTTTCAAAGTTTAAAGGCAAATTGATATCAGCTCCAGACTTGAGGCTTCCTGACCCCAGAAAGGAATTTTTACCTGTTTGTCCAAGAAAGGCAGGGTATTACCTTAGGTTTGTTTGTGCAGCCTTTTGGAGGAAGTATATGACCACTGACTTAATTGTCAAAACAGCTTGATGAATGGCTCCAAATTGGAGCCTGGGAAACAGACAGTCGTAGCGAGACTTCCCAGGGTCCCATCCCATCCAGAAGCCGACCGACCGGCTAATTAAACTTTGCCTGGCCAGCAAGGCGATCTATACACCTCAGAACTGGGGGATGGGGAGCGAGAAGGCCAGGGCTTGTGGGGTGCCTGCACAATGGGGGGCAACATGCGCCCCTGTTGTGGCCACAGTATGCAGGGGCTGCAAACTCTGCGTCACAAACGCGGGTCCCAGGGGTCAGAGGGCGGGGCCCGCGCGAGGTGGACTTGTGCAGGAGACCCCACCCACCAACCCTCCCTGGAGGCAGCAGCAGTGTTGGCGACAGCGGTGCAGGCGGAGGTGCCCCTGTCTCTGGGAGTGCCAGGTAGGTTTCGGAGTGCAGCCTTTCCAAACGATCCCGGCCTTCTGACATGGCGAGACCCGATCCCCGTGGCCAGCTCCAAGGGCATCTCTCTCCTGCCCCCGAGGGCCCGACCCTGTAGCCCCCATTTTGGGCGCTGACTGCGCTTTCCAGCCAAAGTGGAGGGGATCAGAGCCCTGATTTCTCCCAGAATGCTCGGTTAACTGGAGCTCCTTCGAAGGACTGTGTGTTGTGTGAATGCCCCGCAGCGTCCAAGGTTTATCTTCTGTTTCTTCCTGAATCAGTGTAGCTATTTGCGTGTTTCCCAGAATTTTCCCATTTTATCTAAGTTGTCTAGTTTATTGGCATATAGTTGTTCATATTATCCTCTTATAATTTCTTTTATTTCCTCAGGGTCTGTGGTTATGCACTCCTTATTTCTGATTACGTTTATTTCAACCTCTCTCTCTTTTTGTTTGTCAGCCTTGCTAGTGACCCACTAATTTTATTTATTTTCTGAAAGAACTAAGTTTTGGATTTATTGATTGTTATATATTCTGGGTGAATTGAATTTTTAATTAGTATACGGTATAGTTCTTTGTCTATTATGATGACTACATTTGATGTCTATTTTGTCCAGCATTACTATAGCTACTACTGCTTTCTTTAGTTCTTGTCCATGCTTTCACTTTCAGTCTATTTGTACCCTTGTGTCTAAGTTGAGTCTCTCTTAAGCAGCATATGGCTGGATTATTATTATTCTTAAACCATTTTGCTAATCAGTATCATTTAATTCATAAGTTTAGTCCATTAACATTCAAAGTTATTACTGAAAATGCATTTCTTGAACCCATCATCTTATCTTTTTTATTTTGTCAGATCTATATATTCTTTTCCCTCTTTCTCTTTGTTTTCTTTAAATTGCGATTGGTGGTACTCTTCAATTCTTTGCCTTTCTCCAGACCTTCCTCTTCTGTGTTTTTTTTCCAGCTGGAAGAACTCCTTTTAGTATTTCTTGTAGGGCCAGTCTCTTGTTGAAAACTTCTTTCAGGACTTCTTTGTCTGTGAAAACTTTAATCTTTCCCTCAGTTTTGAAGGACAGTTTGGCTAGGTACAGAATTCTTGGCTGGAAGTCTTTCATTTTCAGGCTCTTGAATATATCATATCACTGCCTTCTCACCTCCATGGTGCTAGTTGAATAGTCTAAACTCAGTCTTATGTGGTATTCTAGTTTGCTATACCACCAGAATGCAATATACCAGAAACAGAATGGCTTTAAAAGGGGATTTTAATAAGATGCTAGTTTACAGTTCTAAGACTGAGATACTGTCCCAATTACAACAAGTCTATAGAAATGTGCATTCAAAGGTATCCAGGGAAAGATATCTTCATTCAAGAAGGCTGATGAAGTTCAGGGTTTCTCTCTCAAGTGAGAAGGCAGATGGTGAACACAGTCACAGTTTCTCTCTCAGATGGAAAGGCACATGGCAAGCAAGGTATCATCTGCTAGCTTTCTCTCCTGGTTTCCTGTTTCATGAAGCTCCCCAGGATGCATTTTTCTTCTTCATCTGCAAAGGTTGCTGGCTTGTGGGCTCTCTACTTCTCATGGCTATGTCATTCTTCTCTGCTGTCTCTGAATTTCTTTCATTCTCCAAAATGTTTCCTCTTTTATAGGACTCCAGAAACTTATCAAGACCCACCCAAATTGGTGGAGACATGTCATCACCTAATCCAGCTTAACAACCACTCTTGATTAAATCACATCTCCAGAGACATGATCTGATTATAGTTTCAAACATGCAGTATTGAATAGGGATTATTCTGCCTTTATGAAATGGGATTTAGATTAAAACATGGCTTTTCTAGGGGACATGCATCCTTTCAAACCAGCCCATGTGGTTTTCTTTGTATGTAGTACCTTGTTTTTCTCTTGCTGTTTTCAGAATTTTCTGCTTCTCTTCAAATTTTGACAGACTGATTAGTACATGTTTTGGGGAAAGCCTATTTGGATTTATTCTGTTTGGAGTTTACTGAACTTCTTTGACTTGATTATATATGTCCTTTATTAGTGTTGGGAAGTTTCCCCCCATTGTATCCCCAACTATTCTTCCTAACCCTTTACTTCTCTCTTCTCATTCTGGGACACCAATGATTCTTATATTTATGTGATTTGTTTTTTCCTTCATTTCCCTGTGGTCCCAAATCAAATTATTCCATCTTTTTTGCCATTTCCTGTTTTGAGTGTTTGAAGTCAGTTATCCTGTCCTCTACTTCACTTTTTCTCTCTTCTACCTTTTTAAATCTGATGTTTTGTGCCTTTAATATGTTTTTTATTTGGTCCACAGAGTCTTTGATCATTGTGATATCTGCTATTTTTCTATTTATTCTTTCTAATTCCTCTGTGTGCTCTTCTACTGTCTTCTTGATCTCCTTTATGTCATTTGCTATCCCACTTATTTTATTAAGTAGAGCTGTATGAACATCTTTAATTCATTGTTCCAACATCACTGTCTCCTCTGGTGTTTTAATTTGGTCATTAGGCAGGGCTATGTTTATCTCCATTGTGATATGCTTAATGATCTTTTGTTGCTTTCATTGCATACACATATCTTAATTGATTTACTTTGGGAGTTGATTTCTTTCAATAGTGTAAGCTCTTGTGTTTGTGAGATGAATGTGCCAGTGGGAGCAGAATACAGGACAGGGCACAACAGTGCAGTGATTCATTTCAGGGCAGGTATAGGTGCAGTTTGGGGATGTTACACTGATGCTTGTGAATGTGGGTGCCCAGCAGCCAGGGAGGATGTAGGAATGAAGGTACACCTGTCTGGGGGGCATAACCCTGATGGGTGCTGGTCAAGGGTTCAGCACCCTTTATGCACATGCATAGAGTTGTGGCAACAGGTCAGTTTTAGGCCTATGTGTGTTGGAGCAGATGTGACTAGGCAGAGCAACTCAACACTTTCTAAGAGCTGGGAAGGATGATTGAGGGCCATGCACGTTTGCTAGATTTGGACTTTCATAATCTGATGTTCCCAGAGCTGAAGGACATGATTGGGACCCGTGCACATGCACAGGTCTTGGAGTGCCATACATTGAAGTGCCCAGAGCTGAAGTGCCTATTATTAGTGTATATAATCTCTGCAGCTTTTTTGCCCTGTTGCTTTGGCTAGAGAATAAAGTGAAATTTTGAATAACAATGGTCAGAGTGGACATTCTTGTCTTATTCCAAAAATTAGTTAGAAAACTTTTTGTTTCACTATTGAGTGTTGTTTTTTGGTTTTTCACATATGCCATTTATCCTGTTGAGGAATTTTTCTTCTATTCTTATCTTTCATAATGTTCTTTTCAAGAAAGGATGCTGGATTTGTCAAATGATTTCTCTGCATAAATTGAACTGAGCATGTGGTTGTCACCCTTCATTTTGTTAATGTAGTATGTTACACAATTATTATTTTAATTCTCACCTACCTGGGATTAAACCTACTTGATCATGGTGCACAATTATTTTAATCTGCCATTGTATTCAATTTTCTAGCATTTTGTTAAGGATCTTTGCATCTGTATTCATCAGAAAAATTGGTCTAAAATTTTCTTTTCTTTTGTACCTTCATCTGGCTTTTGTATTTGGGTCATTTTGGCTTCATAGAATGAGGTAGTGTTCCTTCCTCTTCATTTTTTTGAAAGATTTTGAGCAAGATTAGAATTACTTTTTCTTGAAAGGATTAGCAATATTCAGCTGTGAAGGCATCTCTTTCTGGGCTTTCCTTTCGAGTTGGAGGTTTTGATGTCTTCACTTGTGATTGTCCTTCTGCTTTTCTAGAGTCAATGTGGGTTGTTTATACATTTCTAAGAAATTATCCATTTCATCTAAGTTGCCCAGTTCACTGGCATACATTTCTTCATAGGATCTTCTATGATCCTTATTTTTTATGTCACGTCAGTATTAATGTTCACCCACATGTTTCTGATTTTGTTCATTTCTTTATCAATTTAGCTAATTGTTAATTTATTTAATTTTCTCAAATAATCAAATTATGGGTTTGTTGATTCTATTGGTTTCTAATCTGAATTTCATTTATTTATGGTCTAATATTTGTTATGCCTTTCTGTTTGCTTTGGAATTAATATGATATTGTTTATCTAATTCCTCCAGGTGTATAGTTGGGTCTTTGATTTTAGCTCTTTTTCTTTTTTAATGTAGGCATTTAGAGTAATAAAGTTCTCTCTCAGTATCATCTTTTCTGCGTTCCATAAAGTTTGATATGTTGTATTCATGTTTTCATTCCCTGAAGACATTTACTGATGTCCTTTGCAATTTGTTCTCTGACCCATTGATAGTAAAAGAGTGTGTTATTTAATTTCTATATATTTTTATTTTTTTAGTTCTCTGCCTATGCTCATTTCCAGCATTATTTCATTACGGTCAGAGATGATGCTTTGTATAATTTCAATCTTTTAAAATTTATTGATACTTGTTTTGGGACTAAACATGTGGTCTACCCTGAAGGATGATCCATGTGCCCTTAGGAAGAATCTATATCCTGCTGTTTCATGGTACAACATTCTGTACGTATCTGTCAGGTCTGGTTCATTTATGATTTATTCATATTATTGTTTCATTATTGAACTTTTGCCTAAATCTTTTGCCTAGGTAGATCTATTGATAAGTATGTTTTATGGGAGTCTCCACTATTACTGTAAAGTTGTCTATTTCTCTCTTTAGTTTATCCAATGTTTGCTTCTTGTATTTTTTTTGGTGCTGTGGTTAAGAGCATTTTCATGGTTGTCATTTCATTTTGGTATATTGTCCCTATTATTAATATACAATCTCCTTGTTTTATTCTTATATAAATGTTCCACATCCATTCAAATATGGAAAGAATAATTTCTTTAGCAAAGAGTTATGGGAAAACTGAATATCCATATCCAAGAATGAAAGTGGACCCAAACTCACATTATATGCAAAAATTATCTAAAAATGGACCAAAGAACCGAATTAACAGCTAAAACTATAGAACCCTTAGAAGAAAATAGAGAAATATCTACAGCACTTTGTAGTAGGCAATGAATTCTTACACTTTACACAGAAAGTATAAACAATGAAAGAAAAAAGTGATAAATGGGAACTTCATGAAAGTAAACTTCAAGGATCAAATATGATTATCAAGTAATTGAACAGACACCTTAAAAAATTGGAACAACTATGTGGTTAGTGGATGTATTAGTTTGTAAGCTTCCAGAATGCAATACACCAGAACTGGAATGGCTTTTAAAAAGGGGAATTTAATAAGTTGCAACTCTACAGTTCTAAGGGCATGAAGGTGTCCAAATTAAGGCACCATTAAGAAGTTACCTTCACTCAAGAAAGACTTATGCATCTGGAACTCCTAGGTCAGCTGCAAAGTCAGCTGGGGCATCAGGTGGGGGCATCTGCTGGTTCCTTGCTTTTGGGCTCCATTGCTTTCAGCCTCTGTTCCTATGGCAGTTCCTCACTTTGCTTCTCTAGGGCTGGCCTTCCATCTCTTGGCTTCCCTTGGCTGTCTCCACAACCTGGCTTGCTTAACATCTCATGATGGTGTCTGCTGGGCTCCAAGCATCTCCAAACATTTGTGTCTCTCTGGGTTTTGAAGTTTCTGTCAGCTCTCTCTCTGTCAGCTGTGTCACTTCTGAGAGTTCTCCAAAATGTTCCCCCTTTTAAAGACTGTAGTAAACTAACCAAGGCACACTTGGAATTGATGGAGTCACATCTCCATTTAATCAAAAGGTCAAATCCACAATTTGGTATGTCATATCTCCAAGGATATAACCTAATGAAAAATTACCAACCTACAGTATCCAATCAGAATTAAAAGACATGGCTGCCCCCAAGATTGGGTCAGGAATAAAACATGGATTTTCTGGGGGTACATAATAGCTTCAAACTGATGCATTAGATATCTGATTAGGGTTTAACTTCAAGAATATATGAATATTTCCTTTCAACTCAAAAACAAAAATACAAATATTTCATGGAAAAATGGACAAAGTACTTGAAAAGACATTTCTTCAAAGAAGATATACAAATGATCATAAGCACATGAATAGATTCTCAATCTCAATGGTCATGGAAATGCAAATTAAAATCACAATGATATAACTCTTCACACCCATTTAATGGCTGCTATTAATAAAAGGATAATTGCAAGTGCTAAATAATATGTGGAGAAATAGGAAACCTCATACATTGTTGGTGGGAATGCAGCATGGTGTACCCATTGTTGAAAACAGCTGATGGTTCCTCAATAAGTAAATTAGAATTAGCATAATTCTAATTCCACCCAAAATAACATACCCCAAAGAATTTAAAGGAGGAACTCTGATAGATATTTGTATACCAGTGTTCATAATAGTATTATTTGCATTAGACAAAAGGTGGAAACATCCCAAATGTCCATCAGCAGATAAAAGGATGAGCAAAAGGTGATATATGCATATAATGAAATATTACCCAGATTTTAAAAGAATGATATTCTGATACATGCCATTAAATGGATGAACCTTGAATACAACTTACTGAGTGAAATAGAATAGAACAAAAGGGATTAGTTTTGCATAATTCCACTTATATGAAAGAGCTAGAGTATGTAAATTCATGGAAATTGAAAATAAGGTGCAGGAACTCAGGGATGAGAGGACAAGCCATGGGTGTTAATCCATAATGGGTGTCAGAGAATGTTCTGGTAATGTATGATTTTGAGGGTAACAAAGCATTGTAAATGTGATTAATGCCACTGAATTTGGATTGGTAGAGATGTGAAAGTTTATGTTCTGTATGTGTTTCCACAATAAAAATAAGAAAAAAATATAACTCTAATGAAAAATACAAAAGGGCAGATAAATCAAAACATATCATGTTTCTGAATGGGAAGACTCCACATCACTAAGATGCCAGCCAATTCACCCTAAATAAATTCATAATTATATGGATTATAATTATGGGTACATCAATCAAAATAATAGCAGGGATTTTTTGGGTATTGGGTAGGGGACAGGGGTGAACGAAAACTAAGTTTAATGTTCATTTGGAAAAACAATAGCCAAAAGGACTTAGATAATGAAGAGAAATTAGAAAAAACTAGCCCACCAGATAGTTAACATGCTATAAAACTTCAAAAATAAGAAGCAGTCTGGTCTCAGCTATTCCAGAAGGTATGAAATATGACGGTAAAATTACATAAAAAACAAATATTCCACATTTCAAAAAAACATCATTAACTAGGTCAAAAAGCAAAAGAAAACCCTGTGTAAATATTAAAAATTCATATCAGAAAGAAGTCATAGTTATATGTAAATAGTTCCTAGAACATAATTTAAAAAACCAAAACCTAAATATGAGAAAATTATATGAAATGACAGTTCACAGATAATAAAAATGGCCTTCAAATATATGAAAAGATGTCCAACTTCACCCAAAATAATGTAAATAAAAATTTAAATTATTGAGATGCCATTTTCATCTATTGTATTACTAAAGTCCCCAAAGTTCTACAACACGTTTTGAAGGAAAAAGAAAATTTCTAGTGAGAGTACAACTTCTATGGCAAACAAATTGGAAATATATATCAAAATTGGAAAGAAATATCGCCATTTGATCAAGCATTTCTACTTCTGGAAAATGATCTTGAAGATTAGTTGCATGGGTTTTAAGCAAGTTTTCTCACTGCAGCTCTATTTGAAAACAATCCAAATATCATTAAAGGACAGCTTGAGCAAATGATGACACATGTATTCAATGAGTAACACAAAGCTGTAAAAAAATACATAAGGAATTCTCTTTATATTAATATAAAACTATCTGCAAGGTATATTATTAATTGTTAAAGCAGTTTTCAAATCCTTTCAAATAGTAAGCTATCATTTGTGTAGAAAGTAGTGATAATAAGAATACACATGCATGCACACACCCTTGTATTTACTCGTGGCAATCCTGAAAGGAAAGTAGAAATTAAGAAAATTATTTATCTGGTGGGATTGTGGGAGAGGGGAAATCAGGAATGAGGAGATAAGGAAACAAAATTTTTCACTATGCACCTTTTTACTTTGTTGTTCTTTAAAATCTTATGAATGCATTATATGTCTACAAATTTATATAAAAATGGAAGTAATATGCTCCAGGAGGCCCTTGGCGACATGTTTGCATTTGAAAAAAGAAAAAAAAATGTAAGTAATGTGTAAAATGGAAAGTATATTTAATTAATGATTTAGAATATTTTAACCACAAAATCAATGGAAGAAATCATTAGGAAAATCATAGCTTTTACTATGCAATAATGCAAAGTATTTAAACATTAAATATTTTGTAAAATAACAGTCAATTAAACATGAAAAACCCATCCTCACAAAAAATGCATATTAAACAATATTAAGATGTCTATCAAATTTGTAAATATTTAAGTTTATATTTTAAAATAATATCTGACATGAAAAGCGTTACAATAATAATACAGATACTTCCATATATCCTAATCCAATTCTTCAAATGTTAATATTTTGCCACACTTTTATTATCATTCATTCTCTCAATAGATACACAGATTTTTAATGAATTATTGAAACTAACTTCCTGAGATGATGCTTCTTTACTGTAGATACTTTAGTGAGTAATTCCTAAAACCAAAGGACTTTCTCTGAACTATGCACAGTACAGCTATCAAGATTCAGAAGTTAACATTCATTTCATTATATTATCTAATCTACAGAACTTTGTCCCCACTAATGTCCTTTATCTACTCTAGGATACACTTCAGAATCACATGTTGCAATTAATTAGCATGTATTTTTAATCTCCCTTCTTATGGAACAGGTCACCATTCTATATTTGTCTTTCATGACATTGAGACTTCTAAAGAGTACAGGTCAGTAATTTTGTAGAATGTCCTTCAAATTGGGTTTCCCTGATTTTTTGTGTGTGATTAGACTTAGGTATGTTAGAAATACTACAGTCGCGATATTGAGTGTTTCTCAAGTACATCACACAAGGATGCACATGATAGCAATTTATCTCATTAAAGGCATGTTTATTTTGATCAGCTATATATGGAGATATTTTCCAGGTTTCTCCACTTGAAATTTACATTTTATGGGTAGAAACTTTGACATTTATGTAAACATCCTATTTCTCATAAAAATATTTAATGACAGTGTTCAATTCATCAAGAGCACTCTCAAAGGGAAATGCTTGCAAACAATCTTTCTGTGAATCAGTTTAACACTATGTATCAAAAGTCCTTATACCCTGTATTACAGTAAATTTGCTATAAGAAGTGAGTCTTATAGAAAATGAGAACTATAGTTAAAATATCTCTTCAAGAATATTGAGCACAGTATCATTTATAGTAATACAAATAATAAACAACCTAAACAGCTAACAACAAAATAAATGACTAGTAAATTTATGGCAAATCCTTAAGAATAAATATTTTACAAGCATTTAAAATTACATATTTGAAGATGGGCACCAGTTAGAATAACTAGAACTAATATATGCCGTAAACTTTCCTGATCCCATATGTCTTCTCTCAGGGATTTGATTTGGATTTAGCAGCGTTGTAAATTCAAGGTTCCCCTTCTCAGCCCCTATCTCTCATCTGGTCCCATTGTCCTGACCCACAGCCTCTTCATTGCTTCCTTCACTTCAGCATTTCTCAGGGAGTAGATGACAGGGTTGAGCAGGGGTGTGACCATTGTGTAAAACACAGTCACTATCTTGTCAATAGTCAATGTGGCATAAGGCCCCAGATAGATGAAGACAATGGGCCCAAAGAACAAGGCAACCACAGTGATGTGGGACCCACAAGTGGGGAGGGCCTTGTGCCACCCTACAGAGCTTTGGTTTCTCGGATGGAGCAAGATGGCTGCATAAGAGATGAGGAGCATCCAACACTGATCACAGAGAGGGTGCCTCCACTGACAACAATCAGCAGACCAATGAGGGAGGTGTCAGAGCAGGCATCTTTGAGCAGTTTAAGTACATCACAGAAATAGTGGTTGATTACATTGGGACCACAAAATGGCAAGTGGAAGATGAGAAGGATTTGGCCAAGGAAGTGTACAAAGCCCCCCATCCATGAAATTCCCACTAGGATAGCCCACACCTGTTTGGTCATTATAGTGGTATACTTCAAGAGCTTGCAGATGGCCACATAGCTGTCATAGGCTGTGGCATAATTTTATTCTTGGCCTGGTGGCTTAGTCTCTTTCTCTCCCTCCCTCGCCATTTTGGCACATCCGGTTCTTCTAAGCCTCTGAATTACAAGCCTCACCCGCGACTAGTGATGATGCAGTCTTGTCTCTTTAACCCTATTGGCCTCCTCCTTAGTCCTCCACCTACCCAACATCCTCTGCTACGGGTACACTCAGGAACAGCATCTCTATGGTCACAGTCACTCATCCGTCCTCCCTGTGTGATTGGCTACCCTCCCCTGGAGGCCACGCCCTAACTCCGCCTCTCCTCAAACTATATAATCCAGGGCTCGTCAAGCCTCGTGGTCTTTAGCTACTGGTGGCCCTGGCATAAGCGTCTACCAACAATAAAGCTACCTCGCTTCATGCCTTAATTGACTCGGCCTCCAGTCCTTTAGACCCGCAGCGAGGTCTCCTGCGCGCGCCCCTTGGACCCAGACCCCCGGCTCGAGCCCCTTTTCTGCGTGCGGCAGCGTCGTCTAGCAAGCAGTGAGAAGCTGAGGAGTAGAGGGTCCCCGATAGTTTAGCGGTTGGGCCAAACCGCAATAGGCCATCAAAAAGAGAAGGAATATCTCAGTACTGCTAAAGTAGTGGAAGAAGAAAAGCTGTGTCAGGCAGCCCCACAGAGATATAGATTTCTGAGTAGTCAGCAAATCTGACATGAGTTTAGGGAATATAGTAGAGGAGTAGCATATCTCCACAAAGGACAGGTTTCTGAGGAAGAAGTACATGGGGGAGCCAAAGCTTATGCTGGTCATCACAGTGAGTACAATAAGGGTGTTTCCCAGCACAATTGCAGTGTACGAGAGCAGAAATATCACAAAGCAAACTCTCTGTATCTCCTGATTTTGAGAAAGTCGCACAAAAATGAATTCAGTCACATTGTGTGTGTTAGCCATTGTCACCACTTGAAAACAGTAATATGGGTGGGGTGATCCAAAATGATACAGAATAGGAGACTTTGTTGACATGAGTGGGTGAATTATATAATAAACCTTGGCATGTCTGTTAAGGCTATAAACTGGATATCAGAAATGGAGTAGGAATTAGTTGTGTGCAAAGAGAAGACAGAAGAGCAAAGTACAAGATTATGGAAAATCATGTATATGTCTAGAATAAAGGGGATAATAGGAAAATAAAAATCTGGAGGTATAGTCTGGGACCAGTTTTAAAAAGTCTGCTATGAACTTTAGAGTTTTATCTGCAAGCAGTGAGATATCATGAAGAGTGTTAGTCGACTAGAAAGTAAAATCAATAGTGGAAACAGACCCAAATTGGAAAGACTGTGAGATTAGTGCCTCATTTGGGACTTAGATGTATACAGTGTGGGGCAGCCAGAGCTGAGTCACTATTTCCATTTATTAGCATTTCTTTTACTGCTGAATGGCTTTGTTTGGGTTTCTTTGCTGATGGATTCCCTTCGGCTCCCTTTCCTTTCTCCTTTTTTATCCTTGATTTTCAGAAAGCATTCACACAACCTCTCCACATCCTCTTCAGAATCTTCAGAATAGATGTCCCTTCTGTAACTCCCTTGACACTAAGGGCTCCTATTCTCTTCACCTTTGAATTCTCTATTTCTGCACTTGGTTAATGGGTAACCTTGTCCCTTCCCAAGGATCTTTCTCATTTCCTGCTGAGTTCTCCTTACTGGTGCCTTGTTTCCTCCAATCATGCCCCCTGTGGTAGTATAGGTCTGAACTATGCCATGTATACATGTCCAGTGAGACTCTGACACCTCTTCCCTGCCCAGCACACCATACACTCAGGACATCACCATGACTGCTCATGGACTGATGTGAAGATTGTTCCCATCCATGCTGGACTCTTTTGAAGATGGCTGGGATCTCATACAGTGAGACACAGGGAACCTGGAACAAGTAGCTAGATGACTATTTCTCATAGTACTTCACTCAGCTATTAGGACAAGGCCAGGTGATTCGGGACCATGAGCCATATGGAAATCTGAGAAAATATAAATTTCTGACACAAAGAATAGGGACACGATGAGCCTTACCTACTTAGATTAGCAGGTGAAGTTTACCAAGAGTCCAGCTATGTCAGGCAGTTTTTTTTCCACAATTCAATGTGTCTATCATTGTCTTCGGACATGCTTGTCTTCTGCCAATAACACTTCTCCCTGTTTCTTTAATTTATCCTTCATGATGCAACTCAAGCCTTACCTCCTTCAATAAGCCTTTCTCCACTTAAATCTCTTTCCAAGCTCACTGCAGTGATTGTCTTCTTTCATTCATTTCATAGAAGTCCATCTAATATAGTATAAAAATCTCCATCTCCTGAATTGCACTAACAGTTGGTTGAGGAAAGAGACTCTCTTATCTCTGACTCAGAAAATCTGTAAGCAGAACGGGTACTGAATAAATGCTTGAATGCATTTGATTATTCAAAATACACACTAATTTGAACTGATTCGTGCTTTAAAATCATAATAATCATTCCAAAGGCATACATATATGGTTTTGGAATCCGTGTGTGTGTATGTATATATAAAATCCGTGTGTGTGTATGTATATATAAAACCCTTGCAAATGCATAATGGTGAAGTGTGGCTCTTCTGTGGTTGAGTCAAATGGTCTGTTTGAGAAAGGTATGTTCTAGAAATTTATTCCTTGGAACTGATCTTTTGAAATTGAACATATAAAATAATTTTCTTTTTACAGAACTGAATCCCAGTAATAAGGAAAACCAATATTTCTAGAATCCTCTTGTAGGATTTTCATAATTATCAGTACTTGAAATTTTATCTAAGCCTTTACAAAGATTGCATTAGCATAAAATGTTGTGTTCTTTTGATTTAATATATTCTTTGAAGGGGAAAATATTTGCCAGATCTAAGAGTTGGGATAGGAAATTATTACCTACCAGGTGACAAACAGTATTTTCCACTGATGAGAAATACATTTTAAAAAATGCAAATTACTGAATTAGAGTTGACTCTCAACCCTTTTGGGGAAAAAATGCAAAATTCAAATTGACTATCCATTATTAAAGTAATAGGGCAATTTGAATCATAACAAATTGCAAATACAAAATTAATGCCATTTTTTATAAATCTTACCTGCATTATTACATTCTATCAAATCGTGTCAGCACCTTGACTCAGCACAGTTAAGATTTCTTAAACTAGAAAAAGATGATAATACTTATGTTCACAATTTCCTTTGAAATACTGGGCAGATGATCTTGGTAAAGAAAACAGTTCTCATGATTATAGTTAGGGATTCTATAAATTATACTTCAGCAGATCTCTATCCTGAAGATTCTTCTCCTCACATAGACCCATAACCCTCCACAGAAAGGATTCTTAGCTTTTTTGCTGCATCTTTGTAATACCACAGAACTCCAAATACAAACCAACCCCAAAGATGCTTCTGCTGGGTGATATTAATTTCTCTAGAAATAGACGACAACAATAGAACCCTGTTCACCTAGAATCCTTCTCCAAATGTTTGCACAACTTATTCACTCAGTGGTTTTTCATTGAATGGAAACATTCAAAATAAGTAGTTGTATTGGTATTTATCAAGAAAGGTCACTGAGAAATGGGACTCCTGACAGATCATCAGAAATTCTCAACCCCTTAAGAGACTACTATTCTGAAGAAGAGTGCTTTTGTGAAAATCATTAGTTAACTTTGTTAATATTGTTACTTTCTCTGCTCAAAGTCTTTTAGTGGGTTGCCATTGAATGACTTGAATTTGGTCTATGAAATCTTGTGAAATCCAGCCCCCACTCCCTCTCCCACCATCCTAGTGCATAATTCCTTTTGTTCACTCTACTCCACCCTTCTTTCCTTCCATCCAAATACACTGAGATCTTCCTCTTGTTTGCACACACTGGTTTGTTTCCCCCCACACTTGAGGGCTCCTTCTCTGCCTACTGATTCTAGTTTAAATGTCATCTCCCCAGAGAGATTGCCATGAGCATCTTTTCTAAATCTTTTCCCTTTTTCAACCACTGATTAAAAAAAAGTTCAAGTCCTTATTTTTTCCCTTCGTGGAATTTGTTTTAATTTATAATTAAAGTATTTTAATTATTTCGATGGAAAATGAATAGAGTGATGTCTGAATTTATACTGATATTAAAATTCTTCAATGTTTAAAATAAGACATGATGCCATATAGAGAAACCTGGAGACTTTCTGCATTCATATAAATGTATGTCTCATATAAATTTCTTTATAAGAGGAAAAGGGGGGCTTTAAACTGATAAAAAAAAAGATTAAATCAGATTGGATAGCTCCAAAGTATCATAAAAGGAAATTTCCATATGAATTTGAAGAAAAAAAATATTCAGAATGAATCACGGGTATGAAAAATTGTCTTTAAAGCACCTCAACTCCAACAGGGCAAAACTCTAAAAGTAGGCCATAGAGGAAAGATCTTCACCTACTTCTCATCTCCTTTTTCATTCTACCTTTTTTCATTTTTGCCATCAGGCACAAATTTAACTTTTGCAATTCTAGAATTTTTGTTCACAAATAAAATCTGAAGTTCTTATGATAGGCTTATTTAAATTAACAGATCCTTGCTCAGAGGAAGAAGTCATAGGTAATAAGTAACTTTCATAGCATGTGTAGCCTTATGGAGTAGAAAGAAAGAGTATAGCCTAAGGTGTCAGACAGGTCTTGTTTTGCATCCTAGTTCTGCTCAGATAAAGCTGTGTGGTATTGGAAAATTTACATCGATGTGCACTTGTTTGTCATCTGAAATATAAAGTATGCCTTCCTCCAGGGTATGGGGCCTGGACAAGGAACGCCTCCAGGAGTCTAAATTTCCTATAGTTCCAGGTTCACGTGTCAAAAGATGAACTGGTTCCCTTGGCTTCAGAGAAAGCTCTAAAGCAGAAAAGCTGAGAGAATGGTAGTGCATGGGTCAGACGTCATCAGTGTCTACACAATGATTGTCCACTTTAGCCACTGTGAAAACAAGAAAATATGGCTTGGGGCATTTAAAATCAGGATGTTTTATCAAAGAATTCAAATTCATAGCTTTTTTCAATGAAAGCTAGATATGACAGCACTATACCTACATAAACATAGTACTTGAAATGGGGATGGTGATAATAAACATGGCTGTCGTGGATTGAATTGTATACCCCAGTGCGGACCTGATCTTGGACCACATTCTGATGCATGCGAACCTGTTGTAAACAGGATCTCACAGAAATGTTATACCAGTTAAATAGGGCCCATCTGAATAAGATTACTGGGGTCCTTTATAAGCAGAATAAAATCGACAGAGAAAAAAAAAAGCCAGGGAAGAAGCTGGAAGTCAATGGAACCCAGAGGAGGGAGGGGAAGACACCACCATGTGCATCACGATGTGTCAGAAAAGTCAACGACCCAGGATTTCTGGCAGCCAGACCCAGAATGACCCAGTTTTTTAGGTGAGAGCTTCTCTTTGTTGACAACTTGATTTTGAACTTCTCTAAGTATCAAAATGTTCATTGTTTAAGCCACCCCTTGTAAGATGTTTGTATTATTAGGTGGGAAAGTAGAACAATAGCTAACATTTATTTCGTATCTATTCTATTCCAAACACTGTTTTAAGCAATGTTCCGGTCGGTTTTCCAAGCTTCCTCAATGAGCTATTGATGCCCTAACATCAAAATCTGCTTCCCCCATTATCTTTCCTATCTTAGTAAATATCTATTCTAATCTGAATCACTCTGAGTAAAAAATCTTGGGTTGATGTCCAACTCTCCCTGTATCCTGTGTGAATAAATACTATGGCCTCTACCTTCATATTTTTCTCAAAATGACCAACTTCTCAACTTTTCATCTCCTTACCATTTTTACCTTGGAACAAATAATCATCAACTTCAGCCCATTTTCCCTGCTCCCTCCTTGGTCAGTCCCTTGCCTCTGACCCATTTATAGTGTATTCTACCCAAAACAGCCATGGCCATGTGCATCATTCAAATGCCATGTCATGTCGTGGTACTCTTCATCTCAATACTATCTCTAGCTGCCCATCTTTTTCAGAGTAAAGACCAAAATTCTTGGACTTAAAAGGCCCTACATGAAAAAAAGACCCTACATGATTTTCCAATTTCTTCTGTGACTTTTAATCTTTTTTCCTTCTGTTCTACAGCCTTCTGATTGTATGTTGTTTTTCAAACATCCTAAGCATATTTCAGGCTCAGAGGCTTTGCCTTTCCTGTAATTCTCTTTCTCCATGATATCCTCACAGTCTGATTCTCACTTTATTCACTTCTGTCTCCAAATATTTCCGTCACAGAGAGTAAGGAGAGGCCTATATAAGACACAGCCTATATAAACGTGCAAACTCCAATCCAGTTCTACAATAGCAAGACTACTGAAAATAGGAATCCCCTATAACCCTAATTAGACTTTTTAATAGCACATATTACCAGATGACATACTACATATTCTTATCTTTTAATGTATTACTTGCTTCACACCTACTTGAATATAAGTTGCAGATATGGGGACTGAATTTTTTGTTTATTGATGTATCTCTAGCCCATCAACAGTGTTCATCACATAGTACATATTTATACATACATGTTGAATGAATAAATCACAGCCCTGTGAGGTACATACTTATCATTGTCACAATTTACCAACATGGACTCTGAGACATAAAGTAGATAACTATCTTGCTTCACCCAACCAAGTCTAGCTGCTTAGTTAGTGAAGAAACAGATTAAGTATTTAAACCATATGCTAACCGATACCCACTTCAGATAGAGTATTGGTGCTCCAGTTTATGAGAGCCCCAAACTGACAATCTCCACTCTTTTTTGCTGTCTGTTTTACTCCGGTTGCACTTGAATTTCTAAAACTAAGCCAGAGATACTAGATGACACAAGAAAACTAAGAAGGATGGTATATATATGAAAGAGAGAGAAGAAAGGCCAAATTGTTGGTTTAGAGAAAGTTTAGGCTTAGGACTTAAAACAAGCTGGATATCTGTGACACTACTGATAGAAGTCCCAGATTTTGTACAATATATTAAGCTTCCTAACTCATATATACACAGGCACATAAGTGCAACCATTCCTTTCTCAAAGTACCTAATTCATTGCAGGATATATCCACTGGATTTTCAGTGGACAGGTAGTTTTGAATTTCTCAACTAAATCATAAATTATTTCTAAGATAATACTTGACATTGTAAGAACTATTCAAATTTACTGTAATTTTTTTTCTCATTTGAACCCTACTAATGAGACATTTTAGTTTCCATTGTCCTCTGCTTATGAGATTGCTATCGCCCCACATCTGACAGTTTGCAAAGGGGTCTATGTATTTAATAGTAGAAATGTCTTACTTGACACTCATTATGAAAAAAACCTATTTTCAAATACCACCATTGTCATGGTCAGGTTCATGTGTCAACTTGGCCAGGTGGTGGTGCCCACTCATCTGGTCAGACAAGCACTGGCTTGTCTGTTGCTATGCGGCCATTTCATGGACTTAAATCATGATTACATCAGCTGTATCCACAGCTGATTGCATTTGTAATCAGCTAAGGGGAGTGTCTTCTGCAATGAGTGACACTTCATCTAATCAGAGGAAGGCTTTTATGGAGGAATCAGAAGAGACAGTCACTCTTCCTACTTCAGCCAGTGAGCCTCTTGTGTGGAGTTTGTCCAGACCCTTCATTGGAGACATCAGCTTCACAGCCTGCCCTACAGATTCTGAACTCTTCCATTCCCACAGTTGTCTAGCCAGCCTCTCCTGAGAGTTCATTGAGAAACTTCATCGGAATTACCAGCTTGTGGCCTTCCCTACAGACTTTGGACTCTACATTCCCATGGTTAAGTGAGACAATTTTATAAATTTTATATCTATGGATATCTCTTGCTGATTCTGTTTCTCTAGAGAATCCTAGCTAATACAACCATTAAAATGGAATCATGAATAGGTTAATTTTTAAACAACATATAACTTCTAGGAAAATAATTTTATAATAAACTTATAGAAAGATATATATATGTAATAATATTAATGCAAGTTGCATAAAATTTAAAGGGCATTACTGTATTGTGAACAAAATGCAGAAGTTTTAATTTCTCCAATTTTCCTGATTCTGATAGTTCAAATTCTATTACCATGTGTCCTATAACATGTGATCATCTGGAGCCTTGTATATCTCATCATAAAATAATTTTTCACCCTCCCTCAAGAGTTAAGTTATTCTAGAGTACCTTTGAGGACAAAATTTAAGATAATTTTTTTGTTCAACTGATCTATATTCTTTGTTTTCTGCTACTATAGCTGTAGGAAAAGCTATTAGACACATCTAAGATTGCTCCTTTTAATCATATATATTAAAAATAAAAAGGATGCCAATTTATTTTTTCTGTAATCTATTCTGCAATGTACAGTGCCCTGTTTTCTCCTTTTTTTATATGAACAGAATTTATGTTTGAGTCTACTTTTTTATATATTTTTCTTGACTTCATTTTGTAGTATAGTATAACATATATACAAAGCAAAGAAATAAAAAAGCAATAATTTTCAAAGCAGTCTTTAACAAGTGGTTACAGGACAGATCCCAGAGTTTGTCATGGGTTACCACCATATGATTTTCTCATAGTTTTCCTTCTAGCTGCCCCAGAATATAGGAGGCTATAGGACTTAAATACTTTTTTATCCTCACAATTGACTTTTTTCCTTCTTTTTTTGTGAAAAATAACATGTGTACAAAAAAGCTACAAATTTCAAAGCCTGGCATCACAATTAGTTGGAGAGCATATTTCAGACTTTGACATGGGTTATAACTTCACAATTTTAGGTTTTTACTTCTAGGTGTTCTAAAATACTGTAGACTAAAAGAGATATCAATTCAATGATTCAGAATCCATATTCATTTGTTAAGTCCTATTTCTATGTATAATTCCACCATCACCTTTGCTCTTTTCCTGCCTCTCTTTAGGGGGGTTTGGGCTATGACCATTCTACATTTTTCATATTGGAAGGGTCTGTCACTAATATGGGGTAGGGAGATGGAATTATCTGTTATTCTGGAGAGGCTGGGCTAGGTTTCAGGATTTATCTGAACAAGGAGCCCATCTGGAGGTTGTAGGTTTCTGGAAAGTTACTCTAGTGCATGGAACCCTTGTGGAATCTTATATATCATCCTAGGTGTTCTTTAGGATTGGCTGGAATGGTCCTGGTTGGGGGTTGGCAGGTTATGATAAGTAGCAAGGTTTACCTGAAGTTTATGTAAGAGCCACCTCCAGAGTAGCCTCTCAAATCTATTTGAACTCTCTCTGCCATTGATACTTTATTGATTATACTTCTTTCCTCCCTTTTGGTCAGGATGTAATTGTTGATCCCCTGGCGCCAGGTCTGGATTCATCCCTGGGAGTCATCTCCCACATCACCAGGGAGACTTTCACTCCTGGATGTCATGTCCAATTTAGGGAGGAGGACAATGATTTCACTTGCAGAGCTGGGCTTAGAGAGACTGAGGCCACATCTGAGCAACAACAGAGATTCTCCAGAAGTAATCTTTAGGCATGCCTAGAGGTAGTCTGAGCTTCTCTGTTACCTACATAAGCTGCACAAGAGTAAGCCTCATGATCGAGGGCATGACCTATTGATCTGTATATCCCTAAAGTTTGAAACAGTATCAGGGGTTCCATGATGGTAAGGTTTAATAGTTCCATATTCTTTCTCCCCTCCCTCAGGAGATTTTGTGAATACTTTTTGAGTATCTGCTTAATATACTCTATGATGTTTACAGACATTACAATAATCTATGCAGGATTAAAGGACCTCTTTCTTATTCTGTGCTTCCTGTATTTCAATTGTTCAAATGAGCTATACAGATAGGTTGAATTAGATTATGCACTACAGAAAATTTCAGTCCCAGATCAAATAAAACCTTTCTTCCGTTGGTCTCAAAGAGTATGTGTGATTCTAAAATATAGACACTGTCTTCTTTACCTCTATGTTCTGAATTACTTTAAAACCAACCTTTTCAGTTTCATGCTTATCTTTAAATATCAGGTTACATGTATAGAACAACCTCTTACAATCCAGAAATAATAATCACCACTCTGGACTAAATGTGTGTGCTCTAAAAGCTTACAATCAAGGCAACTGTTTTCTTATAAGCATTTTCTAAAGGTGACCATACTATTGTTGTTTTTTTGTTACTGCCTTATTTTGCCTCACGAAATGTGCTATGTGTTTATTCACATTGTTGCATGCCTCAAAACATTATTCCTTTTTCTAGCAGCAAAACCTTTAATCATAAGTATACACTATCATCAGCCATTCTACTTCTCCGTCAGTGCATCCTTCAGCCATCTGCATTCATAGGGCATCATGTAGAAAGCCCAAAGTCCACAGTCCATCAACAGTCTTAATTTTAGATAATTTCATTGTTACAAGGAGACAGAAAACCAATAAACACACCCTTGCCAAATAGGAAATCTAAGCCTCCTCTTAATTCTTGTCCCTCACTCCATTATTTACCTCTGCTGCTGCTGTACTCTCGAACATAGCTCATAGCATGCAATAGCAGTTTTCCCCTGTACCCTGGACTTAAAAATGTTTTATACAAGACTCTTATCTTTGAAGTAATTCTTACAAGAACTCATTCATATTTCTAGTGTGAATCCGTGGGACACGTAGGCCTATACAACTCCTTTCAATCTTGTTCATCTTCAATATTATAATATTGCATCTAGACCCATTAGAGAATCACCTTCACTCCTATGTATGTATTCCTTTACATAGGAATTCAACCTCATTAGTTAATAGTTGACCCATCTCTAGCTTCCATGTATCTCTAGGTCCCATATATTCTGCATTATAAGCCTCTGATTATACCTTTATGCTGGTCATAAAACTGGAATCATACAGTATCTATCCTTTTCTGTCTGGCTAATTTAGATCAGCATTATGTCTTCAAGGCTCATCCACCTTGTCATGTGCTTTAGGAAGTCGTTTTGTCTAACTGCTGCATCATATTCCATCATATGCATATATCACATTTTGGTAATCCACTCATTTGTTAATGGGCATTTGGTTTGTTTCCATCTTTCGGTGACTGTGAATAATGCTGTTATGAACATTGGTGTGTAAATGTCTGCTTGTGTCATTGCTTTCAGCTCTTCTGGGTATGTACCAAGCTGTGCTGTTGATGGGTCATAGGGAAACTCGATATTTAGTTTCCTCAAGAACAACAAGTCTTCCATAGTGGCTGCACCATTATACATTCCCACCAGCAATGCATAAGTATCCTAGTTTCTCCACATCCTCTCCAACATTTATAGTTTCCTGCTTGTTTAATAGCAACCATTCTCATAGGTGTGGGGTGGTATCTCATTGTAGTCTTGATTTGCATTTCCCGTATAGCCAGTGAAAATGAGCATCTCTTCATGTGCTTTTGAGCCCTCTGTATTTGCTCTTCAGAAAAAGGCCTATTCATATCTTTAGCCCATTTTATATTTGGGTTGTTTGTTCTTTTGTCGTTGAGTTGTATGATTTCTTTGTATGTACAGGAAATCAAACCTTTGTCCAATATGTGATTTCCAAATATTTTCTCCCATCGAGTTGGCTGCCTCTTCACTTTTTACATAAAGTCTTTTGAGGTCAGAAACATTTCATTTTGATGAATTCCCATTTATGTATTTTTTTTCTTCTATTGCTTGTCCTTTGGGTGTAAAGTTTAGGAAGCTGCCTTCCATTCCTAGGTCTTAAAAATGTTTCCCTTCATTTTCTTCTAGGAGCTTTATGGTGCTAGTTCTTATGTTTAGGTGTTTGATCCACTTTAAGTTAATTTTTGTGCAGTGTGGTCCTCTTTCATTCTCTTGGCTATTGATATCCAGTTCTTCCATGCCCAATTACTGAAAAGACTATTTTGTCCCCGTTCAGAGGATTTGGAGGCCTTGTCAAAAATCAGTTGACCATAGATTTGGTGGTCTATATCTGCACTCTTGATTTGATTCCATTGGTCAGTGCTTCTGTCTTTGTGACAGTAACATGCTGTTTTGACCACTGTGTCTTTGTGAAAGATTTTAAAGTCAGGGAGTGTTAATACTCCCACTTCATTTTTCTGTTTTAGGATGCTTTTAGGTATTTGGGGCCTCCTTCCCTTCCAGAAGAATTTGGCAGTTAGCTTTTCCAAATCTTCAACAAGTTGTAGGAATTTTGATTGGTACTGTGCTGAATCTGTAGATCAATCTGGGGAGAATTGACATTTTAACTATATTTAGCCTTCCTATCCATGTGCAGGAATGTCTTTCCACCTATTTAGATCTCCTTTGATTTCTCTTAGCAATGTTATGAGTTTTCTGTGTACAAGTCCTTTACATCCCTAGTTAAGTTCATTCCTAAGTATTGGATTCTTTCAGTTGCAATTTTGAATGAAATTTTTTCCTTAACTAACTCCTCATCTATGTCATTGCTTGTGTATAGAAATGTTAATGATTTTTGCAAATTAATTTTATATCCCACCACCTTGCTGAATTTATTAGCTAAAGTAATTTTGCTGTATCTCTTTCAGAATCTTCCAAGTATAATATCATATTATCTGTAAATAATGAGAGTTTTACTTCTTCTTCCTTTCCAGTTTGGATGCCTTTTATTTCTTTGTCCTGCCTGATTGCTCTAGACAGAACTTCTAGCACAGTGTTGAATAATAGTGGTGACAGTGGGCATCCTTGTCTTGTACCTGATCATAGGGGGAAGTCCTTCGGTTTCTGTCCATTGAATACAATGCTGGCTATCAGCTTTTCATATATTCCCTTTATCATACTGAGGTAGTTACCTTTGATTCCTATCTTTCAGAGTATTTTTATCAGAAAAGGATGCTGAGTTCTGTTGAGTGATTTTTCATCATCAATCGAGATGATCATCTGATTTTTCCCTTTTGATTTCTTAATGTGCTGTATTACATTAATTGATTTTCTTATCTTGAACCATCCTTGCATTCCTGCTATAAACCCCACTTGGTCATGGTGTATAATTCTTTTAATGTGCTGTTAGATTTGATTTGCTGAGAATTTTTGCATCTGTGTTCATTAGGGACATTGGCCTGTAGTTTTCCTTTCTTATAGCATCTTTACCCGATTTTGGTATTAAAATGATATTAGTTTCATGAAATGAGTTAGAGTTCCTTTTTCCTCAATTTTTTGGAAAAGTTTGAGCAGGACTGGTGTTAGTTCTTTCTGGAATGTTTGATAAAATTCATCTGTGAAGACATCCGGCCCTGGGCTTTTTCAGTAGGAAGATTTTTGATGACTGACTGAATCTCTACTTGTGATTCATTTGTTGAGATCTTCTGTTTCTTCCTGAGTCAGTGTAGCTTATTTGTTTGTCTCCAGGAATTTGTCCATTTCATCTAAGTTGTCTAGCTTGTTGGTGTATTGTTGTTCATAATATCCCCTTATGATTTCTTTTATTTCTTCAGGGTCTGTGGTAATGCATCCCTTCTCATTTTTTATTTTGTTTATTTGCATCCTCTTTCTTTTTTCCTTTGTCAGTCTTGTTAGTGGCCCATCAATTTTATTGATTTTCTCAAAGAACCAACTTTTGGTTTTATTTATTCTCTTGATTATTCTTTTGTTCTCCCATTTATTCATCTCTGCTTTAATCTTTTTTTTTTTTTTTTTTTATTAATTAAAAAAAGAATTAACAAAACAATTAGAAATCATTCCAATCTACATGTACAATCAGTAATTCTTAATAACATCACATAGTTGCATATTCATCATTTCTTAGTACATTTGCATCGATTTAGAAAAAGAAATAAAAAGACAACAGAATAAGAATTAAAACAATAATAGAAAGAAAAAAAAACAAAAAAAACAAAAACAAAAAACCTATACCTCACATGCAGCTTCATTCAGTGTTTTAACATAATTGCATTACAATTGGGTAGTATTGTGCTGTCCATTTCTGAGTTTTTATATCCAGTCCCGTTGTACAGTCTGTATCCCTTCATCTCCAATTATCCCTTCTCTTTTTTTTTTTTTTAATTAACGGAAAAAAAGAAATTAACCCAACATTTAGAGATCATACCATTCTACACCTGCAATCATTAATTCTTAACATCATCACATAGATGCATGATCATCATTTCTTAGTACATTTGCATTGGTTTAGAAGAACTAGCAACATAACCGAAAAAGATATAGAATGTTAATATAGAGAAAAAAATAAAAGTAATAATAGTAAAATCAAAACAAAACAAAACAAAACAAAACAAAAACCTATAGCTCAGATGCAGCTTCATTCAGTGTTTTAACATGATTACTTTACAATTAGGTATTATTGTGCTGTCCATTCTTGAGTTTTTGTATCTAGTCCTGTTGCACAGTCTGTATCCCTTCAGCTTCAATTACCCATTGTCTTACCCTGTTTCTAACTCCTGCTGAACTCTGTTACCAATGACATATTTCAAGTTTATTCTCGAATGTCCGTTCACATCAGTGGGACCATACAGTATTTGTCCTTTAGTTTTTGGCTGGATTCACTCAGCATAATATTCTCTAGGTCCATCCATGTTATTACATGGTTCATAAGTTTATCTTGTCTTAAAGCTGCATAATATTCCATCGTATGTATATACCACAGTTTGTTTAGCCACTCTTCTGTTGATGGAGATTTTGGCTGTTTCCATCTCTTTGCAATTGTAAATAACGCTGCTATAAACATTGGTGTGCAAATGTCCGTTTGTGTCTTTGCCCTTAAGTCCTTTGAGTAGATACCTAGCAATGGTATTGCTGGGTCGTATGGCAATTCTATATTCAGCTTTTTGAGGAACCGCCAAACTGCCTTCCACAGTGGTTGCACCCTTTGACATTCCCACCAACAGTGGATAAGTGTGCCTCTTTCTCCGCATCCTCTCCAGCACTTGTCATTTTCTGTTTTGTTGATAATGGCTCTGCTTTAATCTTAATTTTTCTCTTCTCCTGTTTGCTTTGAGGTTAATTTATGGTTCTTTCTCAAGTTCCTCCAGGTTTGCTGTTAAGTTCTTGATTTTGGCTCTTTTTCTGTTCTTTAATATAGTCATTTAGGGCAATAAATTTCCCTCTCAGCACAGCCTTTGCTGCATCCCATAAGTTCTGATAAGTTGTATTCTTATTTTCATTCATCTCCAGATAGCTACTGATTTCTCTAGCAATTTCTCATGTATTTTGGAGCTCCCTGATTGGGAGCATAAACATTTATGATTACTATATCTTCTTGGTGAATTGACTGTTTAATTAGCATATAGCAAACTTCTTTGTCTCTTATGATGTCTTTACATTTAAAGTGTATTTTGTCTTATATTAGTATAGCTAGTCCCGCTTTCTTTTGGTTACGGGTTGCATGGAAAATCTTTTCCCATACTTTCACTTTCAATTTTCTTATATCCTTGTGTCTAAGATGAGTCTCTTGTAAACAGCATATAGCGAATTATTTTTCTTAATCCATTCTGTCAATATGTACCTTTTTTGGTAAATTTAGTCCATTAATAATTCATTTATTACTGAAAAGGTGTTTCTTGATTCCACCATCTTATATTTTTTATTTTATTTGTCAGATCTAGATATTCTTTTCCTTCTTTCTCTTTGTATTATTTAAATTACCCTTAGTGGTACTCTTCAATTCTGTGCCCTCCTCTAGACCTCTCTCTCTCTTGTCTTTTTTTTCCAATTGGTAGAACTCCTTTTATTCTTTCTTGTAGGGTCAGTCTCATGTTGACAAATACTTTCAGGGTTTCTTTGTTTGTGTAAACTTTAATTTCTCCCTCAATTTTGAAGGGCAATTTCGCTGGGTACAGAATTCTTGGCTGGAAGTCTTTCTCTTTCAGAATCTTGAATATATCATACCACTGCCTTCCTGCCTCCAGGAAGTTGAATAGTCTGCACTCAGTCTTATTTGGTTTCCCTTGTATGTAGTAGATTGCTTTTCTTTTGCCACTCTCAGGATTTTCTGCTTTTCTTCAACATTTGCCAGATTGATTAGTATGTGTCTTGGGGAAGGCCTATTTGGATTTATTCTGTTTGGAGTTTCTTTGGACTTCTATGGCTCATATATGTATGTCCTTTATGATGGTTGGGAAGTCCCCCCTCCCGATTATACCCTCAACTACCCTTCCTAGCCTTTTACTCCTCTCTTCTTCTGGGACACCACTGATTATTTTGTTTGTGCACTTTATTTTGTCTATTGTTCCCCTGAATTCCCATTGAAATTTTTCCATCTTTTTTTGGCACTTGCTGTTTTGAGTCTTGAAAGTCAATTATTCTCTCCTCTCTATCATTTATTCTTTCTTCTGTCTCTTCAGATCTGGTATTGTGTGCCTCTAGTATGTTTTTTACTTGGTCAACAGAGTCTTTAAGCTCTGTGATTTCCACTATTTTTCTAATTATTCTTTCAAATTCCTCTTTATGCTCTTCTACTGTCTTCTTGGTCTCCTTTATATCATTTCCTATCCCACTTATTTTATTAAGTAGAGTTGTATTAATATCTTTGATTAATTATTCCAATGTCTGTGTCTCCTCTGATGTTTTAATTTTGCTGTTAAGCAGGGCTATGTCTGTCTGTTTTGTGATATGCTTAGTGATCTTCTGCTGCCTTCATAGCATGTAAATATCTTAACTGATTTACTTTGGGAGTTGATTTCTTTCTGGGCCTTGTGTTTGTGGGATGGCTATACAGCAGGGAGCAGAGCACGGTGTGGAGCATTCAGTATGGTGATTTATTTCAGGGCAGCTATGGGCACAGGTTGAGGATGTTATGCTGATGCTTGTGAACATAGGTGTCCAGCTGCCCAGAAAGATGTAACTGTGCAGGTGCACAGGTCTGGGGGACATAACCTTGTTATGCACTGGTCTAAGGCATGGGGCCCTTTATGCGTATGTGTAGAGCTGTGGCAGCAGGTCATTATTATGCCTTCATGGATTGGTAGCAGCTGTGACCCGGCTATGTGCAGGTCAACACTTTCTCAGAGCTGGAAAGTCTGGAAAGTGAGGCTGAGGGCTGTGCACCTATGCCATTCTAGGACTGCTGTAAAGTGTGGTTCCCAGAGCTGAATGATGTGATTGGAGGCCTGTACACATGTGTGGGCCTGAGAGTGCCATAAAAGGATGCACTGAGCTCAGGCAGTGGGGATGAGGCTGTGCGACATTATGGGGGGGGGGCAACGGTAACCTAGGTATGGAGGTTAGTGCATGCAACTTTTGTGCACTGGCAATAACCTACTGGGAACAGGTAGGTGGAGGTAGTGCTCAGGAGGTGTGCAGGAGAGGTGGGTTGGGCTGCACTTGAGGTGGGTGTGTGGGGCAGGTATATTCACTGGGGACTGGTGGGGTGGGGGCACCTGCAGCATGGGTGTGGGATTGGGTGATGGTGTTCAGGTGCATGGGGTGTGGGGTGAGTCGCCCATCATGGGCCTGTGCTGGTGAGGGTAGCATACCCAAGGAATGCATCCCAGCTTACTACCTAGTCCTGCGTTTCCATCTGTGCACTCCCATGGGCTCTGGGGCTCTGCGCCTCCGTGCCTCCGAGCCAGGCTCCAGTTTTCTGCCTCTCAGTTTCTCAGCCTGTGCAATGAGGGCTGCCGCATGTGGTGTAGAAGTCTCTCCCAGGCCAGCCACATTCCCAAATTGCCACCTCAGTCGCCCTCCTGTCCCTTCTCTAACTTTTCCATGAAGCAAGGCTAATCTCGGGCTACTCTAGTCAACCATCTTCCCAGAAGTCTTGTTTTCTTCTTTCAAATAATTTGCCACATTGCTGTGTAAGATACTTCCTTTGAGACTTAAAAACAGTTTTGTCCATCAATTTTATAAAATGCTTAGGTTGATAGTGTATAGAAAGTATTCACACTGCTTCACATTTGGACATTTTCTGTAATTTACAGCATTGTACCCAACCTCATAGATTCACAGATTAAAAGTCCATGGTGGGGGGGCGGGCCGCGGTGGCTCAGCGGGCAAGAGTGCTTGCCTGCCATGCCGGAGGACCCCGGTTCGATTCCCGGCCCCAGCCCATGTAAAAAACAAACAAACAAACAAAATATAATAAAACAAGAAAATGTTTAAAAGATGTTTCCCTTTCTTCTTTCCTTCCCTTCCTCCCTCTCTCTTTAAAAAAAAAAAAAAAAAAAGTCCATGGGGGAAGAAACTTGTTTCCTTGATTGGCATCTGTATTATGTATTAGTGTGCTCCAATATCTTGCATAGAAATATTAATATAACAGGAGCTCACTAAATATGTACATAATAAATTAACTGAGTGATTACTATTGCCAGTGAGTACCTTGAAAGATGCCTATTCTCCGTCCTGGTTGGGTCCTACTCAAGGGCAAAAATAAATGCTTATGAAGAACCAGAATTGTAAGGGTGGTTTTGGCTAGTATAAGGAATAAATTTTTTAGTGGAATTCTTACAGAAAAAAGGGTCGACTAATATTAATCCATAAAAATGGACTTCTTTATGATATTAAAGTTAGTTCAGTTTAAAAAATCATGTTTATCTCTAAAGCTATGGTGTTATACCCAAATCTTCAACAACTCACTGCAAGTACTCCTTTCCCCATAAAATGAATTCTCCCCATAATATGCTTCTCTACATTTCCAGACCTTTGAGAAAGAATACAATTTGTCTACTTGTCCAGAAGCTCCCTGTAACCACAGAATGTTTCTTATTTATAATATGCACTAGATACAAAGAACAGTCCATATGCTAATTCAATAAATTTCAGTTACTAAAAGGGACCACAAATCTATAATTGTAATAAAATCGTTATCTTTCAACTAAAAACCCACTGTAATGGTTTATTGAAAACAAAGGTTATTTCTTGGATCATCACTTTCCGTTTTAATCTTCTCCCTGCCTCTTTTTAAAGAGCTAAGGCAATCTAGCAAGTATGAATAGAAAAGCTACATATGTTCTTTGGAGAATATTCTGAAAATGCATAAAATGGCCAAATCCTTAATGTAGAACATGTAATTATTTTCTTTCTTGCCTTCTTCCCTTCCTTCTCCTTTCCTTTATCCCTCCCTCACCTCCTTCCTTCTTTTCCTTCTTTTTCTCTCTGTCTCTGTCTGTTTCTTTGACATTCTCTCTTTTCTCTTTTCACTTTTATACACATCACCTTGGATAATTATTGTGATCACAGGTTATTCCTTTTTAGCATTTTATATGTAACCTACTGACTAGCTGTGTGACTTTTGTTCTCTTAGCTCTAGTATTCACTGCAGTATTCTCATTTGTATAACACAGAGGATAAGAGGATTTGCTCCACAAGATTTAATGAAATAAAATAATATATTTCATGTGCTTCATAGGGGATCTGACAAATATTGAGTTTTTAATACATCTTGTACATTATAAACATCAATTATTACATAAATTTTATAAAGATTGGATATTTTATATCCATCAAATTTCTGCCTAAAATACACTGTGAAAATATTTTTATGTTTTTAATATATTTCCAGAATGTCATTTTAGTGTCGGGATGTGATTTTAATCAAAATTTTCTTGGTGGACATTTATACAATTTCTAATCTTTGGTTGTCATAACAATGTGATGAATAATTTTTATAAATAAACCTCCATGGATTATTACTTTTTCCTTTAGGACACATTTTTAGAACTAATACACAGGAGCATTTTGTCAATTAATTTTTATGAAAAGTAAAGAAACACATGCAATTAGATTTTATTATTATTTTATTTTTAACAATTGTGATAGTTAAGTGTGCATTTGCTGTTTATATAATTAATCATTTACATTTTTTCTAATGAGTTTTCAAAACGTTTTGAGGGTATTTGTATAAGGCTATGTGTGAGGGAAAGAGTGAAATAATATGAGAGAGGAAATGTGAGAATGAAGTTTCACTGAACATCCTCCTTTTGTGCGATTGTGATTTTTGTAGTATTATGATAGTATTGATTACAGTAGTAAGCAACTTCCGTTGTTATTTAAGGACCAAGCAAGAGGAAAAAGTTTTCTTGGCATCCGTTATATGCCTACCACTATATAATATATTAAATGCAATGCAAAAGAATCATGAATCAGGAAATCATTGAATTTATTGTAACTGATGGTAGCCTGACCTAAAAATCACAATATTAAAGTGTTTAAGCTAGTCAGGGAGTGCTTTTCACTGTATTATTTTTAAAAGGATTAAAATTCAGATCGTAAAGAAAATTAAGTAGGGATATGAATAAACGATAATATGAATTGTCCAGAGAAAACTCTGTTAATACTTTGTGGTATGTGATGGACTTCCAGTATTTTTTCACCCTATGGGGATATAATTATGCATTCTACAATTCCACACCTGGCTTTTTTTGTCTTATCTACCATTCTTTTGTAATATAATTAAATGATCTTTGAAAACACACTATTTACTGTCTGAAGAGTATTCCTTCTTTTGAACACAAACGTATTTTTAAACTAATCATGTATGTTGTACATTTAATATTGTTCCCAGTTTTTCACTAATACAAATAACACTGTGATAAACATTCTTGTAAAATATATAGATTTGCACAGCTCTAATTAGTTTTTCAGAGGAATTATTCTTTCTTTTGAGGGTTCACCATGAAAATAATTTTTAATCTGGAGTTATAAAAACAATATATCATAATAATGATACTGAGTAAAGAAACAATTCCATCATTGCATCAGACTTATTATTACTTTTGTATATTATCTTCTGGACATTATAAGTGTTTTTTGTCACTTGGCTATGCTTGTGATGAAACTATATTTTAGCCAGTTTCTTTTCATTTAATACTTTGTTACTGGTAGCTCCTATGTTGCTAGAGACTCTTGATTATTGTTAATCTTAATGCATTCATGATATTCAGTCAAATTTATGGGCCATAACAGGCTTAATTATTCCATTGTAAGATATTTAGGTTTCTCTTAATATTTCGTTATTGTAAATAACCACAAAGTATATATAAAACATTTTGAATGATTGTTTTCCAGTGATAATCACTAGTTTTCTATTAAGAGATTAATACTCCTCAAAGCCAAATTACATAAATGGCAATAAGTGGGAATAGCCATCCTTTTGCTAATAGATCCAGTTTTTGTTGACATATTACTGAAATTCCTCCTTAAGATAGGCTGTACTTGCACAACAGCCCATCAACATTACCTGAAGAGTATGATTTAACTTAATATTGGATATTAAACTAATATTATCTAGAAAAGTCAATTGTCTTCAGTAGGGAGAGACATAGAGCAGTGAAGGCATTTATTTTTATCCTTTCCTATACAATGGCATATCCCTACTCATTGTTGACCTATAAGTATTTGCTGTGTGCACTGATGCAGCCAATTAAATAACTAAAGTCTACTATCATTTATCTTGATTTAAAAGGGAAATGCTCTTTCTAGGCTAGGTCTGAACTACCACTTTTGTTGTATTATTTGTATTATAAAATCAAATCTTTTCTAAACTGCTTCTTAAATGGTAGGAAAGGTAACTTAAGTATATTGATCACTTCCATGCTTTGATTCCATTAGGTAATTTACAAAATAAGGCAACTTATTTCTCCTATCAACTCTGTGAGGTATGTGCCATGAACCCATATTACATGGGGGAAAACTGAGACTTTGAGATTTTAATTAATTCCCAGGAACACAGCTAGTAAGTGAAAGAATTAAGATTGAAATTCACATTAATTCATTTAACAAATATTTAGTATCTAAAATGTTCTGGACACTATAAGCATCACTTAGAGTGGGTAAAGAAAAAGAGGTGACCTTTTTTTTTTTTACATGATTTTACAGTCTTAAGTCTCTGTTCCACATTGTTGCTGCTTGAAAATGTGTGATAGAGAAACTTTTACAACATACTTTTTTTTTTAATTTTCAAGTTGAATCCAGTAAAATGCAATGTCCTGGGAGAACTCATAATGCCTGCAATAACATCAGGTAGCATTTACTGATTGTGAATATGGGACAGGCACTGTGGACCAACTATACAAAAAAATACCACATGCAATTCTTTCTTAGTTAATTGAAAAGGAAAACTGGGTTCTTTTTGCCTCCAGGAATTCAAAGTAAATAATTGAATATGGAATTTCATAGATGAGGAGCTCAAATGAAATGTGAGGCTACCTGGAAAAATAGCTCAAGGAAAATACCCTTTCTTTCTACCCTTCTGAATACAACACCCACCATGCAGAGAAGTTTTATCCCTCATCCAAAGTCTGCATTTATTTTAAGCACAGATATTCTGTGTGTCTGGTGTACATATCCTTAGGCTGGAAATTCTTTAATTTCATCTATTTTTTGTAGTCTTTATCTAATGATAATGATAGAATAAGCATCAGTTGGACCTCCACATTTATATCTTGACTTAGATCTCATAGGGCTGAAGGATGACTTTAAAATGCAAGTTGGTGTTTGTGCCAGGCTGAAACTGTTGTGTAACCCAGGAAATCCGTATTCTTTAATCCTGATTCAATATTGTTGGGTGGGATCTTTTTGTTTTTGATTAAGTTTTTTTCATGGAAATATGTCTCTACCCATTCAAGGTGGTTGCTTACTGGAGTCCTTTAAGAGGGACCCATTTTGGAAAAAGTTTTAGAATCAACACAGAAAGAGACTTTTGGAGATGCAGAAAGGAAACACCCATGAGGAAGCCATTTGAAATGTAAAGCCAGGAGAGAAAGCTAGCGCATATCACCATGTGCCTTCCCAACTAACAGAAAAATCTCGAATGTCATTGGCCCTTTCTTGAGTCAAGGTTCCTTTATCTGGATGCCTTAGTTTGGACAGTTTTATGGCCTTACAGCTGTAAACTTAGAACTTAATAGATTCCCTTTATCAAAGACAACCCACTCCTGGCATAGTGCATTTCTGGCAGCATCAACAACCTAAAACAATGGTGCAGAAAAATGGGTCCACCATTACAACATGAAAACCCCAAGACCAGAAAGATGCCCAAGCATACAAATGCATTTTTGTTTAGCTAGGTAGTCCACTAAAAACTGCTTTTTTGTTGGTTTAATTGAATAAAAAATATGAGGTGGGTAGTAGTCATTTCACTATGTAAGTAAGAACATAAATTACTTTGGAATAACTGAGGGTTCTTTTTCTTTTCTTTTTCAGAGGATGAAGGAATCCTCAGAAACCCTAGCAATATACTCCTTTAGTGGGTAGGTCAAGAGTTCCATTGCCTGAATAATCAGACCTTTTGAGCTTTGACAAATTGAAAGAAAATGTGTTCAATCTCTTGGGAGAGTTAAGAGGACAGTGGTTCTGGATTCAAGAGGTGGTAAAGGCTTGACTTGGTCTTAGCCAGGCTTGACTCCATCATGGCCCAGCCCTCTGAGTGTCAGCTGGACCCTGGGAAGACAGTTCTGTTTGGGAACTTAAATCACTGAATTCACATTTCCTGAGAGTTCAACTGTGAAATATGAACCTTAAAATGAATGTATATGCCTTTTCTCATGAAATAAAAGCAGAGTAGATTAGTCAGAACTCTAGACCAGTATATACATATGCACCACCATGGATCTGACATCATTTTCAAATTGTAGAAATCCAGGGAAGCACTAGCCATAGGGGAAAATGAAGCGTGAACCTCCTGAAAGTAATGGCAACTATCTTAAATGTGGCATATGTAAGGTGCCAGTTATTTTTAACATAAATGATTTGAAGAGAGACAATGCAATTATAGATTCTGTAACCCACCTGGAAGATGATACTTGTTTTCAAATGACTCTTACTTTTTTTGCAAATATTTCTGGACCTTCCCTCCCAGATCAGTTTCATTACTTTTTACTTCAAATGTGTGGGAGCCAGCTTGATCATTCTTCAGTTCTACAGACATGGCTAGTCTTTATTTCCAAAAGTCATGTCTTCCTTAAGGAGCTAAAATAGTTTCTCTCAAAGCACTGAATATAATATACTGCAGTCTCTGAGTTGAAACTTTCTTCATTTTGTCCTTCACACATAAAGCAATTAGATGCTGAAACAATCTAGTATAAAAAATAAATGCTATCTTTTATTATTGTTATTAATATGTCTTTCAAATCTTGATTCCTCATAAGTAAACCTTTTGAAAACTGAGGAAAATAATATAGTTGCATTGTCTATTATGTATCATGCACTAAGCTACAACAGTCATTTATTTTACCTTAAAATTTTTTTTCCTATCCCTAGCTAACATTTGTGTGAATTAAGTTTTATCCTTAATAGGTAAAACAATTTAAACAAGGCCACACAGCAATGGGTGACACAATACTAAGTCCTTCTATTGTACATTAAATTCCATTTTCTCCTCACCACATCACATTGTCTATAGGCCTTTATCATTTACCTTTGCCAAATATTTAATTCTTATTTGGTGCTTACTTTTTCCTTAGAACCATGCTAACAGTGTGAGAAAGAGATACATTTGAAATCTCCATGTTTAAATTTAACTTTACTAGCCTTTCAGACTACAGTCTTGTTAAATTTATTTCTGAAACTAAAAGCAGACAAACAAAAAACATGTGAAGCAATTTATTTTTCCCACTATATTTAAAAATACGTAAAATCTACTGTAGAAAATGAATGCCATCTGAAAAATCTCTCCAAAACTCTAAATATGGAATGAAATGTTGTTTAGTTTTTGTTTTTTAAAGTTAAAATACGTCTTGTAGAGGCCATTTTACACATTTTAACAAGGGGCAGCAATTCATATGTGAACTTCTCTGCATATATGAACCTGTGAATCCCTTGGCAATCACTAAGTATTTCATATTTGTGTGTCTACATGTGCACACAACTAAAATGAAATAAACATAAATGAAAAATGAGGAATAGCTGTCTTCACTTCTCAGATAATTCCAAGAACATAGAGTTCCTGACTTTCTCTTCCAGTTTGCAGACTTTAATTGTGCTGATTAGGGTATGGGGTAGACAAAATAATGGCAGAATCTGAGAACTAAATTATTCTTCATAAGAATGAAATAGAGAAAGAATGAAGGAAGTACTAAGCAAAGAGAGGATGGAAGGCATTGAGGGTTGAAAATGGATCAAAACCAAGGAGATGATGATAAAGTCTTGCTGTGTCTCTTGCATTCCCATGTCTTCATAAAAATATACATTGATCTCAAAATGTAATCAAATTTGTATTTAGTTTTGTTGGTTCTCTGAGATAGAAGATTTCAATAGTAGATCATTCTAATTCAGGTTACAGATTACCTCTAGGGAAAATTTACATAAGGGCCTAAAGGCCATCTCATTCAGTATGTGATTAGTTTAGTTTATCCTTCATATTGGTCAAGGATACAGAAAAATAGCAACTTGCCTATGGACGTATAACATGTTCTGTGACACTGATCCATATTTGAAACTAATTCCAGGTCCAGTTACATTGACAACATTTTCTCACCAATGCTCCATTGCAGATAATCAATAGCCTTTAATTACCAATGGCACAGAAAAAAATTCAGTAAGACTCACAAGAAGATAATTACACTTTCATCAGATTGGTGATGAGGGCCCTTTATTTATTTTAGTGAAGGTAGTTAATAGTCACTCTTACATTAATAAAATTAACCATGTATTCTAATGGTGTTCAAGATGAATCAAACTTAATTGCCCTCCACATGAGTGTATTCATGCTTTGTATTAACATACCCTTAAGATGTAGAAAATCACAAAACATTGCCATGACACACTCGAGCTTAGTGGTAGAGGCAAACATATTAATAAATATTGTAATACCATGCAAATGTCACAAATACACGTACCTGATATCAAAATTATGCCACATATGTAGGAGTGAGTTGAGGGACAAGATTCACTTATCTTGGGTTGGTTACTAGAGGCTCCATGAGTAAAGGTGGTACTTAAATTGAGTCCTGAAAACATGTGTAAAAATTATCCTAGAGGCCACACAGGGAAGGATTTTCTAGGGAAGTGATACACCATTTGCAGATAGCACAATGCTCTTGGCTTATATGTTCAGAACAATGTAAGTACTCTGATCTAGAGTAAAATATATATCTAAGAGAAGGCAACAGGGATTGAAGCTTGAGGGGGGGAAAGAAAGCTAAGGGCAGTTGTTGAAGACCTGCAATGCTGTTTTGGAAGCTTGTGTATTATCCAGTTGAAGGGTTTTAAGCAGGGCAGCTGAGGCTTAGATTTACCTTGCATACAGTTTTGTAAACTTCTACATAAATCCAACTGCAACCAATCTCATTGTTTCCAAAATATACATTCATTTGATATACATGTCTCTTTAGCAGAAATTTTGCTCTATTTGGTGTTCTAGAAGACTATATTACAATGGGGCTAAAAACTGTGCAGGACCAACCCCCCCACCCCCAACTCCTACAACTTTTGTAGTGAGCAGCTCCAGAACTCAGATTCCCTCCTGAAGGGGTGTCTTCTCATGTTTGCCTTTTTTGTGTTTTGCTAGTCATGGAAGGCAACCCCCAGGATGATGCTCAACTAATAGGGACAGGAGTCCATAGATATGTGCTCCTACTTCCTATCCATTGGGAGGACAATTTTGGCATGTGTCTGTACCTTACCCCAGAGATTCCCCAGAAGGATTAAGCCCCCAAAGGCCACTGCAGTAGCCAGTCAACACATCACCCTGTATTAGCTTTCCTTCTATCCCTGTATCACTCTATTATACCATTTATTAGCATTTTCTGACAACCTTTAAATAATCTGTGTAGATTCAAGTTCAGTGCACTAAGTAGCAGATTGAGAGAAAGGTACACAGTAGGGACTAAATGCATGTTAGGTGATGAGAGCAGATAGGTTGAAGGTCAGAATCAAGAGCAAATAATATTTATTTCCAAATACAAAAGGAAATGATTTTAGGTCCCAAGAGAAATTTGTCCATGAATGAGTTCATGTAAGGCTGCTATTGGAGAGATAGTTTATACTCCTGCCCTTAATTCAGCCAGGCATGGGGAATTATTGTGTACTCATGTCATATTCAAATCCAGCTAGCTCTGTGGGTAAAATGTTGCTCTAAAATGTTCTTGGAAATTACTGGTGATGAGGCCTCTGTTAATTATAAAATTGTCCTATTTCAGTTTTTTAAATGAGTTACAATTCCCCAGAATGGATTTTAAGATGGATTTTTCCACAATTGTTTATTAGATGATGAACTATCCAAATAAACTGGGAGGTATTGTGAATAATGCACTAGAAGAAAATATATATGCTATAACAATATCAAAATCCAATATATTCTTTACATAAACTTGAAATTCACTGAATAAGGTGTTGGCAATACTAACATTGGAAACACAGTCTCCCTGCCTAGTCATCTTTCAACTCTGCCATTTTTAATTTAAACTAACAGTCGTAGCTACAAAGAAGAAAAAAAAAGAATTTTTCTATGTTCCTTCAATGATGCAATAATAATGATGGAGTTTAAATTGACAAATAAGGAATGTAGCACCTCATCTGCTCTTATTGAATTACAAGGATATGACTTTTTCTCTCACTTTATTATGAAAAAAGTAATATCCAATTAGATCATTCCTTTTATATACAATGAAGAAGAAGATAATATCAAGAAAAGAAGGTCTTATAAAACCAAAGTATACCTCAGTTGGAAATGAGGGTAAAGAGGACTGTAGAAATGTTTGGCAGATTATATGATGTCATGTTTTCAAGACAAAATGTACGGGTAGAGGATGGTCAAAACCCCTAAGTCCTGAAAGCTAGGATTTTTAATAGAAAGATGCTTAATTAATCTGTTGTCATGGCAACACAATATGCAACTATGGGTAGTGAAAGTAAAATTTCTGTTGGCATGTGATAATTGTAAATACCCACATACATATATGTATTTGAACATTTTGAAGGTTATTCATCTGTGTGTAAGTATAATATTCACTTTCTCTGAAAGTCATCCTGGCCCTTAGGTAGAACTAATCAGGATTGTGCTGGTGCTCCCCATCCTTTGTTTATAGCAGAGTGCTCTACACATAGTGTTGTATTATTGTTGTTTATTTGTATATCTGACTTTCATCTCCAGATTGTGAGCATTTTAAGAGGAGGGGCCACATTCAGTGGAATGACATATTTTGTATAAGTTGTAAAATTTGTAAGCAAACAAGTTATTGCATAAAGCTAAAAGTAAAGAACCTTTTCTTGATAGCCTATCTATTTTTCTTGCATAAGTGAATTAAATAATTATTATAATAAATATTATTATCATGTCTACTACTAACACCACTGATACTACTACTACTGATAACAGCTGCTAATAGATTAAATAATGGGCTTGAAATTGAAGCTGCTTTATAAACTGTGTATTGTTTTAAACAATTGTGTTTTTTTGGACACTAGATTCTCATGAGCAAAATGAGATGTTTTTATTATCAGAGGCCCATGGGGTTGCATCTGACTTTAGGATCTACATATTGAAACATCCCATCTTATTTCACACTGGGACCCACGTTCTCTGAGAGCAAAAGGCAGACCAAGTTGCAATATTAACTTTCTAATTATGTCGTTTGTTTGTAGGAATATTACTATTGGTTAAACACAAATATTTTACAAAGTTAATTAATTGTATAAATAGAGCAATTAAGAATATGATTGATGGTAGCAAGTAATAAATAACAGAATGCAGTATGTGAAGGAGAATTACTCATTGAATTTTTTTCTGGTGCAGGTTAACCTGAAATGACATTTTGTAATAATTTATTTCTCACTATAAAATCACACATTGTCACACATGCAAGAGAAGCTTTTTTTCCTTTGTTTCCAATCCCATGAATCAGATTATATCAAGATTTTGCATCCTTACTTCCAAAGAAGAATTATAGATTTGTATTTCATTCATTTATTCTAATAGTTACTGTGAACCTACTATGTTTCAGGTAGTGTTCTAGGAGAAAAATAATGAGCAAATTAATGCACAGTCCCTACTGTTGGAAACAATGATCTGGTGCAAGAAAATAACACTAATTATAGATATATAATTGTGTACTAAGATAAACATTATGAAAGAAAAGCAGTGTTCTGTTGGTTTATTTTTATAAATCTTGGTAACCACAAACAAATTCCCTCGGGTGGACAGGTAATAAAAATGAGTGAAAGGAACTACAAAGAACACAAAGAAATGCAATGGAGCAAATGGGATGATAAATAGTCACCGAAATACAGCTTCATTGACAAGAGGACAGTGGTGGGCATGTTGTCTTGCCAGAATAACCCAGTGATGATAGATCCAGTAGTTTCCCCAAAACATGAAAAATATATTCAGAAATTATTTGTGAAATGTTCTGCCCTTTAATGATTGGGAACACATTATTTTAAATCATTGTATAAGCCAGTATTTTCTGACACTAAGAAAACAAGTCTTTGGGCAGTGACTGGGCTTTTAGCCCAAGGGCTCAGACATAGGTCTAAGGAAACACTAAAGTGAGACACAGAGGAGGGAGTGAGACTGTGGTCTTCAGGCATTGAGGAGGGATATGTGTTCCTGATAAAGTTTTATATCTCCATGGTTGTTGGTTCAGGGAAGGGGTGGGTGAGGCATGCTGATGCTGCACAAATGCTTGGGTAGATCCAGAGCACAATGACTTTCTGAGAGCTGGGTTCTCCAATTTGCCTGAAACAGGGGTAGGAAACTCAATAGGAAGAGAACACATCCTGTGGTAGAGTACTTGGGCACTAGCCAAGAGTAATGATTGACTTAGGTTCAAGATACAACAATGGGAAGGTACAAAGGATGACAAAATGCTATTACATTTCTTGCCAATTTTGGAAAATGGATACCCCCAATTAAAAAGAGTAAGTATGGCACCAAGGGTCCGGGGACAATTCTTGCCAAGCAGAATGTTTTAGCCCATTTGATACATCAAGCATATGGTATGGCTACTAGAGTTTTGAAAGTGAGCTTAGAGGATTTAATAACTGGTGTTGCAAGGCCAGTAGATGTTACATTTGGGGCCTGGATCTGGTGCTAATCAACCCAGTAGTATAGTTTTTGCCTTAAATCCAAACATTATGCTCTGTGGACAGTGGAATGTTCACTGTGGAGTAAGAAATCCTTTGTTAAGACCCAAATTCAACACTAAATAACTGTTCACTTTGGGTAATTCAGGTAAGGTGTTTAGGTCTCAGCAGTTTCAAGATTAAAATTATTAGAATATTGAAGTTCTTTTGAGCTTAAAAATGTTTGCAATCACATTTTTAACTGCAAAGCATTATAGAAATATTAGATACTATTATCATTAGTAAAACTAATAATAGTTGCAAAATATAAAGTTTTGAAATAAAAACCGTATTTCCTGGCAGTGAATGAAGGATCAGAGAGCTATCTGTATTACAGATATATTTCAATGTCCCTGTATGGCTAACATGGTGCACTCAAAACGAGCAAGGCTGGATGTACGAAAAACATATTGCAAGCCCTGAGATGCCTTCTGAACCAGTGCAAGGGTGGGGAGCCATCTGGTTAGAACAGTCAGGTTCCTGAAACTGGAGGAGGTTGAGAAAAACGGTATATACTGTTCAACCAGGCATCATGGACCAATCACAACAACCCATTTACAATCCTTAATTTTATTGTTTATTCAATTTATGGCAGGTTTACTAACCAATCACAATCATAAGAATGTATAGACGATCAATTTTACAATAGCCTACTTGCAACCCTTAATTTGAATGCTTACTAACCAATAGCTACTTCCCAACATCTCAAACCCCACCCCCCTTTGATCTAATAAAAATTCATGGGCCAAACAACGTGCCATGCGTCTGTCTCTAAAGCATACCCGTGCTCAACTCTCGAGCATATACTCACTTTCACTTCAATAAACATTACTTACTTGCTTATACATACTTGTCTCATCCTTGAATTTCTCGTTGCCATTAAAGGACCAGCTTGGAAGGGAGCTCTGGTAATATTTTACTGGGCAAAAAGTGAGCTCCTCTAGCAACAGTGTTTTGGTAAGTAGGCACCATTAGTGTTTGAATTGCATATATGAGGAAAGAAAGCCTCAGAAAATATGAGTTACTTACACTACTCCCACAGTGACTGATAGCTAATGACCTGGATCTTATATGGATGTTCAACTGATTCTGACAGTCTTCCCTTCTAAGCTGATTTGCCCCTTATCCCTAACTCCATGCTGTAGTGGTATGTCGAAATTTATCCTAGACCTCTCAGCTCTGATGCAGTGTTTTTCTAGGAAACTCATACATATATTAACTGAGTGTTCCTAGGTTTCTTATACACTAACTTCACTGTATACCTCAAGTTGCTAATTTTGTAACTACTGGCATCATAGATATGTTAAACTCAAGATACATAAAGAAGAGCAATGTAATCTATTAATGAAGTTGAATAACATATCTTAGTTTGTTAGGGCTGTCATCACAAAGTAACACAAACATGAACTTACTGTCTTATATATCTGGAGGCTAGAAGTCCAAAATCAAAGGGATGGTAGGGCCATGTTCTGGTTTGAAAAGATGTATGTCCCCTAGAAAAGCCATGCTTTAGTCCAAATCCCATTTCATAAAGGTAGAATAATCCCTATTCAATACTGTATGTTTGAAACTGTAATCAGATCATCTCCCTGGAGATGTGATTTAATCAAGAGTGGTTGTTAAACTGGATTAGGCGATGACATGTCTCCACCCATCTGGGTGGGTCTTGATAAGTTTCTGGAGTCCTATGAAAGAGGAAACATTTTGGAGAACGAGCGATTCAGAGAGTGCAGAGCAGAACGACATAACCACGAGAAGCAGAGTCCACCAGCCGAGACCTTTGGAGATGAAGAAGGAAAATGCCTCCTGGGGTACTTCATGAAATGGGAAGCCAGGAGAAGAAGTTGGCAGATGACCCCATGCTTGTCATGTGCCCTTCCAGATGAGAGAGGAATCCTGACCATATTCACCATGTGCCTTTCCAGATGAGAGAGAAACTGTGACTTTGTTTGCTATGTGCCCTTCCACTTCAGAGAGAAACCCTGAATTTCATCAGCCTTCTTGAACTGAGGTATCTTTCCCTGGTTGCATTAGATTGGACATTTCTATAGTCTTGTTTAATTGGGACATTTTCTCAGCCTTAGAACTGTAAACTAGCAACTTATTAAATTACCCTTTTGAAATCCATTCCATTTCTGGTATATTGCATTCCAGCATCTAGCAAACAGAACAGGCTGTGATTCTTCTTAAACCTGCATGGGGAAATTTTTTAAACCTTTTCTAGCTTCTGGTGATTCACCACCAATCCATGAGGTTTTCTGCCACAGTTGGTCACATCATATTCTCCTCTCATTTGTGTGAGTCCAATTCTCTTCTTCTTATAGACAAATAGGATATTTTCCCATGCTAAACTAATTTGGCCTCATCTTAAGTAATAAATCTTCAAAAACCCTATTTCCAAATAAGTTGCTTTCACAGAACATTGTAAATGCAATCCAATCCATAGCAGTTTAGAAATGAAGGGAAAAAAGCCTTCATGCAATGTCAGCCTGCCTTAAAAAGAAATTATCAGAATCAGCATTTTCCTACAGATTAAATATTTGAGATAGTGATATTAACAGTTTCTCCAATTGCTAATCCTTACAATTAAGCTGTGAAAAAGATTCTCTAATTCCATATTCCTAAGATATTATTGAATTGCCATAGATATATTGGAAATGATAGGTTTAATCTGATGGAAAGACAGGAACAATTTTTTTCTGTGTCCCAAATGGGGGGATTGTATATTAAATATCCTATCATTTGAATAGACAAAAGCAGATATTAATATATAGGATTAGTCACACCTGCATGAAAACTTTCTTTTTCTTTTTAAGCATATTTATCTTCCTACTGCAGAGTCTAGGCCTCCACTCAATAATTTGCATTTGTATGATGGTCAAGATTAAATTCAGCAGATGGTTTTATTAATACTAAAACAAAATATATATAAAGTCACCTCTCTTTTTGCTGCCAGTGTTTTTTGCATTTCAGTGGGATGAAAAGTATGATGGAATTTTACACTGTAGCAAAGAGTTCATCTTGGGGTGAATCTTTGCTTTGAAAGTTGGTACCACCTCTCAATTTGATCTAGTCACAAGGCTTATTCAGCCATTTTATCTGCTTTTACAACTCAAGATTACTCAGCTCTTCGCTGATACTGAGAACCGCAAAAATGTTCTGTCAAGAAACCAAAGTCACCCATGCATTTGGTTCATCATACAGGTATAATATGATGAAAATTAAATCTCTTACCCATATAACATGAATGCAAATTGGAAATCAATACTAAAAGCACATAGGTGGCCCCCAAACAACCCCTCATTTATATGATGATAATTAGTTACTATTTCCTATTAATTTAAGAAAACTTCAAAAATATATTGTCCAGGTTCATTTACTCTTTGTTTTTTAGACATTATTTAATGCTTTCTATTCAGATCCTTAAACATGTTGCCAAAAATGTTGTGGTGCCAGTTTCTTTATATGGACAATAAGTAGGAAGGATTTCAAGGACACTTTGGGTCTCAGTACGTGGACATGTATTGGGAAAAATAAAGCAATGTTCATATCCACAGTTGAGCTAACTAGATACTCAATCCACGTACCTGCTTTCCAAACAGCTATTTTAATGTACAAAAAATACATGCTATATTTAATTTATTTCTAGCCACAAAGTATGAAAAGGCATTTTATTTATATAATGTGACCCTCTCTAAGTAGCTTCTTCTAAAAATTCACGCATAAAATTTTAAGACTTCCTGTCAAATGCAAGCTTTCAAACGAAAAGTTTCATTTTTATATTTCACATCTAAAAGTTATAGCACTATAAGTAACTTGTAAGATTTCTGAATATTAAATTTAATGGCATAATAAATACTAACTTTGGAGATGGTTACAATTTTGAAAGCCTAAAGAAGAAAATGTCTTTGAGAAGTGTTTATTCTTACATCTATATGGTTTAAAAAGCCCAAGATTTAGGGCCATAGAGACCTGAATAGAAATTCTGTCCCTGTTCCTGATGTATGGGAGTTTAGTGATGTTGAGCAAGTTACTTACCCTCTCTAAACTTTGATTTCCTCATTTCTTCTGTTTCCCTCATAACTTTATTGAAAAATAATTTACATACAAGAAACTAAATAAATGTAGAGTGCATTAATAATATATTTACACACACACACACACACACATATATATCCTGCAGCATTTAATTAATACTAGAAATAATGAATGGAAATGTCACACATGACATCTTGAATTCTGTAGAAATTCAACAGTAAGAGATGAAATTATTATCACTGTTATTAAAACACAATACTCATATTTTCTACACCAAATTTGGGATCACATAGCAAGTCACAGTACTGACTGATAATTCTTATTAAAACTTTGTTTTTGAATATACTGTCCACATCCTGTAATTTAGGCCATGTTTGCCTTTTTCTTCTAAGTTTTCTGAATAGAGGCTTCATTTTCAATCACAGGCCCAAGCACATCTCAGTGAATAATTGTGTGTTCTGATTCTTCTGTAACATTGTCCTATTCCCATTATTAGTTGAAATAACTATCTGTCTGGAGCGACTGAGCTCAGTTCTGAATTCTCCACTCTGAGTGCATATCTGTTCCTCTTCAAAAGCAGGAATTCATAGTATAATATAGTCTTATTCACACCCATGTAAAAAGGTATTTTATTAAGTAGAGGCGCTGCCTTGCTGCCCCAGGCAGTGATGCCAACCTCTAATTTTCCTTTGTAAGGTGATCAGGATCAAATTCATCAGAGGGTTTTGTTCAAATCAAAAGAGGAAAAAAAATCAGTTACATTTTTCTTTTATCTTATTACCATTTTATTCGAGGAGAACGAAATGGTAATCTGGCAGAATTACATATCAAGGCAATTGTGTCTTCTGTCAGGTAAATTATTTGGTTTGATGGTTGGTGCTGACTTTTAATTTTTCTAAGGCAAATAACTATTTTAGAACTCTTTATTTCAGCCATGTATGATGACTTGTAGTTGATAATGGATCAGAATAAATCTAAATTCATATTCAACCCTCTACAAATCCCAAGTTAGGGGAAACTGAGATATGGCAAAACGGGAGGTGGGGCATACATGTAGATGAAAATGTAATTATTATAAACAAAGCACCTAGGAGTAAAATTCAGTCTGAGTACCTGACACACAGATGCTATTAGAACAGAATGTCTACTTCCACACCCATAGCCTTTGCTCTCCCACCCTCTACATTCCAAGCATCCTCATGCTAAGTACCTTTTCTAATTCTGGTGTACTTTCAGAAGTCACATCCTAAATGAAATCTTCTTTCAATGCTCTAAATTAACCTTATCACAGGAAAAAATTGAACCTGAAGCATAAAATGAGATGCATAATGGAAATACAGGAAGGGGCACAAGAGAAGGTTTTCCAAAACTGATTAAAGTTTTGTAACTTTTAACAAAGATAATGACTAAGGGTTTTCCAAAACTGATGAAAGATATCCCCAATTAACATTTAAGAAATTCTACAAATTCTAAATCTAAATATATATGAATACACCTAGGATATCATAGAAACTTTAGCAAAGCAAAAGATAATGAAAAATATTAAAGCAAATGTCAAATAAATAATAAAAATAATCTTTTCTCGATGAAATTGGAAGGAATTGAAAGACAAAGTTATTAATATCTTCAAAGTACTAACAATTTGAATAAGGAGGGCTTTGGTGATGGTAGTAATTTTTTATTGATATGAGTGATGGTTCCTTGGTTTGTTAGTTTTGTAAAAATCCCATAAAAATCTATAATTTTGCTTTGTACAATTTTCTGCAGATATATTTAAGTAAACATTTTATTAGGCAATCATTTTCTTTTCCATTCTTTGTCTCCCTTCTCTTTCCATGAGTCTGAATTTTATATGCTTTATCCTTATTTTGTAAATTCTATATGGCAAGTACTTCTTTAAAATTTTATAAAATATATGGTTTTTAATAAACATACAAAATATAGAAAAGCAGTCTGTGTTTGTAAATTATATACTTGTATGTAAATTATTTTGTATTAAAAATGTGTCAGAGTTTATACACTCTTGGAAGACTTGTGGGAAATAAACCAAAGCCAGGTTGGAGGAAAATCCTTGGATTAAAAAGAGAAGCTATGGAGCAGTCGCGCGGGAGTGGCCGTCGCGCGTGTGTGCGTTTGACCCGCCTGGCGCGAGGCGCGGTAACACGGCAGGGAGGGCCGGAGGGCGGCAGCCGCCCCAACAGCGCCGCCCCAACAGCACCGCCCCGGGCGGAGAGGGCCGCCGAGCCTGGCATGGGGAGGTCCGGATCCCGCACCTCTCCCGGGCGCGCGTGCCCCTCCGGGGGCGCACAGTGACGGCGGCGGCGCCTCTGGGCCTGCAGCGCCGAGGCCGTTTTGCCAGGGAGCCCTCGGCCGGCGGCGGGCCGGGCCATGAGGAGCGGCCGGGGCCAGGCCGGGCCTCGCTGACCCCGGCCCCGCGCGGTGCCTCCCGCCCCACCCCCAGTTTCCGCCCCGGCCTCTCGGCATGAGCGTGCGCCCGGGCCCGGGGCCGCGGCTGCCCCAGTCCGGCCGCCCGCGGGCGCGCTCGGGGTCGGCGGGCCGGCGGTGCTGATCCCGGGCCGCTCGGCGCCCGCCCTCCGCATGCCCCGCCATGGAGGTGGTGGGCGACTTCGAGTACAGCAAGAGGGACCTCGTGGGACACGGGGCCTTCGCCGTGGTCTTCCGGGGGCGGCACCGCCAGAAAACTGATTGGGAGGTAGCTATTAAAAGTATTAATAAAAAGAACTTGTCGAAATCACAAATACTGCTTGGAAAGGAAATTAAAATCTTAAAGGAACTTCAGCATGAAAATATTGTAGCACTCTATGATGTTCAGGAATTACCCAACTCTGTCTTTCTGGTGATGGAGTATTGCAATGGTGGCGACCTGGCAGATTATTTGCAAGCCAAGGGCACGCTGAGCGAGGATACCATCCGCGTGTTTCTGCACCAGATCGCCGCGGCCATGCGGGCGCTGCACAGCAAGGGCATCGTGCACCGGGACCTGAAGCCGCAGAACATCCTGTTGTCGTACGCCGGCCGCCGCAGGGCCAGCGCCAGCGCCATCCGCGTCAAGATAGCGGATTTTGGTTTTGCTCGTTACCTCCATAGCAACATGATGGCGGCAACGCTGTGTGGCTCCCCGATGTACATGGCTCCTGAGGTTATAATGTCTCAACATTATGATGCTAAGGCGGACTTGTGGAGCATCGGAACAGTGATTTATCAGTGCCTGGTTGGAAAACCACCTTTTCAGGCCAATAGTCCTCAAGATCTAAGGATGTTTTATGAGAAAAGCAGGAGCTTAATGCCTAGTATTCCCAGAGAAACATCACCGTACTTGGCTAATCTCCTTTTGGGTTTGCTTCAGAGAAACCAGAAAGATAGAATGGACTTTGGGTCCTGCCAAAGGCTCCAAACAGCATCTCTATTTGCTACTGACACTTCCAGCACCGTTGGATCTGCTGGATCATATGGTCCAAGTGGCAAAGCAGCTTGTACAGCAGCCTGGACCTGTCCAGAGCCTCCTCTTGTTCAGGTCCCCACTCGAAATTAGCAGCTTTTTTGATCACTCGAGAAATGGGCCAGAGTAGCACACCCAAATGAGGAATATGTTGTTGCCAAATCCAAAGAGACCAACTAGGCATTGTGCCTTTTTTTTGGTCATAGGACACATCAGATACAGCAATGTATCTTTCACCTTAGAAGGAATATCTCGACATGCCCTACACCACTGGAAACCTAGAAATTTCATTGAGGTGGAAGGCCCCTGTATTTTTGTTGGATTTATCTCCCATCCTGTGACATATAGAGGATGTTTTAGATCCCCTAGAATTAATGTCACTTCTGAACCAGTGTCTAATAATCCCTGAAACAGCTGATCATTTCCTTTTCCCTAATGCACAGTTACCGTGGTAAAAGGCCATTGGTTCCCTTGGGGAAGGCTTGGAGAAAGATTAAGAGTTAAATTTGTGGCAGTATAACAGGGTTCTCCCCCAAAGGGTCCTGGCCTCCCCTTCATTCAAGGGGCTCTGGGTCTCTAAACTGTCTCAAGTCTGGAAATTGATTAAGAGGCCGTGACTCTGTGTTTTTGTAATTCAGGTTAGACATCTGTTCACTTGACGTAGAACTCTTGTTTATACAGCTCAAACAGGAATTTAGTAGACTGCCCATCTGTTGTATTTCTAGGTACCCCATGATTTACTAGCCAACACCACAAATCTCTGAGAGTCAGATTATTTTGACTCCTGCTTTGCGTTGCTGTCTATTATAATAGCCACATCCACCCTGTCTTTGGAGATTAAAAGCTGCTTCTGCCAGCTGGGGATCTGGTCATCCCCATTGTGTTTAAGGATTCCAGCTCAGTGATAGCAGTTCCTACAGTAATATCTGACCTACAGAGAAGCGCAACTACAGAGCTCTTCAGGGATGATGGTGCTAGTCTCACAAATTTATTTCTCACTGTTCTGGTAAAAGGTGCATCCTCCAGACATTCCTGAGGTGTAAGAACAGGCTTTGCATGATAAATTCACTCTAACATTCCAATCTCTCTAAGCCTCTCGAGCTCCTCATCTATATTATACCAGGACAGTTCTGACATTTCATCCTCATGTAATGTCGACCACCTTTTGATCCATGTTTCAGCCAACCATCCAAACAAACTGTTAATACCTTTTCTAACCTTGAGCTATAACATTGAATGCAGAATCTCTGCCTGGTGGCCCCGTATCAATAAATTCAGCCTAATCCAGCTTTATATTCCTCCCACCATTATCCCACACCCTTAAAATCCATTGCCACACATATTCCCCTGATTTCTGTCTATGAATTAGAAAACTCACAGTTCTTTTGGAGCATTATGTACCTGGTTGTTTTGGAGCCTATGTACCTCCTCATGTGTGATACTTTGCACTTCACCTTTAGGGACCTGTTATGACTTTAGTTGTAGGTCTGGAAGAAATGAGGGTTGGTGGGGGTGAGTTATGACAAGAATTAGAATTATCTTCAAAGCCATGTGCTTCAGGGCATTCATTTGCAATTTCATCTGGTGAAACAGGATTAATCACTCTAGAGCTAATCCCTTCAGGTGGAGGTTGGGTGGCCAACTACTCGAGGCAGGCTGGAGGTGGGGCAGCTGTGTTCTCAGGGCAGACTATTAACAGGGTTATCTAGAGAAGACTCAGCATGAATTAGGGTTTCATACTCTTCACCGACATCATTATCAATCCATATATCACCATCCCATTTTTCAGGGTCCTACTCCTTTCCAATCAGTGCCCTCACCTTAATGGCAGACACCATCCAAGATTGAGATTTCAGTTTACGTTGTAAAGTTGCTACACTAACAATAAGATTTTGAGTCTGATTTTTCAGAGATCTGATGTCTACGGCTACAGGAAATAAGATTTTCCTTCAGTATACTCACAGAAATGTTTACATCTGTCAGATGGTGCTTAAGCTCCTCGTTTGAAGCCTTAAGCCCATCCCTTTTACTTACTAATGTATGCAGTGTACTGACAACAACCAGCCAACGTCTCTATACCTCCTCTTTCTACAAAACTCTGTATAAAATTGTCAAAAACATTATCCCCCAGAGCCTGGCTTCATATAAGTGAAGCATTAGAAGAATTGAAAGGTGATATTTTGACTATCTCTTTTGCCAACTCATTCCATGGATTGGCAGTCTCATTCTGATATTGGGAATCAGAGTCCTTAGTGCCTTTGAGTCCAGTCAGAGTAGAAGACCGTTCATAAAAACCCATTTTTAAGGTTCCGTTTCTTAAGAACCACTCCTGGTACCAAGTTGTATTAGTTAGGATTCTCTAGAGAAACAGAATCAACAGGAAATATTCGTAAATATAAAATTTATAAAAATGTCTCACGTAACCGCGAGAATGTAGAGTCCAAAATCCTCGGGGAAAGCTATGAAGCTGACAATTCCGATGGAGGGTCTGAATGAACTCCACAGGAGAGGCTCGCGGGCTAAAGCAAGAAGAGAGCCTGTCTCTTCTGAATCCTCCTTACAGGGCTTCTAGTGTGTTCTGGTTTGCTCACTGCCAGAATGAAATATACCAGAAACGGAATGGCTTTTAAAAAGGGGAATTTAATGAGTTGTTTGTTTACAGTTCTAAGGCCGAGAAAATGTCCCAATTAAAACAAGTCTATAGAAATGTCCAATCTAAGGCATCCAAGGAAAGATACCTTGGTTTAAGAAGGCCGATGAAATTCAGTGTTTCTCTCTCAGCTGAAAAGGCACATGGTGAACATAGTGGCGTCTGCTGGCTTTCTTGTGGCTCTACAAAAGGGACTCTTTCCAAAATGTTTCCTCTTTTAAAGGATTCCAGTAAGCAACTCTACCTTCAATGGGTGGAGACACACCTCCATGGAAATCATCTAATCAAAAGTTACCACCCACAATTGGGTGCTTCACATCTCCGTGGGAACAATGAAAATGCTCTCACCCAGCTATATTGAATGAGGATTAAAGGACATGGCTTTTCTGGGGTCCACCACAGATTCGAACTGGCACACAGTGATTAGATTAAACATCACTCATTAAAGAAGACACTCCCCTTCGCTGATTACAAATGGAATTAGCTGTGGATGTAGCTAATGTGATCATGATTTAATTCTATGTAATGTCCCCATGGCAACACCAGGCCAACACTTGCCCAACCAGACAAAGAGGTACCACCATCTGGCTAAGTTGACACATGAACCTGATCATGACAGGTACTAATCTTAAGTAGGTTCAGTTTACTATTGCTGAAATAAGTTTTGTTGAGGGCAGGCCTCAGAATTAAGGCCTTGGCTACATGGGACATGACTCCCAGGGGTGTAAAGCTTCCTGGCAGTATGGGACAGAAATCCTAGAATGAGCTGGGACTCGGCATCAAGGGATTGAGAAAACCTCAACCAAAAGGGGGAAGAACGAAATGAGACAAAATAAAGTGTCAATGGCTGAGAGATTCCAAACAGAATCAGGTTATCCTGGAGGTTATTATTACGCATTATATAGGTATCACGTTTTTAGTTATGGTGTAATGGAGAGGCTGGAGGAAACTGCCAGAAAATGCAGAGCTGTGTTCCAGTAGCCGTGTTTCTTGAAGATGATTGTATAATGATACAGTTTTCACAGTGTCACTTTGTGATTATGAAAACCTTGTGTCTGATGCTCCTTTTATCTGTGTGTGGACAGATGAGTAAAATATATGGATTAAAAATAAATAAATAATAGGGGGAACAAATGTTAAAATAAATTTAATAGATTGAAAAAAAAAAAAAAAGAGAAGCTATGTAGCATAGCTTGGGGGTGTAAAGAAACAATGACAACAAGAAATAAAAGAAACACCAAGTCATATACCTGTTTTTAACATGTAGAGGACTCTGTATTTAATCTTTGGGCCATGAAAGCCCTTCTCTTGGGATGAAATATGAAGCTACATGAAGTGGCATTTCAAAAGATTTCTGAAGGACAGAGGAGGACTTTACAGCTGAAGCCCTGAAAGCCCCTTTCTTTGAGAAGCTCCTTCATCACCAGTTCCCCTACAAGTGTCTTTCACACATATCCAAAAGCTTTGCTTTGCCTTGAACAAAGCAAAAAGGAGCTTTGCTGGCTTCTAACATTGGGCACTGAGCTCATTCAAAGTCTGAATTTGTTTAAAGTTATTAAAATATTTCTTTGATAATGCACATTGGAGAAAGGACCACTGCCTGTGGTTTCTAAAATAAATATCACTAGTTAAAACACAAATTAAAGACATTACACACAAAAATATTAATCGTTGTGGATTTTATATAAAGTGGCATTTTTTCTATGTTTTTATTGTGAAAGACTCGATACGCACTGTAGAGGACTCTGTCTGTGATCTGTCCAGCTGCTTCAGATCTCTGAACTGTTTTGTCATCTCCTCTAATGTATGGGTGCTTTTATTTCTATTGACTGCATGTGTGACTATTCAGAGAATTGCCTTGGGCTATTGGAACTACTTTCCCTTTCTTTCTATCCTGGTCCATACGTGTCTGGGAATTTCATATCAGATATACCCCAGTGAGGAATGGATCTTAGCTAAAGCTTTCCCACAAGCTGAGACAATCCTGATGTACAATTTACCTTTCAGAGCTCCCCTGAAGGTTCAGGATGAGGCTGGGACTTTGCCTGATGTTCATCCCTTCTTGGTTTCTTCCCCTTCTGAGTCTTATTTCATCATTTCCTTACTGCTTTTTCTAGGGAGCTTTTTTTGTGTGTGTTTCTTGCAAATATCATGCAAATTCTCATCTCAGTGTATAGCCAAAGCACACCAAAAGGATATGCAATAAACAGAATAATGCAAGGTTTCACAATTAGCAATTTTAATATGATAAAGTTTTCATTCATTCATCTCTTTTATTTTTTTCTTCACCATCTTTTCTTTATCAGTATTAATTTGGAATTTCTAAATGAATCAGAAGGTATGGAAATGTTCATTTATTGGAGCAAATATCTATAATTCCACAGAAAAAGATGAGAATACACCATACAGTGCATGTAATTAAAGCAATATAAATAATAATTTTTTATTTGAGTGCTTCTTAAATAACAAGAAAAAATTAAAATGGAGTAGCATGATGCACACTTACCTTGACTCAACAAGCAGCATACCTAAGACTAAGGAGATTGATCCTTTTTTACAAATAAGGATGAATTACCTTGCTGAACCTCAGAATACTTCTCATTGTGTATCTCCTTTTCATCTATTAAGACACTTTTGATTTCAGGTGATAAAGACCAAACCAGCTAAAACAAAATGGAATTGATTAATTCTCATAAATAGTTTTGAGCATTTCTGGATATAGAGTTTCAGAGTTCAAAACTCAACTTCTCTGTTGCCATTTTCTCTTTCTGTGTTGGATTTGGACACACATAACTGGCTGATGTTATTTTTCCCAGTTCACAACCTCTTTTTCCTTTTTTTGAAAAGTGCATCCTATTCATCTTTGGGAAATTACTTCTCTCATCTCTATCCATGTGGGTTAGGTGAGGTTAAACTCAAGCCCCAGACCAGAGCCAGACACATGATCTAAATGTGGCCTATTTGTGTGTTATTCTAGCCCTCTAGCTTCAGTGACTTGTTCTGGAATAGAGATGTTTTCCCACATAAGTCAATGAGGATACATATACTTATATGTTAAGAGGATGCATGCCTTTTCCATTAGGGAATCTGGAAAATAGGATATGAGTGTGGAGCTGCTATCACTTATTTTGCAATCAAGGTGAGGAAGGGTAGATGTTGCTTGCCAATAGATCCAACACAAAAGAAAGCAGAGTTAAGAGATGAAGCATGCAAAATCATATTCCTGCATCATACTCTGAGCATTATCCCTATATGTTTTAAATAGTACCAGTTGTGTCACTTGCAACTGATATATTTTCATTGTGCAGATATTTTGTTATGCCTGCAGATTTTGACTTATCTAGTTCTTAGAGCTTACAATTCCTGAAAGAAAAGCTTCTCTCTCAGCATCCCTATAACCAATGTTATGGAATACTGTAAGTGGTTCTATTAGAGTCAAGTGCCCATCTATAACACAGTTATTGTGGCAAGGGATGAAATACTCTAATTGATCAGCTGAGTAAATGACCTCAGTAGGGAGTGTGGTAGAATAAAAATTGAAATACTATAAGCCAGCAAGGACCATTTAGAAGAAGATAAGCTAAGAGGAAAGGGAAAGAGGAGGGAAGGAAGGAGAGGTGATTGCCAAAAGCAAAATTGAGAATTTTTTTTATCAGCCCAAAGGATCAAGGATGCTAGTTAGGAATAAAAATCCATGTTTCCTAACATTCCAAACTCAAATTTAAGAGTTATAAATAGGATACTCTGCTATTCCCTAAAACATTGTAAGGGTAAAATGAGAACTTAGTAGTTAACTATAGTTGGTAAAAAAATATTGATGGGAATACCAGTTGAAAATTTATTCTGAGGCGAATTCCATATATTTACTTTCATAGATATGGCATAGCTCACATTTTTTGCTAAACAGATCATCAAGCTATCATGGAAGGCAACACTTCTTCTGGAATGTCTGCAAAACTAATATATGCTTCATTTTACATATTTCCCTCCATCAGTAAATATAAATTCTGATTGTGGCCTTATATGCTGAAGAAAAACAATTGCTTATGAAGTTTAATGACTATTTTTTACCTGAGATTTAAAATATCATTGTGAAATATTACAGTTAAAAATTGCTTACAATTGAAAGTTATTTTGAAAGTTACGAGTCCAGTTTGGAGGGTAAATTACACACAGGTCCCTTTGAAGCATTATGCTTTGTTCTCTTAGCTCCTAGCACATTGTAGGCATTCAATAAATATTTGTAGAATGTCAAATTAATTAAGTCTAAATTCACTATGACTGTGGTTTTCAGTAAACAATATGGTCCATTTGCATAGGCCATTTTCTCCAGAAAGTTAGGTGACAGTCTCAACTGAACTCTTTATTTCTAAGTGCAAAATATCTCTAAAAGAGATTTGGTGCCCATTTAGAAATGCATAACCACCTCCTTTGAACTTTGTCACTTGAAATTGCTTCACTCCTCTCAACACTTACAGTCATTCTCCAATCTCATTTTAAATTCAATGGCAGAGAAATAAAATAGGGTTTAACATCCTTGCAGAGCTAAGATTTTGTGCCCATTGTAGGATTTAGATTTCTTTCTTCCTTTCTTTCTTTTAAATTGTATTTCAGCTTGTTTGCTTGTTTTGTTTTTAGAATACCAAGATTTTATCCACTGCATGCATGCACATGCACATCTTGCTTCTTTGCTAACAAACATATAAATAAGCCACATGACTTTGAATGAAGATAGAAATGAATAATGGCATGACAGCATAATCTGGTCACAAAAGATGCAGAAACTGGTTATGCTCTCATGTGTCTAATCCCCATTTCCTTCACAAATTCTTAAGTGGCATTAAGGAAAGAGCTGCAACTTCTATTCTCTGGACTCCAATGTGCCTGATTCATTCCTCCATCATGGCATTCACTGTGTTCTATTATAATTGATCTATGTGTGTATCTGTTTTTCCATAATCCAATGAAACCATCTTGAAATATTAGTCACCCCATTATTTAGCAAACAATAAGGACTTAATAAATGGTGTCTGAGGATAAGGAACCATGCAATATTAAGTGACATATAAGTTTTAAATAAAGCACTTGTATGTTACATCAAATGGATAGAGAGAAGGGTTAAACAATTTTAATCAGCCCTCCATGACTGACCATAAATAGGATGCAACCCATCCTTAAGGGCACTTCCCTTTCAGTATTTCCATTTTTAGAAACTCATGGACAAAAGATTATAGATCAGTTGTAGGAACAAGATAGGTTACTTTCATTTTGAGGTCAGGGGGTCAAGAGAATGTTGTAGAAAGAATGCTACTTTAGTTAATTTCTGTCTGATGTAATATCTGAGTGGCAGTTTAGTTAATGCATAAGTAGACATCAGCAGACATATTTTCTGCCAAAGCAAAACAAAAAAATTTCTCTTTTTCTTATTCTTTCTACTTCTCTTTCCCCTCCATCACTTCTTCATTTGCTCCTTCTTCTTCTTTAATTAGTTGTTTTTTTTTTAGCAGGGGTCATCCCCTTTATTTATTTATTTATTTTTATTTTTTTACATGGGCAGGCACCAGGAACTGAACCCGGGTACTCTGGCATGGCAGGCAAGCATTCTTGCCTGCTGAGCCACCGTGGCCTGCCCAGTTGTTTCTTTCTTGACATTAAGAAATCATTAATATGTGTCTTTGTGATTGAAAATGTGTCCTTTTAAGTGCCTGAATGCAAGAATCCATAACGACTTTTGGGGAATTTTCAACAGAGACATTAGCCAGAATTGGAGAGAGAGAGAAGGAGAGCTGAAAGGGATAAGAGAGGTGGAGAGGAGGAGGAGGGAAATATCTTAAATTTAGTTTTAAAATTCTGGGATGCAGCTATTTTTAAATGGTTAAAAGAAAATAACCAAGTGGAAGAGGGAAGATGTTCCCTTTTAGAGTCTGAGAATCTGAAATATCTGTCAAGTTATGTGACTTACCCCCATTTCCTTGGACTAAAAAAATTTCTATACCATCCATTTTTGTAACTCCACATACTAGCTGATGTGACCTGGGGTCACACCTCTAATTTTAACAATGGTACCTCCATTTTTAAATTACAGAGACTCACAATAAATAAACAACAAACAAATACATAAATAAATAAAACTGGAATCTGAAAAAAGTAGTAGATGTGGAAAAAGTGGTTATACTATATTTTAAAGTAATTGAGTTTTTTGTAAATTTATTATATAATGTATACATACTTATTGTTATTTAAAACCTGAATAAAATATCTCAAAAAAAGAAAAAAAAATCATCAATGACCCAACCAACCAGAGAAACATTGTAAACATTTTGGTATAAATGTGCCCACATCTTATTCTGTATTTTGACATCAGTAGATAATATCCTGGATTAAACAAAGAATGAGGCAAATATAGAAATTTAAGGATTAGAACTGTGTAGATAGCAGAATGGAGGCCAGAAAATGAGAACATGTGGGAGTCACAATTGGGAAAAATGATTCAAGAAAGAACTCAAAATGAGCTCATCTGTAAAATAGCTGGCCTGTGGTAGAGCAGTGCTTGTGAAGACTATTCATCTACAAGGGAGTATTTTCAGAAAGTAATGTCTAAAATTGTAAAGCAAGGAGAACAGAGATAAGGGTCAGGATCTAAAAGGATTGGCACACATAGGTGTACAAAGTGTTTATTATCCAAGTGGCCTTCATGATGGGGCAAGTGGAGGCTGGAACCATGAAAGAAGTGTCTGTTACATGCTACTCCTTTATGTCTAGACTTTGTACAAAGGTTATTTGCACATGATTTGTACAAAGACACTATATCCTTACCAAACCATGGACCTGTATGATGACTCTAGTTGGGACAACCTTGTGTGTGTGTGTGTGTGTGTGTGTGTGTGTGCGTAAACCATGGTCTCCAGCATGACAAGCAAGAACTCTGCCACTGAGCCACTATTGCCTGCCCTTGGGATAACTTTGCTAATTCTCCTGCCTGTTAGTCATCCTGGGCACAGGAAAATAGCAATCAGGTGTCAGAACGAAGAGAACAATTATAGACTGGGACAAAACAATGAGAGGGCTGGAGGGTAAGAATGTAAAAAGACAAAGAGTGGCGTGTGTAGAAGCCAGCAACACTGGGCATCTCCTTCATAAGAAAGCTCTAGTATATCATGATAATCCAAGGCAAAGGCTGAAAAGGAGTTTTACACCTTCTACACACCTATTTTTACTTGGTTTTTGACCTTGCTCACATGTTCATACAAAGGTCAGTCATTATTGTGGATATATGTATACCATAGTAAGTTTTAAAATGTGCCATTTAGAAAATCCTGCATTTTCCAAATTTCATCATTCAACTATTTTACATTTTATGTAATGATTACTTGATGGAATAACAGCCATTTACATGGTATTATTTAAATATCGTATTTTACAACTTTGGTGATCTGCAAATAAGATTAAACTATTCCTTTTTAAATAAATTTTCCTAACACCATCTTAACAGATGAAATGCTATGTGAATTGGACTTCCAGAAGATGAAAAAGAGATGACAGAGTATTTATAACAAAATTTCCTACTTCCACTTTGAAAGCTCATTTTAGAACAAATGAGTGCATTATTCACCTTGTTCTTTGGTTGCTCCATTAGACAGTGCATTAAATCTTCATTTCAGAGTAGGGGTTTCCAGTGATCAGTTATCAGGATTCTTACTGGTTCCCTAATCAAGCAATCTTGTCTATTGATTATAAACATTTAGAAATCATGCACAAGTCTTCTTGAAACTGGATCTAGATTATTCATATTATCTGACTTGCACTTTACCTGCAGTTCAAGTTTTCTTGAAATTAACCCACAGGAAACATTGCCAAATTTGTATACAACTCTAAATCTCAGTTCAGGTCTGGGCCTGGGCACTACGACTTCAATTCGATCACTTTTCATGTGAAAAAGCGAGAGAAAACTTTAAACATTTATCATAATATTTTCATGTTGGACCCCATTTATTCAGAAACTATTTAATAAAGTTTTAACAAGTTCAAGCAACCATGAGGGATGGAAAGAAGAGTAATCCACAGGCAGTTCCTTGAGAGTAGAGATGAATCATCTGGTAAAAGAATGTAAAATAAAAAATCAAGTACCCAACTTCACATTCTAGAAGTAAAGTTGAGAACCATAAAAGGAATATTAAGAATGCATTCTAGCAGGAAGATGAGATTATTTACAACAGGAAAACTTTCATGGGGAGCTGTCGTCATTTTATCTGAATCTCAGCATACATGAAGAATTCTGATAAAACACAACATGAATGAATTCCAGGGCTTCAAATGTCATGAACAAAGTAAAAAAGACGAAAGTGCATAACTGCAGAAGAAAAGATTCAAAGAAATCAAATTGTAAGACTGTATCATGAAGTATCCATTATTGAATGTTTCTTACCTAATTATGTGTGATAATCAAAATGTTTATTGTTAGTTTATCTAGAATAGTGACCACCTTGTAATTATTGAAAAAATCCACATAGATTTTCTTGGAAGTTAACAGGAAACGATGCCTATTTTTTTATGTTGGTTTAATAATTAGAGAATGGGTGTGCACCGTTGTTTTGGTGGGGTGGTTGGCAAACTGGAAGACTAGACTTTCATTACTACTCATGATGGCGTGGTGGTTAATTCTTCAGTATTACTTTCATCAGTCCCCCAATAAATAGCAAAAGACCAGTTTTAATTACTGACTCATGCTCAAAAAGGACCTGATGAAACAAAGGATATTCTCATTCTCCTTGACAATGACATGTTCTGGAAGGTGCGTAACAAACCATGGCAGAACAGATGGGAAATGCAATGTGCTGAAGTGTTCTATAAGAGTTCTCACTTCCAGGAGAAAATCCCTGCAAACTGACTTTTCTTAACTGCTGGATGTAGCAAGCAATATTATAGGCTCAACTGCTACCACCCACCGTTTTGCCAGACAGAACCTCTAGTACTTTACACCTTCAGCCAACACTTTCAATTTCAGAGAAAAAGAGAAAGCCACTGTGGCCTTGATTACCAATTTGAGCTGTTAGATGGTCCCACCTATGCTTGCCATTCTTTAAGACATTGAGTTATGTAAGCAACTTTGGGGAGGTGGGGGGCATTGTGGGGGGACCCAGGGGATGGAGAGTGGGTGCTGTCATTGATAAGTCCATTTGCATTGTTCCTATAATTTAAGTGATTCTTTCTTAGAGAGCCAAAGAATAACAATGCAAATGTCACTTAAATAAAAAATAATCAAGAAAACAGAAATCTGAATGTGGAAAGCATGTAAGGACACAACCTTCAGGAAGAGTACTGATTAAAAATGAAATTTTTTTTTGTCTGTCAGGGACAGGTGTTTGAGGACTTCTCCTTTATCCATAATATGTTAATGCTTCATGCTTATCTTTAAAGCATAAATATCTTTTAAATCTGGATGCTGGACATATGAACATGAGTTATTTCATTGGTATGTGCAGTCCCATAGAGAAGTCAGGAACTACATCTGGCTATTGAATAAAGTTTGACTAGTGTAAAGTGAGATGAGTTGTATGTGTTAAATACATCATCTGATTTCAAGGAGAGTACAAACATTAAATGTAAACTATTTCATTTATAATTTTTATATTGATTATATGTTGAAATGACACTGTAAATTAATTAAGATAATATTTTATTAAAATTTACCTCATTTTTTATGTAACTAAAGTTTAAAATTGTGTATGTGTCTCATATTTCTATTAATCATAACTTTTAGATTTGATCTTTATATATAACAGTTCAATATGTAAAACATTTACAATTAAATTTAAAATCTGTTCATACTTAGGAGACTTCACATAGGAAAGTGATGTTATTGTATATGTTAATATGTATATGTTATATGTTAATAAAGGAAATCTCTAGCAATCTGTGAAAATTTATGTAATTTTACCCATTTCCATTTCCCATTTCACATATTCTAAAAGTTTGGAGTGATAAATGACAGATTTTCCAACTTTTTTTTTGCTTTGTTTCAAAGAGATAGAATAAAGCAGAGTGGCAATAAGATATCATTTATTTTCCATGTTCTTGTAATAGAAATCTGCTAATTAGCTGGGCTTTTACTTACTTTCATTAAATATCTCTTTGACTTCCCCTAAACTTTATGATGCTCATTACTGCATGTTTTGAACCCTGAAGCCCAGATTTTAACTAAGTCTAAGAGTCTATCTACATGATATAGCTTACAATTCTAAGAAATTATGATGTTTATGATAAGGTAGGTAAATATCTTTCTATAGTGGTTATTAAAAATATTGTTTACATTAATGATTTTTAATTATTATCGGAATCATACAATATATTTCCTTAGTGTTCCCTCAGTTTTTCATTTCCTAACTGAAAGTCTCCATCTTGTAATTTAATTAGTGTCATTCTAATTGTAAATGGACTGTTTTTGCTAAAAGTTCTAATTTGAGCATATGGCATATAATAAAAAGAAAAAAAATTGCATCCAAAACCCAATATCCAAAGATATAATTAACATTTCATGATATTATTTTTCAATCAATGCATGCATGTATTTACAATAATTTTGTAAATCCTTCATTAGCACCAGTGTAAATGTGCTTAGTATATTAATGTATGGGTAGATCATAATTTGTTTAAACACTCCCTTATTGAAAATCTTTCATTTTCTGGGATGGGAAACGAGATTGAAAAGTTAAATGATTTACAGAAGGTCACACAAATTTATGTCTGCCAAGGTTTTCTTATTCCATTAACTTTGAGCAAATCCCAATGTTTTTCTCCTCTATCCTACAAGACTATGATTAAATTTGACCCTGTTTTTTGCCAAACAAGTAACAATTTAGGAATATTTAGTTCAGCAAACATGTTAAATATATGGAAAATATGTAGATATATTGACATTGATGAATCTGCACACAGATATCAATGAAATTATTAAATAGTCAAACATCTGTCTTCTGACACTAAAAAAATCCAGTAGCTCATTGTTACCACCAATTTAATTATACCGCAGAAACATAAGATATTAATGCAGTGTATGATCAGCAGTTCTTTGCCTTTTCTAATTGTTTGTTGGCTGTTTTGAAGGTTCTCATCTGAGGATATTTATTGTAGAATTGTTATATTTGGATACGTCAACACCCAAAATCTTAACTTTTAAAATTCTCTTTTGTGACTTTACATCATGGCCAATCAGAAAGAATCAAATCTGGAATAGTAAGAAACAAAACAAAACAAAGTAACAACAGCAAAAATAACTTCCTTGTGTCCATATCCAGGTTCTACTACACAGTAGCTCTATGACTTTGGGACTTAATTTATCTAACTCTTGCATTCACCACTGGAAAAGGGAATATAATTCTTAATTGCCAAAGAGTTGTGACAATTAAAGAAAAAATGTAATATATCCAATGTTGGATACATGATATTTTGCATTTGTCAAACTCATAGATACATGATACAAAGAATGAACCCTAATGTAAACTATGGACTATAGTAATAATAATGTATAAATATCAGTTCATCAATGACAGCAAATGTACAACATTAATGCAAGATGCTAGTAAATGGGAATACTGTCTTTTATGCACAATTTTTCTGTAAACCAAAACTGATCTAAATAAAATATATTAAAAATGTAAAGTGTATATATAATCCGGGATGGATGAGGTATTCATCCAATAATGGTACTATATTTTTTCTAAATGGAGGCTTTTTGTTGAACTGTTGGGAAAAAATTTTCAAGCACATTTCCTCACCAAAGCAGATATAATATTATATGTTTTTCATAGTCTCTAGGATGCAACCAACTATTTCTTGACTTGTCTCTTGAGGTTACATGTGAATTCATAGAGTTCAGGAATTCCTACCCTTAGTTTCCTTTTGTTTTACCTGATCTTCTTCCATCCCCCTTAGGATCATTGGCCCTTTTTTGGGGGAGCAATAATGGGATGATGCATCTTTCTATTTTTCCAACAGAGAAATGGTGGATCCTTATTATTTTCAGAGTGAAACATCACAAAATCCAGACTACTAAACATAATAAAACACTGAAATGCTGCCATTCAAAAAACCAGAAAGGTTGCTTTTTGAGGAGTCCCTTATGCTTTATAAAATGCATACAAATAATTTATGAGAAGTCAATAACCATGTACAACAGGAAAATAAAAATTTAACTAATCTGAATTTGTTGCAACATTCATTTTACTTAATTTGTTGGATATCTTTCAAATGCCCAAACAAGCTACTATTTGGCAAAATATTCATTTTCAGAGGATTGAGGAGGTACATCTAATATCTTTTATCTCTAAAGTCAATAAACACACAATTTCCAGCTCTTATTTAAGGGCTAGCTCTGTGCTAGCTGCTGCAACAGGTGTTCTGGATAAAATTGTTTGGTGACACAGTTCTTGCCAAATGGTAGTTGCAGTCTTCATTGGGAGACAAATAGGAAATTAGAACATATAGAACATTAGAACAAAATAGCTGAACTAAATAGGAATCAGAGTGGGGCATGTAGATACATATGAAATGAGTATATAACTGGCCTTAAGGAATCAATGAAGACATTCAATGAAGATCCATCCAAGCCAAGCTTTGAATAACAGGGCTTGACATCCAAGGGAGCTGAAGTAAGCACTAGGATATTTATGGTAAAGAAAAAACAGAGGTTGGGGGGGGGGAAATATGATACTTACAAAAGCTGTAAGAGGTTTAATAATATGGAATCATAGAATTCTAAGGAAAATGTTGAGAAATGAGACAGGGAGGTAGAAAATAAACACATAGAGAAGACATTATAAGTCACTTTAAGAGCTTTTCCTCAAGCCAATTCAATGCAACATGAAGGTTTAAAAGTGTACCACCCTGAATATAACATGGAGAATGTTGTGCAAAGAGGCAATAGAGGAGAAACATGAATAAAAGGACTGGGCACATCATTCCAGTAAAAATGCTTATGAATTATGCTAATAAAAGAAAGAACTGAAAAAATTAAAAAAATAGTAATAATGAAGGCATGAGTATCACTCAGAACTACTGACTGATTAGATGCTGCCTGTTCCCTTAAGTCAAGTTTGATATGCAAATGTGTGGATCAAGCATATTGGCCAATTATCTAGGTGGAGAGGTGCTATCCTTATAACAGCAGCCAGAAAAGCTAGAGGTTCAGAAGTGGGTGGGGGCATTGAATTAAGCCTGGGTTCTCACAGCTGGGTATTGGCAGACATATGACTGTGTTTACTACAAGAGAATGAAAGATATATAAGTGAATCCCTATACCAGAAAGCCTCCCCAGGAATCATTTATAATACTGCAAAATGTGTGTCACTGCTACAAATGAATAGAGATTGTTAGAAAATGCATAATGCATTTGAGTTAGGAATAATTTGGCTTTATCACCTTGAATGATCTATTTTTACAACCATCAGAAAATTATATACCTAAAAAATCAGATACACATACGAACACAGACACATACACACAAACAAACAGTGGATTTTGGTTCTGATGCCTGCTATATACTACTGGATAGCAGGTGTTCAATCAAAATTGTTAATGCACTTTCAGTGGGTCTCATATCATTTAAAAGCAGGTAATTAGAATTATACACAGACACTGTGAAACCATGAATAATTCATTTTCTTCACATCAATAAAATAATTATTGAATATTTTTGTTCTTAGCTTTCTATTTCAATAAAATTATAAAATTGCTCATGCTGTGGCACTGTCATAGGACTGAACTTTCTAAATATTTCCAATTTAAATGATGCCCAGAATATGAAAATTTTCAGTGGATCGAGGGGTCTTCTAGAAGTTCTCACTTGTAATTTATAAAAGTATTTCTGGGATAAATATTTTTAGAATACCTTTTACTGATACATAAGCCATATATTAAAATTCCTAATTAGATTCTTTCAGTCCTGACTGGATATTCTTGTACAAACATTCAAAAAGATGATATATACATATATCCATACATATGCATGTATTAAAATATGCATATAAAGCATTTAAAATATGCATATAAAGTCATGTGCAAAAAAACATGACTGTGCCATATTTGAGAAAATTTGATATTGAACATTATCTATAATATATATGTTCACGTGTGTGTGTGGTGTATGTGTGTGTATATACCTTGAGTCAGATATAATATTTGGCTACAATAAACACACACATATCCACCCCTAAAGTGTGTGTACTATATGAATTACCTCTTCATTTGTATGTGTGTCTATACACAAACATACACAAGCAGAAAAATATGTGTGCACTATGTATACTGACTCTTTGTATATATTTGTGTAAGTATATATATATGTACACATGCATAATGAGAGTGTGTGTGTACACGCACAAATATACAGTCTCTCACAAATGCATGTATGTCATATTGAAGTTGTGAAGACTGGAGTCTACTGAGAAAAGCAATTATCAAATGCCTGCAACATTTGTTACAAATGATGAAAGATTATTAAGGTAATATTATTGTCTATTGTCCTTAGTTTATGTAGGGGTATTTGGTATTCCCAAACTATTATTTTTTCCATTCTTGTCCTTATTTTATTAGTCATCTATCCATACATTGAATAAAGTAAGAATCAGTCACAAGGATTTAAATTTTAAATTTTTACAAACATTTTGGGGAAATACAGAGTACTATTAGAAAAATACATAATAAACATTGCTAGGACAGCAATAGTGAAGGAAATAGACAAATTAGGTAAGCCTGAATTAGGGAAGTAAAGGAAAGTCTTTAATGTGCAAATTGAACATCACAGCTCGTTTCTAATCCATGTATGTGTACTATTCAAGCAGTGCACTGCTTCAATATCTGGAAATTCCTAAAGGCCAGATTGAAATTAATAGGAAAATTAGTAATATTGAACACCATCACTGAAGTATATGGCTCTTCATATGTCTTCAGTTTCAAGCAGGAGGAAAATGAATCTGGATTTGTAAGGCAAGAAAAATATTCAGATGACTGAATAATTTCCATTTAAAAGTACTACATTTTATGTGGTTTATGTTGGGATTGACTCAATTCTGTAACCATATGAAATAAGTTCTGTTTAGGCTGTATTTGTAAGAAAAAATTTAGGAAACTAATGATTTGAATTCTAACTCTTTATTCGCATCAATTCACTAACCTGGATTATCTATGCCTATGTTTTCTCTCCAGTTTAATTTCACACAGCTGTTTATATTGTGGAGCCAACATTTCCTTTTCTTGCCAATAAGTAAATAGAATTCTCAGGGTGAAGGTCAACTAAGGTCCCCTTTATTATCCTCCAATATTGCACCCTTATTGTGTCTCTTTGGTCAGCTAGTGATATTTCTTTTCCATTAGTTGTGTTAGTTTTCCAATTAAAAAACTACTTGAGACATATTTTCCTTCTTTCTTTTTGACCATCTTTAAAAAGTATTGATAATTTTTGTTTTCTTTTGCTGTAATGTTGTTCTTAGATTAAAAAATGTTTGGGGAGTCAATGAAATTGGGCTAATAGAGAAGGAGTAGATAAGAAGTTGGATGAGCCATAATTATCAAGGTGTGGGAATCGACCCAAGTTCAATCATTTTTTAATAAGAGCTAGGCAATTGGAGACATTTTGGCCAATAATGTCAGTAAGCCTAATCCTGCTTTAGTAAGAGATTCTGAGGTGAAATATTTTATAGCCTCAAAATGGATGTGGAACTATTTTTAAAACCACATACTCTTTCTTTCATTTTTTTTTTATTGAGGGAGTTGTGGGTTTACAGAATAAAACACAGGATTCCCACACACCTCCCCACCAAACATTTGCATTGGTGAGGAAAAATTGTTACAACTAATGATAGTACACATTTTTTTGTAATTCTATTTTTTAACAGGAGCTACATTTGTTACAATCGATGAAAGATTATTAAAGAAGTACTATTAACTATTATCCATAGTTTATGTTAAAACTATGATATGTTTTTCCGAATATTCCCAAACTATTATATTTTTTTATGCAGGTCCTTATTTCATTACCCATCTGCCCATGCACGGGATAAAAGGGGTGTTAATCACAAGGTTTTCACAATCACACAGTCACAAGATCACAGATATAATGATTACATAGTTATAGAGTCATTATCAAAGATCAAGGCTACTAAATTACAGTCCAACAATTTCAGGCTTTTCCAGTACACTAGAAACTAAAAAGAAATACCTGTTTTATGAGACAGTAGTCATAATCCTTTGTTAATCCTAACTTCTCAGTTAAAACTCTTCCCTCTCATTTAATTTTTCTTGGATCCCTTCTTTTGTCCCATTAAGAATTGAAATCTATGTCCCCTTCTCTATAACCTGTGCAGACTTTTGTTATTACATCAACTGGTAGAGTATCATGAAAATGACACCATGTGGCATCTGAGACTTGGATAAGAAAGGAACAATTTCTGCTTCTCTTTCTTTGATAAGCTCATCTTTGGAATCCAGTCACCATTATGAGGAAGGCCAGGTTACTTGGAGAGGCTAAATGTGCATGTTCTGAATGACAGACTTAACCAAGTTTCCAGGCAACAACCAGTGTGAACTGCCAGACATGTGAGTGAGCAAGGCTTCTGATGATTCCAACCCACAAACATCAAGTCACCCCCATTCAACGTTTATGTCTTCCAGCTGAAGCCGCAGATGAAAGGAGCAGAGACAGATCATCTCTGCTCTGCCCCGTTGGCACTCCAGATCTACAGAAACCAGCAGCATAATAGCTTGTTTCTTGCCAATAAGTTGTGGGGGTAATTTGTTATGCACAACATATAATTAGAGAAAGAGAAAGAGGAGGATGAGATACTTCTCTTTAGTACGGGTAGATGACTTGGAAATGTTCCATGAAGTCAGGCCACATGTTTTGATATGTTACAAGTTCCAATGGGTTATGGAAAGAAGTTGCCTGAGCAGAGCTGAAGACTTGTAACTCAGTGGACTAGGGAAGCATTTGGAGTATTAAGCCTGAGTACACATATGGAGGTAACTGCTGTTTTTTTTTTTTTTAAAGCTGTATGGCTTAGTAAAAATTAACCATAGATTTCCAAAGTGAATGTAAACAAATACTCATAAGTCCATATAAATAAATGATTAAATAAATAAATGGAAAGGAGAAAGACAAGATTTCTATTCAGAAAAGTCCAAATAACTTTGTACACAACCCTCAAGCAGATGGACTTGCCACCCACTTCTTAAAGTATGGAGTGTACATAGTGACTTCTTTCCAAAAGAAACAATATCTAAAGGAGAGGAATGGAACAATAACTCTACCAACAAATACTAGCCAAGCCAGGTGATCAAGGTCAACAGTGGAAGTCATGTTGGCAGTGTTGTATGAGTGATAGGATGTGTTGAGAATGACATCTTACCTCTGGGTTCTCCCTTGGCAAAACCCATAACCCCAGTATAATTGAGAGAAAAAAAATCAGTCAGACACAAAGAAAAAGACATTCTACAAGATACCCAACCAATACTCCTCCAAACTACAGAAGTCATCAAAAGAAAAAAAAAAAGGATTAGGTAAAAACTACAGAAATATGAAATTATGGATTTTAATGAACAATATTGTATTAATATTGCTTCATTAGCTGTGACAAATGTCCTATAAATGTAAGGTGTTAGCTATAAAAGAAACTGGGTTCGAGATATATAAGAATTGCATACTGTTTTTGTAACTTTTCTGTAAATCTAAATTATTCTAATTTTTTAACAAAATCTTTTAAAAACTAACCACCTATTTTCACAATGAAAGCCTTCAAACTGTTTTTTTAATCACTGGAGTCATTCTTCAATCTGGAAGAGGGAGTTAACACCTCATATTTCCCTACCCCTGCACCTTTAGACTGCATCGGGAGCATATCATGGTTTCAGGTAATGGGGGAATTTTGAATGAGCGACTCATACTTGGAGGTTCAAGAAGTGCTGGAAACACAAAACAAACATGGTCTCTAACTATCCTAAGTTAGTAGAAAGAGATTTTTAAAAATAAGCACAAAAATGAATGTCATATTATAGCATTGTTAGGTGGATAGGGTGCTCTAGGACTATATTAAAGAGGAAATTTGCATTGTCAGAAGAGGTGCTCCTGAGAAAGTGATGACTGAGTGGAATCTGAAGGAAGGGGACTGGGGAAAATCTTGAAGTAGAAGTGGGGTTGGGTGGGAGTCATTACAGGCAGAGGAATTAGTTTGTGCAAATGCACTGTGGTAAGAAATCATAAAAAGGAATGTAGGTGATTGTGACCAGAACACAGAAAATGGGAGGGGAATTCTGCAGCAGGATGTGTCTTGGTACTGGAAAAATGTCAGGCTAGGCAAGACCAATACAACTTAAAAAGAATTTAGTTTAGAAGGTAAGCAATTTCCCAAAACCCAACTGTTAAGCGGCTGGTTCAGGATTTAAAAACAGATTTCAGCTTTTTTTAACATGCCACTTTCCCTCTCTACTGATGTCACCCTCTGAATAAGGTTTCTATTGTCCTTTTCATAAAGTATTTGGTAAGTAATTGTTAATATTACACTGAAAAAGGAAGAAAAAAAGACTCACAGGTAAGCGAGTACATCACCAAAACTGCTCTTTGCTGAAACAGGAAAACATCAGGGCCACTTCCCTATTTGCCTATTGGCCCATATGTTGAATAAAAGAGCCCCTCTCTGGGATTTACAGGCAGAGAAGAGACATTTGAATGAAATCAGACTTTTTCAGGCAGAGTCTGACAGATGCAAATTGGGTTTGTGTGATTGCAGGGGAGCTCCATGAGGAGGGTAACTGATGTGAATGAGCTGCCAAGAATAATCAGAGCAGAAGGAGGGTTAGCGCAGGGCTGAACAAGCCAGGCAAAGCTCAAGTCATTGCCTCTGAGAGTTGAAACCTCTAAAGAAAGGAGTTTCGCATATTGATTTCCTCATTCATCTGCCCAGTGGCCTGGATTGCTAATTATGAGTTGGTATCCTAGTCTGAGACAATACATATGCTAAAGATTCAAACACCAACTTTTTCCTTATACCATTGACCACACATGTACATATAGAGACACAACATACACATGCATTTGCACACAGAGACAATGTGTCAGGTCTCAATGTACATTTTATTATCTCTATTTTATTATACTTTTTATTTCTTCTAAAGATTTTATAAGTACATTTTAGAATCTTTTGGAATTAAATTTCACCAGAACTTTTGTCTATAGGATAATTACCATGCTAAATTTTGGTGTTTATCATTCTTGAGCATGGAAACACATATTTGGTATCTTGAATGCTTTTAACTTTGTATAATACTTTCCATAGCATTCTGCTACTACTTCATATGCACAGCATTATATGAGATATGTATCCATTTTGGTATATATATATATACATATATATATATACATATATATATGTCTAGTTTATAAAATTATGTTGCTTAATAGTATCACCATTTTATAAATATATAACAATTTAATTAACAATTTATTCCTGGTATACATAAAAATTTCACCTCTTTTGTCTCTATCAATGTTTTTGGTTGAAATTCAATTTTATGATATTAATATCTCCCCTTTAGCTGTATTAGTTTAGTGTTTGCACAGATATTTGCTGTTCCAACCTTTTAATTAACCCTTGCATATAGTTTGCAATATTGTGTCTCTTATAAACAAAATAAATTCGGATATTTTAAAACTCCAATCAGATTATTTCTAGTTCTAATTAGTGATATTATTCTACTTATATGTATGATTACTTACATATTTAGATTTAATGCATTTTCCACTATAGAAATTTCTTCTTACTATTCTTTGCCCTTGCTTTTTTTCCTCCTGTATCTCTACTGACTTCAAAATGTCTATTTCCTCCTAAGTTCTATAGATAACATTTAAATTTCTATTCTTTAGTTAATATCCTACATTTAAAAATATATATATCCTCATTTATAAGTATTTCTAACACACTGAACCATTTATTATTCTTAACCTTTAACAAAGAAGACAAATATTCCTGTGTATTTTCATTGCCAGAAAATTTCCAACTTGTTATTATTGTCCCACGCTTTATTTTACCATTTGTTATAGTAAAAAAAAAAAAAAAAAGGAGTGTATCTACCTTGCTCAGCAAATTTCTTCCCTGACATCATTTTGGATTCACTTTTATTCCTGTTCAAGGTCATAATTTAATATCCTTTTAGTGAAGAAATTTCCAGTTGGATCTCTTTTGCTTAGCTCTGAAAATGTCTTTAATTTTCAAGATTAAGGATAAAGTATAGTAGCTTATTTATACCAGGCTCTCCAAAATATTTTCCTATCATCTTCTGGCATCTATTACTGCTGATGAGATGTCTGGTGTCAGTCTAGTTCACTATAATTTGTAGGTCACCTGTCCCTCATTTCCTGCATATTTCAAGAGTTTCCCTACTCTTGTATTTTCACTAGAATGTGTCTAGACTTGGATTTATTTTAATTTATTCTGTATGGGAGCCATGCCTTCCTTCAATTGTGGGGAAAATAATGTTGAACTTCTTCTTAAACACTGCATTTTCATCATTGCCTCCATTTTCTTTTTCTGAAACACTTATTAGAAATATTTAGAATTTCTCCATCTATTTTCCATTATTTAAAACTTCTCATTCATTTTTTAATTTATTTGTTTTTGCATGGGCAGTGCTCTAGTTTGCTAGATGCCAGAATGCAATACACCAAAGACAGATTGGCTTTTAATAAAAGGGGATTTATTTCATTAGTCTTCAGAGGAAAGGCAGCTAACTTGCATCTGAGGCTCTTCCTTATGTGGGAAAGCTCAGGGTGATCTCTGCTGGCCTTCTCTCCAGACGCCTCCTAGTTGACTGCAGATGTAATCAGCAACAGATGAGGTTCACGTACCATTGGCTCATGTTCACAGCATCAAAACTAGGTACATTCACCTGGCCAAGTTGACAACTGACTCTAACTACCACAGGCAGGCACTGGGAGTTGAACCCTGGTCTCCTGCATGGCAGGTGAGAACTCTGCCTGCTGAGGCACTGTGGCTTGCTCATTCATTTTTAAGAAATACTTATTTGCTTCTTTGGATTGAGTTCTTCAGGGATTCTTCAGTAGCCCTTTTTAAATCACTAATTTGCTCATCAACTATTCAGTTCAGAGTTACTCATACATGCACAGAGATAGAATCAATTATATTTATAGCTGTATATTACTGTAACTGCTAAGATAGCAACTTGATTATTTTTATTGTTTTTCTATAGAAATTAACCTCTTTTGCTTTCATTTCTGACTTTTAAAGACTATCTAATCTCTACTTTTCTTATGGCTAGGGTTTCTCCATCTATATGTTTCTACAAATTATGTTCATCTTCCTTTTCTGAGTTTCTAGCAGAGTACCTATCCTGTGATAAGGTTTGGAAAATATCATTCCCCAAATTTTAATAATTGCTTCTACTTCATAGAGTATTTCTAATGAATATCATGGGTCTTCCACTAACAAACTCATTTAGTAAAGTACTAATAAATACTTAATAAAGTATTTTTATTTTCATCCACTTTTTAAAAATCCATATCATGTTAGTCTATCCATACTAGTTAAAACAAAGATGACAGGAAGGTCTCTGTAATCTACTCCTCCTTTCTGTTCAAATCCTCTACTTTGTAGCTATATAACTGAGTTTGCTGCCTAATGTCTCTCAGCCTCAATTTTTTTTGATTATGATGGAAATAGAAATACCAACCTCACAAAATTCTTGGGAGAATTAATGATTAAAAATATGACTACTTTAGACAAAATCTGGTAACGCTGATTTCTTTACTTTCTCATTTTTATATGATTTACTTGGGATCTTACTCAGAATCAAGGAGATGCATATATAGAAGTCAGATCATTAACCTAAGTCATCAAAATTTCAACTTATTTAACAGAATATTTTAGATTTTTTGCCACATTTTTATGAATCTCAAGTTACCATCCAACAAGCAGGGATATGCTTCATGTAAGCATCTGTGCGGTTTGGAAGCTGAGAAAGAGGGAAAGGTAGAGTAAGACTTTCAATTAAGGCATTCTTTATAGCAACACTTAGAGAATAAAGAGCTAATTTTGATACGCTGTTTAAATACCCCACTGAAATTTGCAAATATGTGAGATAAGGTCCAACATTCATTCAATAACTCACTTAGCAAATATTTCTTGAGCACCTTCTATGTGCCAGGCATTTCTTTAGATGCTGGAAACATAGCAGTAAATAAAACCATTTGCTATCATAAATGTGGAAGACACTTCTTCACCTCCTAATTGTCATCAAGCACTCTCCTACAGAAGGAAATCCCCAGGGCTTTTGTAGAAACAAGCACAATGTTAAATAGTAGTTTGTTCTTGCTAAATCAAATAATGCACATTTAAGCAACATCCATGAGAGCATATGGTCTATCTAGAGGCAAATTTTATCCCCTTTCTATCATTCCTGGCCATATCACATGCAAAATAGCATGTTACATTCTTGGTACTATATTTAGTATTTTTAAATAAACTAGGGCATCCTCAGGATAGTAAGTGTTCTAATAGCCTCAGGCTGTGATAATATTTCAAGGCACAAGCTAAATTCATCCCAGATGAAAGTAGATTTAGTGGTCATATGAAAGTGGCTTTCAAAATCTTGACGGTATGGTAAAATGGGGTTAGAAATAGTCTGGATGCTTCTGGATAGCAGGATTAAAATCCTCATCATCCAGTATGAGTGCCTTAGCACAATAGTTCTCAAAGTGTCTTCCCTCAAACAGGATCATCAACATCAACTGGGGATTTGTTAAAAATGTGAATTTTCAGGCCCTGTCTCTTACTTACTGGATTGGAAATTGCTGGTGGGGTCCAGCAACCTGCATTTTAATAAGCCTTCCAGAAGTTCCTGATGCATATTAAAGTTTGAGGTCTACTGGCTTAGCATATAAGGCCTTCTGCATCTCTCTAGGCTGATTGCTGTCTTCTTCCATGCCTGTACTTGTGATACAGCCTCACTGGACTTCTCTACAAGCTTTCACAATCCCAGGACCTTCAAACATGCTGTTAATTCTACCTGAATCTCATTTCTCAATCTTCCTTTCCTGGCAAATTTCTATTCAATCTTTAATAATTATCTTCTGTTATTGTTGTTCATTGTTTGTATAGTATAGCTTCATGGGTTTTAATATTTTTATTCTGTTATTGTATATTCAACTTAACATTTCCCTTTTTAACCACATTCAGACATATATTTCAGTGCTGTTAGTTATATTCACAATGTTGTGTTACCATCACCACTACCCATTACCAAAACATTTTCATCATTCCAGACAGGACCCCTATACTTCTCATTCCTCATTACTCTCCATCCCCTGGTAATTTGTATTCTAGATTAGGACTATGAGTTTGCTTATTTTAATTATTTCCTATCAGTGAGATCATACAATGTTTTGTCCTTTTGTGCTGGTTTATTTCACTTACCATGATGTCTTCAAAGTCCATCCAAAGATTAGAACTTATTTAATTCTAACCTTTGCTTTGGCAACACCTATCACTCAGAGCTGTCAATCTCTCTGGACTTCTTATGTATTTTTACTGATCTATATGATAATGTTAAGACAAGTAAACAAGTAACTGATAACACATGGATTTCTGGGCATTGCATACTCTAAACTCCTAACTGAACATCTACAGTCAACCATTAAATGAGTTCCAGTATCTGCCTTCTGTTTTAATATTGTTAGAAAGTTGTCATGGTCCCTAAATACAAGAGAGATTTATGCAAACAGGAAAATAACAGTTTGCATGAACAAATGACCAGGGCCTCTTCTGTGGAGTTGAGGGCTTTGTCTCTTGGGATCACAGTCTAAACTAAAAACAAAAAGAAGTTAAGGAAAACTTTCCTGAAAAATATAAAACCATCACATCTAATTGGTTTACTCTGAGCCTTATCACAAAGTCAGGATGAGAATGAAATAAATAAACTGGAATATTAAGGAAATGTTGAAAATTTAGGTGATAATGTCTGTTTTTCAGTTCAAAAAAAAGAGAAGGGGAAACATATCAACTTCTTTGAGTCAGGAACTTGTTAGATTATTGACACTGAATGTAACTGAGTGAGAATAAAATTAATTCTATTAGGTAATAATGATAGCTAGCATTTATTAAGCAGTATCTTAGTTTACATTCCTTTGAAATTATTCCCTGGGACAAGTACTTCATAGCAAGTTGTTTATTTAGGAAATTATTCCAGGAAATACTTGCGAGAGAATGAGAATTTTTAGGAAGCCAGTATTGAGTGCATTAATAATAACATAACTTCTGTGAGCAGCTGGGATTTAGGTCATTGGTAAACTTGGAGAGACCTTTACTTTCAAATGGAAAGTGAAATGGGGTATTTAACCACTAACTTCCACCAAGTTATTAGTTGAATGTTGCTCTCCAGAGCTATTCACTTTCCTAAGAACAGAGAAAGACATTAAGCAGAGATCCCTGCACTTCAGTTTGCTCAGGAACAGCGAAAACCAAGTGAATTTTAACACAGTTTAAGAGCCTCTGTTACAGACACAAACTATATTATACATATCTAATTATTGTTATATATTATACATATCTAATTATTGCATTATACATATCTAATTATTGTTCTCAACACCACAATAAGTTAGGTTATATTATTAAATTATCATTCTATGAATATATATATATGAATATATATATGAATATATATATTTATATATATATATAAATTGAAGCAAAGAGAGGTTTAATAACTATCCAAGGCCACACATGTAGTAAACAGCAGACCTGAATATGGCATTCTTACCTCAGATTTGATGCTTCCAATTGCTATCAAACTATTTGGCTGGCAATCTAAGATTAAGGAAGTTTGCCAGATAGTGATTTTTAGCAACCCTGTGTAAATGTATTTATCTGTTTCCTCTGACTTGCCATTTGTCTCCTAGAGTCCATATCTAATTTAAACTATCAATCTTTCATGTTCACTAAATGCTCCCTTGAGGCTCAATCACAGTGCATTCAAATATTAACTTTTGTGAATAATTTTCTGTCTACCTGACTTGAGTCCCCTTTTTCTTTAGAAATGATTATATTTTTGCATTTGGTTTACTGGTTTCAAATATTCCATATTTATTTTACACTTCATCTTCCTTTCTCCAAGTCGCACCCATGGTGGGCCCAATTTCTCTTAGTGAAACTGGCAGTCAGTCTCTTGTCAGTTCTTAGTTGACTTGAGCTTTGAGGTAAGCATCAAAGCAGCATACCTAGAACCATCAAAGTGAAAGATAAAGGGAAAATAGACATATAAGGCTTGAAAAAAATAATCCCTTCTGCTCCTCAATTTTGCTGCCATTTAACGACTTATTTTTCAAAGTGTGTTTCTCTTCCAGATTTATCTGGTCCTTATTTGAGCATGAAATATTCTAGTAGAGAAATACATGCACTAAATGGTATAATAGTTCACCAAACTGGACGGATCAATATTATCAAACAATGGGTTGATTCAGTTCACTTAGTTCACTTAGTGAACCATCAAGCCAATGAAATAGAGAGGTTTGTAAACAAATTACAGATGGTGCAGACATCAAGGTATCAGTCTTGTTCTTCTAAAAGACTTCATCAAAATATATGTCAGTCCACACCATAGGGAACAACAGTGCTCTTTGTCATATAGGTGATCTGGTTTTTGATTTATCTTGTTCGATCTTAGTGGAATAACTGCTCAGTATTACCTATGTGAACAATGCCTCATATTTATAATCCACAGTGAATGAGAAGTTCTTGAACATAAAACATTGTATTATTCGATGGAACCTACTATCAGTGCACTTGCTTCACATTTTTATTCTTATTTGTTTCAGATCTCATTACCTAGAGAAGGGCGAGCTCCAGTTAGCCTGAATTTAACAATTGAAATTAATAAAATGTTTGGTGGTGGATTGAATTGTGTACACCAGTTTGGACCTATTCTTGGTCTTCATCTGCATTCTGGTGGGTGAGGACCCATTGCAAATAGGATCTCTTCAAGATGTTACTTCAATAGAGGTATGACTCAACCAAATCAGATTGGGCTTTATTTCACAGTACTGTGGTCCTTTACAAGCAAATAAAACTCATACAAAGAGAGAGTGTCATGGTCAGGTTCATGTGTCCACTTGGCCAGGTGTTGGTACCTTTTTGCCTGGTTGGGCAAGTGCTAGCCTTTCTGTTGCTATAAGGATATTTCATTGAATTAAATCATGATCATGGCTGCATCCACAGCTGATTCCATTTGTAATCAGCCAAGGGGAATGTTTTCTGCAATGAGTGATGCTTAACATAATCACTGGAAGCCTTTTAAAGAGGATTTGGAAGAAACAGACTCTCTTCTTTTCTTGCTTTGGCCAGAGAACCTCTCCAGTGGAGTGCTTCCAGACCCTATATTGGAGTCGGTAGCTTCACAGCTTGCCCTATGGATTTTGCACTCTATGTCCCCATGGCTACGTGAGACACTTTCTTGAATTTTATATTTACAGATATTTTCTGTTGATTCTGTTTCTCTAGAGAACCCAAACTAATACAGCTTGGTACCAGGAGTGGTTCCTAAGAAACAGAATCTTAAAAATGGGTTTTTATGATTGGTTTTCTACTCTGACTGGACTCAAAGGCACTAAGGACTCTCATTTCCATAATTAGAATGATACTGCCAGTCAGTGGGGTGAGTTGGCAAAAGAGATAGTCCAAATATCACCATTCAGTCTTCTAATGTTTTGCTATATGAAGTTCTGGGGATAATGTTTTTTACATCTTTAAAGAGTTTTATGGAAATAGGAGGCCTAGAGATGTTGGCTGGTTGTTGTTAGATACACTGTATACGTGAATAAGTGAAAGGGATGAGCTTAAGGCCTCAAATGAGAAGCTTGAGCACTGTCTGGCAGATGTAAGCATTTCTATGAGTGCCCTAAAGGAAAATCTTATTTCATATAACCATAAACTTGAGATCTCCAAAAATCAGACTCAGAATCTTATTGTTAGATTAGCAGCTTTACAACGGAAACTGAAATATCAGTCTTGCATAGTGTCTGCCATTAAAGTGAGGGCATTGATTGGAAAGGAGTGGGACCCTGAAAAATGAGATGGCGACATATGGATTGATAATGATGTCAGTAGTTAAGTTGAAACCCTAGGTCATGTTGGGTCTTCTTTAGAAAACCCTGTAATAGTCTGCCCTGAGGACATAGCTGGCCCACCTCTAGCCTGTCTTAAAGAGTCAACCACCCAACCTCCACATGGAAGGATTAGCCCTAGGTGATTAATCCTGTTTCACCAGATGAAACTGCAAATTAATGTTCTGAAGCAAATGGCTTGGAAGATACTTCTAATTCTTTTCATGACCCACCCCTACCACCCCTCATTTCTTCCAGACCTATAATTAGACTAAAGTCCCAACAGGACCCTAAAGGTGAGGTACAAAGTATCACACATGAGGAGGCACATTATACTCCCAAAGAACTGGGTGAGTTTTCCAATTTATACAGACAGAAATCAGGGGAATATGTGTGGCAATGGATTTTAAGGGTGTGGGATAATGGTAAGAAGAATATAAGGCTGGATCAGGCTGAATTTATTGTTATGGGCCCACTAAGCAGAAATTCTGCATTCCATGTTATAGCTCAAGGGGTTAGAAAAGGCATGAACAGTTTGTTTGGATGGTTGGCTGAAACATGGATCAAAAGGTGACTGACATTACCTGAGATTAAAATGCCAGAAGTGCCCTGGTATAATGCAGATAAGGGGATCTAGAGGCTTAGAGATGTTGGAATGTGGGAATGGATTTATCATGCAAAGCCTGCTCTTACACTCCAGGAATGTCTGGAGGATGCACCTTTTACAAGAACAGTGAGAAACAAATTTGTGAGACTAGGGCCATCATACCTGAAGAGCTCTGTAGTTGCACTTCTCTGTAGGTCAGATATTACTGTGGGAACTGCTGTCACTGAGCTGGAATCCTTAAACACAATGGGGATGACCGGGTTCTGAATTGGCAGAAGCCAGGGGGCAGCATTGAATCACCAAAGACAGAGTCGACATGGCTATTATAATAGACTGCAAACTCAAAGCAGGAGTCAAAATAATCTGACTTGCAGAGATTTGTGGAGCTGGCTAGCAAATCATGGGGTAACTAGAAATAAAATAGATGGCAGTCTACTAAATTCTAGTTTGAGCTGTATAAACAAAAAAGCTCTACATCAAGTGAACAGAAGTCTAACTTGAATTACAAAACCACAGTGTCACAGCCCCTTAATCAATTTTCAGACTTGAAACAGGTTACAGACCCAGAGCCCCTTGAATGAAGGGAAGGCCAGGTCCTTTTGGGGGACAACCCTGTTACACTGCCACAAATTTATACTGTTACTCTTCCTCCAAGGCTTCCCCAAAGACACTGATGGACTTTTATGAGGGAAACTGTGAATTGGTGAAAGAGAAATGATCAGATATTTCAGGGATTATAAGACACTGGTTCAGAAGTGACATTAATTACAGGGGACCTAAAACATCACTCTAGTCCATCAGTCTGAGTGGGGATTTATGGAGGTCAGGTGATCGATGGAGTTTTAGCTCAGGTCTGTCTCACAGTGGGTCCAATTGGCCCCCCGGACCCATTCTGTTGTTATTTTCCCAGTTCCAGAATGCAAAATTGGAATAGACATACTGAGAAGTTGACAGAATCCTGACATCAGCTCTGTAACTCATACAGTGAGGGTTATTATGGTGGGAAAAGCAAAGTGGAAGCCACTGGAACCGCTCCTACCTAGTAAAATAGTAAATCAGAAGCAATATCAGATTACTGGGGGGATTGCAGAGATTACTGCCATTCTTGAGGACTTGTAGAATGCAGGGGTGGTGATTCCCACCACATCCCCACACAGCTCTCCTATTTGGCCTGTGCAGAAAACAGATGGGTCTTGGAGGATGACAGTGGATTATCATAAACTCAACCAGGTGGTAACTCTGATTGCAGCTGCTGTCCCAGATGTGGTATCATTGCTTGAACAAATCAATACATCCCCTGGTACCTGGTATGCAGCTATTGATCTGGAAAATGCTTTTTTTCTCAATAGCTGTTAGTATGAACCACCAGAAGCTGTTTGCTTTCAGCTGGCAAGGTCAGCAATATACTTTCACTGTCCTACCTTAGGGGTATATCAACTTTTCAGCCCTATGCTATAATCTTGTCCACAGGGAGTTTGATCATTTCTTCCCACAAGACACCACACTCGTCTATTATATTGATGATATCATGTTGATTGGACCTAGTGAGCAAGAACTAGCAGCTATTCTAGACTTACTGGTAAGGCATTTCTGTGTCAGAGGATGGGAGACAAATCAAACAAAAATGCAATGAAATTTCTAGGTGTCCAGTGGTGTGGGTCATGTTGAGATGTCCCTCCTAAGGTGTAGTTCTGAGCTGTCCACTTTTGGGATGCACCTGCATATGGAGCTGAAACATCTGTAAATCAGGCCCAGGTTTTCTCTTCCTCAGTCAATTCACAGTAAGGAAATCTCCAAGAAGCCATAGCTCTGGTCTGAGAAACAGAAGGTAATGTGGCAGGAGTGGAGACCATGGGCATTTGGGCCACTTACTCATACCTTCAAGACCTGCTCTGGCCCTATCTCATATTTCCATTTTATGGTGAAGTGCTGCTGCGCACACCCAACTTCATGGCTTGGTGGGTCAGACAACACCCAGCTCATGATAAGCAACTCAGGTCTCATGGTAACTTGGTCACCCATGGTTAAGTGTTCAGTCTCTGCTAAGGTCTAGTAGCAGACCAAAAGCTGCTTCTCAAAAGGAGAATAGCTATCTGCAGCAGATGGTAAGGCTTTGCTCCAAAATCCTAAGAATCTACATTGTGATTCTCCTATAGGGGCCTGCCAAAGGCTCCAAACAGCATCTCTGTTTGCCACTGACACTTCCAGCACCATTGGACCTGCTGGATAAAATGGTCCAAGTGGCAGAGCAGCTTGTACAGCAACCTGGACTTGTTGCAGAGCCTCCTCTTGTTCAAGTCCCCACTCAAAATTAGCAGCTTTTCTTGTCAATCAATAAATGGGTTGGAGTAGCACACCCAAATGATGAATGTGTTGTCACCAAAATCTAAAGAGACCAACTAGGCATTGTGCCTCTTTTTTGGTTGTAGGAGGGGCCACATGCAGGGATTTGTCCTTCACCTTAGGAGGTCTTACCATGTTCCCCATCATCTGGAAGCAAATGTATTGATAGAACAGTGGAATGACCTTTTGAAAACTCAATTATGGTGCCAAATAGTTGGCAGTACCTTGAAGAGCTGGGGTAATGTTCTCCAGGAAGGTATGTATGCTCTGAATCAGCATCCACTGTATGGTGCTTTTTTCCCATGGCCAGAATCCGTGGGTTCAGGAACCAAGGGGTAGAAATGGGAGTGACACCACTAATTATTTCCCTTAGTGATCCACTAGAAAAATTTTTGCTTCCTGTCCCTGCAACCTTGAGCTCTGCTGTTTTGCAGGCTTTAGTTCTAAAAGGAGGAGTGCTTCTACCAGGGGAAACAACAATGATTCCACTGAACTGGAATCTAAGACTCGTTACTTTGATCTACTCATGCCCAAAACAAGGGGATTACATTCTTGTCTGGGGTGTTTGGCCCTGACTATCAGGGGGTAATAGGGCTGCAACTACACAATGGAGGTAAAGAGGAATTTTCCTGGAACATAGGAGATTCCCTAGGGCATCTTTTAGTAGTACTATGCCCTGTGATTAAAATTGATGGAAAACTGCAACAACCAAATCCAGACAGGACTACTAATGGCTCTGAAATTTCATGAATAAAGGTTTGGGTCACCCCACCAGGCATAGAACCACTACCAGCTGAAGTGCTTGCTGAGGGTGAAGGGACCATGGAATGGGTAGTGGAAGAAGGTAGTGACAAATATGAACTACGACCACATGATCAGTTACAGAAATGAGGACCATAATGCTGTTTTGTTCATGTTATACTATTTAAGTTGTAAGATATCAAGTTTAAGAATGAATATTACCCAAAGACTTGCACCCTATTCTGAAGAGATTTAATGTGTTTCTGGTTATATGCAGGACAGTTGAGTATTGTTAGGTGAGGGAAAAAAGTGTTTTTATTATTTTCTATTTACAAATTAGGTATGGTTTAAGGTGATGTGTATAGCTGCCTAGTTGACAAGGGGTGGACTATCATGGTCAGGTTCATGCGTCAACTTGGCTAGGTGGTGGTACCTGTTTGTCCATCTGGGAAGTGTTGCCCTGTTTGTTGCTATGAGGACATTTCATAGAATTAAATCATGATCACATCAGCTGCATCCACAGCTAATTTCATTTGTAATCAGCCAAGGGGAGTGTCTTTTGCAATAAGTGATGCTTGATCTAATCGCTGGAAGCCTGTTAAGGAGAATTCAGAAGAGACAGACTCTCCTCTCTTCCTGCTTCATGCGGCAAGCCTCTCCCGTGGAGTTCATCCAGACCTTCTGTGGTAGTAGATTCAGTTGTCAACTGGCCAGGTGAAGGTGCCTGAATTTATTGCTGTGGACATGAACCAATGGCATGTGAACCTCATCTGTTGCTTATTACATCTGCAGTCAGCTAGGAGGCATGCCTGCTGCAAAGAATGATGTTTGAGTTAATTGTCTGGTGCTTAAATGAGAGAGCTCAATGTAGCACAGTCCAAGCAATTCAGCATACCTCATTTCAGCACTCACAGCTCAGCCCAGGCATTTGGAGATGCAGAAAGAAATTACCCCAGGGAAAGTTGTTGGAATCCAGAGGCTTGGAGAGAAGGCCAGCAGAGATCACCCTGTGCCTTCCCATGTAAGAAAGTAACTCAGTTGAAAGTTAGCTGCCTTTCCTCTGAAGAACAGACAAAATAAACCCCCTTTTATTAAAAGCCAATCAGTCTCTGGTGTGTTGCATACTGGCAGCTAGCAAACTAGAACAGCCTCCATTGGAATCATCAGCTCCACAGCCTGCTCTACAGATTTTGGACTCTACATTCCCATGGTTACGTGAGACACTTTTATGAATTTTATATTTATGGATATTTCTTCTTGATTCTATTTATCTAGAGACCCCTAACTAATACAGAGAGGAAGTCATGGAAACAGCCAGAAACTGGAAGTCAGTGGAACCTGGAGGAAAATGAAGATGCCATCATTTGCACTGGCATGTGATGGAAAGCTAAGAAATACCAAAGGTTAGTGACTAGCTAAAAGATGCAGAAAAAGGAGGACTCAAGACTTCAAACCCCTGAAACAGTGAGCCAATAAATTCCTATTGTTAAACTGACTCATTGATGTAATTTATTTTAGCAGCCAGGAAACTAAAACACATTTCTTGATCATTCTTTTATCTTTCTAATCTGTGTATTCTTAATCTATATATTTTATATATAGATTTTAATCTGTATATACCTTAATCTTCCCTACAATGACCAGCTTTTTGAACTAATCTTTTTATTTAAATCATCCACCTTAAAAGAACCAATACTGATATCAGTTAGAGATATCTCTTTGGAATAAATGTTATATCTATTCTACTTTGATAAAAAAAATAAGGGTAAGAATATTTATAATACTTGCTGCAAATATACTAACCAGTTACTTAAAAGTTCATTCATTAATACATTAATTCTTGCCATTAATCATGCATTCATTCAACATTTTTTTTTTGGACTTCTACCTTAGAGGCATTTTGTTAGTCACTGGAAACAAGATCATAAGCAAAAGCAAGCATTTCCTTTTCCTTATGGAGTTTATAGATTCAGTGTTGTAGAAAGACACTAAGTAATCAGAGCAATAAATTTAAAATTCCAATAATAGTTAAAATTAGAAAATAAATTCTATGGTGGGCCACTGTGGCTCAGCATGCAAACTTCTTGCCTGCATTCCAGAGACCAGGGTTCGATTCCCAGTGTCTGTCCATGCAAAACAAACAAAGAAAAAATTTAAATAAAAATAAATAAATACAAAAACTATAAGAACTATGAGAGTGTGTATAAAATAAATTTTAGAAAGTAAGGAAGTCTAGAATGTTTCTTTGGTAAAGATGGTTTAATAGAAATCTGTAGGATGAGTAGGCATTAACTAGGCAAAGAAAGCAGAGACACCTCCAGATGGAGAGGAATAGGGGCAAGTAGACCATGGAGCAAGAAGATGCCTAGCAAATCTGAGGGGTTGAAGAAAGCCAGTATGTTGGAATTCAGAAAGCAAGGAAGGCCATAGTGAAAGGTAATGCTGGAGAGCTATGCAGAAGCCATACCAAGCAAAAATCTGAAGACATCTTTTAGCGATTTTCCCTTGATTCTGAGAATAATGGAAAGGCACTCAAGCATTTTAGGCAAGGATAGCAAAGGATATTTTTAGAACTTTGCTTTGGAAAGGTTACCTAAATGTGAACATGATTGGAGAAGATCAAGGATTGATGTAGGTGAACTGGCTAAGAAATCATTCAAGTATTTCACCAAGCTCAGGATTCAGATAACCGTGTGAGATAATAAAAGCTTTTAGCAAATTGCAGGGAAGTAAAAGTGTTCAGCTCTGTTTCCTTTGTTTCTATCATCAATAATAAAATGATGGATATTTTTGTGTCAGGCTTGTTTTACTTTTTTTCCATTTCATGAACTATTTATGCATTAAAAATGTGCTATTAATTATAAATGATTTACAATGGGACGCATTGTTTGTGTTGTACAGTCTGATTTTTTTTTAAAATTATTCTCGTAAAAGAGACACAGCCTAAGAGTTCCCCTTTAACCACACTCAAATATACAATTCAGCTTTGTTAATTATGTTCACAATGTTGTGTCACCATCCCCCCCATCCATTAGCAAAACTTTTCCATTATCCCAAATAGAACATCTGTACCAGTCAAGCATAATAATAGGTTTTTTATTTTTATTCTTGAACTTATTTTTAGTGCAGTGTAGAAATGGCACAATGCCCTAAAGTTCTTTCAGAGGCAGAGCAACTACACCTGGGGGAAAAAAGGGGAAATTAGAAAGATATCTGGAGATGTGCCAAATGTGCATTTTCTTAATAATTAGAACATCACACATCTAGTTAGCATCTCATAAATAATCATAAAGAATATATTTAATGAATCATTTTATTTTCTACTGGCAGAGGTTAACAGGAAAGCAAAATGGTTTTCTTATTTTAAAAATGAGACACATTGATCTTTGAGTATACTCTATCTAAAAGGTAATGAAATGCAGCAAATAAGCCTTCAACCATAGCAACTTTAAAAACACTGATACTTTATATATGTGTGTATATAGATCTGTCATATCTGTCAAAACACCCTAAATTTATATATGTTGGAAAATAGCTATCTATATACATTTATGTTGTGACAGGCAAATGAATATGCATGCTCAGTTTGATTGTACATTTCCTTTTTAATCTAGATCTTTCTGTCAATAATTTGTCCCAAGTTGCCGTTTGAAGGTGTGCCCTTTCCCCCTTTTCCACCTTATAAGAAAACAGCTTGCAAAACTAGACACCATTAATATTTTCATCTTTAAATTGCCTTTTTATAGTTTCCTTCTATACTTCATGTTTTAAAATGATTCATCTACTACTAAGATTAATTTTGAAAAGTATTTGGTATCTATAGCAGTCCAAAACTCTATCACCAAACTGAGTGTGTTGAAGTAAGGATAATTTATGATTTTTATGATTCTGTGAGTTGTCTGTGCAGTTCCCCTGGTCTCACCTGGGCTTATGCATATGTGTTCAGCCAGATGTTGGCCCAGCTAGAGCAGGATGGTCTATGTTGGCTTCTTTCACATGTCTAGGATCTCAACTGGACCGTCCCAGAATGACTGGAATTTCTGGGCCTCCCTCTCCACCTAGTCTTCCGTCCCATCCTTCTTCACAGTATCAGGTGAAGAGAATGGCTACAAAACATTTTAAGGCCTAGCCTTGAAAGTCAAACAGTGTCATTTCTGCCACATTTTATTGGTCAAAACTAGTCCTAGTACCAGCCCATGTTTCAGGGGTGGGCAAGACAAGTTGCAACTTTTTGTTATAGTTCTACATATTATTCTACTTATCACAATATTATGTTATGCTGAAATAAGCAATGTTGCATTTTTACTAAAAATATTCCTGAGTGTTGACTCTTACTTGTCTTGTCTCAGACACACAGATTCATTGTTATATTTTCAATAAACAAAGTGAAACAGAGAGTGTCCACTTGTGTGCAAGTGTGATGGTAAGTTTCATATGTCAGCTTGGCCAGGTCATGGTGCCCAGTTGTCTGGTTAAGCAAGCACTGGCCTAATTGTTACTGTGAGGATGTTTAATGGACTTAAGCCATCATTAAATTGATTGCATCTGTGGCTGATTACATCTAAAATTAACTGAGGAGATTGCCTTCAGAAAAAAAGAGATGTTTCATCCAATCAGTTGAAGGCTTTAAAAGGAGGAGTGATTTCAGCAGTCAGAAGAAAATTTTCATTACTACTTCAGTCGGCCAACTTCTCCTGGGGAATTCATCAGAAACAGTTTCCAGCTTGCAGCCTGCTCTTTAGAATTTGGACTTATGCATTTCCACAGTTTCATGAGACAATTTTATAAAATCTCATATATTTACAGATATCTCCTGTTGGTTCTGTGTCCCTAGAGAACCCTAGAGAACCCTGACTGATACATCAAGGTACAAGACCTTCAATTCCCCTCTTAAAATGAACGTTGTAAAAGGTTATTAGCTCTCTCCAAAATAGTTTTATCCTTGGCTAAAACAGAAAAACCTGGTATTTCTGTAAAACTCTTTTGTCCATGTCAAGATCCTTCTTCACTAAAACATTCCAGAATATAGCTTCAAGACCAGGGCTGCTTAGTCTCAGGGATTTTTTTGTTTGGGTGGGTGGCTTTGTGTTCTTTTTTGTTTTCACACCATATAGCGTTTCCAAGATAACATTTGAATTGCATAATCTTTCTGTCTAACACTTTCATTTTCATTTAAAAAATGACACACCCGACTTCCGGAGAAGATGGCGGCTTAGTAAGACGCGCGGGTCTTAGTTCCTCCTCCAGAAAAGCAACTAAAGAAACAGAAACAATACGAAACAGCTCCCGGAGTCACGACAGAGACCAAAAAGACAGCGTACCCCACTCTGGAACAGCTGAACAGGCAGGGAGAATCCGCTGTGGTGAGATACTCGAGGGGCGCGCGTTTTCCCGGCCGGGGCGGCTGGCGACAGGGGTCCCCTCCACGCACGTGGCTCCCTGGTCTGACTGAGAACGTTGGATAGCGGGGCCCTCCCGTCATGCTTGGCGTTTCGGGCCAGCTGGGCAATTAGGACCAGCACTCTCCCAAGCCGCGGCGGCCAGCGACCCCCGCCTTCACGCGCGGTTTCCCGGGCCGACTGCCGTGCAGACAGACGAGCGCCACGAGCGCCACCTACTGGGCAGGAAAAGAAAAACAGAGCCCAGAGATTTCACAGAAAAACCTTTCAACCAGCTGGGTCCCACACCCAGGGAAATCTGATCAAATGCCCAGACACCAGCAGAAAATAATGGATGACGCGCGGAAAATTGAAGATATGGCCCAGTCAAAGGAACAAACCAATAGTTCAAATGAGATACAGGAGCTGAGACAACTAATGCTGAATATACGAACAGAAATGGAAGAAGTCTTCAAAAACCAAATCAATAAATTGAGGGAGGACATGAAGAAGACATGGGCTGAACAAAAAGAAGGAATAGAAAATCTGAAAAAACAAATCACAGAACTTATGGGAGTGAAGGACGAAGAAAAAATGGAAAAAACAATGGATACCTACAATGGTAGATCTAAAGAGACAGAAGCTACAATTAGTGAACTGGAGGATGGAACATCTGAATTCCAAAAAGAAACAGAAACTATAGGGAAAAGAATGGAAAAACTTGAGCAGGGGATCAGGGAACTGAATGACAATATGAAGCGCACAAATATACGTGTTGTGGGTGTCCCAGAAGGAGAAGAGAAGGGAAAAGGAGGAGAAAAACTAATGGAAGAAATTATCACTGAAAATTTCCCAACTCTTATGAAAGACCTAAATTTGCAGATCCAAGAAGTGCAGCGCACCCCAAAGAGAATAGACCCAAATAGGCGTTCTCCAAGACACTTACTAGTTAGAATGTCAGAGGTCAAAGAGAAAGAGAGGATCTTGAAAGCAGCAAGAGAAAAACAATCTGTCACATACAAGGGAAACCCAATAAGACTATGTGTAGATTTCTCAGCAGAAACCATGGAAGCTAGAAGACAGTGGGATGATATATTTAAATCACTAAAAGAGAAAAACTGCCAACCAAGACTCCTATATCCAGCAAAATTGTCCTTCAAAAATGAAGGAGAAATTAAAACATTTATAGACAAAAAGTCACTGAGAGAATTTGTGACCAAGAGACCAGCTCTGCAAGAAATACTAAAGGGAGCACTAAAGTCAGATATGAAAAGACAGAAAAGAGAGGTGTGGAGTAAAGTGTAGAAAGAAGGAAAATCAGATATGATATATATAATACAAAAGCCAAAATGGTAGAGGAAAATATTATCCAAACAGTAATAATACTAAAAGTTAATGGACTGAATTTCCCAATCAAAAGACGTAGAATGGCAGAATGGATTACGACCCAGCAATACCACTGCTAGGTATCTACTCAAAGGACTTAAGGGCAAAGACACAGACGGACATTTGCACACCAGTGTTTATAGCAGCATTATCTACAATTGCAAAGAGATGGAAACAGCCAAAATGTTCATCAACAGACGAGTGGCTAAACAAACTGTGGCGTATACCTACGATGGAATATTATGCAGCTTTAAGACAGACTAAACTTATGAAGCATGTAGTAACATGGATGGACCTAGAGAACATTATGCTGAGTGAGTCTAGCCCAAAACTAAAGGACAAATACTGTAAGGTTCCACTGATGTGAACCGACATTCGAGAATCAGCTTGGAATATATCATTGGTAACAGAGACCAGCAGGAGTTAGAAACAGGGTAAGATAATGGGTAATTGGAGCTGAAGGGATACAGACTGTGCAACAGGACTAGATACAAAAACTCAAAAATGGACAGCACAATAATACCTAGGTGTAATGTAACTAGTTTGGAACACTGAATGTAGCTGCACCTGAAATATGGTTTTTTGTTTGTTTGTGTGTTGGTATCTTTTGTTTTTGTTTTTTTCTTTTTCCTTTTTATATATATATATATGTATTTTATTAGTATTATTATTTTAATTCTCTTCTCTATATTAACATTCTATATCTTTTTCTGCTGTTTTGCTAGTTCTTTTCCTAAAGCGATGCAAATGTACTAAGAAATGATGATCATACATCTATGTGATGATACTAAGAATTACTGAGTGCATTTGTAGAATGGAATGATTTCTAAATGTTGCGTTAATTTCTTTTCTTTTTTTTTGATTAATAAAAAAAAATTAAAAAAAAAAAATGACACACCCGATGTGCAACAGATAATTAGTTACTTTACTGTTTTGATATATTCCTCCTACTGCTAATTTTATTTTAAAAATCTTTTAGTGACCTTGGGAACTTATTTTTTCAATTAGATTTTTGCAATCTAGAGAACAATTTGTTGAGCCCCAAATTCCATTAATAACATTCCATGGCTCCCTGATTTCAGAGATTTCAGCTTGGGAGATATTTTTTCCCAACTTCTGGATGAATAAAACAGAAACTTCTTTGCAGAATGTGGCACATGGATTAAAAAAAAAAAGAACATATGACAGCGTTCCATGTAAAGACCTATGAACCAAAGGCCCTGGCCACAGAAAATTGGTAAAATACCAATACAGAAATCTCAAAGGAAGGTATTGGCAAGTATATTCAATCACCCATATTCTAAATATTGAGGGAAATATTCTGTTTCATATTTTTCAACATGTGGAAAAGTATTACCATAGGATGTCTCTTGAGAAAATTTTTTTATTAAAGAAGTTGTAGGCTTACAGAATCATGCAGAAAATACTAAATTCCCATATACCTCCACTATTATTAAACACTTACATTAGTGTGGTACATTTGTTACAATTGATAAAAGAATCATTTTATAATTGTACTGTGAATGTTTTACATTAGAGTCCACTATGTGGTACATTCCTATGATTTCTGTGTGTTTGCTTTCAATTTTTTATTCTTTGAAAACTTATGCAACTTAAAACTTCTCCTTTTAACCACATTCAGGAATATAATTCAATGCTGTCAATTGCCTTCCCAATGTTATCCTACCATATCACTCTGAATGAGCCTGATTTTATCTCAGAAGATAAGCAGGATCAGGCCAGGTGAGCACTTGGATCAGAGAAAAATATTTTAAAAATTCTATGCTACACATATTGAAATTTATTTTTAAAGTTATATAACTTCATAGAAGGTTGGAACATTGAATACAAGGCATAGTTTCTTCTGACATGCAGTGCCACTCTCATAGAATGGTGGGGTTTTCCTTTGACCCTGCCACTGCCATATTTACATAATTAGTATGGCCCACTGTGGGGAGGAAGGGTCTTACAAGAGCCCTAAGACATTACCAGATGTGTATCTATGCAAGACAGCTGGGATATGATTTGTTTATGATTGAGCACAACAAGTCTTTGGAAATGCATGGTGTCAATTCTATTAAACTATCCATGAGTGATGTTCAGACAACTGAAGATGGATGCTGCACATGGAACTAATGAGAAGGATGACTCACTTTGATCCTTAGCTCAGGTGGCATGCTGGCTTATTGGAATGGAAACTAAAGGCATTGCTTCTGCTTCTCTAGGAAGCTCTATTCTTGGCAGCAGTGCTTAGCAGTTTATGTTACCTTCTCCAAGGTCTTCCCCTCATATACTTCCCTACCTCCTTCAAGATAATATCCAATACAAATCAAACTTAACCGTCATTGAGTCTCAGTGAACGCTTGAAAAATGGGTAGTCTGTTTTTGCTTTTTGTTTATTTTTGGTCCTTCTCAACAATTTTTTATAGAATTAATGCTACAACACAATTGCATTTTTAGGCTTCAGTTTCATTTTTAAAAGTCTAATTTAAAAGTCCAGAAATTATACCATGTCTTATCTCTTTTCACTTGTGTCCTTGAATGAGGCAAGGATGCCACATAAAGAAATAAAGATAAATTGTAAATATTGATATTTTTTGTGTGTTTATTTGTTTGCCTTTTGCTGTGAACATCTAATAGTGTATTATAACTCTGCAATAAGAGGAATTTCTTTTCAAAATGTTGGACCATTTTTTATGGAATAATGTTGAATGGAAGAGATAAGATAAAATGCTGGTATTATTGAGTCAAAGATTATAGAATATTAATTATACATGGATTCAAAATATGCCCTATCCTATCCCTTTGCCCCTTGATTTCCTTGTCTACACATTGAGAAGTTGGAAGTATCTTTGTTAATGTCAAACAATTAGACATGCAAAATCCAATACTTTAATGCATGTGACCACTTACAAGGTACATTTACGTCTTTATTATTTGATTTTCAAAGCAAACAGGGCTTAGTGTGCAAACTATTAGATGAAGAAATTGAGTCTCAGACACTATGTATTTCACTCCCTACAAAAAGTTGGAATTAGTGTCCATATTCTTGGGTCACAATAAGTCCCATGAAACCTAAATATTTAACAGATATGGTTGATGGATTCAACTTTCTGTCATCTTTCTCTTCAATATTCTTCCTTATCAAGTTCCTCTCATCTTTTTCTTACTCTATGGTTTCCATAACATCCATTCATTGGTTTTGTGACACTCCAACTCAACAAACATTTTTTAGGTGCCTGCTGTCATTTAGAGACCATGCTAGATACTTGACCTCTAAGAGGGAGCAAATGCAGCTCTGGCTTCTGTCTTATCGACACTAATAGTTTGATGAGGGAGAGAATGATATCAAATATGGAATCAAGTAAGTTTAAAATTACAACAATGATCAATTTTCATTAAAAAGTCAATTACATGGTGACTGTGTACAGGGCGACAATGAAGACCACCTTAAGACTTAATAACTGAGATTAACTATGAAGAGAAAATACTAAAACGTGCCAGTTTTCTTTAATGTTTTGAATATTTTTGTCATTAAATGTCAGAGAAACTACACAGCAATGTAGTAAATAGTCTCTCTCTGTCACTTCTCTCACACAGACACACACCACACGATGCAACAACAGAATTTCAAAGAAAACTTTCCTAAAGTCATATGGCTATTAATTACCTTTCATTCCAGGGTCCACATTGTTCACTTCCATGTTCATTTCCACCAAAGTGATGCCTTTGGGAGTGGAAGGTCAGGCATATAGAACAGGGTTTCTTAGCTATGGCTCTGACATTCAGGGTCATATAATTCTTCATTGCGCATGGCTGCTATGAGCATAGTAGGATGTAGCAGCATCTCTGGCCTTTATTCACTAGGTACCAATAATAAGAATTCCCTCTCCAGTTATAACAATAAAAACTATCTCCATATATTGTCAAATGTCCCCAGGGGAGGACAAGGTAAGAGATGGAGAGGGACGTATGCAAAATCACTAATATAAAGGAACCTTAAGATTTTTTTTTTTTGCTGAGAAATCACTGAATAAATAGATGAACAAATAAATGGGTGCATGTGTTACTGCTCCTTAGGAAAGAAAAGAACATGGTCATTTGCTTCCTATCTTTATTCCTCTAATTTCTCTCCAATCCAAAGACAAGTTAGAGTGAGCCATGCAAATCAGGTTTTATTTTGGGTGTTTTATGGTCAGCCATATCATTATTTCAATAATTAAAGACTGTTCATCATTTGAACTCAAACTTGGTGAGCTGAGAGCTCACCATTTAGGTTTGTCAATGCCTTGTCTGCTCTGGAGTAAAGCAGAAGACAACCTATCTTGACTGTATAAGCTGAGAAACAGCAGAATTAAGATCATCACAGAATATGTCCCTATAAAGAAATGCAAGTACATTGGAAATTCATAACAAGTTTGTCAATAAAAAAAAACAGATGAAATTAAATTGCTCAAAACTGTAGAGAACATTGAAAAACTAAATACCTTAATATCATCACCAGTCATTTCTACTTTGCATAAATAATACCATTGCTGAACAATTGAGAACCTTGATGTGGGTTTATTTCACAGATATTTATGTTTTCATTTATTCTTTTTTTTTTTTTTTTTTTTTTTTTTTTTTTTTTAAAGACAGAGAGAAGGAAGGAAGGATAGAAGGAAGGAAGGAAGGAGGAAAGGGAAACATTTTTAAACATTTTCTTGTTTTTATTGTATTCTGTTTCTCCGTTTTTGTTACATGGGGTGGGGCCGGGAATCGAACCGAGGTCCTCCGGCATAGCAGGCAAGCACTTTGCCCGCTGAGCCACCGCGGCCCGCCCTTTTCATTTATTCTTGAAGTGCTGGGGAATACAATATATTACACTAAGTTTTGAAATTCTGTGCTACCAGAAGAGAAGCTAGTAATACTAAATATGCAAGGGTGTTACAAGTGATGACAAGCACACAAGTCTTGTCACCCTAATATTCGCAGTATCACTTTCTCACTCTCTTCTTTCTCCTCTGTGAAAATTTAAAACACCTGCTTTATAATGGTTCAGTACCTCTTCCGAAAGGAAAAAAAAAGTTGCATTGTTTGTCTCTATGTATTTCCTGCCATAAAATAATACTCCTGCTTTTAAAAAATAAAGCATACTAATTTCAAATTGTTTATATATAATAAAAATCTTGAACATTTATCATTCTTATTTAGATAATGGGAAGTAATAATATGCTTTCTTGAAAACAGAGGATTCAACATAATCAAGTGACACTAGATAGTGATCAGGGAAGGTAAATTTTGGCATTTGTCAGTGTTGTACACCACCCAGGCATATTTCATTAGATGTTGTCAAAGACACTGAAAACTGTCAATCACATTAACAACTGACTTATTCTAAAAGCAATTCAACTAAGCTTAATTATAATTAAGTATATTTGAAATGAAGGAACATTAAATACACAAATGCTTCCCGGCAGTCTTTTCAGAGTTGGTGGTGAATAACAGTGCTTGCTCAATAGGAAGAAACCTTTTAATTTAGTCCAAAAATAAAATAAAATAAATAAATTATTATGCAAAATTGGTTGCATTCAGTAAAGAAACTTTTGCCCTCGCGCCCCCACTCCCCCATGGCCAGGCCGCCGGGCACCCCCGGCCCCGACGCGCGCGCAGCCATGGTGGGCCGGCTGAGCCTTCAGGATGTGCCCGAGCTCGTGGACACGAAGAAGGGCGACGGCGTCCTGGACAGCCCGGACTCGGGGCTGCCCCCCAGCCCCACCCCCAGACACTGGGGACTCGCGCCGGCCGGGGCTGGCAGCGGCGGGGACCGTACGGCGGCACCCGGAGCGCTGGAGCCCGACGCAGCCGCGACCCCCGCGGCCCCGAGTCCAGCGTCCCTCCCCAGCCTGGCCTCCAGTTGCTTGCCGCGGCTACGCCCCCTGTCCTTTGGTGAAGGAGTTGAGTTTGACCCCTTACCACCGATGGAAGTAAGGAACACGTCCTCGGTCAAGTACGACTCCGAGCGGCACTTCATCAACGATGTCCACCTGCCCCTGGGCCTGGCGGTGGCCTCCTGCAGCCAGACGGTCACCTGCGTCCCCAATTGCACGTGGCGCAACTACAAGGCGGAAGTGCGCTTCGAGCCCCGCCCCCGGCCCGCGCGCTTCGTCTGCACCACCATCGTCTACCCCAAGTGCCGCAAGGCCGTCTGCACCACCACCCTGGATTACAACTGCCAGAAGACGCTGCGGAGGTTTCTGTCGAGCGTGGAGCTCGAAGCCACGGAGTTCCTGGGCAGCGACGGCCTCCCGGATGAGTGCTGACTCGGGCCGGCCGGCCCCTAGACGGCCCTGGGCAAGTAGGGCGCTGCCGGCCCTGCGTGTCCTTTCGGCCCGGAAGGGCCCAGCCTGCGGAAGGAGAGAGTCACTGCCTCCTGTAACTGTCCAGGAACTATGGCCTGTTTTTAAAAATCGTATGTAGATTGCTTTTTAAAAAGGAGTATGTTTCCAGGTGTGCTACTGCCGATTTCCCCGGAGTCTCAATTTGGTGAGAAAATGAAAAGAAGAGGAGAGCGAAGGGAAAACAGCAAATCTTTGAAGTAGGGGCTGGGGGAGGGGCTCGTCTTCCGTTGTCTGAGGAAGAGCATGGAAAAAGCTTCTGGGATGGGAAAAATTGAGTTTCTAAGAAATATAAGCCACAAGTGCCTTCACGGCCATAAAAATGGTGCAAATTCAATAAATTTTAACCTCCAACTAGGTTCAGTCTACGGCGAGTTGAGTTCCATTTCCATGTGTATTTCCTGTTATCCCAAACTCTTGGGATTCTCTCAGTCTTTTTCATGATATTGAAAAGCCCCAACTACAATGTAAGATGCTTAAAAAAATAACAAAAATCGAAAAAGGTTCACCCTGTTCTTCCCGCCTCAGGACCGCGGGGTCACCAGGCTGCTTAGTTGGGGAGCAGTGGCCTGGGTTTCAGCTTCCTTCCGCTGGTCCCCCAAAGGGCCATGTGTCCTCAGCATCCGGCACACGTCTCCGCAGGCTTGTGTGAGCCTCCTGGTGTGTACTGGGGAAGGTTCTAAATACTTTCCTATTTTTCATAAGGAAAAACGCAGCGGAGAGCCCCTTTGGACTCCACGAAGTGGGTTTCCCTGAACTCACAACAGGCCACACGTCAGACCCCGGGAGGCGGCGGCTGGAGGTATCCTGGCCGTCTGGTTCATCACAACAGGTGACCCCTCCAGGGGTGCTGGATCCACTCACCGTAAAGACATCAGTTGTGTCAAAATTGCAGAGAAAATCTGCCAGCGCCTTAAGTCTAGCCTAGAAAGCGAGGAAATCTGCCACTCCGGTTAAGCGAGGTTGAATTCAGAATAGAGAAGGATGTCACAATTCGAACTCCAAAACCAAATTCAAAGCATTGTAGTGAAGGTATACATTTCTTTCAAGTTTTTATTTTGGTGTAAGCGACAGGCATGGAGTTGAGTGTTAACCAAAGATGTTTCTAAAGTGACTTTGTGACTTGAATCGGCTGCAGGAGCCAGGCAGGCCATGGGTCTGAGAGGGTGTGGATGGCCAGCCTGGACCCCCCCACCCCCGTCACTCGCCAGGCCTTACCTGGCACCCTACCCCTGGCCCTTAATTCTTTGTCCTGCCCATCGCTGTGGCTTTTGAGTAAAGCATGCAGCAAATGTTTTCTTTTCATCCAAGTTTTGGAAAGAAGAAACATGGATATTTCTTTTGAATAAATCCAAATCATGTCAAGTGCTCAGAGGGTTGGGGAGTGCTGTGAATGCGAGTACCGCTGTATCTCAGGGTTCCTGTTGACGGCTTCCATCTGTCCCCAGAGCAGAACTGATGGCTCTTTGGGTACCCTGGAGCCACAGCAGGAATTTTTGTTGCATTGGAGGAGGTGTGATGATGTTCACTCTTGTTTACAGTCAGTGGAGGCCTCCAGAGCCCGTTGTCTCGTGTCCTCTTCAGACTTGACAGTGTTCAGTCTGTTGTACTGATTGCCTCATCCCCTTGGCCGGGAGCCCGAGGTTGGCTTAATGGCCTGAGTTTGCCAGGGTGTGGCTCAGCAGGGACCTAGCGAGGGGGCACTTTGGGACCCAGCAATGCTTCCTACATTTGGAAGAGCAAATGACATGGCTGCAGCTGATAAAAATGGATTTTTAAGTCTGATTTCATAATCTTGTCATTTAATCTGTAAATGTGATTTTTCAATTTATTTGAGAGAACCCCCAGGGCTTTGCTCTGACCAGTTGGAGGCACTTAAATGAGGGCAGAATGATATTGGGGCAGAGTGGCCCGAGAGGAGTTTAGAAGACTGAGCCTTTGGATACAGCCACATTTCAAAACTTCCTTATGAGATGTTTTGTTTTGTTTTGTTTTAGGAAGATCACTTTAAGTTCAGGCAAATAATACCAGGTGTGGAGAGAATCTGAAATATAGCAATAAAGTAAGTGAAGCAAGCGATGGTGAAAGTGTATTAGAAATGGAGAAGCAGGTTTTACTTTAAGTTATTATTCATTAGGGAACCAAGTAGTTCCTTTTGATCCTCTTTTTTCCCCCAACCTGCTCTGCTGAAAGTTGCAGGAAAGGATGCATGTAAAGATGTAATGGAACACTTCAGGGTAAATGTGGATCAAGTGATGTAAATCAAGAGTGTATCATGTCAGTTTGCAAGGTGGAAGCAGTGACTTTTAAAACTCACTGCTCTAAACAAACATTCCTAATTGTATCTGGAAGATACTGTTTATGTGTTAGTTAAAAAGCCTTTTTCAGTCTCTTAAATTATGACTTTCATGTATTAAGAATGATTTGAATTTTAAGAGGAGCTGTTTTATTTTCAAATCACATACCTTCTTTTAAAAATTCAGTTTGAACGAGTACATTTTCATTTGATACTTTTCCTCTTTCTAACCTTAGGAAATCCAGAATAGTATGTGACAAAAATGATTTTTAAAATTTATCTTTGACATCTGTCCCATTCCATTTTGCTTTGTGACTTCTTCATTTAACAATAAATGATCTAAAAATAAAAAAAAGAAACTTTTGAATTTTCCTGTCAGAAAAATAATAAAAGGAAATGTACCTCTCTTTTATAGAAAGCAAGTAAGTTAGTACCACTAGTGTCACCTCAAGCCAGGGACCTAAAAAGTAGCCTAAATTTCCTTATTTAATTCTTGCCCATCATGGCAAAAAGTTAACCCAAATAAACTAAAAATCATATACTTGTGCATGTTGCTTAGTATCTACCTTCTTTTTTCTCTCTTGACAAAACTGGTTTCATCGTACAGGTTATCAAAACCTTTCCTGGGGCTTCTCTAACAAAATTACTTGATTTGCGTTTCTCCAGGTTCTCCTTCCTTCCATGCTCCATTTTCCCCAATACAAAAGGCAAATCTAAACATGAATTTTGCTATGGAGGAAGCTCCTTCAAATGTACTCTGTAGAAGCTTCACAGATCTGAAGAGATAGTTCTGTGATGGTCAAAGGGAGATTTTGTGTCTCTTTGGAGGTGGAGTGGAGGGCAGCTGACAAAGTCTAAGAGAGGAGATCCAAGAGGCTCCACCCAACATCAATCACAGCAGCTCTGCTTCCTGTTTTCCTCCTGAAGAATTTCTTTGTCCAAATGGCTATATTGGGAATCTCTATGGCCACTGCCACCACCACCACCGCCACCATCACATCATCACCATCATCACCGATAGTCTAAAGAACAAAGTGAAAAGTTTATACTGCTCTGACACCAATCTAATTTCTATTCCTTTTTTTTTTGCTAATAGTCCTTTATTCTATACATACCTCCAAATGCTTCACATTCCGTCCATATTGCACATCATTTATCAAACAATGTAAAAATCCTAAAACACAATTTGAAGTTTTTCACATCTATGCCTAGTTTTTGGTTCAGTAGTGCTGCAATATACCAGACATGGATCAGCTTTTACGAAGAGGATTTATTAGGGTACAAATTTACAGTTCTAAGGCCAAAATTTCAAATTAAGGCATCAATAGGAGAATACTTTCACTCAAGAAAGGTGGATCTCAGGTTTCTCTGCCAGCTGGGAAAGCACGTGGCTGGCAACTCCTGGTCTTTTGCTCCTGGGTTACATTGATTTCAGCTTCTGATTCCATTGACTTCCTATGTTGGCTCTTTAAACATCCTCAAATGTCTGCATCTAGGCATCAGCTCTTTGTATAAGTCCTGAGCTTTCTCTCTCTCTGTGAGCTCTTTTAAGGACCACCTTGAACGGGCAGATTCATATTGTCCATTGAAATAATCTAATAAAAAGATACCACCCACAACTGGTCTGAGGCCACAAGAGTGAATTAAAATATCATGGGTTTTCTGGGGTACAAACCAGCACATGTTGGAACCTACTACTCCTGTTATTTGGAATTAGCTGAATCCTCCCCACCCCCACTTCTGTTTCTCTGTATAGCCAATCGTCTTCTCTATACATTTTTGAACCTAGCTAAGAATGTGTTTTCAAGATGACTTACTCCGAGAGATAGAGGGAATCACTTTGACCAATCTATTTTATCTTAAAGGAAATATTAAGGTAATTATTACATGGTTTATCATAGATTTCTATACATCTTTAATATAAGTGTCTTGTAAAAACATCATTTTAGACATTTACTCTGCTCAATGTTTGGCTAATTTAGCTCAGTAACTCAGTAGAATCAAACTGAAAAATAAGCATTTCTGTTATTCTAAGAAAATTATTAATTCAGGCTCTCCCAGCCAAGCTTTAAAATATGCAATTATTTATTCTTAAACATGGGAAAACCCTCAAGTACAGGAAGAAGGGCTATTCCAGGAGTCTTTGAATCAACACTTTCCTCCATGTTCCTGAGTGATAACATTCAATCAAAGCACCACTATAGAGGCCAGAAGGTTTGGGAGAGACTTGTTGGACACCAGCTGCTTATAAACTGGCAGTTTAATGAAAGAAGAGATATTGAATTGCATTGGTAACTTCTAAACATTGAGTAGTTGAAATTATAATCTATTGTGATCACAGAAACATCAACATACTCTGGCAGATGTAAAGAGGGAACAATTGTTTTCTACATTTCAATCATACTGTATGAGTTTCAGTGCAATCGATGCTATTATTAAACTAATAATGCAGAAGGGGGAGTTCCTTAATAATCTTCTGAGATGGTTATCTGTCTCTTCCTCTCACCTCACTCCAATTTGGAGATCATATACATCCTGGATTTTAAGGATGCTTTTTGCCGTATTTGGTAAGGAACAGAGCTCCTCTTAGCATTATGTGGTACAAGATGTGGGCCACAGGAGGCACTGGATATTAGCAAAAAATAAAAGTTTGCCTTGTAAAGAAATGATGTTGGAGGGAGTTGAAGGAACTACAGACCTAGCTTGCAACAAGGGTGAACCAGATTTGACTGAAAATAAGAATGCAGGTCAGGGTATGCAGGGTGAGGGAATCCAAGAGGCATGTGGTGGCTGGAGTAGGAGGGTACTGGAGAGAAACAAGGGAGGTTATCCCTGGCATTAGTGAGTCTGTAAAGATCATATAAGTTAGTGTCTGAATGTTCCAATTAGGGATCCAATGGGAGAAGGGAAGAGTCTTTTTGCAGCATCCTCTGATTTATGTGTTTGCCTTGTCTAATAATCATATTTTCTTTCTTTTTTTTAATAGAATGCACCTTCTAACTAATGCATAATGAAGTACTTTTAGAGAATATGTCAATGAAAAAGATAATCATAATGAGCCAAAGGTAAAAATTATAAGTAATGTTTTTCAAAAAACACATTCATACTCCCTTCTAAGTACTACAAAATTCAATATATAGCTCAAGTTCTCAGAAATTTATATCCTATCTCTCCCCATTACATCTTTTTATAAAACTAACTTTACACTTTTTCATTAAAAAATACAAACTATTCATAATAACAGGTTGGACAATTATCCAATGCTTTTAGTCAGTAGAAATAGTCAATCTTTTATTAATTCAGATTAAAAAAACTCTTTCAAGAAAAAATATAAATATCCACTTAACTGTCTACTATCACACATGTATATATATAGCTAATTCTTTTGATATTATAAGGTTTCAATAAGATTGTATGCGATAAAATTACTTAACTCATTGTGCGATAAAATTCACTTAACTCATTTTGCAAGGTATGGCCTCCATATTTTATACCTCATCTGTAGTGAATGCAATCTGTTTCTTGCCTCTAAAATACTAAAGGGAATTACAGGAATCATTGGCTCACTGATTAGGACAAGCAATGAATTTACATTATACCCCAAATCAGTTCTCTTAAGAGTTTTCATTGGTGGTCATTATTTGAGCACAAATGAATATCTTAACTACTTGGTGGCTGTTAACCACCACAAAATAGGACAGACAGAGTCAGGAAAAAATCCACACACATAGGAGAAATTAAAAAAATAAATAAATACCATTTGGGGGTCTGGGGACAATGCACTCCATTCCCAAACAAGACTGGCCACAAGCCACGAAGCCCTTTTATATAGTCCAGCACAAACACTGGTCTTACCCACACACACTCTAAATTGTGGAAATTCAGAGATGCCGCCTTAAGGCTGCTAGGAAGAACATTTGCTTAGAGACAAGGCTGTCTAAGAGTTTTGTTTAACTTTGGGTATTAAAGGTATTTAGGTTTTAAAAGGTAGGCACGCGTCCCCATAGAAAGGAGGGAGTTTGTTGGCGAGACTATTTTCAATTGAACTTGTCCTCATTGTCTTGTAAGGTTGTGCAATGCTGTCATTTTCTTGGAATTCTGCATTCTTTCTCTGGGCCTTGGAAAGAAAGACTCTATACAGCTAGTAAGTTGTTAATATGGAGCTGTTTTATGTTTATATATGTTTACAACATTCAATTTTGTGATGAAGAGTGCCTTTAAGATTCTCTGTGCTTGGAGGACAGATAGAAAGAAGACATGTTAAAAAGAATGCTGGGAAAGAGATGATGATTAAATATTGATTAAATAATAATTTATGTGTCAAAAATTTTGCATTTTATTATAAGTTGGGTATAGTAAACAGCTTTAAATATAATAACATAAAGTGGATAGAAATTATTCAATAAATATTAGTTAATACCATGAATTGCAGTAGTTTCAACTTTAAATGGTTGTTCATTCATGATGGATGGATTGTGCTGCCTTGAGTGGTAAATTGTGGAGGATTCAGAAACATTGTGTCTGACTGACCAGAGACCTGCTGAGATGGATTAGTGAAGTCTGTCACAGGAAAAGGAAGCAGCATATCCAAACATAGTGTTGGCAGCTGCTAAACTATCATCTTTACCTGTGTGTTACCTTCACCAGGTTGTAGTTTAGCAATATCATAATAGTCATAGTGCAACAGCACCTCTGCTAAATGGAAAATTAATGTAAAGTGACCTGGGCACACAGAATAGATGTTTCCATGTTTTCCTGAGTGAGTACAAGGAAGATTTCACAGTGGAGGGAACTTTGGATTGACTCTGGAAGATAGAGACAGGGTAAGCAAGGATTCATGCATTCAAGGCAGAGAGAACCATATATGCCAAATTACACACACACAAATCAGAACAAAATTGCACTTGGGTAACTTTAAGCAGATCAGTTTTGCTGCAGCCTAAAGTATGAGGAGAATTTAATATGGACAAATAGGCAATGACTAGATCACAATATAGACTCTCAGCAATGCTGGAGGGTTTCAGTTATTCCTGTCAGTGACATTCTACCAAGGAAATGTAAGCTTGGTAAAGCATGGTCATATTTGCAGTTTCCACAGAATTTTTCAGTCCTCCTTTGTGTTTCCTTTGTTCCAGGCTCATGTTACTCATTTGTACCCACTTACCATTTTCCAGCATTCTTTCTGATCATAGCCCCTCATGCCAGTATTAAACCTGGTTACTAATGCAAAACACTGTACTTATCATCACGAAAAGAATCTGCCTCCTTCATGTTGACTCATTGTCTTGATATAGACTGTGCCTGCTTTATCTCCATTCAGTTCCTGCATCAGGCTGGAAGAGCATACATTAGATTCGCTCACCCTGCCACAATTCTCTTCTCTCAGGTTTGATTTTGAGACACTGTTGTGAATTTAATAGTACTCTATTAAATGCACTATCCTTGTCATGGCATATTCCAAAAAGCATTCTATGTAGTGATACCATGAAAAACAAGAGTCAACAGAACAATTAATGATGGGATCCCAAAGACTGAACTGCACAAATCAGTTTTGTGCTTCCATTTCTTTTTCAATGTTTCTTCATTTATATTTCAGTACATAGTTTCACCTTAATTTTAGATAATTTATTTTCATGCCAAAATCCTTCGTGATGGACCTAAATAAAAGTAAATTAAAATGAAAGCTGCTGTTGCCATGCAGCTTTACATATAGATTTTAGATTTGATAGGAACTTAAAGGCATTCCTTTCTCATCATTCCTAATGGAACCCAGAAATATTGACTAGCAAAGCTTCAATTTCTGAATTCACTTATCCTTTCTATCCTCTAGTTTTCACTTGAATCTTTTTCTTCTTGAGCTCTTATCAACTGTGTGAATTTGCAGCGGTTACTTGACATCTTTAATTTTCCTGACCCTAAAATAGTACTAATTATAGCTACTTCTTTTGATTATTATGAGGCTTCAATAAGAGTATATGCATAAAACTAATGCAGTGAAGTCTGCCCTATAGAGATTCAACAGCTAAATGTTAGACATCCTAAAGATAAAATGACCAATGCAGTGATCTGTAAATATTCCCAAAATCTAGTAAAAATAATTGAACAATTATTTAAGAGAGACATGAGAAGGGAACATGTTTTGTCATGAACATAGACTTATACATGTGCAATAGTAGACAGAGGAGGTATCTTAATACATAAGTTCATAAAGACAATATTTAGATTATTGTTATGGAAATACTTGCTACAGCTATCAGGCGCTCAATTAATTGATGAAGTAACCTACATGAAGAGGATGGGAAAAACTGGCAGAGAAATGTTAAGCATAACCAGACAATAGTTTACTGAACTTTAGAATTGGTTTGTTCCATTTGGTTTCTGGGCCTCACTTTATGAAACATAGATGAAAGAGTGAACATTTGATCTGTATATCTACTAAATTGTCCTTATCACAATAAATGCATATTCTGAAAGTACCAAAGGGCAAGATTCTGTTTCTTACAGTCAGGCATTTTGAAAATGTTTTCATTGATACCTTTAGGAGGAAATTCACATCACATATTTATTTCATTTTAGAAACTTAAAGAAATCTTTCCAGGTCAGGTGCATCCCTTGGGGAAATTCAGTGTTAATGGAAACACTCCTGTGCACCTGTCTTTGTAAATATTTGTTTTTGTGGTTTATGATGTGTTTAATGTTTCCAGGCTATATGAAGTCAAATTGTAATTTGAAATGTGTTTCCATAAGAAAATTGTCCCTAAGGTATAATAAATTATCAGAAACTTGCTTATGTGAAAACACAATTTTCTCTATTCCTACATGTCAGTAGACATCAAATATATTTCCTTGTTCAATGAACATAAAGGAAATGGGGGGAGTCATTAATCATGTGCTTACTATGAAACTCATGTTTTACTTGATGCTCTTTATGAAACTTTGAGACTGAATGTTACCAAGGTCAAGTAATGAGTATTTCAAGAGCTGGGTTTGCAATTCAAATTTAGGCAGATCTAATTTTAGAATTCTTATATGGGTCTTTTATCTACTTCACCCACATTAGCAAACATTTGATAAACACAGAAGTTGTGGGGACAATAAAATAGACTTATTAGAAGATTTGACTTCAGAGAGGATTTCAGCATACTGAAGAAAATAATTTGTCTTTCCTTCTGCATTTAGAAAAGTCCAACTGAAATTTTATTTGAATCCATAAGGTATTTTTCTTTATAATAATTACTAAATAAGTTATTAATGTGCATATAATATACTTCTTCTGATATATAGCCAAATGTTACTTACTTATTTTTATTAATGTATATGATGTTTGACCCTATTTATATGATACCAGTTGCTTCAACAGGCCTTCTACATTTCACTATTCTTTTATACCATTTACTGGCAGTTAACAAAGGAGCCAAGGATGGGAAATAGCATCATATATCCACTGCATTTTCACCAGCTACATTCTTCCTGCTTCTGTAAGAGTGAGGTGAGGAGCAGGGACCAACAGGGCAGAAGCTTCTGCATGCTACCAACTTCACTCACCAACTCAACCTGTCCAATACCATGCTCATCTTGGTCTCCCCAAGACCAATCTTTTCCAGTCTTACCTTATCCCCATCATTCTTGATGTCTCCATTGTCAGAGTCACTTAAGTTCCAGGGTCTCACAGAAATATTGAAGCAGTATGAAGAATAGAAAAATCCCTGTCAATTAAGTCTCTGCTATGTCATACTTTCTCTTTGCCTGCCCTCTCAACCACCACAGATTTTTGCCATATTCCAGATGAAATGTAATCAGTTTAGCTCCTGAGCTGTGTGACTAGTGATTCTACAAAGTGGTCTAAAGACAGATGGAAAGTGAGACAAATTAAAAGAAATGGCATTGAATGAATTTAACAGGCATAAGATATATCTTGATTAAAAATTATTTTCTAAATTGTAATAGAAAAAAATGTGAATCTTTGACTTAAGGCTATACTGTTCTCTTCCTAATGGGTTTCTGTGAACATTGTTTTTCCTTTTCTCCTTCTTGAAATGCATGATCCCACATCTGCATCTGCTTTTGATCTGCATCTGCTTTCAAAGTTCTACTCATTTCATCATTGTAGTCTAATGCTCCTTCTTAATATTTACTCTTCAGGAAGAATAAAACTATAATAATCTTTAAAAAGTTGGCTTTTTTGCTTTATTTGCCATATTGTCATATTTTAGACACTGTGCTAAAAATATTTGCAGTATTTTAGGCAGCATGCTAAGTGTCTGTGTGCATGTCTCTCTGTGTGTGTTTTATTTTTCCCTTAATTTTGCACAGCAATCTACTATAAAGTAGACAATAAGCTCCTCCATGCTATAGATAAGGAAATAGAGGCTTAGAAAGGTGAAGTAAATTTTCCAAAATCACACAAGGGTATAGTGGAAATGGATTAAAACTTAGAAAACAATTTCCTCATTCCATTTTTCAGTACCATTGTAAAATAATTAGCTTCACACTACCTTTAAGACCCTGGTACCTATTGCCTGCTCTTCCATTCTCATTCAGGGCATTGCACTACAACACAAAGTTGTATTTGATGATACATCTTGAGAGGTTATATTCTTAAGGGAGGGAATGACCAGGATTTTGCATCTCCTCATCATTTCTAGCTTTGTGCCTCACATACAGAAAGAAGTAAGTGAATGCTTAGATAATACATAAACTTGCACTAATATATGGAAAAAGAGGTTGGACTTCATGGCTTCTGTCATTTTCCTCTCTTATGCTAGCTATGAGTATATTCCTTGTTCTCTTCCAGTATTCTGATATTTGCATTTCAGTAGTTGTCAGCCAAAGGTAACCAGTGGACATTCGGCAAGGTCTGGAGAAATTTTTAATTCTCATGATGAATGGGGGCAGTTACAGGCATTAGTGGGTAGAGCCCTAGGGTGCTATTAAGCACCCTACAACACCCAGGATAGCCCCTCACCAAAAAGAATTGTGTAGCCCCCAAATCAATAAAGATGGAAAAACCTGATTTATATGATATGTGTATATGATACATACTATTTTTCTTTGGAATCCTTCCTAAGGACAAAATATTTTCTATCGAGTATAGTTTTGAAATAATTTAAAAGAAAATATTGTTTTTTCTTTTATCTTGGTAAGTTACAAGGTTCCAAGGTTATTGACTTGAAGCTTGTCTTTGCTTGTTATTCTAAATTTTCAAAATGTTTTCCTTTCACCTAGTAACAAAGCAATGATAACAACAATAATAATAAATATTGGTCATAACATCCAGCCAAAATTAAACAATAACTTAATTCCAAGTTTTTCACTATATGCTTTGATTGTTTCATTTAATATCCAGCCCAATTTTTAAATAATGTACTCATTACACAGTTTAGGAAACTGAAATGTAGATATTTTAAATGGCTTATCTAATATATGATTATATTATTGTATATATATAGATATATAATGGCAAAACTGGAATTAAGCTCAAATTGTCTAGTATCTAGCTCCAAAAAATATGCTCTTAACTGTTCTATAATTCTGTCCCCCATGGTTCTGAAATCATGGATATTAGTGCAGAAACAAATTTGAGAGCTAGAACTGTTATGACCAGAATAAAATAATTAAAACATTAATTATAACTGGCACATTCAGTTATTCTCCATCCCACTACATTCTTATCAAAGGCATGTTTGCATGAATTTAATAAATCTCCTCTTGCTTTGAGTCCTTTCTGCTGCTGGAGTACATTTCAGGTATGCATACTTGCATGAAAAAGGAGTGCTGGAGAAGGGGAAGTTACAGATTCAAGTTGGAAGTAGCTCACACATGTTCCTCCAAACAATTAGGCCTATGTCTGTAACTGTGCCTAAATTCTGTGGGAGGTGTAATCCCTCTCTTCTGGGGAAGCCATCTGCTTCCCCCCATGAAATGACTAATGATCTGAAGTTCCTGGATTGTCTAATCATGTTCTCAGTTCAACTAAACAATCTGTGAAATTCACATGGGAATTGCTTCAATAACAGTTCTCATAATATCTACAGCTCAAGCAAAAATAGAAAAAAAAAGGTACATGCCACATGCCTTTAGGTACCTTGAACAAAATATATCAGGAATAACTTAACCAAGGTTTTGTGCTTTTGATCCAGTTTTCTAGAATATTAATTAGAGCTGGTAATGATTGCAGAGTCAGTATTTAATCTTAAAACAAATAAATCAAGGAGGAGAGACATAATCTAATAATCAACTTTTCTGAAGTACTATTTCTGTTTTATTGAAAAGAAAACTAAATTTATAGAGGTTAAAAATTGGTGATAGTGGTGGAATCAAGAGTGCAGTGCCTCATAGTCTGACTCAGTTCTTTTAGTTAATTAATAGAGTTTGTTCTAAAGCAATATCAGAGCTCATTCCATTAGGAAATGTGTCCTTCCTACTTGAAAGAGATTGGAGAAAGGCAGGGGTTAGTCTCTGCAGCATTCTGGACTTGTGTGTTATACATTCACCACCTCATTTTCTCCTCACAACAATCCTAAGGGATGGATATTATTATCTTTCTAGAATAAAAATACCATAAAGAGCAGGCTTTTCTCTTGATTGCACTCTACCCATAACACCTTACAAAGTGACTGGCAAATAGCAGAAGCTGAATTAGCCTGTTGAATGAATGAACAGAGGCACAGAAGAATTAAGGAAATTTTTCAAAGTTAAACAGTTGGTGAGCATCTTCTAAGTATCAAATCCGTATTTCTCTAAACTCCAAAGTACATGGGGAAAATGCTTAGTAGAAAATAAAATAAAGGCTCCATTAGTTCATTATTGTCATAGAACCAACACCACCAAAACTTTACGACTTAAACAATAAATTTATAAACCTCTCCTTTTTTGTGGGTTGGAAATTTTGCCCGTGCTCTGCTATGTGGATCTCCTCACCTAGGGCTCCCACAGATGTTTGTGGTCCACTAGAGGTCAGATAAGTGACTCAGCTGATCATTGCAGATTCTTGTTCAAGGGGAAGAGTAGATGTATCCTAGGCCTCCTAGATTCAGAATTGTCACTGTGTTCCTAACACTGCATTCTACTGGTTAAGGCAATTCACTAGACCGTAATTTAAGGGGTGGGAAATACTCCACCACTTAATGGAAGAAGGTTTCAGGTCACATAGCAAAACAAGTGGATATGAGAGGAGACTAATTGGGTCATTTTTGCAAATATTCTATGATAGGAGGGAAAAAATCAATTAGTCCATTTTTCCCATTCTTTGTGAATTTATGGTTTATTAAATCAAGCATGGTGTTATCTACTTAATTTCAAACAGAGTACTGAAGAACCTATATTCTGAAGGAGCATGAAGGCTTTTGTTTTTAAATTTCCACTCTTGGATTAACTACATTCGATAGGTGCACATTAGCCTTGGTCAAGAGCCAAAAATGATTGTCACAACCAGAAAAGCTGGAAGAAGCAGGTCAGATTTCAGAAGTACTGGCTACAAAAGCTCAATTATTTAAATAAAAAACCCAACGCAGATGATCAAATAAGTAGTTGACAGTATTTGATCTGGAGCACAGGGAACCATCTGCTCATTCTATAAACTGAAGCTTAGTCAGAAATGCAGGCAACCATGTGCAGATTTAAAATTCAAATGCAGGCTGTGTTATCTGATCTTAATTTTAATGCAATTCAGAGTCTAAATTTCTATAGAACATTGTGGATTATCAGCATAGGAGCAGAAACCTCATAAAGAGAGTTTTCATTGATTTTTCTCCCCTGAGATCTAAATCTTGCCTTCTATTGTGAGAAAACAGGGCGCCCAATATCTAACTGAAAGAAGCAACTGTGAAATTTAGTGTTTTCTTAATCTTCACCCTTTCTAAAGAGATTAAGAATATCTCTGTTAGCTGGGAGAAGTCTCTCTTTCTTTCTCTCTCTCTCTCTCTCTCTCTCTCTCTCTCCCTCTCCTCACCTCCCCCACTGTAATGAATTAAGGGAACCTATTTTGCTAAGTTTTCTGCTTCTAATTTTAGTGAAGTAACAATCATTTCCCTGAGGCATTCAGAAGGTATTATTCTGCATTTAGAAAAGGAAAAGATAAAAGCATTTGTATCCCTCATGCCAATCTCTCCAATATGTATAAATTCATCAAATTTTGGTTTGCAAAGTTTAACTTTAGTGGATCAGTAAATCAGAAGAAACTATTTCTTTAGATTCTAAGTCTTTAATAGAATAATACCTTACAAATAAAGATATTTTCCATTTCAAAGGAAGATTAGTGAAGTATTTTAGCTTTTTAACAATTGCACTGAGATACTGAAATTTTAATTTTTGCAAAAGTTTTGACCAAAAAAGATGAAAAGTATCTAAAGTGAGAAGAAATACAGAAAGAAAAATATAGGGATGGAATAATGTTGATTTTATGAATAGGATAGTTAGATGCATGTTAAAAAGATACTTATATACATATTTAAAAGAGTCAAAATATACCAGTTTATAAGCAATAATAGAATAGATTTTACTTCTTTATATTCTGAGATAAATGAAGTGTAAAATTCTTCCAAAAACATCACCCCTAAAAATCCATTTTAGCTCTTTGTCAAAAGAAATGCACTTTTCTTTTTCCTTATCCTAATGGGTGGAGGCACAGAACACATAGCTAATTGAGGTTCTAGTTGCTCTGGTCAGTAACTTTAAGTTCCACAGACTTCAGAGTCCTACCTGTCTAGAGTCAATGCAGGTGTTCAACCCTATGCTCTGCTGCCCAATAGGAACACTGAAAAGTCACTCTAGAAGTTCTTGTTTCAAAGAACTGTGACCTACAGGTCCATCTATGATTGTCACAGCAAAGACATTGACCATAAAATCTCTTAACCCAAGAACCACTGGTTTCACGAAATGCCTCTATATACACAGCCATTGATTTTGCATGGAAAAAAGTTGCTTTATTGATGCTTCTATTTATATTTTATTAAGACAAAGGTAACCTGGAAGGGTAAAAAGATAAGTAGGAGAATACAAGCACATTTGGTTCTTTCTAAGTTCCTCAAGAAAATTCACAAAGATTCCAACTACACCAAAATGTTATTTAAATCACAATTGCAAAAGTGTATAGTTTAATGAATAGCTGTTTCTCCAATGAAGGTTTGCAAATGTCCAATAAACACATAAAGAGGTTCAACTTTATTAGCCATGAGTGAAATGCAAATCAAAACCCCAGGTGACACTAGCTCACAAGCACTAGAATAGCTATTATTGAAAAAGTGGAAAAGAATAAGTCTTGGGCAGTATGTGGAGAAATTGGAAACTTCATGCACAGCTGTGGGAATACAAATGGTGCAGCCTCCGTGAAAAATAGTTTGGCTTTTCCTCAAAAAGTTAACCATAGAGTTGCCATATGACCCAGCAATTCCACTTCTAGGTGTGTTCCCCAAACAGTCTCAAACAGATTTTTCTACACCAATGTCCAAAGCAAGGTTATTCACTACCGATGAAAATAGAAACAACTGAAGTGTCCATCAAAAGATGAATGGATGAACAAAGGTGGTATATACATACAATGGAATATTATTCAGCCATTGAAAAGGAATAGAGGGCTAGCAGTGGTGGCTCAGCAGCAGAGTTCTTGCCTACCATACCAGAGGCTGGGTTGGATTCCCGATGCCTGCCCATGCAAAAGAAAAAAGTAAAAAAAAAAGGAATGGAGTTCTGATGCATGCTACAACATGGATTTATCTTGAAAACATTATGCAAAGTGGAGTAGACACAAAAAGACAAATATTGTATTATGTTTTCAATTGTATGAAAGATCTAGAATAAGCTATGTCCTAGAAATAGAAAGTGGATTATAGGTTACAATGGGGTTTGGGGACAGGGGAATGTGGAGTCACTGCTTAATGGGTATAGAGTTTGGGGTGATAAAAAATCTTGGAAATGGATGGTATTGATTGTAGCACATTGTTAATATAATCAATAGTACTGAATTGTGTTCTTAAAAATAATTAAAACAAATTTTATTTTATTTATGTTATGAATAAATAATTTTTCTATGAAAAAAATTTCATAGAAAAGAGTATGGCTTAAGATAACTGAGATTGAATGCTTTTAGAAGAAATTAAATGTTGAAATATTGTACAGATTTTATTGAAACTATGCATAACTGTATAAAAGGCCCTGTTGGCCTGAATCTGTGAGTCACGATGAAACACCTTGTTAATGCTATAGGAGCAACTGAGAATTGTAATAACTCTCTTGATTAGCATTCCAGATAAAACAGGTTTTTCTTCCTCTTTCCCATCAAATTTCACTTTAAAGAAAATAATTGTGATAAAGATAAAAGTCATTATTATCCATGAATAATATTACCATTCTCCACCTCTCCCAGTGCAATATGAAGGAACGTTCTCCTACTGGCAATTCAGAATACACTACTGAAATTCTCACAATGACTGTCTTTTACAGTTTCTTTGACAGAATTCTTTCAAGTAAATATCATTATAAACATCATTTTCTGTCTCAGTTCAGATAACCTCTCCAGCTAGTCAATAACCTGATGTTGGGAATTTCATTAAGATGTAAATTATATATTTGTGGACTCAGGGTTATTCCTGAGTATCAGTTTTATGTCACAAACTCAGGGGCTAAGCATATAAAAACTTGAGAATGGGTCACAATTGAGAGTGACTAGTCCTCAAGTTTTGCTTTTATAGTTACAAATACTTTCATTATATATTTACTAATGAAACTTTATCATCAAAATTCATTACAGCATGAATAAAGCTTGTGCTTAATGTGAAGTTTAATTCACCTTTAACAAAGAAGAAGGAAAGGAGGAGGACAAAAGGGAAAAGAAGATGAATTTTGTGGGTAATTTTCCCCTTTCATATTTTTTCCCTCTAATTATCTTCTTCCTAATTCCCTAGCTTTGCTTCTCATGATATTTTATGTTTTGATAGTGAATATATTTATGCAAGTCATTTGAACAGTGGTCTCTGAAATGAAAGCAGTTATACATAAAATTTAATTAGCTAGAAAAGATCTTTAACACATCTTATATTTGTAATAATTAATATTGCACAACTGAGTGGGATTTGCTATTAGATTGTGATGTTTAAGAACTTAAAATTATATGACACTAATGCATATGCACTGTTTTTCAGGGATTAATCATGGGTAAGACTGATCTCATGGATATGAGCAGGCAAAAGATGGAGGATGAATATGAATAACCCCAAAACTCATGAACTCAAGAGTAGCATTAGTAAGAAAGCATAGCTATGGCAATGTGACCACATACATTTTGAGTTGTTTTTGTTTGCACATTCCTGATTCAATATTACTGTTATTGCAGAAAATAGTTGAGAAAGGATTGCTATATTTGAACCGTTTCAAAGAGAAATGAATCAGACATAAAAAAGACACCTTACACTTTTATTCCTTATGTGGATTTTTAAATGCTGTAACTTGAAGCATTTAACTGATGATTCATGTTCACTCTACCACCTGTCTCTTGTAGCTACTGCCAATGGAGCCAGTTGTAGTGGGCTCCAACTGAATTCATATGAATGCAATTTGCATGCTGGTACCAATACCTATTACCTCCCCTATTTAGGCTTCCTTGTTGATGCTGATCTGTGGGGCTCATGGTGACCCCCACTTTGCACCCACATATAAAAACCCAGAAGTAAGGAAATTAATATCTTGTTGTTAAATCACTTACTCACTATGAGATAGGAAAGTTGTTAGATTCATTCTTCTCTCTACCTCTCCCTTCCTCAATAGAATTTTCCATGAGATCCAGTAATCAAACTTAGTAGACTAGCTTTATCACAGCCTTTTTTTTTGCTCTTTCTCCTTCCTTCCATCATTAGCCTTGTGCCTGCTTCCTGCTATCAGGAATTGTATTCCTTAAGAAAAGCAGCACTTATTACTCAGCTGTCCCCAGAAATAAGAACCTGAAGCAACAATATTTCCCCATGTAAAGCAGGCATGGACCTTTCACCAAATCTTATATACATTCAGTCATATTATAACCAACATTGAGTATTGGTCCTTTAAAAGGGTTATAGTTGAGGTTGCTATGCATTACTAAATAAAACTAGGAAAATTTATTTGTAAAACAATTGGGGTCAGAATTTGAAAGTTGTCAGTAATCTGGTTTAAGATTCCTATAATTTACATTTTATATTCAGCTACTAGTGGTATGTTCAGCTTTTGGGATACCTGAGATTCTGTTTGCAGTTAAGAACAGAGCACCTGAAAATGTTAGTGGATTATTTGAATAACAAGTGGGGAAGATCAAGAAAGAAATTAATACATATACATGCTATACAAGCACTCAATGGCAGAGCCTTGTATGGCAAAAACAATCCAGACTAGAGATTCAGTTTCAAAAATAAAGTATTCTTTACCATCTATCCCCAGTTCTTCTAAAAGTATCATATGCATTTCATTCTAGGGCTGGAAAAAACATTTTTTCATGTTTGGCAATACTATAAATATTCATAACCACATATCTGTCAAAAAAGAACCACTAAAAGTGTTTAAACCACAAAGGGGGAACAATTCCTTGAGTGGTCCTTGAAGAAATCACACTACATGTTCCACCCAATTTTTCTACCTTTTAAGCTAAAATTCCTGACCTTCAATAAATAAATAGCTTTTACCTAATGAATAATATTCAAAAAGGAACAACAACCTTCATTTTTGAAAAAAAGAAAAATGTCATTTTGCCTTTCCTCTTAGGAACTGTTTTTGCCCACACAGTCATTTTGATCTGGCTTTTTTAGAATTCATATTTTTGTTTCATTTTCAAATCACTTTTAAATGTCAAGTTTTTTGTTGTTGGGTTGTTTGTTTCCCCTTGTTTCCCCTCTTTTTCCTACATCCAGCAAAAATGTTTTGTTGTAAAAGCTTTCCTGGCTAGTCAAATCATTCTGAAGATTTAGAAATAGTTGTAAAAGAACTAATAAAGGTCTGCTTCCAATTCATCCTCACCACAGGCAGCGTGGCCTTGTATTTTGAAATCTGGATTCTGTGACCCCATCAGCATAGTGACAATAAGACTCTTAAAGTAAAATGAAAAGACTCTCCCCCCACCAAAAACTATCTTGTAGTATAGACCTTCTCAATTTCTTTTCATAATGCTCTTAGGTCTGTCACCTGATCTTATTCTGAGATTTTTGTTTTAATGGCTTATTTTTCTAGGATTATTAATCATGGACAATTTTCATATAATATTAATGCTGAAAGAACACTGGAAATCAATCAGTACAAGTAAAGCATATAAAGCCTGTACAGGTAAAGCGATTGTCCACAGGCACACAACTAGTTAGACATGATTGTCTTCTGTGGCTTCATTCTTAAAGACAAGAAATGTTTCCTCTGAAACATCTGGAGCTTCCTTTAGTGGTATTTAAATTATGTCTGCAACCAGGAACCTCGAATCACAACTTGAAACCAAGCATGATTTGTAAAGAGCTCATGATTGCAAGATCAAAAAGACTACATTAATATGACATCAGCTCATTGATTTGTACCTTCATTCCTATTCTCCTGCAATTTAAAAATAGCTCCACTGATTATGGCAAGGTTTTCTTCCTTTTGGGAAAAAAAAACGGTAGCATAATTGAATTTTTCAGTGTTATTTTTGATGAATATTTAGAAGCTCAGAGCCAAATCTTATCTGGGAAATTTTGAATTCGTCTATACAAAATTGGAGAAAAGCACAGATCTAAGAAGGAATGAGCTGTTTATTTCAAAATTCATGGTTGAAGAGTTGAATTTCAGGTCAAGCAGGAACAGATATTTCATGTTTTACTTTTGCTTTTGATCTCGTTGGGCTCCTTTACTCTTACTGATAATCAAACATTATTCTAAACAAATATATCCAGAACAGATTATTTCTGAAATCCCAGATGTTCTAATCTGATGAATCCATATTGCTTAGAGATCACTGAAAGAAAATTCCAAACAGTTTTATGGTATATGGCTTTTGTTTGTTCTTTAATGTAGAGTGAACTGGTTTAGTTGTATATAAGGGATGTCTCAAGAGAACCTTCTATGTGGGTCAAGGAATTCTGAAGGTATAGTGGTTTCTCATGTTTCTGCTGTGTTTTTATTTTCCTCCAACACCATTTTCTTCTTTTATCACAGGATCATCACAGTTGCTGTTTTCTCTGTCTTCTTGCCACTTTTTATGACTATCTTTTCATTAGCTATCATGATTTTGCTCAAATACCACTTATTCCTGGAATGCTTTGTTGACTACCCATCTAAAGTGGCTCCACAAGCCCCCAAACAATCTCCCTCTCTCTAGTGGTCATCTTACAACCTTTGCACTGTTTATTTGCATCTTATATATTATGATTGCCCCTGGGTTTGTCTGACTTTTTTAGTGGCATATTCCTAGTAACAAGACCAAAGCCCTACATGAAAATAACTGTTGAATAAATTCAAGCATCTGCTGGACCAAGTGCTAGAGAAGTTTCTGCTCTGGAAGAGGAGGTGGAATGGGGTATGTGTTCCTTTTTTAGGGCATGAAAAGTATATTAGAATGAAGGAAAGGCTTTTCTTAGCTCTACTTTCAAGAATGAAACAGAGCAACACTAACAAAAACAGTTATCATTTATTGAACACTAACCATTGTTAATATTTTGGATGTATTAATCCAATTCTATAAAAAAGCAAACCAGAAATAACCTATTAAAATACATACTATTTTACATATTTTAAATATGTAAATATTTAAGGGTGTTTGAATAACATGGACTTGCCCAGGTGATATGTATTTTAAATGGCAAAACTCCAGAATCCACACATTTATGTATTTCATTGATGTGCCTTCCTAACTAAAATGCAAACATAGAAAAAGAGGAAGGATTTGTAGATTAGCCTCCATGATTATAAATACTGAGGATTTCTTAAGTTTTTGTAATTTTCAATTTTTCTATTGACATAATGTGGATTCAGTGTAGGGAAACCATAAAGGATAGAACTGTGCTCTGTAGTGTAACTCAACAGAGCTTTTACCCCTACTAGGTGGAGAGTGTCAACTAATTGGACAGAAAAAGAATTTCATAATTTGTCTCCCTTGAGAGTGTTAGTAAATTTCAATCAAGGGACCAGTCAGCCTTCAGCAGACCCATATGGAGCAAGAAAGGGAAGTACATATCCTCTTTTAGAATGGATTCCCCAAAAGTAGATCTTGAAGCTTAGATTCCTGTATAAGTGATGAGCTAACAAAATGATCCCGGGAGAAATCAGCATTGGGATGATGGAAAGAAGTCAAGTAATGGTGCAATTTCAGGCAAAGTCCTAGCTTCAGCCTGAACCCACAGGGAAGTATGAGATCCAAATTATGCCTTAGAGTTTGTGCTATCTCAAGACAAAAGAATTGGACTTTCATACTTTTCTGCCAGACAGCCATTGGTTAAAGTACATACATTTTAAGTACATATGATCAAAGTGACTCTATTAGTGCTAAAAAAGCCCCCTCAAAGAAATTCTCAGAGACTGGATCTTGACAGCAAAACTGCACATGAGCTGGGATAGACATACAGAAATATTTCAAAGATGGAAGCACGTCTGGGCAGAGACCAAGAGTTACACACCCAATTTCCTTCTCCTAACTGCTTCTGAGCACTGCCAGGACTCTGCAGTGATCGAAACAACTAGGAATCCAGAGGGATGTAGTCTTGGGGAGACAACAGAGAGCCAGAGGGTAGAGTGCATTTTTACTTGAAGTAAACAACTTTATAAGAAAGAAACATAAGCTTGAAACACACAACACCTAGTAGAAATAGAAAAGAGAACTGGAGGGATGAGAGAAGAGATGGCATTGTCCATGCCTCCACTGATTATCCAGGAGTTCTTAGATAAGTCATTTAGCTGGTATTTGTCCCCGATTTTTAGATGATGAAATTCAAGCCCAAAGACCTCTACTGCCTTTAATTTAAAAATGCTGTGGGCATTAAGCCCATGATTTGTTTTTGATTTGCATTGCACCCCCATTCTCAATGAGAACTACTTATACATGTGCAGTTCTAGGTAATGGCATTATTGCAGTTACTCTTCTTCACAAGATGCCTAAACAGTAAATACAGTTTGCCATGGTAGTAGTAATTTAAAGATATTATATTTGCACTTCAAACAGCTCTCAATTCATGCATTCAAAGTTATATCACCTCTAAGGAATTTTAATGTAATATATACTTAACACTATGAAAAATTTCCTCTAAACATCGGAAGTTTTCACCTAGAAAAAAATTGCAGTCATGTCACAATTAAGTTTGGCTGATTTGGCAAATGTTATAACTAATTCTGAAAAACAGAAGTATGACAGAAGTGTGAAATAATTTGAGTTACATTTCTATAGGGGTCTGCTAGGGGCCTCCTTTAGCATCCTAGCACAGCCTGGCACTTGTTTGGTACTAAATTAAATCTGTACTGAATAAATGAAAGGTTCCTTCTGGCAACTCAGACAAATGATTTAATGCTCTGACCAACAATTTCCTTATTAGGAATCTGAGGTGTTTTATACTTTCTGGAGTTTTTTTGAGGAAATTAAATCAGGCCTTATTTTTAGACATTTTTTCCAAGTTGTAAAGGGCTATAATGATATGCAGAAGATTAAAAAACACTTAGCTCAAAATGAACTTCTGGAAAATGACAGTAGAAAATTCAAGAACCATCTCCTGGCCCTTACCCTTATTGCATCCACTGGGAGTTTCTTATTCCTATTGTTCTGGTTTGCTAGCTGCCAGAATGCAACACACCAGAGATGGATTGGCTTTTAATAAATGGGGATTTATTTTGTTGGTTCTTCAGAGGAAAGGCAGGTAACTTTCCACTGAGGTTCTTTCTTACATGGAAGGCACAGGATGGTCTCTGCTGGTCTTCTCTCCAGTCCCCTGGGTTCCAACAACTTTCCTCGGGGTGACTTCTTTCTGCATCTCCAAGGGCCTGGGCTGAGCTGCAAGTGCTGAGATGAGGAATGCCGAGCTGCTCAGGCTGTGCTACATTGCGATCTCTCATTTAAGCAACAGCCAATTAAGTCAAATGCCACTCACTGCAGCAGACACGCCTCCTAGCTGACTGCAGATGTAATTAGCAACAGATGAGGTTCACGTACCACTGGCTCATGTCCGCAGCAACAGAACTAGGTATGCTCACCTGGCCAAGTTGACAACTGAATCTAACTAACACACCTATCAAAAACTTCTCCAGTGCACAACCAAACTACAGCCATTGTGAGCCAGTCACAGGAACTGCACTCCAGTGTCAGTGCTTCCAAAGCTAGTCTAGCCTCTGCTTCAGAACATTTGGTTGCCGCTTGTTAGGAATGGTTTCAGCTCAGAGGAGAACATAAGGGATTCCTAATCATCTTTTCTACTATGATTTCAACTACCCGGTATAGTAGTAGCATGGTCTTCTGTGATAGCTAAGATTATGGACACCAAAGTTAGACTACACTTCCTTTTAATGGCTATGTGGCATCTGGCCAGTTGTTTAGCACATCCCAGACATAGTTTCCTTATTTGTAAAGTGGGAAAGATAATACTGCTGTGTATGTAGATCTGGTTGGAGAATAAAATAAGGTATTTTAATGAAACATTTAAAATATTGGCAATTGGCAAATAGAACTCAAAGATATTAGCGATAAAAGCAATCACAGCAGCAATTGTTGCTGTCACAATGGGCAGTTATAACACTAGTACTAGCATTGTCTTATTGCCTTACTTTGACTTTGATCTCTTTGGGAAGGGGAAAGCAAGACCTCTCAATAGTTTTGTTTCATTTTCTTTTGTTTTGTTTTTGATGTGTTAGTGGTGTTTACTATGTGTGTCTGCCTGTATTGTTTTGTTTTGTGTAGACACATGTATTTTGTTCACCAGAAAAATGTGGATTGTAAATCTAAAATGCTATATTTAATAATATGTTAATAACAATAAAATAGTATCAGTAAATTATATAACACTGTATAGTAATGTTAGTAGGATTCTAGATGAAAATTATTTGGCTTTTTGTATGCTTGTGTAATTTTCACAATAGAAGCATATTAGTTTTACATGATTTTCACATAATATGTGAACATGATTTACAACATGTTCATATATTATAAAAATATAATTCTTCAGTGAAACTTTCATGGAACATTTGATTATGTAAATATGAAGACTACCTGGAGAGGCTGGAGGGAATTGCCTGAAAATGTAGTGCTGTGTTCCAGTAGCCATGTTTCTTGATGATGATTGAACAATGATATAGCTTTCACAATGAGACTCTGTGAATGTGAAAACCTTATGTCTGATGCTCCTTTTAGCTACTATAGCAACTGAAGAGTAGAACATATGGAATAAAAATAAATAATAGGGGGAGCAAATGTTAAAATAAATTCAGTTTGAAATGCTAGTGGTAAATGAAAACGAGGGGTAAGGGGTATGGTATGTATAGTCTTTTTTTTTCTCTATTATCATTTTATTTCTTTTTCTGTTGTCTTTTTATTTCTTTTCTAAATCGATGCAAATGTACTAAAAAATGATGAATATGCAACTATGTGATGATATTAAGAATTACTGATTGTATATGTAGAAAGGAATGATATCTAAATGTTTTGTTTGTTAATTTTTTTAATTAATAAAAAAATTTTTTAAAAAAGCCTTTGTTACTGATAAAAAAAATATATATATATATATATATGAAGACTACCATTAGGATGTTTTGAGGCCAAAGAGAAGCACAGTTTGGAGAAGGAAAAGCACTTAATGGAACAAACTATTTTTGCATTTTGTTTATCAATAGTTCCTTTCATCATCATTGTCAACAGAGACTATTCAAACAAGGTAAAATGTGACACTATAACTTGCTCATAATCAAAAGACTCGACGCAGAATAAGAAACTCAGTTGACTAAATAGTGCGTATGTGTGGGTGGACTCCAGAATCTGTCTGTAGATAGCTTACTATGTTGCCATCTACTTGGAAGTTCAAGCTAATGGTGCATACCACTTTAATGAGTGAATGAAAACCTATATAAAATAAATGGACCATCAAATAGGGAAAAAAGATACATTAGCAGGTATTAATGTATCTTTAGTATTGGATGAAGTCAGTCTTAAAGGTTTCTTGGAAGCTCCCACAGGGAGCCAACTTTCTTTCATCATTCATTTCAAACTCTAGATAGTGCTAATCCATCATTATGAAAGCACACATCTGAAAAGACTACAATAACCTCTTTAAAAAGCCCTGTCTGCCATCTATTTAAATGATAAAGTTTGATATTGCTGATGATTGAATGGAAAAGAATTAATGGGGAATAATTTTTAAATTTGCCAAATGGTTATTTTTAAAAAAATCTGCTAGGTATTGACATTTGCATTGAGATGGATTAAAAAATGAATAATATATTTTATCATGTGTTTATCTAAATTATGTATCTAAAACCAGCACTTCAAAATCAATACCATTATCCTCATTTTAAAATTGAGAAAATTGAGACTGAAAATGAATGCCAGAATTGACCATGGTTATACAGAAATATATGGTTGATGTAGTTTTCAATTTGAATCCAGGTCTGTCAGACTTCAAACATTTATCTTTTTCCACTATAAAAACTACAAGTGAAAAATTCATTAGTCATTATTTTATTGTAAAAAGAATTTGTCTCAATATAAACCAAGCTCTAGGCCAAGAATTTTACATGCATTTTCTCATCACTCATTTTCTCACAGCTAACTTTGCAGTAGGTAATATGGCACAACATATCCTCAAGGAAGATGAAGAAGGGAATGACTCTGGCTATTTCACCAGCTTTATCTAGCTGAAGAATAAATGAATGAATGAATAGTTGCCATACACGACATCATCAATCCTACCTGATTTAACTATGAATATCAGGACATCTCTGTAACATTCTACATGGTTTCATAATTTGTAAGATTATCTTAGAGTGTTGAGGCTTTGATAGTCCAAAATTGAGACCAAAAAAAGCATTATAAAAAATAAAATATTTTTTTTTAATTTTAGCTCAATCATTAGGTTGGCAATATGGTTTTTTAGTAGCTATATATGTTTTTCAATTTAATCATTTAAACTTTAATCTCAATCCTACCGAACTTTTAATCTACTTCTCAATATTTATTGATATTCCTCTCCTTTTGCCATGTAGTTATATTGGAACTCCACACATAATTGCTGTCCAATTTCCCTAGCACGTGTCTCTGGGCAACAAGGTGACATTTTTCACTATTATACATCAGCACAGGTTTCTATGATGTTGAATTCTTACTTCAATGGCTAGAAACCATTTTTTGACCCTTTTATTTGAAACAAATATCACTCTGTTAAAGCTGAGGTTTCTCTCTGTGGTAAACAAAATGATGACCACATAAAGATTTTTACATCTTAACTGTTGAATCCTATAAATATGGCAAAATAAAAAAAAACCATTATAGATGGAATGAAAGTTGCTAATCAGTTGACTTTGAGGTGGAAGATTGTCCTGGATGTTCTAGGTGGACCCAATCTAATCATATGAATTCTTAAAATCTGTCTTTCCAGACTGTAATCACAGAAAGGATAATGATGGAAGAAAGGTCAAAGATGTTATATTGCTAGCTTTGAAGATGGATAAATTATGCAGTGAACCTAGGAATGTGGATGGCCTCTAGAAGGTAGAAAGGACAGGAAAATGGATTCTCCCTTAGAGCCTTGAGAAAGGAATGCAACCTTGAGTACACCTTGACTTTCTCTAGATGAGAACTATGTCAGATGTCTGACCTGCAGATTATCAGATAATAAATATTTGCTGTTTAAGCTGTTACCATGTGGTGATTTGTTATGTATGACAGCAATGGAAAATTAATACATTCTCTCACAATTTCAAATGTATTATGGAGTTTTTCTAATCCAGCAAAGCCATAAACACTTTGAAAGCGAGTATAAAGAACATGTCTTGCTTCTGCAGTAACCATCAATGTTAATGTTGATTACGTTGTAGAAGAAAACTTGTCCAATCAGACATTAATGCTTAAATGCTAGCTGAAAGTGTCCATCATTACCTGTCTGGGAATATCTTCAATGGTTGGGAATCCATTATTTATTAAATACCTTCAGTGTTTGAGAATCCATTACCCATTGAGGCAGTCCCCATTCAGTCCTTGGCAGTTCTGGCTTTTTATGCCAAAGATGAACTATAGATCAATATAGGGAGAAATTTCTAACTCTACTCATTAACAAATGTTCTAGCTGTGTCTTTCAGAACAAGATGAATTACTTTTCATTACTTTCCTTGTATGACAAATGCTGACATTTTTCTCCATTAGCCCTCTTTCCAATCTAAACATAAACTGTTGGTCATTGGCTTCCTAGGTACAACAGGTCCAAATCCTTTCCCCATCCTGGTAGAGAACCTTTGGATAGTCTCCATTTTGTTACTAACCTTTACAAGCCTGGCACCCAAAGTTAGAATGATCCTATTGAATGAGAACCCACTATGAGAACAAATCATAAAAAAATAGGTTTTGCTTCATTTGACAACAGGAAAGAACATCTTTTTTTGAAATAATAAGAAAATATTTTTCATCAGCGTCATAATGACCTTAGTAAGAGTTCAAATGTTGGGACTTCATGATACTGGAAGCAGGGAAAGTAGGTATGTGATGATTCCAATGAGCCAGGATCCACTGGTGGTGGGACCCAGATGATAGCAATGAAGGAAGAGAAAAGTGGAAGAATGATGGATATATTTTTGCAGTAGAGCCAGCAGAGGATTTCTGGTGGATTAGATGTAGTATGTAAAACAAAAAAAGCCTTAGAATGTTTTCACGTTCTAAGATGTCAACCACGGGAAGGTTATAGTTGACATTTATAGATATGCAGGGGCACAGAGGAGAAGAATGTTTGGGGAAAATCTGAAAATGAGTGAGCAATTCAAGTGGAGAAGTAAAGAAAGAAGTTGAATATATAATCCAGAAAGACATACAAGCTGCAGATATAAAATTATAAACTATCAGTAGATAGATTTCTTTAAGTCATGAGAACAGACATGGGCACTTAAAGTACAGTTATACATACAAAGGAGGCATAATACCTGATTTCTAGGCACTATAATGTTTGGAGATTTTGGAGATGAGGAGAAATAAGCAAAGGATACAGAGAAAAAGCAGCTAGTGAATTAGAAGAAAAGTGCTGAAAGTCAAGTGAAAAAAATGTTTTGGGAAGAAAAATGTGATTGATTTCTGGCAATAGATCAAATTAAAAATCGAAATTGATCATTGGATCTAGTATCATGTGGTTTATTGATGACAAGATATTTCTCAGTGGAACTGTTGAGGTGACTGACTACCTAATTGAAGTCATTTTAATACATGATTGGAAGAGACAAATTAGAGAGAACAATGGGACTTGATAATCAATAATGATTGTCCATAATGAATATAAATTTAAGGAGAGGAGAAAAATAGTGCAGTACCTAGAGGAGAATGAAGTAAGTGGAGATTTGTTTTTCCTTTTAAATTGAAAAAATATATGTCTTTATTAAATGCCATTGAGAATTATCTGATAAGGGGGGTGATAGGTGGTGTTAATGACACAAAGAGTGAGAAGACAATTGCCAGAGTGATGTATTTACATGCTTAAAGAGTGAGAGGGAATGGAAGCACATGCAGAAATGAAAAGGTTGGCTCTAGGACAATGAGAATTTTATTCATATTAATAGGAAGTAAAAAGCGAAGTATACAGATATGGATACACAGAATTGGCGGTAATGGAATTGTCATTTTGTTGATGTTCTCTTCTAATTACTTGAATTTTCTTAGTGACATAGGGAATCAGGTGAAAAATTGAGAATGAGGACTGAAGTCTCACACAAAAAGGAAAAAATGTGCACAAGTTATCTAGGATGGTGGAAATATGAGTGGAAAAGAAAGAAAGATTGCTAGACCTCCCATTTGAGCTTGAGATCTAGTATTTAAATAAGGACAAATCAATGTGGCTGCATATTTTCCTTGAGCCATGTTCAGCTTTGAACTTGGAAATATGGAGTTGGTGAAACTTTAGATTTAACCAGGGCTGTGATTATATAAAGAGAGGGCAATGAAGGAAAGCGCAACAAGTCAATTTCAGGGGCTTCAATTATTTGCATCAAAACTGGCTGCCAAATGTCCTATATCAGCAACTAACAGAATCTTATCCTTGTTTCTGCCTGACAATATGGTTACCATTTTTTTGGCTCTTTTTTAATTCGCTAATCTATATCTTTTCAGCAACTTTCGATTTTAGATGTCATAGCTGGGTCAGGAAACTTTCTCAGGATTATTGGCCCCTGAGTCCCATATATCTTCTTTAAATCAATATATTTTGTTTTTAAGTGGATTATTTTGTGTCTCTGTGGCAAAATTCAAAATTACAAGCATATTACAGTGAAAAGTTTTCCCCATGCCCCACTTCCCATCCAACCTAGAAAGTTTTACCCATACTGTATATATAATCACTCTCATTAATGTAAAACTATGATTTGATTATATTTGTTTTATTTTCAAGAAGGCCCATATAAACTTTTACAGAAAATGACGTTGTAGCTGAATGAAAAATCATTGTACTGAAATCAACCTCCCTTCCTATTAGTTGAATTCCACCCTTTCTGATTATATTAATTTCCTAGGGCTGCTGAAACAAATAACAACAAACTGAGTGAGTTAAAACAACAGAAATTGATTGCTTCATGATTCTGAACCCAAAGCCCAAAATGAAGGTGTTGGGAGAACTATTCTTACTTTAAAGAATCCAGAGAAGAATTTTTCCTTTCCTCTTCCTCTCGACTGATGACTCCTGGAAACCTTGCTGTTCCTTGGCTTGTAAATGCATCATGCTTATCTCTCTGCCTCTCTCTTTCCATGGTCTTTTTCCTTGTATGTGTTTATGTTTCTCCAGATCTTTCTCTCCTTGTAAAGGCAGCAGTTGTTGTATTTAAGAAGGTCCACCATGATCTCCTATGACCTGATCTTAACTTGATTGCATCTGCAAATACTCTATTTTCAAACAAGTTTACATTGCTGATGCCTGGGTTTTGGACTTCACCCTATCTTTTTGGTGATCACACTTCAATCCACAATGCTTAAGGTAATAATCTCCTCCTTCTTATCTAGTTTATTTTTCTTTTTTTGCATGTATGTACAAATATACATATGCATATATGCATAGTAACTGACAAACCTATTTTATATTTTATGCATTTACTTACTTATTTCTATTTGAATGGAGGAAAGTAAGGAAGAAAAAATTTTGCTTTCTTTACTTGGTTCATCTGATTCATATATTATTTCATATTTTGAAGAAGACTGTTGCTGTGCTATTTACGTTCAATCACACTGAATAGCCAATTTTATTTCTTTGAAAAAAACCTGAAAGTATCATTCATGTGTATAGAGACTAATGAGAAAGTGTTCTCTGAATTTTAAGAGAAAATGTTCATTTGGATTTTTTATCTGCAATATTTTATTCTGTAAAGTTGTTTGCCACCATTAGACTCTGGCTTTGTAGTAAAGCCTATATGGAGATATGGTTTTTATTCTACAACCATTTGTTCTTATTGATCACTTGCTATAGGCTGCATGCTCTACAAGGGGTATAAGAAGGGTTAGAACTAAGATTCAAAACATTATTCCCAACTAATTTATCAAAAGAAAACATAAAAAGCTGTCTTGAAAAATTTCTTCATGCTATTGTCCCTTCATCCCCTACCTATTACATATTCCAAAAGGACTTTCATACATTATTCATACATCAGCATCTCTCCCAAAACATTGCATCATTTGGAAATTGTATATTAGTCCATGCCTTTTTGCCTTCCAGTATAGAAGAGAGTACCATTCAGCTTTCTCTTCCTAGAAATGAGCATTGTTGATTTTGAAGAAATGACACTTCAAATTTATATGTTAGATTCAATATGAAAGGGCCAGCAAGGTCAAAGACAGATCTACCAAATGCCCCTGCAGGTTCTGAGCTCACAACTCCAGGGGTTGCTATTCAGGTGGCATAGATGTTAATGAGTACATTAGAGCTGCGCTAATCAACTTTGGGGAAGAAATTGATGCCAGTCCTCTGTTTGTTATCTATTCATGACAAGACAAGTATAAAAATTGAGGATAAGCATCTATAAAATTTTATAACTCTCTCACCAAAGTAATATTATATCAGTTGATGTTAATAATGAAAAAGGCAAGTTGTATTTTATGTGCCTTTTAAATTCATTTTTTCTAATAACCCATTTTATTTTATTTTGCTAAATTATTGATCCACAAAAGTCTGGGTGGCAAAAAAAATTAGTGTTTCCCTTCAAGTAATTTGATGCACACCCATGGTTGAGAAAACAATGACTAGAGTTGGATGTTGTTTGGAGCATTAGTATTCACGGCAAAGAAGAACAGAAGTTGAGGTGGAGAGCTAGGTTGAGTCACTATATTTGAAGGGCCTTGAATGACAATAGATAGATACATGCTCTGTTCTAATAGTGAGGGGGGATTCCACAGATGTTTAATTAGAAGGTAAATTGAGAAAACATGTAGTTAAAATGATTGCCCTGTTGATACTGGATGGAGGAATCACTGGAGATGCTTTCTAGGAGATCACATGCAATATTAAACATTGTTACTTGTCTTTTAGGAATACACCTTCCAGTATTTGTATCTTGATCCAGAATTTCTTTTCAGCTCCATTTCTTTCTCTCTTCTTCCTTCCCATTCCAGTGCCATCACCTCTTCCCATGACCTAGTTCTTCAAATTTAGACATATGAAAGAGCGCTCTAAGCCATTACTTGTGAGAGTTTCTATGGCCTGTTTGCATGACCATGAAAACAGATATCCCTGAAATCTAATCCTGACTCTAGAATTCAGTGTTTGTGTGCCCTTGGGTACTCTAGGTCTTTATTTCTTCATTTCTAAATTTCAAAAGTCTAACACAGTGGATAATTGGGACATATGAAAAATTTAGAGTAAAATACTAAACGCACTCATTTTGAGTGGTTCTTTCTATTATTATCTATGACTTCCCAACCTACTTTCTTGACACTTACACAAATACTGTGATTTATCAATACTACATTCAAATGTGTCTCCATTTATGAAGACTTCTGAGATTCCCCTATTTTTTCCTTTGAAATTCAGAACATTTTGTAGGCCATTTACAGCAGCAATTGTACATATACATACACACACACACACCCCAAAGAAGTGACGTTCCTCCCTGAAGGTGCAATAAAATTCTGACAGACAAGAAGTACACATACACTATGACTAACTTTGAAATCTGAGACAGAAGGATGAAATAAAAGATAGAAATAGCTAAATCCAGCAAATTTAAAATGAATTATGGGACCTAAGTTCAAAAACCTATTCTGGAAGCACTTTGCAAAGAAGGTAATTTACATTGCTTGGCATCAAAGTCCTCATTTTAAAATTGGAATGAAAATAACATATTTGTGTGTGTGTCTGTGTGTGTGCAAGAGAGACAGAGAGAGAGAGGAAGGGAAAAAAATCAGAGAGTTTTAAGTGAAATAGCATGTCCAGACTTTGCCTAATTTCCCACAAAGAGCAAAATTGCATCTAAAATTCCACTGCTCTATTTCCCAAATGTCAGCTGCATCAAAAGAGCTTACAGATGCACAAGTATCTAAGCTCACCTCCAGAGTTTTTGATCCAGAAGTTCTCAAGAATTAGTATTTCTACTAGGTTTCTAGGTGGTACTGATGCTACTGGTCCAGGACCACATCTAAATCTCTTGCTTTAGGTAGGTAATCACTTCAATGTCAATTTCTAGGCTCAGCTCCGAATATGGGGCATGCCCACTTCTCTGTCCTTATAGACACACTGCAGAAGCTTTTCTTTACCTGCAGCCTTCAGAGAAATATGGCCCCTCAGCAGTGATGAAGAGGAAGCATTGCTTCCATCTTCATCATATTACTCCAGATAAATTTTTCTTCCCTGTGCAGATACCTCAGGTACATGACATATACTTTAAACAGAGATTATGTCAATTCACTACTTGATAGCAGGGACATTCTGAGAAGCAAATCTCTCATGCCATATCTCTGCATCAAATTCCTCATTGATGGGCATGACCTGGAAAGGGTATAAGCTCTTTACCTTGGCATTAAACAAGGTAAACATTAAACATTAGTTCCAACTTGTCTTTTCCTTGAGTTCACCACTCCTCTGCTGCAATTGTGCCACATATGAGATTGCATGGCTCTTTGATAATGCAGCACTCACTCTGAGGTGTAAGGAAATAAAATGCATGAGAACAGGAGTTAAAATCCATGACCCTAAGCCAATCAATCAATATATTATTGACTGGGTCAATATATTATTGTTTAAATATATATAATGATTATCAACATATTAAGAATGTGACTCTGCATACATTTTTTACCCATATCTGATTGATAAAGAAACTGAGTCACCTGAAGATGAATGATACCAATCTCATTATATAAGAGATTATAAATGAGCTTCCACCATCATTATGTTTTGATCGACATAAACAGACAAAATGGCTATCTATTACATTTCATTTTCCCTTTTTAATTTTCTTCTTTCTATTCATATTGTGTGCATGAGTATTGAGGGGGTGCATTTACAAAAATGCTGTTCTCTTTATCAAACCTTTCAGCAAACTCTACTTTCCAGGTTGAAAGAGAATAAATTATTCTTTTTTCAATAGGTTGAACTTCATTTTAAATGTTTTTTTAATATGATCCACACATTCTCAGTGACTTGGGGACTGAGAAAAGGGGAAAAGATGCATCTCACCTGAGACTGCCAAGGGATCTAAAATCAGCTCTTTCTGTCTCTCCTAGAGAAGAAAACACAATAGCACTGAGTTCTACCAGCTTGGAGCTCAGTGCCCATTCTGTAAAACTCCATTCTTCCTTCAAAGACTTAAGTGCTGAAAGAATGCTGAGAAGCAATAAAGTAGAGACTTTGGGAAAAAAAACAGAGAAATTTCATGCATGAAGACATTCTCTCACAAATCTATGGGAAGTTACAGTAAAAAATAATTTGCATTTGAGACAGGTCTGAAAGGGAATAGTTACAAGTCAAAAGATAGATGAGAGAAACAAATGGATTGAATTTGTGTATTTCAACATCAAAGTATAATCAAAACTGATAGACTGTGTGGGCAGGGAAACAACCGTCTACTTTTCTTTCCTGAGACAGTGTTTAGAATACAGAGTAAAAAGGAAACCGCATAACATCAGGTCGATGAAGCTGACCCACTCAACGTTTTTCCCATTGCCAAAGTTAATTATTCACTATGTGGGCCACCGTGATTCTGTTTTCACAGGTTCAATCTTTGATTTCACCTCACGTTCCTTCTCTCTCACACCTAATCATCAAACTTTATCATATTCTCTATTTCTTGAACATGGCTTATATATTTAGGCTTTTAATCCTCCTGTGAGCCCCAACTAAACTGCACTTCACTATCTGGATTCAGACCCCATACTCCTCTGATTGTCGTTACTTATGTCTTTCTAACTCTGCCTTTCAACTGCTTGGAACCCTGTTTTATTTCATTTGCAAGATCCCAGGATTTTCTGCTTTTGAATGTGGACTTCAGCTTGTTAGTGGTATCACTAGGATTTGGAAATAATAGACCTGGGTTGAGGTCCAGTGTTCCTTTAGATGAAATTTAGTAGGCTGTTTCTTTTCTTTTCCTTCTTTGTTTTTTTTTTTTTTTTTTTTTTGGCATGGGCAGTCTCTGGAAATCAAACCCAGGTCTCTGGCATGGCGGGTGAGAATTCTACCCCTGAACCACCATTGCACTGCCCTGTAGGCTGCTTCTTCATGAGAAATATTCTAAGTACAAAATACTGAAATCCTTGATTCTGCACACACATTTGTTCTTATGCACATTGCACACACTTGCAGGCATACACATATACATAAAGCAAAGGCTTTAATCCATGGTTGCTGCTCATCAGTGTATTTTCTCCTCATCCCAATATCACAATGGCATTGACACTCAGGCTTGATCAAACAAAATTTCAACACTCATTCCTGCTTGCACAATTGTTAAAGAAAGTGGCCAGGGAGCTCTAATGTCAATGCAGAATCTGACGCAAATGAGCTTTACATGAAAACTATAAATGGGGTTGTGAATTTTGATTGAATTCACAAGCACTGACGTACTACATGTGTTCATTTTGCCTGTTTTCACTGGAAATATTCATTGTCCTGTACCTGCCTCATTTTCTGTAATGAGAAAATTTGGAGATTATATATTTAATGGTGAAAAAGGGACCCAAAAACATTAGGCAGATATGAAAGGCATTTTATAATTAGTCAAACTAATGAGTTACCAACTTATCATATTTTTGGAAAAACTATGACTTTTTGCATATGTCTACCCACTTAGATGTCTATACTTGCAAATGGTTGGAAAACACACTTTAAAATATGTGTGTTTTCAAGTGGTATGTGTATTAAAAAACTTTTTCATGCACCTTTATGTTGGTAGAAATTATTCCTACTCCCCTGGTCTGATAATTAAATAGCTACATATCAGATCACATCTAGTTTGATCAGTAATATCTCCATTATTTTTTCAAGTCTATCTTTTAAATCTCCTTTATAATTTATTATTCTAATTCTTGGCTACAATGAAATCTCATAAATGTCTTCAGCTATGGGCCTCTTATTTTACAATATGAGATTATTTATCCTGCTCTAATCTCTATGCAAAGCTTTAAAAGGATATGAAATCCATCCAAATTTCTCTTTTACTGGAATTGTGATGCGACATTGAGGGCAATGCCTGAAAAGGAGCAGGGGACAAATTGACAATTTTTCTTCTTCTAATCTGAAGTCAAACAGCTTGTGTTTGGGGGATTCCAAAACGTACTCAGTTTTAAAATAAAAATCTACATGTAGGTTTAGAATCATTATTGTGTAGAAAAAGAATATAGGCTTAGGAATTAAAACGATGTATATTTGAAGCCTCCTTGGAATCATGAGGAATTCTAAGGCTCAATTAATCAGAAGTGACATAAGAATAGTTTATATAATCAAAGGAATATGAAAAGAAACTGAAGTCTCAGGAGCAGAAAACTGAGAACTCAAACATCCAGATAAATATGTGTCACTGTCTTCACATGTTTCTTCTTGATGCTTGTCTATTTCTCTTTAAGTGATGCTTTAAATTTCTGTTCTTGCAGAAAATATCTTCAGATGGTGAGGGACATGGACATAAGGTCTTCAATACAGACATCCCAGAAGCATGAAAAACTTCTCTCTCCCAATAGCCATATATTAACCCCAGGGGAAAGCACTCACTTTCCCTGACTGAGTGACATGACCACTCTCGAGCCAATTAGCGCCAAGCATGTTGCATACCGTGAGTGCCCAGGATTCTGTCAAGCACCTACACTTGAGCCTGGAGACCAGGATCTGATGCTAGGATGAGGATATGAAATTCCAAGAAAAAATAAAATCGCTTAACACAAATCACCTCATCCACATGTTATCCCTGCAAAAATTATTCAGTCATGGGGCACCACAGTATTCCCATCTGAAATGTCAAAATAATATTTTAAATGAATAGCAGAAGTCTGCAATATCTAATGATAATTTGGTGCTCATCAAATCCTGAAATACTGGTGTACTATGGTTCTTCATTGAATATGTTCACAACCATATGCAAAAATAACTAAAGCCAATCGAAATGCAAAGTCTGGGCAGTTAGTGAAAATTGTTCCTTAAAGAAGTGGGTGCCTCCTGAAAACTTACACTCCAGTTCATTGTGGTTCATAGATTTAGGTTAGTAAATTTGCTACTACAATATTTCTTGAAAAGCATCAAACCTGTAAATTTAATTTGTCAACTTTTAACAGCTTAACAGACCACTGTTATAGGACAGTAATGGTAACTTGAGATTAAAATACTGTCATATAATTGGGTAAGAAAAACAAAAATGTCGATTTCCTCTTTTATCAGAGAAAGCAAATAGGTTTCCATTTATTATTATTAGTTACCAGGAATTTTGTGTTGAAGAAGACCCTGAGGTTGCATTTTATTAATCTTTCCACTTGAGAGATTTTATAAATAAAGTGGTTTCAATTTTCTCATTTTGTATACAACTCCTGCGTGCCCTTAATGAGAGCATGCAGATACAAGTTGTTTGAATTCCATGTGAAAAATATATTCAATGTCTCTTCAATTTTGACATCATCTTGTTAACTAACAAATGATTTCATTTTAACATTTAAGAATATATTCTAATTAATGAGTCAAGCTGGACTTATGTACACAGGACCTCAATGTGTATGTGTACTCACATTTATTAAAGTGAGTTAAAAAATGGTTTTTTTGGATAAGCAATAAATAACAAAAATGAACACAAAAGCAAAACACCATAAGTGGAAATGCTAAGTACATAACTTAAAGTGAATGAAAGAACATATCTACATAAAATAAACATGACTAGATTAGTTTCTAATGTTACTGAACTGCAGTGAGATGTGTCAACCACACCATTCAAGTTCCTAATATAGAGTTATGGAGAAGAGTAATAAGAAAGTCATAGAACACTATTCAGCAGCATAATATATATCTATTAATGTTTCTCTTTATAAATAAGATTCCGAAAGAGTGTTTTTACATTTCTAAAGGCTAGACCTATCTGAAACCAAACAAGTAGGCCACTGTTCCCACATCTTCAGTCCATATAAATCTTATCCTTTTGCACAGTTTCTCAGTTTCCTCAAGCTAGTAATCATCAGTCTAGAATCATTTCTAGTTAAATATTAAACTGAAAGGCAAAGTAACTAATCTGGCAAAACTGTTTTTTTTTCTATCTTATAAAAGTTATCATCTTTTAAAAAAATGATCCTTGATTCTTCTCCATGACATTACCATTAAAAATGCGGTTTCATAAATGCATGGAACCATCTTCAATGATGCACAACCATAATTTAACAGTGGGTAAAACTTGGTAATGGTATCTAGGAGGTTGGGGAGGGGAAAGTAAGGCTGTACCTTAATTCTTTACAAAAATAAGAATTTAAAATATTTTATAATGTGAAGAAATTACTCTTATGATAATCTTATTGTCCTAGTTTGCTAGCTGCTGGAATGCAATATACCAGAAACAGAATGACATTTAAAAAAGGGGAATTTAATAAATTGCTAGTTTACAGTTCTAAGGCCAAGAAAATGTCCCAATTAAAACAAGTCTATAGAAATGTCCAATCAAAGGCATCCAGGGAAAGATACCTTGGTTCAAGAAGGCTAGTGAAGTTCACGGTTTCTCCCTCAAGTGAAGGGGCACATGGTAAACCCAATCAGAGTCTCTCTCTCATCTGGAAAGGCATGTGGTGAACACAGCATCATCTGCTAGCTTCTTCTCCTGGCTTCCTGTTTCATGAAGCTCCCTGGGAGGCATTTTCCTTCTTCATCTCCAAAGGTTGCCGGCTGGTGGACTTTGCTTCTCATGACTATGTCGTTCTGCTCTACTCTCTCTGAATCTCCCATTCTCCAAAATGTTTCCTCTTTTATAGGACTCCAATAAACCAATCAAGACCCACCCAAATGGGTGGAGACATGTCATCACCTAATCCAGTTTAACAAACACTTTTGACAAAAATCACATCACCCAGGAAGATGATCTGATGATGCTTTAAACACACTGTATTAAATAGGGATTATTCTACCTTTATGAAATGGGATTTTGATTAAAACATGGCTTTTCTAGGGGTCATACTTCCTTCCAAACCAGCACACTTATCTAATGCAGTAAAGTCAGTAAGCAATAATCGGTTTTGAACAGACCTCATGAATTCCACTAAAGTTATTCTACCAGGTAAGATTTAAAGACTAGTTCCAATGTTGGGAGGCTGCAATATTAATATCTTACTTTCAGGGGTATTTTTTGCTTACTTATTGGTCTTTACTACTTAACTGAGAGGTTGTCTCCAAATATCTCTGTGCACCCTTCACGTGCCCTCTCATATGTTAAAATCTGAGCTATGTGCTTAAGGCTGAAAGTTGAGTGAAATAGACAAGGTCCTTGTCCTCCTGCAGTGGCAAGTTGAGAGGGATATCAAGATGACACGTTAAATCATTAATTGCAAATGTGCATTGAAAGAGGATACATAGAGTACTGTAAAAGCATCCAGAAGAGAGACACAATCTTAGGTGGATGTTAACAAAGACCTCTTGGATCCATGAACTGTAACATAAGTATTAACAGTTGTTAGCCAGATGCAGAGCAAAGGAAGTACATTCAAATCATAAGGAAAAACATTAATGGAACCCTAGAAGAAAATGATAATATTGTATTTAATAAATTCAAAGAATATTCCTATAGCTTGAGATGTAGGCAGTAGCCTATGCTTTGTCTGAAGGGAATATTCAGGTTTTGGACAGAAATACAAGCCATTTGATTTTAGACTTTGGTTAATGATTTGAAGGAGAGAAACAATACATCAAAGCACATCTTATGAAAGAATTTTCAAAGCAGTAAGCATGTCCTTACCTCTCTATTTCCACCCAAGCTTAATGCCTCCCATATATTTAGTGCTCAGCTAATTGGGTTGTAAATACAGTTTAATGCATAGAAATGTAAATACTGAAAACTTCTCAAAGGAGTCTTTGTAAAAGCTACAAAGATTAATACTTGGAATGTGTCAAATATCATTTCAAAGAACATAAGTGAAATTCTGAAGATAGCGTTATCTAATTGAAGGCATTTAAAATTAGATTAAAAGCAGGTTTTGAGTCAATTTCACCTTATATCTTGTCCTTTCTTATATTCTTTTCTAACCAGTATTTTGGCATAGTGTGACCAAATTACAGCCAGTAGCTCAAATATAGCCTACGGCCTGTCTTAGCCTGTAAGCTAACAATGTTGTTTTTTTTTTTTCTTTTTTTAAAATAAGTAGATAAGAAAATCAAAAGAAGGATACTTCATAATGTGAAAAATTACATGAAATTAAAAATTCTGTTTCCCAAAATGGTTTTATACAAATACAGCCAGACCCATTCATTTGGGATTTGTCTGCAGCTTTTTACCAGGAAAAGGTTGAGTAGTTGAGTCAGTCTGGTTCACAAGGCTGAAATATTTACTACCTGGCTCTAGACAGAAAAGGTTTGCTGACCTCTGTGGTACGTGGTGTTATAATTAAATCATTTAGGTAACACATCTTGATTTCTTTAGTTATATGTTCCTAGAATCACTTCAATTTAATGTATTTATTTTTCATCTTTTAATAAGGAGGCCCCTTCCTCAGATGTTTTTTTCCCAATTGTCTTCAATGTAAGGATATCATGCTTGGCAAAAATGGCCCTCGTAAATCTAAGAATCATTTTTTTCTTCAATTTCTTCTTCAGAGCCTCTTTCAGGATAAGGTAAAGGGTAAAATTGCCTGCCTTAAAGACCATGAGGCTGTAAGAGCATTGCCTTCTCTGAAACATTCTGAATTATCAGGAATCTGTTATTTTATTTTTCTGCTGCTTCTTTTGTTAAGACTTTGAAATTCACAAGCCAGGTCTCAGTTCAGGAAAGTATAAATGGAATAGTCAGTGAGGACCTGAAAGCATCTTAAGGGAAATCTTTGAAAGGATCACTTGGGCTAATAAAAAAAAGCCCTAGTTACTGCCTTCACCAATGCAATAACCTACCTATGGTTCATCGGCAAATAGCATGTACAAGTATTAACATTCAAGTTAGACACTTTCAAAAGACAGCTATTGGAGTAAGAGGTATGGCAGACAAACTGCAGCACCCCTCTTCACGTTTTAGTTTTCATGAGCATCCGTTCATGTTCAACAATGTTATCCATCATAAGGTTGCAATGAAGAAGACAAAAGTGATAAACACACCTCAAGAGGCATTGAATATGCTGGTTCACTTCCCTTCCTTCTTAGAACTCAGTCCTCACCATGAGTTGTGTGCAGTTGATGGAACAGATATCAGAAATAACTGTGAGTTCCATTGTCAGCTTACTCGATGTTTTTTGGGGGAGGTGGTTCATCCTGCAGGTGGATTAAAAGAGTCTTTTAAACAAGTTTACACCTCTAGAAAAAAGAGAGCTCAACATGTGGTGACAGGGACAGCATCTCCAGGAAACTGATCAGTGGTCTGGCTGGAGAACAGACCTTCATAAGAGTTAGGAAGAATCCATTGAAACCTGGAATAGCAAGCAATGCACAGCTCACAGTCCATGGCCCACCTACCCAGGAGTTCCTTGTTTGATTTCTCAGTCCATAGAATAATTTTTTAAATGAGAAAGAGGCTTCTTTGGTTGATCTGACTGAAATACTGTTTTTTGAATAACACTGTATGTGTTAACAATGTTTACATCTCATGTGACAGAATACAGATTCTGAATTTTGACAGGGAATAAATAAGGTCAGTGTTTGTTGATACCTTATGCTAGAGATACCAACACACACATCAAACCATGATAATATTCAGCATAAAATAATTTGTCTTTTCAATGAGCAGCTGTAGCGATGTAGGCTCTTTTTCCCCCTGAAAAGAACTCATGCTGTTTATAAGGTGGATGTAGACTGCTTGAAATTAATTGAATACACATATACTTATGATTTGATTTAATTTTTTTTTGCCAAACAAAGGTAACTCTCCAAATATAAAGGCAATTATCATAATATCCAATATCAACTAAAACCAAGTATCAAAAGGTATAGTTAAAATATTGTTATTGCTATTATTAATGCTATGTGTACTTTTACACATTAAGTTCACCAGCTCTTTCTTTATGTTAAATCACTATGTATTAAAAGCCTAAATCAATTTCCATTTCATTGTTAGTACCAGCACCTCCTTTTCCGGCATGCAAAATCCTGTATGGTGATGGCTTGCAAAATCCCAGGAGGTCTTGTTGATTTACCATATTGTCTGAACCATCATGAAAATTTGAAAATGGATAGCCCAGGCTCATCTGAAAAGTGTGCATTCTGAATAGGGCTAAGGAAGAAAAATGCTTCCCCGCTATAAGGAACTCCCACTTCCACAGATGTAATAGCCCAAGGCACTGTATTTTGGGAAAAAGAATCTGCCTATCATGGCCACCTTCAGTTTGAATTCAGTAACTTATTTTGGGAATTCTCTTCTCTTGATTTATTAGATGCTCTTGTAACATTTATCATGATATGTTGGCAATGAGTCTATCACTTGATCCCTCCTTCCCATGTGCCTACCATGAACAAAGCAAATAAACATAATAATGTGTAAATGCTACATACTAATTAAGTGAAAGGTGGACAAAATAAAAAGAATGCTAATTATTGCAAGAACATTCTGTAAAATAGAATCAGACACATATAATGATAGAAATTTAATTGTGGCATTGCTGAATCATGGGCAATTGTGGGAGACAGAGAATAGTGAGACCAATTTTCATTGGGGGCTCTCATTGAATAACTGAGGGGGGATCAGAATAGCTCCATCTATCCTTAGGGCATGTACGGCTAGGCCTGAGGAAAGCTATAAAGTAGATGACAGAATTTCTGTTATACTACATGGTTTTACCCTAGGAACGCTATTTTTAACCAAGGAGCCTTCTTGCTCATAGGATTGGAGTACTAAAATATGGGTTGTGTTCTTTCTCACTGTATCCCAATTGAAGTCAAGAAGGGAATAAGCTCTGCAGATTTTTGCATCCAGATTACACATGTTGCTTGAATCTCCCTGGGAAAATCCCACTGCAGAAGGATTCCCTAGGCACTGCTCTGAAACTATTGGAGACAGAGCCCTCAGCATCATCTGACACACCACACCATTTGTCAGGGGCTTCAGGGAAAAATAAAGGGCTGGCCTGAGGAGCATTGATGCAGCTTGTTTTGAGTGACTTCAGAAAGTGAAATGAAGCAAAGGAAATAGAAATTATGAAGCAAGTTTAAAATACTTGGGGTTCAAATGGGAAGAGGTTTCTGTCAGAGGAGCCCCTTACTATTACCTAGGCATTCTTATACTTTAATCAAGGCTTCTGTCAAACATTTGGAAAAAATTCTTTTTTTTCCCTCTAAACTAAAACAGAAAGAATAGGTGTAGGTTAGAATCTCAGTCATCTTCTCTAAAAATGAATGCAGGCATTCATGCCTTCCAGCCTATATGCCCACCAGCCTAAAAATGATTTAGCACTTTTAGTGAGACTTTAAATATACCTAATGAGAGTCATTAATAATATTGACAAAAAATGTGTCTCCTTAAAAACTCCACACTACCAAAGGCTAACCATCCCAAACCAACTCTCTTGATAACTGTGCCTGCTTCAAATCTTCCCTGGAAATAAAGTAAACAAAGAATAAGTAAGCAAATCACCTTTTAAAATCCCATAATATCTCCATCTGTGAAGAAAACAAAATTTAATTATCTCTCTCAATGCATAAACTGCAGAATATTATTAAACTCTTTGACTTACATCCTCTATCCAGAGAAGCATCAGAGGAAGGAACTATGGGCTTGGGAATTATACTGTTTGCACTCTTTTATCAACTTTGCTTTTTAATATCTGGAGTAACTTCCAGATTCTGGGTACCCTGTATCACCCCTCAGAATGTTTACTTCTTCATCTATAAAACTAGAGGAATATAGTTTCCCTTACAGTGAGATGGTGAATATAAATTGTTCAACCATATAAAGGGGTTTACATAATATTAGTTTTCCTTCCCTTTACACTAATAGTGACAACACACACACACACACACAAAGATTTTATGTAGTAAAAAAAGCATTCATGTAGTTTGTTTTAAGCACCAAATTGAAAAACTGCATCACAACTGAGAACATTAAAAGCAGCAAATGTATACCAAAATTTAGAAATGGGTTTGTAAACCTACATTTTTGTCACTTGCATTTGAATTTGGTGTATAACTTATGCAGAATCAAGTACATACTATTAAATGTACATCTCGATGGGTTTCTACATATGTCTGCATCCAATTTACCCTAACCCAAATCAACTGTTTGGAGACACAATGGACAGAGTCCGACATTTCAAGGCCAAATCAATGAAGGATGGAGAGAATGAGAAAACATGGACAGAGACTGTGTTTCCAGCCCTGGGTCTTGGTGTCCATCTCCCAACCTTGAGGGAAACAGCAGCAGTTGGCCTGATCCTTGCCTGGAGGATAGCTGTAGACTGGAGCAACTGGGGGAATCCTCTGCCACAAGTACAGTGGGGGACATAGCCACATATTGAGCCAGATTTTGGCCAGTGAAGTGAGTCAATAGAAATTCCACAGTATCAGCCCCATCCAGTCAGATGTAGCCTGAGAACCAGAAGGTAAAAATCTTCTGAGGAAAGTTTAGTCACTGAACAGTGCCATCTTCTGGGCAGGCCTGAAAGTGCAAAGAAATTGCAGGGCTTTTTGGAACGTCTCCAGACCTTATCCCAGGTTCATTGAAGCTGGTTTACATCCCTGCATAGGAACTAGGTGCTGTTTTGGCTGAGAAATATGAACAACCCATCTATCTAAGCAATGCCCTAAAACAAACCCAGGTCTTACTGGCCAGTGAAAGGCAGAACACCTCTGGTTTGGCTGCTGGCTGGGAAAGTGGAAACCTCTCAGTACCCCAGCCCAAGACCTTTCCACATGGGAGTCTGAAAATCACCAGAAACACTGTGCCCACAGGCAGAGTATAAGCCAATGTGCCCAGTGTCCACACTCTACAGCTAGAGTTGGTGGCTTCCAACATACATGGAGAACTGCAGTCTTGACTATATTGTTGTCTGGTTGGGTCCCAGCCCAATAGGCTGCCACAGCTGAGGATGGGCTGTGTTGTGGGGAAGTGGTAGCCTAAGAGTACCATCTGCTGAGAAGACAAGGAAAGTGCAGCCTGGCAATCTGCTTTTTCTGCTTAGCCCCTAACAGATTTCTGGAAAGGTCTGCACATCCTGTGTGGGGCCCCAACCATGGTTTGGCTAGCACTTACTAACAAACAAGTGTCAAAGGAGATCTTCAATGAAAACTAAACTAACTACAAAATCTTAGATGAACAAGGGAAGTCAACTTTCAAAATAACTTTATCAAGATTTGCTTATGAACCAAAAAACCCACTAAGAAACATGAGGAAGCAAGAAGATATAGCCATGTCAAATGATCAGTTTTAAAAGCTGAAGGAGACACAAAATTTGGGACAACTAATTAAAGATGTTCATACAAATTTTCTAAATAACTTCAATGAGTTGTCTAAAAAAATAAAATATATAAAGAAGACACTAGAAGAGCTTAATGAATTTGAAAGTATTAATAGCAAAAAAAGCAGATCTTGTGGAAATGAAAGATACTGTAAATCAAATAAAAACATGAGAGACACAGAACAGTAAATTTTAAGAGGCAGAAGAAAGAATAAGTAAATTCAGAGCAACTGAATTCGAATGCACAAAAGAACAAATGGTGAAAAAGATGGAAAAATTTGAATTGGATCTCAAGAAAATGATTGACAATACAAAACACACAAATAAAACAATCATCAGTATCCCAGAAGGAGTAGAGAAGAGTAAAGGGCTAGGAAGATTATTTGAGGGGATAATTGGGGGATTCTTCCCAACCTTTACAAAAGACATAAATATGCAAATTAAAGAATCCCAATGAATTCCAAATAGATTAAACCCAAACAGACACTCCAAGACACATGCTAATCAAGTTGTCAAATGCTGAAGAGGAGTCTTGGAAGCAAGTGAAAAGTGATTCACCACATACAAGGGAAGTCACATAAGATTAAATGCTGACTACTCATCAGGCACTATGGAGGCAAGAAGGCAGTACTATGACATGTTTAAGATTCTGAAAGATAAAAAAATTTTAGCCAAGAATTCTTTTTTGAGCAAAGCTGTCCTTTAAAAGTGAGGGAGAATTTAAAATTTTCACAGATAAACAAATTCTGAGAGAATTTGTTACTGTGAGGCCCAACCTATAAGAAATACTAAAGGGAGTTCTGTCAGCTGATAAAAAGAAAGGAGAGAGAGAGAGATCTGGGGGAGGGACAAAAGTGAAAAGTTTTAATAAGAGTATCTTAAAAGATAAAAAGAGAGGAAAAAAATAGATCTAACAAATATAAAACAAAGGATAAGATGGTTGAATCAAGAACAGCCTTTACATTGATAACTTTGAATGTTAACAGATTAAACTCCCCAATTAAAAGACAAAGATTGGCAGATTGAATTAAAATATGATCCTTCTATATGCTGTTTGTAACAGACTCGTCTTAGGCCCAAAGATACTACTAAGTTGAAAGTTAAAAGAATGGAAAAGCTATTCCATGCAAGTTGTAAACAAAATACATCTGGGGTAGCTATACTAATATCAGACAAAATAGACTTCAAATATTAAGATGTCATAAAAGACAAAGAAGGACACTATGTATTAATAAAAGGGGAAATTTTCCAAGAAGAAATAACAATCATGAATTTGGATGCACCCAATTGACCAGTTGAGTCAAACACTGGAAAAACACTGACCAGTGAGTCAAACATGGGAAAAATAGAAGGTAGCAATAGATGTTTCTAAAAGAACAGTGGAATACATCAACACAGTACTCTCTTGTATAGATAGAAAAATCAATAAGGAAATAGAGAACCTAAACAATATGATAGATGAATTAGACCTAATAGATATAGATGGATTATTGTACCTCAAAACACCAGGATATGAATTCTAGTCAAGTGCTCATGGAACATACTCCAGAATAGATCACATGCTGGGGCACACAATAGGTTGTAATAATTGAAATTATTCAAAGCACTTTCTTTGTTCATAATAGAATGAAGCTGGAAATCAACAACCACTGAAGAACTGGAACTTTTGCACATATGTGGAGATTAAACAACACAATTTTAAACAATCAGTGTGTCAAGGGAGAAATTGCAAGAGAAATCAGTAAATATCTGGAGATGAATGTAGATGAGCATATCAAAACCTATGGGATGCAGTGAAGACAGTATTAAGAGGGAAATTTATAGCTCTAAATGCCTATATTAAAAGAAAGAGCTAAAACCAAAGAGCTAACTGAACAACTAAAGAAACTGGGGAAAGGGCAATAAACTAACCCTGAAATAAGTAGAAGAAAAGAAAAATAAAAAATAAAGAATAAAGTGAAAATAAATTAATTGGTGAGCAAAAATCTGTGGAGTATTAATAAAATGAAAAGCTGGAATTTTGAGAAGAGCGCCAAGATTGACAAGCCCTTAGCTAGAAAGACAAGTCAGAAAGAGGGATGATGCAAATAAATAAAATCAGAAATGAGATATGGGTCATTACCGGGGACCCCAAATAAATTTTAAAAAAGATCACATGTGAATACTATGACCAACAGTTTCCCAACAAACTAGATGACTTGGATGAAATGAACACTTACCTAGAAACACACGAACAACCTATACCAGCTTGAGAAGGCCTAGAAGACCTCAACAAACCAATCACAAGTAAAGTGATGCAATCAGTCATCAAAAAACATCCCTGCAAAGAAAAGTCCAGAGCTAGGTGGCTTCACAGGGGAATTTTATCAAACACTCCAAGAAGAACTAACACCATTCCTACACAAACTTTTCCCAAAAAATTGAAGAAAAGTGAACATGACCTAACTCATTTTATGAAGCAAACATCACTCTAATACCAAAACCTGATAAAGACTACAAGAAAGAAACACTGCAGACCAATCCCTCTAATGAATATAGATACAAATCCCTCAATACAATACTTGAAAATCAAGTCCAATAGCACACTAAAAGAATTATACACCACAACCAAGTGGGGTTTATTCTATGAATGCAAGGGTAGTTCAATACAAGAGAATCAATGAATGTTGTGCAATACATTAATAAATTGAAAGCGAAAAATCACATGATCATCTCAACTGATGCAGAAAGGGCATTCAAAAATATTCAGTGTCCTTTTTTGATAAAAACATTTCAAAACGTAGGAACTGACTGAAACTTCCTGTATTCATTTGTTAAGCTGCTGGAATGAAATGTATCAGAAGTGGAATGTCTTTTCAGAAAGGAATTTAGTAAGTTGCAAGTTTACAGCTCTAAGGCCATAAATACATCCTAACTAATGTATCCAGAGAAAGATACATTGGTTCAAGCAAGGGTGATCTGCACATGGCTGACATCTACTGGTCCTTCTTCCCAGTTTCTTTGCTTCCAACTTCTGATTTCAGTGGTTTCTTCTTTAGGTGTCTGTGGTCATTCACTTAATTTCAGTGGTTTCTTCTTTAGGTGTCTGTGGTCATTCACTTAGCAACTCTGGGTCAGAACTCTGGGTCTTATCTCTGAGCTTAGCATCTGCTAGGGGCAGAGATTTCTTCTCTTCAGGTTCTTGCTATGTCTGTGAGTCCTTGCTCAGCACTTGATCTATTTATGTCTTGATCTCCAAACATTGATATCAGCTCTTTGTCAATTCAGAGCTCTCTCCAAAATATTTCCTCTTTTAAAGGACTCCAGTAAAGTAATTAAGATACACCTGGAATAGGTGGAGTCACATCTCCATCTAATCAAAAGTCACACTGACAATTTGGCATGCCACATCTCCATGGAGATAATATAATCAAAAGTTTCTACCCTACAATATTGAATCAGAATTAAGGCTGGTCCCACTAGATTGGATCAGGATTAAAACATGGCATTCATGAGAATTCTTCCTTTGCTCTTATTGTCATTTAGGATCTTCCCTTGGTTTTTATGATGGTGGGGTTTGTTTGGATTGTTTCTTGATTTGTTTTTGGAATTCAGAAATTTAGAGAAAAATCATGCAGAAAGTAGAGTTCCCCAATACTCCCTCCCACCCACACACACGCAATTTTCCCTATTATTAGCACTTTACACTTGTGTGATACAATGTTACAACTGAAGCAATGTCATTATAATTATTCTATTAACTATGGTCCATAGTTTGCAGTAGGTTTTACTGTTTACGTCGTACCATTGTATGAGTGGTTTTTTTTAAATTTGTCCTAGTAACATCCACCTAAATTTTCACTGTTTAGCCAAAATTAAATATATATTTCAGTGGTGTTAATTACAATCACAGTATTGTGCCATCATACTTGCCATCCATTGCCAAGATGTTTCCATCACCCAAAACAGAAACTCTATATTAATTAAGCATTAATTCCCCATTTCCTACTGCGCCAAGATTCCTGGTAATCTGTATTCTTATTTCTGTCTCTATTATTTTACTTATTTTAATTATCACTATCAATTAAGTCATATAATATCTGTCCTCTTATGTCTGATTTGTTTCACCCAACATGATGCCTTCATTGTTTGCTTCTTTTTTGGTCTTTATTTATTTGTGAATTGAGCATATTTGCTATGACCTTCCAGAATCGGTTTATCCAATCCTTCAGTCTCCGTTCAATTTATTCTAATTGAATTCCAACTTACATGTGATTCATTGCTAGCTCTGCTCTCTGTTCCACCATTTCTACTTGAGAGTTCTTCCTGTTCTCTTCCCAACCCTGCTCTCCAGTTCCTAATTGACTTTTTCTATAAGACAGTACCTCTTATTCATCTTAGGTATAAGGGAATTGCAATAAATGTATTATTTATCTAGTCTAAATTTGCATTAGAGTATGCTTCTTCCAAATGTTTAAAAGCATGGAAGGGCAGCTTCTAACCTTGCAGATGTGAGTAGCGAAATTTTATAAAGGTTAAAAACCTTACTCCCAATCAATTGAACTACTAGTAGTATAGATAGAATTGGAATCTAGACCTTTAAGTCCTAAATAATCTCCATTCAACTTTCCTCTCCATTCTTACTTCTGAAGTGCTTTATTCTTTATACTCTGCTAATCTAAAGTGAACTGTTGACTATTCTCCAAAAGGTCAATCTTACTTTTGGCCTTTGCAAGCTGCTTCCTCAGTTGAAGTGACCATCACACCCTCTCTTTCCTAAGTTTTATTCTGTTTTCACTTACAGTTACTTTTTCTCCTCCTCTTATTGGCCTTCCAGATTGTTCCTTTTGCTGAGCTTCAGAAGAAACTGATACTTACCATTTTCAGATAGTTTATCCTTCCCCACATTCTAAATTAGTTATTTGTCTATTCCCACCAAAATCCTCAGAATACCTTAAAGGGAGGGACAATTATACAATTTTTATTTTGCTTTTACTATCTTCACTTTTAAACATTGAACATAACACCTAGTAGGTATTCAATAAATAAGATGGGATAAGAAACATCCAATAAAACAAAGCTACAGAGATCCTAAAATCTCAACAAAAGTTCAGATGCATTCCCTTGTCTTTAATTCTTGACTACCTGCAGAGAAAGTAACCAAAAGCTCAGTTGGAAATGTGTTCTCTACTTTCATTCTTGAGTACCCAGTTCTTTGACTATTTCTCCTCCTTGAGCCTTTATAAAAATGCCTTGTGTGTTCTCTCCTTTCCTCAGCTGTATCTGGGTAGAAATCCTGAGAGTAGAGCAATAAATCACCTTTATACTCAGTGCAGCATTTACCCTCTGCTCTTGATTAAGGGCATGTATTTCCCTAGATTTCTGTCCCACTGACAAATAGGGTTTATGGCAATGCCTCTGTATAATTACCTATGTGAAGTAATTAAAATATTTGACTTCAAAATCAAATTATAAAAGCAGTTCTATCAGCACTCTATAATTTTTATTATATTGATGGCTATATGCAAGATACACTTGCAGCTTATTAGAAAAAAAAAACAGCTATCATTTATTGAGCATCTACCAGGCATTAGTTCCTATACTTAGGTTTTTTTATGCTGTAGCTTGTTAAATTCACATCCCACAACTATGAAGTAGATGTCATTACACCAATATTATATAGATGAGAGAAATACAATCCTGCAAAATAAAGAAAGTTGTGGACTGTCCCATAGCTAGGAGGGATAGGCTGGGTTTGAATACAGGCTATGTGATTCTAGATCCCTTGTACTAACTAAATTATGTCATCCTGCCAATGAAAGCAGACACTGTTTGTCTGCTTTGACCTGTGCTTTTATGGACTGGCAATCATTTGTTTAAAATCATCCAATGGATGAATCAGTTGAAGAAGAATATAAACTGGAATTTTTATTTTCTAGCACACAGGTTTGGATGGTTAGAGAATGAGTGGCTATATTTAAATATGAATGAATCATCAAGCTTTAAAGATAAATAGTATTAAATAACTGAATGACCTTGAATTCTTTTGCAAGGTATATTAGATATAAATTATATATAAATAATAATACATATATTATTCATATAGAAGAAGGGTAATAAATGTCTTACAAGCTAGCAATCAATATAAATACCCAAATGGAATCCCTTAGTATCCCAGGAGATATTTTTACACTTTCAAAATAATATAAAATGAGAAATGAAGCACAGGTATTTGGGGTAACTTCGATATTTGACATCACTGATAAGCTGCTAAGTACTTAGATGCCCAGCTTCTATTGGTCTGATGAGCCCAGTGCCTCCATTTCCACAATGAAGGCTGGCTCCTACCTAAAGTATGTTAGGTAAAAGGTCCACAGAAATTTCTTCTTGTTTTCTTCAAACTTTATTGCCTGTCTGTGAAGACATTTGTTTCTCTTTCACTCACTGCTATGCAAATGATTATAGTTGGAGATAAAGCCATAATGCCATTTATGACTTTAATAGAACACATAAAACTAACCACATGAATGAAAGTCATTCCCTTATCAGTGATTACTAGGAGGAACTGACCCACTACTGCCTTTTATTTTTACTTCAAAATAATTTAAGAGAAAGAGATTACTCTTGTTTACCTTTTGGTTTGAAATCTCCGTTGTCTAACAGGAATGTCTTATATCATAAAGACCCAGGTACATGCAGATACACACACATACACACACACCATCATTGGGTGGGATCACCCACTCTGCTCTGACCTGACAGTGGCACAGCGTTCAGGGTTTGGGAGGAGGATGAATGCTTCCCTGCCCTAAAGTGTAGATGTTGGGGGGCTTGAATAAAAGGGTGTAACATCTAGACAGAGGATCAATAAAGAAATAGAGAATCTGAATATTACTATAAAGGAGCTAGACTTAACAGACATTTATAGGACATTAAATCCCACAACAGCAGGATACACTTTTTCTCAAGTGCTCATGGATCATTCTCAAAAATAGACCATATGCTGGGCCACAAAGCAAGTCTTAACAAATTTAAAAAGATTGAAATCATACACAACACTTTCTCGGATCATAAAGGAATGAAGTTGGAAATCAATAATAGGCGGAATGCCAGAAAATTCACAAATACGTGGAGGCTCAACAACACACTCTTAAACAACGAGTGGGTCAAAGAAGAAATTGCAAGAGAAATTAGTAAATACCTCGAGGCAAATTAAAATGAAAATACAACATATCAACACTTATGGGATGCAGCAAAGGCAGTGCTAAGAGGGAAATTTATTGCCCTAAATACCTATATTAAAAAAGAAGAAAAGGCAAAAATGCAGGAATTAACTGTTCACTTGGAAGAACTGGAGAAAGAACAGCAAACTAATCCCAAAGCAAGCAAAAGGAAAGAAATAACAAAGATCAGAGCAGAAATAAATGAAATTGAAAACATGAAAACAATAGAGAAAATCAATAAGACCAGAAGTTGGTTCTATGAGAAAATCAATAAGATTGATGGGCCCTTATCAAGATTGACAAAAAGAAGAAGAGAGAGGATGCAAATAAATAAGATCAGAAATGGAAGAGGAGACATAACTACTGACCTCACAGAAACAAAGGAGGTAATATCAGGATACTATGAACAACTTTATGCTAATAAATACAACAATTTAGATGAAATGGACGGGTTCCTGGAAAGACATGAACAACCAACTTTGACTCAAGAAGACATAGATGACCTCAACAAACCAATCACAAGTAAAGAAATTGAATTAGTCATTCAAAAGCTTCCTAAAAAGAAAAGTCCAGGACCAGATGGCTTCACATGTGAATTCTACCAAACGTTCCAGAAAGAATTAGTACCAATTCTCCTCAAACTCTTCAAAAAAATCGAAGTGGAGGGAAAACTACCTAATTCATTCTATGAAGCCAACATCACCCTCATACCAAAACCAGGCAAAGATATTACAAAAAAAGAAAACTACAGACCAATCTCTCTAATGAATATAGATGCAAAAATCCTCAATAAAATTCTAGCAAATCGTATCCAACAACACATTAAAAGAATTATACATCATGACCAAGTAGGATTCATCCCAGGTATGCAAGGATGGTTCAACATAAGAAAATCAATTAATGTAATACACCATATCAACAAATCAAAGCAGAAAAATCACATGATCATCTCAATTGATGCAGAGAAGGCATTTGACAAGATTCAACATCCTTTCCTGTTGAAAACACTTCAAAAGATAGGAATACAAGGGAACTTCCTTAAAATGATAGAGGAAATATATGAAAAACCCACAGCTAATATCATCCTCAATGGGGAAAAATTGAAAACTTTCCCCCTAAGATCAGGAACAAGACAAGGATGTCCACTATCACCACTATTATTCAACATTGTGTTGGAGGTTCTAGCCAGAGCAATTAGACAAGAAAAAGAAATACAAGGCATCAAAATTGGAAAGGAAGAAGTAAAACTATCACTGTTTGCAGACGATATGATACTATACATCGAAAACCCGGAAAAATCCACAACAAAACTACTAGAGCTAATAAATGAGTACAGCAAAGTAGTAGGTTACAAGATCAACATACAAAAACCTGTAGCATTTATATACATTGGCAATGAACAAGCTGAGGGAGAAATCAAGAAACGAATCCCATTTACAATTGCAACTAAAAGAATAAAATACCTAGGAATAAACTTAACTAAAGAGACAAAAAACCTATATAAAGAAAACTACAAAAAACTGTTAAAAGAAATCACAGAAGACCTAAATAGATGGAAGGGCATACCGTGTTCATGGATTGGAAGACTAAATATAGTTAAGATGTCAATCCTACCTAAATTGATTTACAGATTCAATGCAATACCAATCAAAATCCCAACAACTTATTTTTCAGAAATAGAAAAGCCAATAAGCAAATTTATCTGGAAGGGCAGGGTGCCCCGAATTGCTAAAAACATCTTGAGGGAAAAAAACAAAGCTGGAGGTCTCGTGCTGCCTGACTGTAAGGCATATTATGAAGCCACAGTGGTCAAAACAGCATGGTATTGGCATAAAGATAGATATATCGACCAATGGAATCGAATAGAGTGCTCAGATATAGACCCTCTCATCTATGGACATTTGATCTTTGATAAGGCAGTCAAGCCAACTCACCTGGGACAGAACAGTCTCTTCAATAAATGGTGCCTAGAGAACTGGATATCCATATGCAAAAGAATGAAAGAAGACCCATCTCTCACACCCTATACAAAAGTTAACTCAAAATGGATCAAAGATCTAAACATTAGGTCTAAGACCATAAAACAGTTAGAGGAAAATGTTGGGAGATATCTTATGAATCTTACAACTGGAGGCGGTTTTATGGACCTTAAACCTAAAGCAAGAACACTGAAGAAGGAAATAAATAAATGGGAGCTCCTCAAAATTAAACACTTTTGTGCATCAAAGAACTTCATCAAGAAAGTAGAAAGACAGCCTACACAATGGGAGACAATATTTGGAAATGATATATCAGATAAAGGTCTAGTATCCAGAATTTATAAAGAGATTGTTCATCTCAACAACAAAAAGACAGCCAACCCAATTACAAAATGGGAAACAGACTTGAACAGACACCTATCAGAAGAGGAAATACAAATGGCCAAAAGGCACATGAAGAGAAGCTCAATGTCCCTGGCCATTAGAGAAATGCAAATCAAAACCACAATGAGATATCATCTCACACCCACCAGAATGGCCATTATCAACCAAACAGAAAATGACAAGTGCTGGAGAGGATGCGGAGAAAGAGGCACACTTATACACTGTTGGTGGGAATGTCAAATGGTGCAACCACTGTGGAAGGCAGTTTGGCGGTTCCTCAAAAAGCTGAATATAGAATTGCCATACGACCCAGCAATTCCATTGCTGGGAATATACTCAAAGGACTTAAGGGCAAAGACACAAACGGACATTTGCACACCAATGTTTATAGCAGCGTTATTTACAATTGCAAAGAGATGGAAACAGCCAAAATGTCCATCAACAGACGAGTGGCTAAACAAACTGTGGTATATACATACGATGGAATATTTTGCAACTTTAAGACAGGATAAACTTATGAAGCATGTAATAACATGGATGGACCTAGAGAACATTATGCTGAGTGAGTCTAGCCAAAAACTAAAGGACAAATACTGTATGGTCCCACTGATGTGAACAGACATTCGAGAATAAATTTGGAATATGTCATTGGTAACAGAGTCCAGCAGGAGGTAGAAACAGGGTAAGATAATGGGCAATTGGAGTTGAAGGGATACAGACGGTGCAACAGGACTAGATACAAAAACTCAAAAATGGACAGCACAATAATACCTAATTGTAAAGTAATCTTGTTAAAACACTGAATGAAGCTGCATCTGAGCTATAGGTTTTTGTTTTGTTTTGTTTTGATTTTACTATTATTACTTTTATTTTTGTCTCTATATTAACATTCTATATCTTTTTCGGTTATGTTGCTAGTTCTTCTAAACCGATGCAAATGTACTAAGAAATGATGATCATGCATCTATGTGATGATGTTAAGAATTACTGATTGCATATGTAGAATGGTATGATTTCTAAATTTTGGGTTAATTTCTTTGTTTCCGTTAATTAAAAAAAAAAAAAGAGAGAGAAGGGGTAATTGGACCTGAAGGGATACAGACTGTACAACGGGACTGGATATAAAAACTCAGAAATGGACAGCACAATACTACCCAATTGTAATGCAATTATGTTAAAACACTGAATGAAGCTGCATGTGAGGTATAGGTTTTTAGTTTTTTGTTTTTCTTTCTATTATTGTTTTAATTCTTATTCTGTTGTCTTTTTATTTCTTTTTCTAAATCGATGCAAATGTACTAAGAAATGATGAATATGCAACTATGTGATGTTATTAAGAATGGAATGATTTCTAATTGTTTTGTTAATTCTTTTTTAATTAATAAAAAAAAAGAATCAGAAAAAAAAAAGTATTTAAACCTTAAGCCCTCTAGCCTCCTATATTCTGGAGCAGCTAGAAGGAAAAATATGAGAGGATCATATGGTAGCCCATGACAGACTCTGGGATCTGTCCTGTAACTACTTGTGGAAGAGTACATTGAAAACTATTGCTTTTTTATTTCTTTGCTTTGTGTATATGTTACACTACACAATTTTAAAAGTTAAAAAAACTTAGAGTCCTCGGCTTAAACCTGTGTCCAGATGAGGCCTTTGCATTTGGAGCTGAATGAAAGTTGGCCAGCCTTGGAGGGAACCCTTTACCAGAGAAACCCCAAGCTTGGCCTGCAAGAGTGGAGACCTGCCAGTCCCCACCAGTGTCAGGAGCCTGCACTCCCCACCCCTTCCCAGGGTGCCTGGGACATCATGAACAAGGACAGCCCTCCCGAGGGCCAGGCCAGAAGTGCCAAGCCAGATGCTAGGTGCTGCCAGGGGCACGCCCTCCAGCTTCCTGCTGTAACCTGGTCCAGCCTGGTGTGTAAGCTGGTCCCTGGCAGGCCAGGTGGGGACACAGGTGCAAGTGTACCCCAGAAAGGGTGCCATGCCCATGCTGACTTTGTTCCTAGCTGTGAGCCAATTGTTTACCCAAACATGGGCATCCTATGTGGCACTGCATCCAGCCTTTCTCCTGTAAGTCCCATATCCACCTTTGTTCCTGGATGCAGCCCAGCCTCTGACAACCTTGGGGTATGAAAACAAGCACTACCTCTCTGCCTCGGGTCCTGATGATGCTCCCATTCTCCACCTTCAGGTCGAAGGTTAGGTGTGTGGCAGGAAATGACTTGTCCTTTACTGATGGGACTTGGAGGAGGGTCACGCATTGTCCAGGGGCCTGTACGTGGCTTGGGGTAGCACCTGTGGGCAGGGGCCTTGTTTCCTGGCTGCTGAGGTGGTCAGATGGAGGAATTGGGATAGCAGTGACTGGTAGAACATCCCAAGGACCGCAGTCTGGTGGCCTAGGGGAGGCCACCATTCAACCCTCTCACTTCATATGAGAAGAGGAATTTGAACCTCAAATACTAATGCTAGTAGGATCTAGGTTTCTACATTTTGTCAGTCCATGGAATGTGAATGGTAGTTCCTTTAATTTGCATTTTTCTGATGGAAATTAGCAGAACATTTCTTCTGTTCCAAGTTCACAAAACTATTTCCTGTATTTTTTTCTATTAACTATTACTTTACTATTCATATTTAGGTCTTTAGTTCATCTAGAGACTATCCTTGAGTGTGCACGTTAAATAAGGATCTATTTTTCTCCATTGAGTGAGCTCATTTTCTCAACACCTTCTAAATAACCCATTCTTTTTTTTTTGCCCTTTGTTAATTTTTAGAACAATACTGGTAACATGTTGTATTAGTTTGTTAATGCTGTGGGAATGCACAGAAATGGAATGGCTTTTAAAAGGGGAATTTAATAAATTAAAAGTTTATCATTCTAGTGCTGAGAAAATGTCCAAACTAAGGCACCAATGAGAGGTTGTCTTCATTCAAGAAAGGTTGATGCCCTGGCGTTTCTGGTGGCAATGTCCCCAGTCCACAATGAATGGAGGTGGTATAAGGTGCAACAATTGAGGAATGGAAGGAGGAACTATGATGTATTCATACAATGGACTACTGAGTGGCCAGCTGCAAGAGGAGATGAAGTTGTGAGGCATGCAACTGGGTGCATGAGCTTTAAGAGCTGTATGTTGAATGAAATGTCAGGAATAAAAAGACAAATATTATCATGCTTCAATCAAATGGATGAACTATAATATAAAAATTCAGTGAACTAAAGTCAAGAGCATTGGTTTTCAGGTTGGGTCTTATTGTAAAGGGTCCTAGATTGTACGCTCTTACAGCAGTCACATATACTCAGGAGGTGTAACTGTTAATTCTGAATTCTGAGATACTGAGCTATTTGTATATAACATGTTCCTTCCCAGAAACTTTGGATGCATATGTGACACCTCAGACTCATAGAGCTCTGAAGCTATGAAAGTCAGCACTACCCCATACAGGAACCACTTAAAAAGTTGAAAAGTGATCAGAAATCAAGTAGAGATATGAATGAAGTTGAACTGGGTAGGACTAATGTTTTTAAAAGACCAGGTAAAGGATGATATCATCCACATTTAAAAACTTCAACTTCTGTGTGAGACTAACAGGAGAGATGTTTATTTGGTGTAAAACTTACATTTAGGGTAGTGCATTTCCTAATTTAACTTTTATGATCAGTTTAGTTGAATACCATAAGTATAAGAAACCGTGAATAGGGTATGAGATTTTGTTGGTTTGTCCAGGTTGGTGTGATGCCCCAATAAATCCCAGAGTGAATAAAGACATATTTGCAAAGGTCCCTGGGGGAATAGAAAGAAAGGAGGAGATATTTAACTTCCCTGTTTGGAGAATTTCTGATATTCTTACAAGCAGTAGGGACAACCAAATCCATAGGCTGAGCCCTCATTCTTGGGGTTCGTTCCTATGAAACTTATTTTTGCAAAAGATAGGCTAAGCCTACCTAAAATTAGGTCTGAGTCACCCCAGAGGACCTCTGGCTGCTCTGATGTGGCCTGTCTCTCTAAGCCAACTCAACAGGTGAACTCACTGCCCTCCATCCTACGTGGGACATGACTCCCGGTGGTGTAAATCTCTGTGGCAACATGGGACAGAAAGCCCAGGATAAACTGGGACCTGGCATCAAGAGACTGAGAAAGCCTTCTTGACCAAAAAGGGAGAGGAGAGAAATTAGACAAAATAAAGTTTCTATGGCTGAGACATTTCAAACATTGGAGAGGTTATCCTGGAGGTTATTCTTATGCATTATATAGATATCTCTTTTTAATTTATGGTATGTTGGAGTGGTTGCAGGGAAGTGTCTGAAACTGTTGAGCTGTATTTCAGTGGCCTTGTTTATTGCAGATGATTGTATAATGATATAACTTTTACAGTGTGACTGTGTAATTGTGAAAACCTAGTATCTGATGCTCCTTTTATCTAGGTTATAGACATAAGCAAAAAATAGGGATAATTAATAAATAAATAATAGGGAAGACAAAGGATGAAATAAATTGAGTAGATGGAAATACTAATGGTCAAAGGGAGGGAGGGGCAAGGGGTATGGTATGTGTAAGTTTTCTCTTTATTTCTTTTTCAGTGATGCAAATGTTCTAAAAATGATCATGGTGATGAATACACAACTATGTGATTGTATTGTGAGCTATTGATTGTACACCATGTATGGAATGTTTGTATGTTAAGATTTATCAATAAAAATATTTACAAAAAAGAAAGAAAGGCTGATGCCAACCGGAACACCTCTGTCACATGGGAAGGCATGTGGCTCAAATCTGCTGGTCCCTTGCTCCTGGCCTCCGTGCTTTCAGCCTCTGTTTCCTATGGAGGGGTTCCTCACTCGGCCATCTGTGGGCCTTCACTTAGCTCCTCCAGGACACAATTCTAGGTTCTGGCATTCTTAGCATCTCATGGGAAGGCACATGGCGACTTCTGCTGGGCCCTGCATCTCTAAATGTTGGGATTTAGAAGCAGCTCTGAAGCAACTGTTCTCCAAGCATCTGCAACAGCTCTGAGCTTTCTTCAAAATGTTTCCCCTTTTAAAGGACTCCAGAAAACTAATCAAGACCCACCTTGAATGGGCAAAGTCACATCACCATCTAATCAAAAAGTCATACCCACAATCGGGTGTGTCACTGCTCTGTGGGCATAATCTAATCAAAACCTTCCACAACAAAAAGTTATATATTTTTCTCTGAGTACACATTATACTGAATTTCATAGGTTTAAGAATGAACTGCTTTGCTTTTCATTGCTTTATAAAATAGCCTGTAATTTTCTGTCTAATGTCATTTTTCATTCAAAGGTTATCCGAACAGTGCTTCTTAAATCCGAATAGTTTAGGAGATTTTTGGTCAACTTTTTATTAGGTATTTCTAGTTTCGATAGTTTATTCTGTCGATAAAATGCGTATCTTAAAATAGTTGTATTGCTTATGTCCAAATGTCTGAACAATTTTTCTGGCATCCCCCAAATGTGTAAGTTTTTCCATATATCTGTCAAATCATTTATTAATTGAATAGTTCGGTTCTCCCATGTCTGTCCTTATGTTTTTCAAGCTTCATCTGTTCCGGATCTGGGGGATCTGCGTATTAAAATCTCCCACTACATCGGTATTTCTATCTAGTTCTATTATTGTTGTTGTTGTTTAGTTGCCGCTTGGTTGGGGACACAGAGGCACTTCTGACCGCCTGGCTAGGCTGCAGGGACCTGGGCTCGCAGGGTGAACGTCGCGGAACAGAACCACCGAGTCCCCCTGGCCGCCCGCCGCCTAGAGTGGCTGCGCCGGCCCCGGCGGGGCGGGACTTCCGGGACTCTATAGGCCCGGGGACCGAGTCGCCCTGGCTCTGCGGCACCGCGCGGCCGGGGTAGGAGGTGAGTTCGCGGAACGAAACCTCCAGGTCTCGGATCTAGCGCCGGCGTGACCCCGCTGACCCCGCGCGTGTGTGAGGGTGTGGGCGCGGGGAAGACAGGCGCTGCTCGTCCTGGGGTGGGGGTCGGTGTGCAGTCTGCCGGGGTTACCCTCCGCAGGGGTGTGCAGCAGGAGGCCGAGCTGGACGGGCCGAGAGCTGCAGAACCCCGCCCCGGGGCTTCGGCGTTGACCGAGGGCGAGCGCTGCCACAGGAACTCAGAGCGATGGGGCAGGCGTGCGGATTAAGGTGGAGGAAGGGGGTCCAGAAATTCGATGCGAGCGGCAGAGCTGCACAGAGCCGGGTGAGGAATGGTGTCACACTCGACTCGAAACGCCCTTCCCGGGAGGCTCCATATAGGATGAAGAAGGGGCTCTGGGGACGGAGAGGGGTTCGGAACCTGTTGTCGTTCATGAAAGTAGAACAGGCTGTCGGACTTCCCAGTTCTCTGTCTGCACAGCATGAGGCCGAGCCCTTAGGAGAATCTGCATCCGTGCTCATTCAGGTTGTTGGCAGAATCCGGTTCCTGAGATCTCGGTTTCGTTGCTGGCTATTAGCTGGGGCCCTGGCAGTTCCTAGAGGCCTCTCTCGGCCCTTACTTGTGGCCCCTAAATTTCAGAGTTAGCAATTGCATGAATCTTTCCCTGTCTTGGAATCTCTCTGACTACCCCTCTGCTATGTCTCTTCAGCCACATCACCTCTGCTTTTAAGGGGCCATGTGATTGGACTGGGTCCATCCAGGTCAGTAACTTTAATTCCTTTTGCAAGTCCCTTTTACCTTGTAGTGTAACATATCCACAGGTTTCAGAGACTTAAGATATGGGCATGATGGGAGGGGCATGGGTCCTGTGTCCTAAGAAAGGGCAAGGGGAGAGATCCCCCAAGGTCCCACATATTGAGGTGAGAAATTAACTTAGAACATAGTTTACTAAAATTTATGCTTAAAAAATGCACATATTCATTTGTGTAAGCCTAGAGCTTTCTGGAATGGTCCATTAGAAATTGGGATAACAATAATGACGAACCAAAATATTTTAAAACAAAATGAACTGAATGAATATTACAAACAATTGAATCTTCCTTCGGGTAGGGGACAGTAAAGACAGTCCCTCCATGGAAATTGGGCTTCTGTACTGTCAGGGCATCTATGCAGTCACTGAAAGCCTCACTGGTGTCCTTGGGGCTGCACATACCTACTGTTGTGCTTCTGTTTCCACAGCCTGTGTTCCTGACCTTGCCCTCTGCGTGGACAGGCACCTCCCTCTGTGCTCTCCTTGTTTGAATCTTGTCTCATACCAATCCTCTGAGCACCCCTGTCAAATCAATCTTCCTGAGATTTTGTTAGTTCTCTCTCTCCTAATGTGGAAATATAGCCCACACCTCACCTGTACTGGGCAGCCGAGACCCCTCAGACTGTCCCTTGATGACCCAGCCACTGATGTCTGTCCAAACCTCTGCCCTGTCAGCCCTGCCCTCTCCCATGTATCTCTCCAGGCTTGGCCAAAGTCTCATTCTTTGTGCTTGGTCCTTCTTTCTAAATGGGGCCCAGCCTTACGTCTCACCTTCTCCCACCAGTTTTGTCTCCATACCTGTCCTCTGCCCTCCTCAGACACCAGTGCCTGGTCCCTCCGTGATCTCAGTCCAGCAACCTCACCAAATCCCCTTCCTTCCTTGAGTAGCCTGGGTCCTGTGAGTGACACACATCATCATCTCAACTCCCTGCACCATCCTTCTGCCACCCTTCTGCAGAGAAGTCGCTCCTAGGCTTCAGCCTCTCAAGAGCTCCTTGACTAAACCCCCACCATCTCCTCATAACATCCCCTCTCAACTCTTATCTCCATCCAAAGTGGAACAAATGTTCTTTCCTCTTAAATGAAGCTGCAGGTGAGGCCGGAAGAAGCAGGAGGGCCCACTCCAGCCTGTGAACCTCATCGCCACCTAGGAGGGTCAGTGGAGGATGTAGGTGGCCCCTCAACTAAGGACATGCATCTGGACCGAGTGTAACCTGGTCCACTCTTAGAGTGCAGGCAGTGCCTCACTTCAGGTCTGTGGGTTGTGGACCCAACCTGGCAGCTGTTGGCTTTACCCCCATCATTCCACCACCCTGGCCTCCTGCTGCTTCCTCACTTCCCCACCCCCATGCTTCCCCAGTGTCTACCTGACACCATCCCTCTCATCCCTGCTCAGCCTATCCTATCAGCCCTATTCAAAATGCCCCCAGCTCAGGGCTCTGCACACCCTTCCCCCAACTGCATCTGTCCATTTCTTCCTATCTCCCTCGCTGTTGTGTACCACTGTGATCTGTCCCCACTAGGATCCATGAAGGCACTGGTCAGGTGCTCAGGAAACACTGAAAGAAATGATTGTCCAAGAGGACAGATCCAGTCCTTAGGCCAGCAGGCAGCATCCAGGTGGGCTTCTGCTGATGTTTTCTACCACTTTCCAATCCATGTGCCTTGAGAAACTCTGGCTCCATTAACTTCCAAGATATGAGAACGTTTTACCACCCCCAACTCCTACCCACAGTACCGTTGGCCCATCACCCCGGCTCCATCTCCCTACAGAAGCTCCCAGGCTGGCTCCCAATTCCTCATCTGTGCAGCAAACATTGAGTGCCTCCCCAGGGTTGTAAGGGTAAAAAAGGCAGGCAAGCTCCCCACTCTTAGTGACAGTACTGCCTCCAAATAATACAGTCAGAGACCCAGTGCCCAGCAAGTGCCAAATGGGAAGATGGGCCAGGAGGGCTGGGTAAGGGTGTCAGGAGAGTGACTGAGGAGGAGTCTGGAGGAGTACAGGTGGGCACAGTTGTTATGAAGTCCTGGGCAGGAAAAAGCTCAGCTTGTGTTGAAACCAGTCTGTGTAGGGTTCAGAGAAAGAGAATAGAGGGGGAATGTACTCAGAGATGGGGGGGTTAGAGAGTTGTAAGGACCTCATATACTGCCTCTGACTACATTTAAGGGATGATAATTGGGGCTTGGGGATTGAGGACGGCAGGGATGCCAGGGAAACATCTGTTGTGGTTGCCTAGGTGACCAGGGTAGTGGCCAGGGAGATGGCAGAAATGGAGGATGGACAGTGAAAGCTGCCAATGGTGTGGGTGTGGGAGGCAGAGGGGGTTCAGGCCCCACTCCTGGCTGGGCCACTGGGCAGGGTGTGGTAGATTTACACAAAGAGATAGGGAATTAATAACTGAATTCACATGAAGTACCTAACGTGTCCAGAGGGAGTGGTCAGAACTAGAAATATAAATTTGGGTATGTCACAGAAAAATGAGTATTGACTCCTTGGGACTGGACGAGATCACCCAGAAAGTCTGTTCCCTTCCTTAGAAGGGAACCCTGAGGCACCAACATGAAGAATGAGATAAGGATCCCATCCAGGAACCGAGAGAGAGCTTGAGTGGTGGGAGGGTAGCTCAGGAAGGTCGAGATGGAAGTACCTTCTGTGGAAGCCACCAAGAAGGCACAACACATTCATATTTTATCACTGGGGTTGGCAAGTTGCACTGTGGTGACCATGCACATGGCCCATAACCAGCCCTGGCCGCTCTGCCCTTGGAGCTGTTGCCTCCTCCTCTATAAAGTGGGTTGGGTGTGTTACATGTAGGGTGCTCTGAACTTCAAGGATGTTATATAATGCACATGGCATAGCAGGGACATAATCTCTGTGAGGGACACTCTTCTCCTATTAGTACTGGGTCTGGGCCCTTCCAGGGAGATGCCTGCTGGGCACTGTGGATCACTTTGCTATGGGGTCAGTTTCTCATCCCTTCTTGCCTAAGGTCTGGCTTGTGAGTCTGTCCACATGGCTTGCTATCCCTTCCCTTGGGTCCAGGCTCAGAGCAGATGGCACAGGCCCTCTTCAGGTCTCAGGCTACAAGGTGAAACAGGAAACCTCTACCCAATGGGAGGACTGGTCCTGGGAGATGGCACCTTCTGCAAGCTCATGTGTGTCCCTACTGGTCTCCAGGTGCTGGCCATGCCCAGCCTCAGAGCTCGTCCCAAGGAGGCAGAGATGGAGTTTGTAAGGTTGGGATCATCCCCTGGAACCCCTGCATCCCGGGCCTATATGAGTGATGTGCCTGCTGCAACCCACCCTGGATCTGCACTCCTTGGTTCCTTCTGCTGCCATGATGCTGAGCCAGGAGCCATCCACCCTCACCATCAACAGCCAGGTATTGGGAGCAGGTTCTCTCATTGTACCCTTATTCCAGAGTGACAGTGTTCTTGTCACTCTCTGCTTACCCCTGGAGACATCTATCCTCCTTTGGGACAGTATACCTTGTAAACCCAGGGGCCTAGGTTGGATATCAGACAGAAAGTCAGCCTGGCCTGTCTCCTACCCTGTGGCCCAAGTAATACACTCTCGTTTCCCTGCCTGACACAGAGTATGACTTGATGGTCACCAGGATCCTCTGCTTTGTCCCACAGCCCTGCCCCCATGGTGAGCAGCCTTCCTTGACTCCCAGCCCAGCCCATTGGAGCCTTGGCTCTGCTCCCTCCTAGCTACATTCACACTGCATAGCCTCTCCTATACCCTTCAAAATCCTGCCAAAAGTCCTTTCTGAAGATATCTCACTAACTTGCCTCCTTTTTGAACCTGTAGCAGTGATTGGGATGGCTACGTGGTATTGGCTCCCCTTGCTTTGATCTGACAGTGGCTGTTTTGTAAGAGGACACTCTTAATTGAGTGTGACTTTTATTATACTCAGAAAATCTGGACAGGGAACCCACATGAGACCCTGCATGGAGCAGAGGAGGTCAGGGCTAAAGGTAGAGATGGTGCAGAGCAGTCCTTGGTGTACTGAACAGAACAGAAAAGAACAGACTCTGGGCAGGGATGGGCAATAAGAAACATGAGGAAGCCCAAAGTATGTCCTGCGAAATGGGCCTGCTGACCGACCTGAGCAGAGGCAAGATGTTAATTATTTAGCCAAGGGCCACTGCAGGGGCTGTGGGCACACTGATGAAGGGAAAAGAGAGTTCCAAGACTTATATTCCAGAAAGAACAAGTTAATGGCAGCTTGGGTTTAAAAAGGCACTATGTCAGATAAGGGGTTGGGGGAGCTCTCATTGAAGTGAGAGATCCCCTGGGGTTCACATGGCAGAAAGCCTGAGTAAGGTACTGGGTGAGGTCCATGCTGTGCTAGGGTCTCTCACATAGCCCTCTCAAGAACATGGTTTCATGACTTGGGTAGTTCCTTCACCTTGTTTCATAAACCCAGAAGCCACTAATCATAAGGGGTGATTCCTATTGGGAAATCTAACAGATTTGTTTTGTTCTAGAAGGGCTCAAAGTCCTCACCCTTTTCTCTGATTGGGTGTCACAGGGGCAGCAAGTACAGCACAAGCAAATATATTTGCTCTTAAACCTTTTCCTTTGCCTTTAAACCCAAATTTTACTGGCTTTTTCTTTAAGGAAAACCATATTTCTAATTTCATATTTCCTTTTTAAGGAGGACTTTTATTTTCTATTCTCACAGCTCTGTATTGCAGAGAAGAGTTGCATCAAATTTATCAGGTTCAAATTTAACAGGAACTCATGATCTCCCATATTCTCACCAACAGTATTCATTTTTATGTCCTGTTTCAGAAAAAGGCTCTTCCATCTAAATGGTGACTCAGGCCAGAATACCAGATCACCCTGGACACCAGTCCCTTCCTCTCTACCTGTCCTTTGCATCTCTTAAGTCCTGACTGGTCATCTTGTGAATCTACCTCTCAATTCCCCACTGCCACTATCTCCTGGTCCACACCAGTAACATCATGTATAAATCAGGGGCTGGCAAAATACTGCCTACCAGGCAAATCTGGCTGGTGGCCTGTTTTTTATGGCCTGCAAGCTAAGAATGATTATTAAAGAAGATTATGACAGAGACCTTACAGTTACAAAGCCTAAAATAGGTGGTCTCTGGCCCTTTACAGAAAAACTTTACCATTTCCTATCTACAGAGTCACGTAGCCTTCTTCATCTTTCCCCATCCAGTTCTTACTCTACATGCAGGCAGAGGAGGACAATGGGTTCCCAGGTTAGAGTCTCCCACAGGTAGGTAGGTGAGCACTGTGAGTCCCAGGCCATCCCTGATGGGGCTGAATACTCCATTGGACCCTTGTTTCCCACCATAGCCTCCCTTTCTGATCCCATCACCCCTTCCTTTCTCAGCTAAGCCTGCCCTGAACCCAGACTTCAGGGTGCAAGGAGTTTGCAGGAGGGTGTTCTGGCCAAAGGAGACAGTCGGGGGTGCCACAAAACACAGTGTGTCTGGGATAGCATGACCAGAGCTTTAAGTGTCACCAAGAATGAGGCAGAAGGTATGGTGTGCTCATGGCCTGGTCCTCTAAGGGAGTGGATACAGCTGAAGGGCTGAACTTGTGGCCAAGTCTGATCTGCATCTAGGTCACTCTGGCAGCTCTTCAGGGAACAGAAATGTCCACACTGAAGGAAAGAGATGAAGAGAAATGCTGTTGTGGTGGAAGATTATAAAGACCGGGAACGATGTTGTCGGACTCAATTGAAGGCTTGGGGCAGAGGGTTGACCAAACCTGAGGAGGCTAAGGAGTTGGAGTGGAAGGGGTGTCCTTCACCATCCATCACCAGTGATTGCTGATAGATGAGGAATTAGTCCATGTTCAAGCATGCAGAGTCCCTGCCCCTGTATCCAGAAATGATCTGTACTGTGTAGAAAACAGTGAGTAAGAGGTGGAGAAGAGAGAGAGGATTGGGAAAGGAGGAGCTGCCATTTGCGTGTGATGGTCAGAGAAGGCCTTTCCAAGTGCGTGCACTGGACCAGAGACCTGGCAGGAGGGAAGGAGGAAGCATGAGGATAATTTGTAAAGAGTATTATAGGCAATCCAGACTAAGGGCATTGTATCCACTGTGTTCAGGAAACAAGAGTAGAGATGACAAGAATAGTACAAGTGGGCCACATGAAACTTGGAGGACCTGGGAGAACTTTGAGTGCTTTGAGAATGGCTGATGTCACTAGGCTGTCTAGGGACAAGGAAGGGAAGTTGTGAGATCAGGTAATCTACTTAATGCCCAGGCAAGAAAACATTTGGCATGGCCTAGGATTCCATGGGAGCAAGTATTTCACAGTTCCTTCAGATATGAAGAGAGAAGAGTGAGGTGCCAAAGCCCCTCTTCTCTCTTGTTAAGGAGGCTTATATGTATTTCTGCCTTCAGAAAGTCAGTCACACCAGTGTAAGCACTCTTACCAGTTCAAGAAGCTGCCAAACTGAAGACACCAATCAGAATTGGAGGTGTTAGGTAAAAAAAAAATACATTTTACAGGACATAACAGCAGTCTCTGATTGCTCCTCTGCAAAACAGAGGGATGTTTCATGAGTTCTTGATGCACAGCATAGTCAAATGATGCTTCTATATGGTTCATAACCCTCCTTTTGATTAGAACTACCTTTGCTTCTCCGAAGGGGACAGACCTCTTTGTACCTGGCAGCAAAGGGCCAACCTTTCAACACAGGCAACTTCTAAGGCTAAGGCTAGAATTTCATTAATTGGCACTGAGAATAAAAATAGCTCTGACACTTGTCTCTGTTTTACCTAACTCAGACCCACTTGGGATGGGAAAGCAGTAGGCATTGCTCAAAAACATTGTAAGGTGATCAGAAAACTTGCAACTGCCAGGGGCAAAAGATTCAATTGAGACATAAAATAGACCACGTAATTGGGCCTATCCAATTGGCAAAAAGTTTCTTTGGAAAATTAGAACATTGAAAAGTGCCTATGTATTTAGAAAACCATCCATATGCCCAGGGCAGGATGCATGCTCAAAAAAGACCTGAGAAGAACCTTGACTTTCACCATTGTCTATCTCTAAGCTCCATACAAGCAGGAAGGAAGCCTGAGACAGAGTTGTAAATAGCTTGGTTACGTATTAAAGGAGTGCCCCAATAAAAATGGACAAGGATTTTTTTATTTGCTTTGTTTTTTAGCTCCTGATATTCAAGGAACTCTTATCAAAACATTTGCTGAACGCAAGTAAGCCTTCTACAATCAAGTAAACAGCAAACTCTTCAGAAGGTGACAAATGTCCTTTCCCAGGATACCTCATGATATTTCAATGTCCAGATTACAACAAAAATTCACAAAACATAGAAGAATGGGGAAGATGGCCCAATTAAAAGAAAAATTAATTAAAATTGTCCCTGGGTAAGCCCAGACATTAGACTTACTAGGAAAAGACTTTAAACCAGCTGTCTTAAATGTGCTGAGAGAGCTACAGGAAACCATGGACAAAGAACTAAAGGAAGTTAGGGAAATGATGCTTGAACAAAATGAGAAAATGAATAAAGTGATAAAATTGTAAAAAGGCAAAAATAAAAATTCTGAACTTGAATAATATAGTATCTGAAGTGAAAAGTTCACTAGAAGAATCCAAAAGCAGATGTAAACGGGCAGAAGAATGAATCAGTGAACTTGATAGGACAATTGAAATTATCAAGTCTAGAGGAATAGAAAGGAAAAATGATAAAAGTGAAGAGAGCCTAAGAGACTGATGGAACACCATCAAGTATACCAACATATGCATTGTGGGATCCCCAGAAGGAGAAGAGGCAGAGGGGTGGAATGTTGGAGAAAGAATTTTTGAAGAAATAATGGCTAAAACCTTCCCAAATACATAAATTCATAATCCTAGAAGCTCAGTGAACTCCAAACAGCACAAACTGAAAAAGTTCTATACTGGGACACATTATAATCAAATGGTTGAAAGACATGAGAGAATCCTAAAAGCATCAAGTAAGAGGTGTCTCATCATGCATAAGTGATCCTCGGTAAGATCAACTGCTGATTTATCATTAGAAACCATGGAGCCCAGGAGGCAGTGGGGTGTCATATTTAAAGTGATAAAAGACAAAACTGCCAACAAGATAACCACTTAAAAGATAATAGTAATAACAAATACACACAGAAAAGGAAAGAAGGGAATCAAAATGTCAAACTACAAAATAACAACTAAGTATTAAAAAGTCAGTGTGTAGTAATTGAGAAATGAACATGAGACAACAGAAAACAAATAGCTAAATGGCAGAAGTCCTTATCAGTAATTACTTTTAATGATAGGTGGATGAAACTAATTAAAAGGCAGATATTAACAGAGTGTATATTTTAAAAACAAAACACAATCCACTCATATGCTGTCTGCAAGAGACTCACTTTTAGATACCATTACAGGATGAGATTTCAAGTAAAAAGATGGGAAAGGATACTCCATGCAGATAGTAACTAGAAGAGACCTGGGGTAGCTGTATTGCACAAAATAATTTCTCAGAAAAGCTACAGCAGATAAAGAAGAGCATTATATATTGCTCTTGGTTCAATTGGCAAATGGTTCAATTCATCAAGGAGATATAGGAGTTATGAGCATATATGCAACTCAAAACACAGTCCCAAGATATATGAAACAAACATCAACAGAATTAAAAGGAGAAATGGGCAGTTCACAATAATAGTTGGAGATACCAATACTCTTTTCAGTAATGGATAGAACAAGCAAACTGAAGATCAATAAGGAAATAGATGGCTTCAACAACACTACAAACCATTTAAACCTAGCAGACATACATGGGACATTTACAGGATAGTCTGTTAGACCATGAAATAAGTAAATAAAATTTAAAAGATTGAAGTGAAAGTAATGTTTCCAAACACTATAGGATTAAGCAAGAGCAATAACAGAAAGAAAACTGAAAAACTCACAATGTATGGAAATTAAATAAGATGCTTTTAAATAAGAGATGGGTCAAATAAAAAAGTCACGAGAGATTAGAAAATGCTTAGAGATGCATTAAAAATGAATATACAGTGTACCAAAACCTATAGGATGCAGAAATGCAGTGCTCAAAATGCAATTTATAGCACTAAGTGCCTGTGTTGAAAAAGATCTCAAATTTTTACTGTAAATGAGCATCTTGACTAACTAGAAAAAAAAGAAAATCCAAAGCTAGCAGAAGAAAATGAATGGTAAGGACCAGAGTAGGAATACATGAAATGGAGAATAGAAACATTAGAGAAAATCAGTGAAAGCAAAAGTTGGTTCTTTGAAAAGCTCAACAAACCTGAGGCTAGGTTGACTAAAAAAAAGAAAGGAGACTCAAATTATGAAAATCATAAATGAAAGGGATATTACTACCAACTTTACAGAAACAAAAAGAAAAGAGGATGCTGTGAGTAACTGTACACCAGCAAATTGAATGAACAGATGAAATGTATAATTTCCTCAAAACACAAACTACCAAAACTGACACAATAAGAAATAGACAATCTGACTATAACTATGACAAGTAAGGGGGTTGACTCAGTAGTCAAAAACCTCCCAATAGTGAAAATCCCAGGACCAGAGGTAAATTTAACGTCTAAAGAAGAATTAACACTAATTCTTCTTAAACTTTTTTTTAATTAGGAAGTACGATAAGCAATAAGTAAAAATAAAGAAAAAACTAGCAAAAACAAAACAGAAAATGAGAAAAAAAACAAATTTAAAAAAATAGGAAGGAAAATTTCCTAAATAATGGAAAACATCCAATGTCCATGGATTGGAAGCTTAATATTAAGATTACAATACTACCCAAAGATATACCAATTCAGTGCAATCCCTATCAAAATCCCAGTAGTGTTTTTCCAGAAAGAGAAAGACCTATCCTAAAATTCATAAAGATTTCCAAGAGGCCCATATTAGCCAGTACACTCTTGAAAAGACAAAGTGGGGAGATTCACACTTTCCAATTTCAAGGCTAATTAAGAAGCTACCATAATCAAACAGTGTGACATGAGAATAGACATATAGAACAGTGGAATAGAATAGAGATACTAGAAATAAATCCTTACATCCATGGTCATTTAATTTTCAACAAGGGCATCAAGACCATTTGTTTCAGTTTTCTAAAGCTGCCAAAGTGCAATATACCAGAAATGGACTTGTTTTTATTAATGGAGATTTATTAGTTTACAAATTTATAATTCTAAGGCCATGAAAATATCCAAATTAAGACATCAAGAGGAAAATACCTTCTCAGAAGAAAGGCTGCTGGCATCCAAGGTTCCTCTGTCAGCCAGCAAAGCATATGGCAAGTATGCTGCTCCTTCACTCCAGTTTCCACTGCTTTCAGCTTCTTGTTTCAGTGGCTCTCTCAGCTCTTCCAGAGACTTTTGTCAAAGTTTCTTTGGATGTTTTTCTTTTATCTTCATAAAGGACTCCAGTAAACAATTAGACCCACCTTGAATTGGGTGACTCACATCTTAGTTGAAACAACCTAATCAAAAGGTCTCACCCACAATAGGTCTGCATCCACAAGAATGGATTAAAAGAACATGGCCTCTTCTGGGGCACATAATAGCTTAAAACCAGCACACCATTCAATGGGGAATAAACAGCCTTTTCAAAAAATGGTGGTGATAGTCCCCTCGGGTGACTGGAAAGAAAGGAGGAAATATTCACCCTCCCCATTTGGAGAATTTCTGATATTCTGGCAAACAGTGGGGACAACCAAATCAATAGATCAAGCCCTGGATCTTGGGGTTCACCCCTATGAAACTTATTCCTGCGAATGATAGGCTAAGCCTACTCAAAATTATGCCTGAGTCATAATCTTGTTGCTCAGATGTGGCCTCTCTAAACCAACTTGGCCAGTAAACTTACTGCCCTCCCCATATGAGGGACATGACTGCCAGGGGTGTAAATCTCCCTGGCAACATGGGACAAAACTCCGGTATGAGCCAGGACCCAGCATCATGGGATTGAGAAGGCCTTCTTGACCAAAAGAGGGAAGAGAGAAATGAGACAAAGTTTCAGTGGCTAAGAGATTTCAGAGTTGAGAGGTTACCCTGAAGGTTATTTCTTATGCATTATATGGTTATCCCTTTTTAGTTTGTGGTATATTGGACTGATTGGAAGGAAGTTTCTGAAACTTTTGAGCTATGTTCCAGTAGCCTTGATTCTTGAAGATTATTGTATAAAAATATAATTTTTACAGTGCAGCTGTGTGATTGTGAAAACCTTGTGTCTGATGCTCCTTTTATTCAGGGTATGTACAGATGAGTAAAAAGATAGATAAAAATAAATAAACAATATGGGGGACAAAGGGTAAAATATATTGGGTAAATGGAAATACTAGTGATCAGTGGGAGGGAGGGAGGGGTAAGGGATGTGTGATGTATGATTTTTTCTTTTTTTATGTCTTTTACTGGAGTAATGCAACTGTTCTAGAAAATGATCATGGTGTTGATTATACAACTATGTGATAATATTGTGAGCCATTGATTGTACACCATGTATGGATGATATGTGTGCAAAGATGTGTCAATAAAAAATTGTTAATGGTGCTGGGAAAACTTGATATCACAAACAAAAGAAGGAAGTTGAACCCTTACCTTACACCATATACAAAAATTAACTCAAAGTTAATCAAAGACCTAAATGTAAGAGCCAAAACTATAAAACTCAGAAGAAAACTTAGAGGCAAATTTTCATGACTTTGGGACTGGCAATGATTTCTTAAATGACACCCAAAACACATGTGCGTAGCTTAAACTTTAACCTACAAGTCACCTGTACCTCATTATAATACTAAAAGTCATGCCCATCATCATATTAAGGCTGCCATTTTCTTACATATATGCTGTGACTAACAGGTAGTGAGTCTGCACATGCTCATTAATTAGATCACTTCTGAATTTTATCATCTGGGGCCACTGTGCTCATTATCCTAAAACCTGCCCTTCTTTTAATTCTATAAAACTATCAGAATTACTGTAGTTCAGGGAGACAAATTTGGGGGCTTATAGGCCATCTGATCTCCTGCTACATGCCTAGTAATAAACTTTTTCTCTCTTTGGGAAAAAAAAGCACAGGCAATGAAAGAAAAACAGATAAATTACACATCATTAAAATAAAAAATTGTGCTTGAAAAAACAACCCACAGAATTGGGAGAAAATAGTTGAAAAGACTCATTGCTTATAATGGCTTAATATATAGAATGTATGAGAAACTTCAGCTCAACAACAAAAAAATTTTAATGGGCAAAGGACTTAGATGGACATTTTTCCAAAGAAGGTATATAATTGGCCAATAAGGACATGAAAAATGGTCAACATCATTAGTCATTAGGGAAATGCAAATTAAAAAAAAACATAAGATATCATTTCACCTCCACTTAGAATAGCTAAACAATTACAATAGCTTGTAATTATTTTAAAAAATTACAAGAAAGAAATGCAAACATCCTTAATATATGCTCATTCCATTCTACATATATAATCAGTAATTCACAATATCACATAGTTGCATATTCATCATCATGATCATTTCTTAGAACATTTGCATCAATTCAGAAAAAGACAACAGAAAAATAAAACAAAAACAGAATAGAATAGCTATAAATTTTCAAAACCTGAAATAACAAGTATTGACAAGGATATGGAGGAATTGGGACCCTCCTACATTGCTGGTGGTAATGTAAAATGGTTCCACCAGTGGTGAAAACAGTTTGGTTGTTCCTCAGAAAATTAAACAGAGAAATGTGATCCGTGTAATTCTATTTCTAGGTATATACCCCAAAGAATTGAAAACAGGAACTTACAGTTACTTGTATGTCAATAGTCACAGCAGATGAATGGATAAAATGTGTATGCATATAATGGAGTATTATTTAGCCGTAAAAGGGAATGAAGTTCTGGGGTGCGGGGGTAGTTCAGTGGTAGAATTCTCACCTGCCATGCAGGAGACCCAGGTTCAATTCCTGGGCCATGCACTTCCCAAAACAAAGAAACCAACAAAAACAAAAAACAAATTCAGCAAATGGTGCTGCAATAATGGGATACTCACATGGAAAAAATAATTAAATGTGACCCTACCATACAGCATACAAACAAAGGGGAGGGGGGATGAAATTGTGATACATGCTACAACATAGATGAACCTTGAAAACGTGCTAAATGAAATAAGCCAGACACACAAAGACAAATATCGAATCATTCCACTTATATGAAATATCTGGAGTAGGCATTTTCATAGAGGCAAGAGTAGATTAAGAGGTTGCCAGGAGTTAGAGGGAGGGGAATAGGAGTTAATGCTTAATGGCAACAGAGTCTGTTTTGGGTGATGGAAAATTTTGGAAATAGAGGTTAAGGTAGCAAAATTGTGTAATGCCAGTGAATTGTGCCTTTAAAAATGATTAAGATGGCAAATTTCATGTTATGTTTTACCACTTTAAAAAATGTAAAGCAGATCTGAGAAGCTTACAGTTTGCAATGTGGCACTGTAGAATGCGTAAAAATGTAATGTAAGGTATGTAATGTTTTCCTTGTACACATAGGAGGGGTGGTGAGGTGAGAAGTTCCTGGATAGGGGACACATTTCAAGGTAGAGCCAGTGAGACATGCTGATGATCCAGCTGTGGGTATAAGTGGAATCAATGGGGGTCCTAGGATTTGGGCTGAAGCAGAAAAGAAACTGCAGGTGCATTTCCTGAGACAGAATTCTGGGGAAGGGCAGGTTGAGAGTTAATTGAGAGGTCCCATCCTCAGCTCCCATGCCTGCTCAGTTCTCCCAGCTTCCTGGACTTACCTCATCCCCTCACATGATCCAGAGCCACCCCCACCTCTAATGAGTTCCATGCTTCCTTAACTTTCAACACAGAAGGTGAGACCAAGGCTGAGATAGCTCTGCAAATTTGTTTTCTTTGTATTTTCCTTGTTCCTACCATAGCAGTTCCTTTCAACTGACTTCATATTTATTATTTCAGATTATGACACCAGGACTGAGGACAAGGGGTTCCTTCAAAAGGAAGAAGTTTCTGAGGACTTGAAATTGCAAACAGAAATAGAAAGTTATACTGGCAATGTTTCCCAGACACCTAAGCTTGGAGAACTTTGTTACGACATCTTCGAAAGAGATTGGGGGATCCCTGAAGGCAAGAGACTGGTCACGTCCCTGTACCATGAGGGGGATTTCACACCAGGAAGAATGTTATTTAAGGAAACTCCTGCAGGAGAGACAGATTTAGACTGTAATGGTTATGAGAGAAGCTTCCAGCTGAGCCCTAATCTGATGACTTATCAGGGAATTCCTACAGAAGAAAGGCCACATCTGTATGACATGTGTGGCCAAAACCTTCAACATAATGTTGACCTAACTAGCCATGAGAAGGTTCACATAGGTGAAAGCCCATTTATATGTAACGAGTGTGGAAAAACCTTTAGAGGAAGCTCTGATCTTATTCGGCATCAGATAATCCACACTGGAGAGAAGTCATTTATATGTAATGAATGTGGAAAATCCTTCAGCCAGAATTCGGTTCTTAAAAATCATCGAAAATCTCATATGAGTGAGAAACCCTACCAGTGCAGTGAATGCGGGAAAGCCTTTATTGTGCATTCAAACCTTATTAGACATCAGATGAACCACAGTGGAGAGAAGCCTTATGTATGTAATGAATGTGGGAAAGCCTTCTGCCAGAACTCAAGCCTTAAAAAGCATCAAAAATCTCACATGATTGAGAAACCTTATGAATGCAGTGAATGTGGGAAGGCTTTTAGGCGGAGCTCAAACCTTATACAACATCAACGAATTCATTCTGGAGAGAAACCCTATGTGTGCAATGAATGTGGAAAGGCTTTCAGGCGGAGCTCAAACCTCATTAAACACCACAGGGTTCACACAGGTGAAAAGCCTTTTGAATGTAATGAATGTGGTAAAGCCTTTAGCCAGAGCGCACATCTGAGGAAACATCAGAGAGTTCACACTGGAGAAAAACCCTATGAATGTAATGATTGTGGCAAAGCATTCAGTCGGGTCTCAAACCTTATTAAACATCACAGGGTTCACACTGGAGAGAAACCTTATAAGTGCAGTGACTGTGGGAAAGCATTTAGTCAGAGTTCAAGCCTTATTCAGCATCGGAGAATTCACACTGGAGAAAAGCCTCATGTGTGTAATGTGTGTGGAAAAGCCTTTAGTTACAGCTCAGTGCTTAGAAAGCACCAGATAATCCACACTGGAGAGAAGCCATATGAATGTAGTGTGTGTAGGAAGGCTTTCAGCCACAGCTCAGCCCTCATTCAGCATCAGGGAGTACACACAGGTGACAAGCCCTATGAATGCCGTGAATGTGGGAAAACCTTCGGTCGCAGCTCCAACCTTATTCTTCACCAGCGAGTTCACACTGGAGAGAAACCCTATGAGTGTACTGAATGTGGGAAAACCTTTAGCCAGAGTTCAACCCTAATTCAGCATCAGAGAATTCATAATGGGTTAAAACCCCATGAATGTAACCAATGTGGTAAAGCCTTCAACCGAAGTTCAAATCTCATTCACCATCAGAAAGTTCATACTGGAGAAAAACCTTACACCTGCATTGAATGTGGTAAGGGCTTCAGCCAGAGTTCACACCTTATTCAACATCAGATAATCCACACTGGTGAGAGGCCCTATAAATGCAATGAGTGTGGGAAATCCTTCAGTCAGCGCTCAGTCCTTATCCAGCACCAGAGGATTCACACAGGAGTGAAGCCTTACCACTGTACAACTTGTGAAAAAGCATTCAGCCAACGGTCAAAGCTAGTTAAACACCAGTTAATTCACACTAGGGAGTAGCCTGTTGGGCTGGTGAGAATGAAATTGTGGTGTGGCTTCCTGTCCAGCTCCTCTCTGGCAGTTTTCTGAACCTCACCCACTTCTCAGACTTGAAACCTAGCATTGCTCACTACCCCTCCATCCTCATGCCAACCATCCAAAAAAGCCCTGGACCCTACCTTGAAACTCCCTTTACAAGCTCTGACAACTTATATTACCATTTGCCATTGATCTGTATCTTGTATGACCTACTTTTTTTTCTGTTTTAAACAATTTGTGAGCAGATGCCACATTTCTTAGGGGAAAAAGCTTATGAATTCTCAGTATGTGTGAATAAAGTGTATTACTGTAATCAAAACTTATCAAAAAGTAAACTGACATTTGAAATAACCACAGTAATGCTTTTGTCTGGTAATTAATCATTAGTAGTGTGTTCTTTGTAAATGGCTGTAATTGGTATTCTGTTTACATAAAGTGAAGTCAAGAGTTTGGGGGTTTTTTGTTTTGTTTTTCTCTGCTCTGTCACCCTCTCCCAGAGCTGGCTTATACCTGTAACTACAAAGTTCTTTATGCTTTTTCTTGTCTCTCCCATTCCATAATTTGGACCTGAGACCCTCTTGCTGTTGGTGAGAAGGGGGTTCCTGCCCTAGCATTAAGGGGAGCACAGACAAGACCCAACACTGGGAAGATGAGATTAACAACAGTTTTTTAGTAACATAGCCCAGGGGAGAAGGTTACCACATACAACCAGGGCCATTTGGGAACTGCACTCTAGAGCAGAATGAATAGCCAGGGGCTGTGGCTGGCAGGCTTTACAGTAACAAGAGTGTGGTGTGCCCCCAGGTTCCTATGGGAGAATGAAATTGGCTTTGAATAATTATACAGGTTGGCAGGGAACTGTAAAACTCTATTCAGGGGTAAACAGATGCTGCTCCTGGTTCATTTTATAAGTAGAGTTGTTTGACTAGGGGAGTTTATCTTCAATGGTAGAGTGGGAAGAATTTGTGGTTAGAGCATTTAGTACCCTCCTGATTTCACCAGATGTCAAGGCAACATATAATACTGAGCCTTTGGGCTTTACATCACCTAATCCTCCTTCCTTTTCCTTTGTATACATTTGTGCTTCTCGTCCCTACCACTCTTTTTTGATTCAGGTCCCCATGACCTCATTCAGGGTTACTGTATAGTTATACATATAATTTCTGTGTTTAATAATTGGGAGAACTAATTACAAAGTCTAGGGGAAGTCAGTCCATATTAGAGCACCCATACTGCTAACACCGAATTGCAAGCTTGAGGGGTTCTCAAAACCCCCCTCAGATTCAATAAATCACTAGGAGTACACACAGGATTTACTGAAAATTATACTCACAGTTACAGTTTATTCCAGGGAAGGGATACAGATTAAAATCAGCCAAGGGAAGAAGTGCATAGGGGAGAGTCCAGGTAAAGTGCCAAACATGGAGTTTCCATAATCCTCTCTCCATGGAGTCAGGGCAGCATTGCATTCTCAGATCAGTGTGTAATAGGCAGTGGTATTGCCAACCAGGGAAGCTCGCCCAGGCCTCAGTGTTGAAAGTTTTCATTGGGGCTTCCATCATATAGGCATGATTAATTGGTTGTCCATGCGGTTGATGTCTGTCTTCATATCAGTTAATACTATGTTGCCCAAAATCCCCCTCTATATCACACTTGCTTTTTCTGGACTAGACCCTACCTGAAGACTATCTGGTGTGGCCAGCCTCCATCCTAAATCACATAGTTAGGCAATCCAGCATAGTTCAAGGTCCCAGACAAAGACATTCCTCTCAGGCATGAAATCCCTAGGGCCTAGAGATTACTTCCCAGTACCAGAGGGCAAAAGTCAAACCTCTCAGGGTAAAAGATAAATTTTTTAGTACACAATGGTCTTGCTTGTCAGCTCTGCAGGGTCTGCTCCCTCGAGGCACCTCATTCTCTTCCTTACAAACTTCCAGGTTTGGTTTTCTCCCAGATCCATTCATTCAGCAAGCATTTGTGAAACACCTAGGAAGTGCCAGGTCCAGGAGGCCTCTTCAGTTTCCTAGAGCTGTACTCCTCCCCCCGTGCCATTTTTACTCAGCAGACTTAACACTGCTCTTGCCGGGGACACTTCTGGATGTCTGCCAGCAGCTCTTGACCTGGAGGTGTCATAGGACAGGGGTTGACAAATTGGCCACAAGCCACAACTGGCCCACCACCTGTTTTAGTTAATAAAGTTGTGTTGGAATGCAGATATTTATTATCTAAAGCTGCAGTGTCATACAGCAGAGTTGGGTAGTTGTAATAGAAAACGTGACCCTTTACAGGGAATGTTTGATGACCCCTGCCTTAGGACACCACCCCTATATTTTAGGTGGTTATTCAGGGGCTTGATTTACCCTGTGGCTCTGAACTCTTGCAGGGGTTAAGGATGTATTTTGTGAGGCAGTGTCCTAGGGAGTGGCCCCCAGGGCATAAGTGAGTGGTTCTTGTGCAATTCCCATGGCCAGAAGATCTATCCTTCCTATACCCTCCCCCCCACCCACACACACATAGTAGGTCTTCAGGAGAGACACAGGACCTGCAGCAAAAGGTTTTGTGAAGATTAAATGAGGTGATATTTGTAAAGTAATTAAAATTGTGTATAGTACATGGCATGCTTTGCTAGTTGTTATCATTATTATCAACAGAATGTAGGTGTCTCACAGAATCACTAGGACAACTGAAGGAATATGTTCAGGGCTGAGTTTTCAGAACCGCCCTGATGAGAGAGCTGCAGCTGACTTGGGAGTCTAATGATTTGAGACATAACCCCAGCCAGCAGGTGCGTGTTGTACTCACCCTGTTTAGAACTACTTGAATAAGTTTCATGGTAGTACATCTGATTGCTAGGACCAACTGATTCCTGCCCCTAACATCAAAGAAGGCCAGGAAATGTAGCTTGTGGACTCTATGTTGGAAAGGCTGTAGAGTGCTTCCAAAATATGGATGAGGTTTCATGAGATTCTGAGTAGTCTCAAATGACAGATATCCATTTTTTATCTGAAATTCATACAGAAAATTTGTTAGATTAGTACAAAGAACACCCAGTTCCCTTTATTCAGATTCCCTAATTGTTAAAAATCATTAACATTTTGCCACATTAGCTTGAGCATTTTCTTTCTTCCCCTCCCTCTGTATAGATATAGATATATACAATTTTCCTGAACTGTTTAAATTGTAGACCTGATGCCCTTTTAACCCTAAATACATTAGTATGTGCTTTCTAAGAACAAGAACCTGTCTTTCATAACCACAGTTACGTTAACATTTTGCCACATTAGCTTTAGCATTTTCTTTCTTCCCCTCCCTCTCTATAGATATAGATATATACAATTTCCCTGAACTATTTACAGTAAGTTATAGACGTGATGCCCTTTTAACCCAGAAAACTATCATTAATAACTAACCGTAATCTGAAAACTTACTAATGTTTTGCCAATTGTCCTAGTAATACCATGTATAGCAATTTTTTTTTTAATATTCTGGTACAGGATCCATTCTCACTCAGATCTTGGACTCCTTCAGTTTGAAATAACTCCTCAGGCTTTATCTTTCATGACATTGACATTTTTGAAAAGTACAGACCAGTTATTTTATAGAATACTCCTCAACTTGAATTTATCCAATGTTCCCTGATAGATTAGGGCTATGTAATTTTGGCAGGAAACACAGAAGAGGTATATTCTCGTATTAAGTGGTCCTTGATGCTATTTTGTTTCATTTTGACTATGTTCATCTTTATTGCTTGGTTAAAATAATGACTGCCAGATTTCTCCATTATGAAGTTACTGTTTCTCTTGTTTAATTATTAAATATTTTCTTGAGAGATACTTTGAATATATGTAGAAAACTTGTTTCTCCCCAAATTTTTACCCACTATTTTAGATCCATTATTCTTTCTGCATTTATCTGTTGATATTTCACCAAAAGGAAGTGCTTTTCCTTCATCCTCATTTATTCATTCATATATTAACTCATCAATTCCTATTCATTCAATGGGTTATAATTTATTACTATCATTTATTTTGATACTCAGATTGTCCCAAATTTAGCCAATGGGAACTCCCATGTCCTTTTGAAATTATAATTTTTTAGCATTTCCTTTAATTTCTGGCCAAGATGATAGAAGCTTATTTTTAAAAGCCAAGATCTGGTTACTAGCAGTGCTAATTGCAACTGGAGGTATCATTCCTTCAAAGGCCTCTCAGCAAACAATTAGGAAATAGATATATGTTATATTTATGTATGTATCTCATCTTGTATCAACTTCCATGCCTATCAGTATATTAAAATCCATGAGTTTATATCATTTCCTAAATTGATCTAAGAATTCAATTCAGCCCCAATAAAAATCCTAATAGAAAAAAAATTGGATGCTCTTCCAAATTATCCAAAGTCCATCTGGAAGAAGACAGGTAGAGAAAAGCCAGGTATCTCTACATTTGCATATTCTGTTTTTACATAGGTGGTATTATACAATATCTGTCCCTTTGTGTCTGACTTACTTCATTCAACATGATGTCTTCAAAGTTCATCCATACAGTGACATGTCAGAACTTCATTCCTTTTTAAGGCTGACTAATATTCCATTGTATAAACCTTATTTTGTTTACTCATTCATATACTGATGGACAATTAAATTGCTTCCATCTTTGGCCTATTATGAATAACACTGCCATGAACGTTGGTGTAAAAAATATCTACCCAATTCTCTGCTTTCAATTCTTTTGTGAATACACCTAGAAGGGTAGTCTCATGTTTAACTTTTTGAGGAACCTCCCATTCCTTTTCCACAGCAGCTGTACCACTATTGTATACAAACAATATACAAAGGTTCCTATTCCTCCACATGCCCCCAGCACTTCCTCCTTTCCATTTTTTCATAATAGCTATTCTAGTGGGTGTGAGATGGCATCTCCTTTTGGTTTTGATTTGCATTTCTCTAGTACCTAATGAGTGACGTTGAGCATCTTTTCATGCCCTAACTGGCCATTTGTTTATCTTCTTTGAAGAAATGTCTATTCCAGTCTTTTGTCCATTTTTTAATTGCTTTGTTTGTATTTTTATTGTTGATTTGCAGGGTTTTATATATATATGTAGTCTGGATATTAAACTCTTGTTAGATATATGGTTTCCAGATGTTTTCTCCCATTCTACTGGTTGTCTTTTCATTTCCTTGATAATGTCATTAGATGCACAAAATGTTTTATTTTAATGAAGTCCAATTTATCTATTTTTTCTTTTGTTGTTTGTACATCAGTGTTAAGTCTAAGAATCCATTGCCGAATACAGTGTCCTGAAGGTATTTCTCTATGCTTTCTTCTAAAAGTTTTATAGTTTAAACTCTAATATTTAGACCACTGATGCATTTTGAGTTAATTTTTCTATATGACGTGGGTTAGGGGTCCACTTTCATCCTTTTGCATTTGGATATCTAGTTTCCCCTCCACAATGAAAAAATTATTCTTAACACCCTTCTCAAAAATCAGTTGGGTATGTGGCCAAGATGGCAGCTTAGCAAGGTGTGGTATTTAGTTGGTCCTCCAGAGCAACTAGTAAATAGCAAGGAGCAGTACAGAACAACTGCTGAGGTCATATCAGTGACTGGACACACAGCGTATCCCAGTCTGGACCAGCTGGGCTGGCTGTGATCCAGTCCAGAACCATGAGTTCCCCAAGCCACAGTGGCTGGCGCCCCTCCCCCACAGGCTGCTTCCCAGAGGGGAAAGGAAAGAGACTTTACCAGCAGCAGGGGCTGAGCGCAAACAAGCTCCAATTGTGGAATTAATTCACAAATTCTGACTACTAAAAATAAGCCCCCAGCTCAGCTGAACCTCGAATAAAAGTGGAGGTTGCTGGGTTTTGCCCTGGCACAGAGCAGGCAGGGCTGAAGGAAAAAGAAAAAAGAAAAAAAAGAAACAGATGTTTATGGATCAGATAACACATAATACTTGAAAGGGTCTGGGCCCTGAAGGAAAGGAAGGGGCACATAGGACCTGAAGGTACACAAAGCAACATACCAACTTAAGCTCTTGATTGGCAAACCCGAATGGGAATCCTGCTTTGAAAATGATTTTTCTCTTTATTTTTTGTGGCTCTGTTTCTACAGCTTGACTGCTGTTTGGATACAGCTGCAAGGCTTCTCAGGCTCCTACTGCCCCAGGCATAGACAGAATTGAGCTTGTTTGAGTGTTTGTCTGGAGCCTGTGCCTTCCCCAGGAGAGGGGTGGGACCCAGCTCAGGTGGATTCCCTCCCTCAAGGAAGTCACACCCCAGGGTATGGAAAAGTGAAGCGATTAAAGGGAGCCTACAACCCCTCCTCTATCTCAACCACGCCCCCAGCAGGGAAAGTCTGCTGAAGTTAAAGATACCACATCACCTTATGCTGGTGAGAACCACAGGCAGAAAAAGTGCCACATACTGGGCAGGATAGGAAAATGCACAGTCCAGAGGCTTCATAGGAAAGTTTTTCAACCTACTAGGCCTCACCCTCAGGGAAAATTGATGCAGGTGACTCTTTCCTCCTGAGAGGAGGCCAGTTTGGTCTGGAAAAATCTGGCTGGGGTCTATAATACCTTAGTAGACTTTCCTAAGGTGGGGGGAGGAATCACCATACAGGCAGGGCAATAAACAAGAAAACAAGAACTGAAAAATTCTGATCTGTTAACACCCAAGCTAGAGGTCCAGAATAAGCTGAACTGAATGTCAAAGAACAGATAGAAAACAAAGTCACCCAGCGAGAAAATCCTAGGTTAAAAAAAAAAGTGAAAATAATTTCCAGAATAAGCTAATTAAGGTAATTAAATGCCTAGACACCAGCAAAAAATAACGACTCATACTAGGAAATTTGAAGATATGGCCCAGGCAAAGGTGCAAACGAACAACTCAAATGAGATACAGGAGTTGAAACAATTAATTCAGAATGTTCGAACCCACATAGAAAACCTCATCAAAAATCAAATCAATGAATTGAAGGAGGATATAAAGAAGGCAAAGAATGAACACAAAGAAGAAATCAAAAGTCTGAAAAATCACAGAACTTATGGGAATGAAAGGCACAGTAGAAGAGATGAAAAAAACTACAATGTCAGATTTCAAGAGGCAGAAGATAGGATTAGTGAACTGGAGGATGGAATCTCTGAAATCCGACAAGCAAAAGAAAATGTAAGGAAAAGAATGGAAAAAATATGAGCAGGAACTCAGGGAATTCAATGACAACATGAAGCACACAAATATACATGTTGTGGGTGTCCCAGAAGGAGAAGAGAAGGGAAAAGGAGGAGAAAAACTAATGGAGGAAATTGTCACTGAAAATTTCCTAACTCTTATGAAAGACTGAAAATTACAGATCTGAGAAGTGCAGCATACCCCAAACAGAATAGATCCAAATAGACATACTCCAAGACACACACTCCTATCAAAATGTCAGATGTCAAATAGAAAGAGAGAATCTTCAAAGTAGCAAGAGAAAAGCAATCCATCACGTACAAGGGAAGCCCAATAAGACTATGTGTACATTTCTCAGCAGAAACCATGGAGGCGAGAAGACACCACAACTGGGTGAGTCACATCTCTATTGGGATAATCTAATCAAATTTCCAACCTACAGTGTGTAATTCTTTCAAACCAGAACATATTCATTAGTCATCTCTTGAGAATGCTAAGAAAAGATCTCATTATTCTGTAATTTGGTAAATAAAGGAAATAAATAGGCATTTAACCCACCTTTCTAGTATGGATTATAATTCAGAGTAACCACACAGTTGATAAGAGGAAGTTTGTCTTTGAGGAAATATTCCCACAAATGCAGAAGAGATACCAATATCAGAATGTCATCATCTTGCAAAATCCTAATGAATGACCATCACTGGAACCATCTCCCAAGCTAAACCTAATTAGATGATGTTTCTATTTCTAAGCATAAGTTTGAAGGAAATGCTAAGGACACCACAAGAAAGAAAACAGCAAAATTCAGAACATGAGACCCTCTTCGAGATGTTTGACCTGGCTTCAGTGAATAAATGTAATAACATAGATAGAACAACCAGATAGAGGGTCAATAAGGAAATAGAGAACCTAAACAATGTGATAAATGAATTAGACCTACTAGATATATGTGGATTATTGCACCCTGTTCTAGTTTGCTAGCTGCCAGAGTGCAATATACCAGAAACAGAATGGCTTTTTTTTTTCGGGTTTTTTTTTTTTTTTTTGTATGGAGTCGAACCTGGGTCTCCGGCATGGTAGGCAAGAATTCTGCCACTGAGCCACGGTTGCACCAACCAGAGTGGCTTTTTAAATGGGGAATTTAATAAGTTGCTAGTTTACAGTTCGAAGGCTGAGAAAATGTCCCAATTAAAGGAAGTATGTAAAAATGTCCAAACTAAGGCACCAAGAGGTTACCTTTATTCAAGAAAGATGGATTCAGCATTTCTCTCTCAACTGGGAAGGCATGTGGTGAACACGGTGACAGTCTGCTAGCTTTCTCTCCCCACTTCTCTTTCATGAAGCTCCCATGGGGGCATTTTCCTTCTGCATCTCCAACAGTTGCTGGCTAGTGGACTCTGTGGTTCTCTTGGCCTCGTGGCTCTGCTCAGCTCTGCTGTGGCTTTCTTTGTAGCTTTCTCATGGCTCTAAAAATGGACTCTCTTCAAATGTTTCCTCTTTTAAAAGATTAGTGGGTGGAATCACAACTCCGTGGAAGCTGTCTGATCAAAAGTTACCACCCACAATTGTGTGGGTCACATGTCCATGGGAACAATCTAAATGCTCCCAACAAGCAATATTGAATGACAATTAAAGGACATGACTTTTCTGAGGTCTAACACAGATTGAAACTAGCACATTCCACCCTATGCATTCATTCATAACAATATCAGAGAGCCTCAAACCATTTCAATAACAATAAAAAATACATACAAAGTCAGAAACAGTATAAAGTCCCATCAAAGTCATTTACAGGCATGATCTGTCCTAAGGCAAAATTCGCCTCTGGCTCTGGATCTATGAAACTCAAACAAGTTATTTGCTGCCAACAAACAAAGGAGGAGCAGTCATGGGATACATGTACTCATTTCCATAGGAAGAAATTGGAAGGAACACAGGGGTCACCAGACCCAAGCAGCCTCAAAAACCTGCATGGAAAACTCCATTAGATTTCAAAGTTTGAGAGTCATTTATTCTTGAGGCTTTAGAAAGCAGCAGTCACACCTTTCCAAGGGCCTACACAGTGGCCTGCCTCTCTCCAAATGCAACCTTGGGGGACATTGGGGAGACCACCTTTCTCTTGGCTCCACCCTCTCTTGGCTCTCCCCTCTGCCATCTGCAGGGCCCACACCCAACCCCTCCATGTGGTGGCAGCCAGGCTCTCCCCAAACCCCAAGGAATGTGATTCACCTCTCAGTCCTGACTGGCAGTGGGTCTCTTTATACAGATCCTGCAACACTCTCATTGGCTTTCTATGCAGTAACCTTGGATCATGCCCATCAGACATAAGGAGTTACCACAAATCCTTCCTGGGTAACTCCAAGTCCAATCCTGGCTTTCTCTGAAATGACTGACTGTTTCCACATTTGGTTATATCCTCATGTAGGGCACTATTCTCTGGGGTCTCCCTTCCTAGAAACCCAGAATTTTCCAGAATATCAATTTCTGGGTTTTTTGTAGCCAAGAATTCAGTTCTCAGCTTATCTCTTTCCTGTTGCATTTCACTATAAGCTGTGAGCAGAAACCAGGCTGCACTTTCCGCATTTAACTTGGAGATCTCTTCTGCTAAATATCAAAGTTCATGGATTTTAAAATCCGCCTTCCAGCCAAAGCCACTAGTCAATTTTACCAGATTATCTGCCATTTTAAAACAAGGATTGTCTTCCTTCAGGTCTGCAATAACACACACCTCATTTCTGTCTAAAGCCTGGTCAGAGGTATCTTTAGAGTCCACATTTCTACCAACAGTCTCTTCAAAGCATTCTAGGCCTTCTCTATCAAGCTTCTCACTACTCTTCCAGAATCTTCCCCTTTTCCATTTAAAAAGACATTCCAACCTGTTGGGTATTTGCAAATCGCAGCAGCACCCTACTCCTCTGGTACCAAAATCTGTTCTAGTTTGCTAGCTGCCAGAATGCAATATACCAGAAACAGAATGGCTTTTTTAAAGGGGAAATTTAATAAATTGCTAGTTTACAGTTCTAAGACCAAGAAATATCCCAATTAAAATTGAGCTTGTAAATTTTATAAATTTATAAAATAAGTCTATAGAAATATCCATTCTAAGGCATCCAGGGAAAGATACCTAGGTTTAAGAAGGCTGATGACATTCAGGGTTTCTCTCTCAGCTGGAAGGGCACGAGGTGAAGCCTGCTAGCTTTCTTTTCTGGCTTCTTGTTTCATGAAGCTCCCCAGGAGGCATTTTCCTTTTCTTCTCCAAAAGTCACTGTCTGGTGGATTCTCTGCTTTGTGGTTCTGCAGCATTCTGAAGCTTTCTTCTTTTATAGGATTCCAGTAAACTAATCAAGAACCACTTACAATAGGTGGAGACACATCTCCATCTAATCAAGTTTAATATCCACAGTTGATTGAGTCACATCTCCATAGAGATGACCTAATCAAGTCTCCAATCTATAATGCTGAATAAGAGTTAGAGGAAACTGTTGCTCTCACATGGTTGATTAGGATTAAAACATGGCTATTCTAGGGTATATAAATTGTTTCAAACCAGCACACATCCCACAATACTAGAATATATATTTTTCTCCAGTGCTCATGGAACATTCTTCAGGATAGATCATGTGCTGGGACACAAAACAGGTTTTTATAAAGAAATTATCCAAAGCACTTACTCTGACCACGACGGAATAAATCTGGATATTAATAACTACCAAAAAGCCAGGACTTTCACAAACATATAGATAGTAAACAACACACTCTGAAATTATCAGCAGGTCAAAGAAGAAATTGCTAGAGAAATCACTAAATATCTGGAGTGAATGAAAATGAAAATACAACATATCAGAACTTATGGGATGTGGCAAAGGCAGTGCTGAGAGGGAAACTTATTGCTCTAAATGTGTATATTTAAAAAGATGAATGAGCAACATTTGAGGACATAACTGCTCATCTGAAGGAATTAGAGAAAGAACAACAAACTAATCCCAATGCAAATAAAAGAAATAAGAAAGATTGAAGCAGAAATAAGCTAACTGGAGAACAACAACAACGAAAAGAATCAACAAAACTAAAACCTGGTACTTTGAAATGAGACCTGACTCCTGGGAATGAGCCAGGACCCAGCATCAAGGGACTGAGAAAGCCTTCTTGACCCAAAGGAGGAAGAGAGAAATGAGACCAAATAAAGTCTCAGTGGCTGAGACATTTCAAACAGAGTCAAGAGATTATCCTGGAGGTTATTCTTACATATTATATAGATATCCCTTTTTACTTTATGGCTTACTAGCTAGAGGGAAGTACCTGAAACTGTTGCATTGCGTTCCAGTAGCCTTGATTCTTGAAGAGGACTGTATCACTATATAGCACTTACAATCTGACTGTGATTGTGAAAACCTTGTGTCTGATGCTCCTTTTATCCAGGGTATGGAAAGATTATTTTGAAAAAAGGATTAAAAAATAAATAAATAATAAGGGGAAATAAAAGGTAAAAATTAGGTAGATTGAAATACTGTGGGTCAATAAAAGGGAGTGGTAAGGAGTATGAGATATATGAGTTCTTTTTCTTGTTTTTATTTCTCTTTCTGGAGTGATGCAAATGTTCTAAAAATGATTATGTTGAATATGATGACATTGTGAGCCATTGATTGTATATGTTTGGACTGTTTGTGTGTGGATATTTCTCAATAAAATTATTTTTAAAAAACAGTTGGTTCTTTAAGAAAATCAATAAAATCAATAAACTGCTAGCTAGGCTGACAAAGAGAAAGAGAGAGGGGACACAAATAAGCAAAATAAGAAATGAGGTGGGAGTCTTATCATGGATCCTAAAGAAACTTTAAAAACCATAAAGGGATACTATGAACAACTATATGCCAACAAACTAGACAAATTCCTAGAAACACATAGAAGATCTCAACAAGCCAATTTGCTTATTGCAAGTAAAGAGAATTTACTTGCTTATTGCAAGTAAAGAGATTCAACCAGTCATTAAAAATTTTCCCACAAAGAAAAGCCCAGGACAAGATGGCTTCACAGGGGAATTTTTTCAAACATTCCGAAAAGAACTAGCACAATACTGCACAAACTCTTCAAAAAAAAAAAACTGAGGGAAAGGAAATGCTACCTAATTCATTTTATGAAGCTAACATCACTGTAATACCAAAACTGGATAAAGATACTACAGGAAAGGAAAACTACAGACGAAATTCCCTAATGAACATAGATGCAAAAAGTCTCAACAAAATACTAACAAATAAACCCAATGACACATTAAAAGAATTATACATCAAGACCAAGTAGCATTGATACCAGGAATGTCAGGGTAGTTCAACACAGGAAAATCAATCAATGTAACTCAGCACATTGACAAATCAAAAGGGAACAATCTCATGATCTTATTGATTGATGCTGAAAAACAATTCAGCAAAACCAAGTATAATTTTCTGTTAAAAACACTTCAAAAGGTAGTAGTAAAGGAAACTTCCTCATATCATAAAGGGCATATTTGAAAAACCCATAACCAGCACCATACTTAATGGTGCGAGACTGAAAGCATTCCCCCTGAAATTGGGAATGAGACAAGAATGTCCATTGTCACCACTATTATTCAACATTGTACTAGATGTCCTAGCTAGAGTGTTCAGGCAGGAATAAGAAACAAAAGGCATCCAAATAGGAAAGGAAGAAGTAAAACTTTCATTATTTGCAGACAACATGATCCTATATCTGGAAAACCCTAAGGAATCTATGACAAAGCTACTTGAGCTAATAAATCCAGCAAAGTGGCAGGATACAAGATTAATGTACAAAAAACAGTAATGTTTCTATACGCAGGTAATGACCTAATTGAGGAGAAAATTAAGGGAATAAATTCCATATTTTTTTGGAGTCTGTGACAAGGACTTGCACACAGAAAACTATAGAACATTGCTAAAAGAAATCAGAGAAGATCTAAATAGATGGAAAGACATTCCTTGCTCATGGATAGGAAGGTTATATGTCAATTCCACCCATATTCATGTACAGATTCAATGCAAGACCAATGAAAATTCCAACACCCTACTTTGAAAACTTGGAAAAGCTTCAAATTTATTTGGAAGGGAAAGAGACCTTGAATAAGGTATCCTAAAAAAAAGATATCTAAAAAATATATTTCCTGAAAAAGAGAAGCTGAGTGCGAGGATTAACACTTCCTGACTTTAAAGCTTACTATAAAGCCACAGAGGTCAAAAGAGGATGGTACCGGCACAAAGATAGAAATATTGACCAAAGGAATTGAATAGAGAATATGGAGATAGACTACCAAATCTATGGCCAATTGATTTTCAATAAGGCCTCCAAATCCACTGAACTGTGACAGAAGAGTCTTTTTTAATAAATGCGCATGGGAGAACGAGATATCAATAGTCAAAAGAATGAAAGAGGACCTTTATCTTATACCCTATACAAAAACTAACTCAAAGTGGATCAAACACCTAAATATAAGGGCCAGTAACATAAAGCTTCTGGAAGAAAATGTAGGGAAACATCTTCAAGACGTAGTAATAGAAGGTAGCTTCCTAAACTTTACACCCAAAGCACAAGCAACAAAAGAAAAACTGGATAAATGGGAACTAAAAATCAAATGTTTCTGTACCTCAAAAGACTTTGTCGAAAAGTTGAAGAGGCAGACAACCTCAATAGGAGAAAGCATTTGGAAATCACACATCAGATAAAGTTTGCTATCCTGTATACATAAAGAAATCATACAACTCAACAACAAAAGAACAAACAACCCAATTATAAATGGGCTAAAGATATGAATAAGCATGTATGTACACTGAATGAAGCTGAATGTGAAAATGATAGAAGTAGGAGGGCTGGAGGCACATATGAAACCAGAAGGAAAGATGGATGATAAAGACTGAGATGGTATAATCTAGGAATGCCTAGAATGCACAATGTGACTAAATAAATTTAAAAATTTTTGCATCAGGAAGAACAAAGGAATGTCAACATGGCAGGGTGTTGAAAATAGATGGTCATTCATATTTTAAAATTTCAACTTCTGTGTGAGACTAAAGCAAAAAAAAGTGTATTTGTATAAAATTATAAAATGTGTATAAAATTTATATTTTGCACATTTCCTAATATAACTTATATGAACAGATTAATTGAACACCATAAGTACATGGAACCTTGAATATGGCATGAGATTTTGTAGGTTTGTCCAGTGTGTTGCCCCCAATAAATCCCAGAGTGATTTGAACAGTGAATAAAGATGTACTTGCAAAGTCCCCTTGGGGGAATGGCAAGAAAGGGGGGAAATTAAACTTCCCTATTTGGAGAATTCCTGATATTCTCGCATGCAGTGGGGACAGCCAAATCAATAGGTGAGCCCTCAATCTTGGGGGTTGATATGAAACTTATTCCTGCAAAGGATAGGCTAAACCTACTAAAATTATGCCTTAGAGTCACCCCCAAAGAACCTCTTTTGTTGCTCAGATGTGGCCTATCTCTCCACCAACATGGCCTATCTCTCCACCAACAAGCAAACACGCTGCCCTCCCCTTCTCTACATGGGACATGACTCCCAGGAGTGTAAACCTCCCTGGCAACATGGGACAGAAACCCTAGAATAAGCTGGGACTCAGCATCAAGAGATTGAGAAAACTTTCTCTACCGAAAGGGGGAAAGAGAAATGAGACAAAATAAAGTGTCAGTGGCTAAGAGATTTCAAACAGAGTTGAGGGGTTTTCGTGGAGGTTATCCTTATGCATTCTATAGATGGCCCCCTTTTAGTTTAAGGTGTTTTAGAGAGGCTAGAGGGAAGTGCCTGAAACTGTAGAGTTGTGATCCAGAACCAGGTTTCTTGAGGATAATTGTATAATGATATAGCTCTCACAATGTGACTGTATGATTGTGAAAACCTTGTGTGTGATGCTGCTTTTATCTATGGTATGGACAGATGAGTTAAAAACATGTGTTGAAAATAAATAAATAATAGGGGGAAAAATGTTAAAATAAATTGAGTAGCTTGAAATACTAGTGATCAATGAAAGGGAGTGGTAAGTGGTACAGAAAAAATAGGGGGAACAAAGGTTAAAATATATTGGGTAGATGGAAATACTAGTGATCAATGAGGAGGGGTAAGAGGTATGGTATGTATGACTTTTTTCTTTTTGCTTTTTATTTCTTTTTCTGGAGTGATACAAATATTCTAAGAAATGATCATGGTGATGAATATACAACTATGTGACAATATTGTGAGTCATTGATTATACACAAAGAATAGAATGTTCAAATGTTAAGAATGTTTGTGTTTGTATGTTGTTTTGTTTTCTCAATAAAAATATTTTAAAAGATGATCATCATGATGAATACACAACTATGTGATTATATTGTGAGCTATTGATTGTACATCATGTATGGAAGGTACGTGTGTGAAGATTTATCAATAAATTTTTTTTTTAAATCTCTAAACAGGGACTAGGCATGCCTTCTCCCACCACAACCACCTTTCTTAAAGAAGGCAGAAAGAAAAGGAGTCTTGTCTGGCCAGAGCACAAACAGGTCATTCCTTTCTTCCGTTAAGGGGTCTAGCCTTCTTTTTTCATACTTGAGGAGATGGATAGTGACACTTTCTGATTATTACTTTTTCTTTCTCACATGGAATATTGAAAGGCAGATTCTCTACCAGAGATTTTCTTAGACATGGCATAACGCAAGCTAAAAATTTTAATAGTCCATGGACTATGTTATTTTCTTATCATTTACATAAAAATTTTCACTGAAAGGCAAAAGCCTTACCGTGCCATGCTCTCCTGATTATAGTTGAGAAATTCTTATGTTCACTGACAAGAAGCATCGTATCTTGGGAAAGCCCATGAAAAGAAAGCCCCCACTTAGCCAACTTGTTCAGAATTGTTTATCTCAGGCAACCCACCTCAAAGTTTCCTCTACTTTCAACCAGTTATACAAAAAAAAAAAAAATTCACCGTAAGCCTGTGGTTCTGAGTCTTTGGTGGGGAAAGCTTGTAACAATGCAGATTGCTGAACCCCACATCTAGAGACTCAATTTCTCCAAGCCTTGTGTTCTAGATTGCTAGCGGCCAGATTTCAATATACCAGAAATGGAACAGCTTTTAAAAATTGGAATTTAATAAGTTATAAGTTGCAGTTCTAAAGCCATGAAAATGTCCCAATTAAAGCAAGTCTTTACAAATGTCCAATCTAAGGCATCCAAGGAAAGACACCAAGAAGACCAATGAAGTTCAGAGTTTCTCTCAAGAAGACCAATGAAGTTCAGAGTTTCTCTCACATCTGGAAAGGCACATGGTGAACATGGTCAGGGTTTCTCTTTCATCTGGAAGAGCACATGGTGAACATGGTCAGGGTTTCTCTCTAATCTGGAAGAGCACATGGTGAACATAGCATCATCTGCTAGCTTCCTCTTCAGGCCTCTTGCTTCATGACGCTCACTGGTGGCATTCTCTTTCTACATCTCCAAAAGTTGCTGGGTGGTGAACGCTGTGGTTCTCTTCTCATTCTCAATAGGGTATTCTATTAAAAAGTCTCCTCTTTTATAGGATCACAGTAAATTAATCAAGACTCACATAAAATGGGTGGAGATATGTCTCCATCTAATCAAGTTTAATATTCACAATTGATTGAGTCACATCTCCTTGGAGATAAGCTAAAGAAGGTTCCAAGCTATAGTACTGAATAGGGATTAGAAGAAACCATTGCTCCCACAAGATTGATTAGGGTTGAAACATAGCTTTTCTAGGTTACATAAATTCTTTCAAGCTGGCACACCCTGAAAGTAATCTCATGCAGGTGGTCTGTGATCTGTGTCTAAGAGCATTTTAGCATTGTTATTTTTAAAAATCACACTAAGGATATAACTATCTATGTTCATCTTCTGTAAGCTAGTGACCATTTGGTTATTTCCAAAATCTATCTGTAAGATTGCTTATTGCAATAATTTAGTATCTTATCATCTTGTACTTAAAATATACAGCAAAGTATGACTTCAGCTTCCTAGAACTCACTCACTTGAAAGACGATAGTAAATAGTTCTGAGCATAGTGTTTGATTTTTATCCTCAACAATGGAAATCATACCATAAGATATCTAGATGTGTTGGAAAAAGAAATATCATTCATATCTGTAATGCATTTGTCTATTTTGTGATTTTTCTTTCAAAAATACTCAAAGTGCCTTAAAATAATGCACAAATGCAAATGATAGCAATAAATGGAAATATCTGTCTAATATATATCTATAAAGAAAAGAAAGGCTGCCATTAAACAAACAGGAAACTACAAATGTTGGAGAGGGTGGGGAGAAATTGGGACTGTTGGTGGGAATGTATAATGGTACAGCTACTATGAAAGACAGTATGGTGGTTCCTTAGGAAACTAAATATCAAGTTGCCCTATGATCCAGCAATACTACTACTCAGTATATACCCAGAAGAACTGAAAGCAGTGACACAAACAGACATTTGCACACCAATGTCCTTATCCGCATCATTCACAATCACCAAAAGATGGAAACAATCCAAGTGCTCATCAACAGAAGAGTGGATTAACAAAATGTGGTGTATACATATGATGGAATATTATGTCACAGTAAGGCAAAATGACATCTTGAAGCACATAACAAGATGGATGAGCCTTGAAGACATAATGCTGAGTGAAATAAGCCAGACACAAAAGGATAGATACTGCATGATTTCACTTTTATGACTATGGTAAAAGTACAGAGGCTTATAATACAGTATATAGGGGACCTAGAGATACACAGAAGCTAGAGATGGGTGAACAGTTAGCTAATGAGGTTGAACTCAAATGTAAGGGAATAGATAGAAGTGAAGACACACACTTATAGTGTGTCTATAAGTAGTATTACCATATTGAAGGTGAACATGATTGAAAAGGATGGTATAGAACCAGTGTCCCACCAATTAACACTATAAATATAAATAAATTCTTGCATGAATTACTTCAAAGGTATGAATCTTGTACAAAGAGTGTATAAGTTTGAGATATAGGGGGAAAACTGCTGTTGCATGCTATGGGATATGTTGAACAGGAAAACATCAATAGTACCACAGCAACACTAGGGGTAAGGAATGGAGAGAAGGGACAGAAGTTAAGGGGAAGTTTAGATTTTATATTTGGAGAGGGTGTGTTTATTGGTTATCTTTTTCTTGGGAACAATGAAATTATCTAGAGTGTTGATGGACGGTTGACTTTGGACATTATATATGATGCCCAATGAATGGATGTGGCTGAAGGATGCACTAACTGAGAAGTAGATTGGTGAACAATGGTGTATGCATATTATCAAATATTATGCTGTTACAAAAAGTAATGAAGTTGCAAGGCATTCAACATTGTGAATGAATCAATGGGACATTTGTTGAGGCAAAATAAGCCAGAAACAAAAGAGCAATTATTATATGGTCTTCTCTAGAAAATGGTTATAAGACAACAGGGGTCTAGATTTTAAGCTCTTATAGCAGTCACATTTAGCTCAGAGTGTTAATTATTATTTCTGGATTTGGAGAGACTTTTATATATGTACAACCTGGTATATAGAGTTAAGAATGAAGCTGATCAGGTCATAATTAAGGTTATCCAGAATTCAGGGGTAGGGAAGACATTGTCTATGTTTTAGAACCTCATCTACTCTTTGAGACCAAAGGAAAAAAAGGTGTATTTTGTCCAGAGCCTAAATTTTATGTAGCACATATTCTAACTCAACTAGTCTGGATAGATCATTTAAACAATCTAAACATAGAGCCCAGAATAAGAATGAGGGCCATTAACCTTGTATAGCTTAATGAAATACCTGGATACATCCCAGAGTATATTAAGCAGATAATCAAAAAGCGTTGGCAAAGCCCCTTGAAGAATGGGAGAAAAAAATATGGAACTATTAAACTTTACCACCGGGGAAACCCATGATACTGTGTCAAATATTAGGGACAACCTAATCAATAGACCAAGTCCTTGATCTTGAGGCTTGCTCTTGTGAAGCTTATGTATGTAGCAGAGAAGCTTAGCTTACTGTATGCATGCCTAAGAGTTACTTCCAGAGGACCTCTTTTATTGCTCAGGTGTGGCCTCACTTCCTCTAAGCCTAACTCTTGAAATAAAATGATTGCCCTCCTCCCTATATAGGACATGACATCCAGGGGTTAAAGTCTCCTTAGTGGTGTGATAAATGACTCCCAGGGATGAGTCTGGCCCTGGCATCATGGAATCCACAATGCCATCCTAACCAAAAGTGGGGAAAGACGTGGAACAAATAAGATATCATTGGCTTAGAGAGTTCAAATAGAGTCAAGACACTACTCTGGAGGTCACCCTTATGCAAGATTCACATAGACATTGCTACCTACTATAATGTGCCAAACTCCAACCATAACCATTCCAGCCAATACCAAAGAATACCTAGGGTGTTACATAAGATTCTACAAAAGATCCATGTGCTAGGATAACATTCTAGAGTCCTACAACCTCCAGATAGGTCCTTGGACTAGATAAGTCCTGAAATGCAGAGGCACCATCCTCTCTAGAACATCACCTAATTCCACCTCCCATTCCATGTTATTGACAGCTCCTTACAAGATGAAAAAGTTAGGATGGGCATAGTCCAAATATCCCTAAAGAGTGGGATAAAGATCAAAGGTGATGGTGGAGTTATACAGACAGGTGGGTTGAACAGATGTGCATGATTGCTGAATCATTATAGTGATATTTCTTTTTAGTCTCCTATATCTTAGAGCAGCTAGAAGTCAAAACCTAAAATGGTAGAATTGTAACCCATACCAGGCTCTGAAATCTGTCCTACAACTAATTGTTGTGATGTGCATTCACATTTATTGCTTTTTTGTATATATGTTATTTTTCACACGCAAAAAAAAGTCGATTGTGATGCTAAAAAAAAATTATTCTTTCTAGCCTTCAATGTTCTGTAGCAGGTAGAAGGAAAAATCTGGGATGATGGTATGGTAGCCCATGAGAAACTATGGAATCTGTCCTACAACTGCTTGTTGAAGAGTACTTTGCAAACTGTTGCTTTTTTCTTTCTTTACTTTGTATATATGTTATCTCATACAATAAAAAAGATTTTTAAAATTAATTCAAAATAGATTTAAGATCGAAATATAAGAGCCAGTACCATAAAACTCCCAGAAGAAAATTAGGGAAATATCTTCAATACCTAGCAATAGGAGGCAGCTTTGTAAATTTACACCTAAAGCCCAAACAACGAAATAAAAAAATAGATAAATGGGAACTATGAAAAAATCAAAAGCCTCTGTACCTCAAAGGACTTTGTTAAAAAGGTGAAGAGGGGAGGGCCATGGTGGCTCAGTAGGCAGAGTTCTCGCCTGCTATGCCAGAGACCCGGGTTTGATTCCCCATACCTACCCATGCAAAAATAAATAAATAAATAAAAAAGGTAAAGAGGCAGCCAACCCAATGGGAGAAAATATTTGGAAACCACATATTAGATAAGTATTTGATATCCTGTGTAATAAAAAAATTATGCATTCAAGAACAGAGACTTCTGGGAGGATGGCCAAATAAAGTAACTCAAGATTAGCCCTAATCCATGCAGAGAAAGGACAGGAAGGCTACTGAGGTGGTGATTCGGGAGTGTGGCTGACCTGGGAGAGCTTTCTGCACCACATAGGGTTGCCCTAGTTGCAGAGGCTGAGGAATGGAGAGGGAGAAAGCTGGAGCCTGGCACAGAGCTGCAGAGCCCACGGGAGTACATGGACAGGAGTCAGAGACAAGGAAGTAAGCCAGGCCACATTCCTTAGGTGCACTATCCTCACCAGTGTAGCCCCGTGAGTGGCGACTAGCCCCACACCCCATACACACGAACCCCATCACCTGCTCACATTCCCCGTGCTCCAGGTGCCCCCACCCCATCAGCCCCAGTGCATGTACCTGCCCCAAACCGCCACCCCAAGTGCAGCCCAACTCACCTCTCCTGTGCCCCTCCAGAGCACTAACTCCCCTTCCCTGTTTCCCTGCAGGCTGTTGCCAGTGCATAAAGGCAGCAGGCAATAACCTCCATACCCAGGCTAACCCCACCCCCAGCCCATAGTGTTGCACAGCCTCACCCTGACCCCTGATCTCTATACATCAGTTTATGGCAAACCTAGACCCATGCATGCGCATGGGCCCCCAATCACATCATTCGGCTCTGGGAACTTCAGTTTACAGCAGTCTTAGAGCTGTGCATGTGCACAACCCTCAGCAACACTTCCCAGCTCTGAGAAAATGCTGACCTGTATAGCCTGGTCACATATGCCCCCAACCCACAAAGGAAAAATGCCAACCTGCTGCCACAGCTCTATGCATGCACACAAAGGGCCCCGTGCCTTACACCAGTGCACACCAGGGTTATACCTCCCCAGACTGTTGTACCTGCGCAGGCACATCCTCCCTGGCCACTGGGCACCCATGTTCAAAAGCATCAGTGTAACATCCCCAACCTGCGCCTATACATGCCCTGAAACATATCACCACACTGAGTGCCCCACCCAGTACCTGGCTCCCTCCTGTACAACTATCCTGCAAACACAAGGCCTTAGACTACTGAAAGAAATCAACTCCCAAAGTAAATCAGTCAAGATATTTACATGCCATGAAGACTACAGATCACCAAGCATGTCACAATGCAGACAGATATAATCCTGCCTAATGACCAAATTAAAACACCAGTGGAGACACAGATGTTGGAACAACTAATCAAAGATGTTCATACAACTCTACTGAATAAAATAAGTTGGATGGCAAATGACATAAAGGATTCAAGAGACAGTAGAAGAGCATAAAGAGGAATCTGGAAGAATAAATAGAAAAATAGTGGATATCACTGAGAGTAAAGACTCTGTTGACCAAATAAAAAACATACTAGAGGCACACACTCCAGATTTGAAAAGACAGAAGAAAGAATAAGTGATGTACAGGACAGGATAATTGACTTCTAAGACTCAAAACAGCAAATGGCAAAAAAGAGGGAAAAAAATTGAATGGGCACTCAGGAAGATGGTAGTCAAAACAAAACACGCAAGTGTAAGAATCATTGGTGTCCCAGAAGGAGAAGAGAGCAGTAAAGGGCTAGGAAGAGTAGTTGAGAATATAATGGGGGAAAACTTCCCAACCCTCATAAAGGACATAAATACACAAGTCAAAGAAGTGCAACAAACTCCAAAGGGAATAAATCCAAATAGGCCTTCCCCAAAGTGCATACTAATCAGTCTGTCAACTGTTGAAGAGAAGCAGAAAATCCTGAAAGCAGCAAGAGAAAAACAAGCTACTACATACAAGGGAAACCAAATAAGACTGAGTTCAGACTACTCAACCAGAACCCTGGAGGGGAGAAGAGAGTGGTATGATATATCCAAGATCCTGACAGAGAAAGACTTCCAGCCAAGAATTCTGTACCCAGCCAAATTGACCTTCAAAATTGAGGGGGAGGTTAAAGTTTTCACAGACAAAGTCCTGAAAGAATTTGTCAACAAGAGACTGGCCCTACAAGAAATACTAAAGGAGTTCTGTCAAGTGAAAAAAAAAAGAGAGGAGAGGGAGGTCTGGAGGAGGGCACAGGATGGAAGAGTACCACTAAGGTTAATTTAAAGGACACAAAGAGAAAGAGGGAAAAGAATATATAGATCTGACAAGTAAAACAAAAAAACAAGTTGATGGATTCAAGAAACGCCTTTTCAGTAATAACTTTGAATGTTAATGGACTAAACTTACCAATTAAAAGATACAGAGTGGCAGAATGGATTAAGAAACATAATCCAGGTATATGCTGCTTACAAGACATTCATCTTAGACCTAAGGATACAAATAGCTTGAAAGTGAAAGGATGGAAAAAGGTTTTCCACACAAGTTGTAACCAAAAGAAAGCAGGAGTAGCCATACTAATATTGGACAAAATAGAGTTTAAATGTGAACATATCATAAGAGACAAAAAAAAAAAGACACTATATACTAATTAAATGGTCAATCACCAAGAAGATATAACAATCATAAATGTTTATGCTCCTATTCAAGGAAATCCAAAGTACATGAGATAGACATTGGCAAAACTGAAGGGAGTGATAGATGTTTCAACAATAATAGTAGGAGACTTCAATATACCACTCTCCTATGGTGGAACAACCAGACAAAAGATCAACAAGGAAATAGAGAAGATAAATAACTTGATAAATGAATTAAACCTAACAGACATATATAGGTCATTGCACTCCAAAGCACAAGGATAATACATTCTTCTCTAGTGCTCATGGAACATTCTCCAAGATACATCAAAATCTGCGGCACAAAACAGGTCTTTATAAATTTAAGAACATTGAAATTATTCAAGGCACTTACTCTGATCACAATGAGATGAAGCTGGGTCTCAATAACCACTAAAGAATGAGAACATTCACAAATATGTGAAGATTAAATAACACACTCCTAAACAACCAGTGGGTCAAAGAAGAAATTGCAAGAGAAATAAGTAGCTATCTGGAATTGAATGAAAATGAGAATATAACTTATCAGAACTTATGGAATAAAGAGAAGGCTGTGCTGACCGAACCAGAATGCCCCAAAATACGTGAGGAATACACTGCGAACACTGAAAAGGGAAATAGACACATATACCATAATAGTTGGAGATTCAATTCACCACTCTCATCAATGGACAGAACATCTAGACAGAGGATCAATAAAGAAATAGAGAATCTGAATATTACTATAAAGGAGCTAGACTTAACAGACATTTATAGGACATTACATCCCACAACAGCAGGATACACTTTTTCTCAAGTGCTCATGGATCATTCTCAAAGATAGACCATATGCTGGGTCACAAAGCAAGTCTTAACAAATTTAAAAAGATTGAAATCATACACAACACTTTCTCGGATCATAAAGGAATGAAGTTGGAAATCAATAATAGGCAGAGTGCCAGAAAATTCACAAATACGTGGAGGCTCAACAACACACTCTTAAACAACAAGTGGGTCAAAGAAGAAATTGCAAGAGAAATTAGTAAATACCTCGAGGCGAATGAAAATGAAAACACAACATATCAAAACTTATGAGACACAGCAAAGGCAGTGCTAAGAGGGAAATTTATTGCCCTAAATACCTACATTAAAAAAGAAGAAAAGGCAAAAATGCAGGAATTAACTGTCCACTTGGAAGAACTGGAGAAAGAACAGCAAACTAACCCCAAAGCAAACAAAAGGAAAGAAATAACAAAGATTAGAGCAGAAATAAATGAAATTGAAAACATGAAAACAATAGAGAAAATCAATAAGACCAGAAGTTGGTTCTATGAGAAAATCAATAAGATTGATGGGCCCTTATCAAGATTGACAAAAAGAAGAAGAGAGAGGATGCAAATAAATAAGATCAGAAATGGAAGAGGAGACATAACTACTGACCTCACAGAAACAAAGGAGGTAATAACAGGATACTATGAACAACTTTACACTAATAAATACAACAATTTAGATGAAATGGACGGGTTCCTGGAAAGACATGAACAACCAACTTTGACTCAAGAAGACATAGATGACCTCAACAAACGAATCACAAGTAAAGAAATTGAATTAGTCATTCAAAAGCTTCCTAAAAAGAAAAGTCCAGGACCAGACGGCTTCACATGTGAATTCTATCAAACATTCCAGAAAGAATTAGTACCAACTCTGCTCAAACTCTTCAAAAAAATCGAAGCGGAGGGAAAACTACCTAATTCATTCTATGAAGCCAACATCACCCTCATACCAAAACCAGGCAAAGATATTACAAAAAAAGAAAACTACAGGCCAATCTCTCTAATGAACATAGATGCAAAAATCTTCAATAAAATTCTAGCAAATCGTATCTAACAATACATTAAAAGAATTATACATGATGACCAAGTAGGATTCATCCCAGGTATGCAAGGATGGTTCAACATAAGAAAATCAATTAATGTAACACACCATATCAACAAATCAAAGCAGAAAAATCACATGATCATCTCAATTGATGCAGAGAAGGCATTTGACAAGATTCAACATCCTTTCCTGTTGAAAACACTTCAAAAGATAGGAATACAAGGGAACTTCCTTAAAATGATAGAGGGAATATATGAAAAACCCACAGCTAATATCATCCTCAATGGGGAAAGATTGAAAACTTTCCCCCTAAGATCAGGAACGAGAAAAGGATGTCCACTATCACCACTATTATTCAACATTGTGTTGGAGGTTCTAGCCAGAGCAATTAGACAAGAAAAAGAAATACAAGGCATCAAAATTGGAAAGGAAGAAGTAAAACTATCACTGTTTGCAGACGATATGATACTATACGTCAAAAACCCGGAAAAATCCACAACAAAACTACTAGAGCTAATAAATGAGTACAGCAAAGTAGTAGGTTACAAGATCAACATTCAAAAACCTGTAGCATTTATATACACTGGCAATGAACAAGCTGAGGGAGAAATCAAGAAACGAATCCTATTTACAATTGCAACTAAAAGAATAAAATACCTAGGAATAAACTTAACTAAAGAGACAAAAAACCTATATAAAGAAAACTACAAAAAACTGTTAAAAGAAATCACAGAAGACCTAAATAGATGGAAGGGCATACCGTGTTCATGGATTGGAAGACTAAATATAGTTAAGATGTCAATCCTACCTAAATTGATTTACAGATTCAATGCAATACCAATCAAAATCCCAACAACTTATTTTTCAGAAATAGAAAAACCAATAAGCAAATTTATCTGGAAGGGCAGGGTGCCCCGAATTGCTAAAAACATCTTGAGGAAAAAAAACGAAGCTGGAGGTCTCGCGCTGCCTGACTTTAAGGCATATTATGAAGCCACAGTGGTCAAAACAGCATGGTATTGGCATAAAGATAGATATATCGACCAATGGAATCGAATAGAGTGCTCAGATATAGACCCTCTCATCTATGGACATTTGATCTTTGATAAGGCAGTCAAGCCAACTCACCTGGGACAGAACAGTCTCTTCAATAAATGGTGCCTAGAGAACTGGATATCCATATGCAAAAGAATGAAAGAAGACCCATCTCTCACACCCTATACAAAAGTTAACTCAAAATGGATCAAAGATCTAAACATTAGGTCTAAGACCATAAAACAGTTAGAGGAAAATGTTGGGAGATATCTTATGAAACTTACAATTGGAGGCGGTTTTATGGACCTTAAACCTAAAGCAAGAGCACTGAAGAAGGAAATAAATAAATGGGAGCTCCTCAAAATTAAACACTTTTGTGCATCAAAGAACTTCATCAAGAAAGTAGAAAGACAGCCTACACAATGGGAGACAATATTTGGAAATGACATATCAGATAAAGGTCTAGTATCCAGAATTTATAAAGAGATTGTTCAACTCAACAACAAAAAGACAGCCAACCCAATTACAAAATGGGAAAAAGACTTGAACAGACACCTATCAGAACAGGAAATACAAATGGCCAAAAGGCACATGAAGAGATGCTCAATGTCCCTGGCCATTAGAGAAATGCAAATCAAAACCACAATGAGATATCATCTCACACCCACCAGAATGGCCATTATCAACAAAACAGAAAATGACAAGTGCTGGAGAGGATGTGGAGAAAGAGGCACACTTATCAACTGTTGGTGGGAATGTCAAATGTTGCAACCACTGTGGAAGGCAGTTTGGCGGTTCCTCAAAAAGCTGAATATAGAATTGCCATACAACCCAGCAATACCATTGCTGGGTATCTACTCAAAGAACTTAAGGGCAAAGACACAAACGGACATTTGCACACCAATGTTTATAGCAGCGTTATTTACAATTGCAAAGAGATGGAAACAGCCAAAATGTCCATCAACAGACGAGTGGCTAAACAAACTGTGGTATATACATACGATGGAATATTATGCAACTTTAAGACAGGATAAACTTATGAAGCATGTAATAACATGGATGGACCTAGAGAACATTATGCTGAGTGAGTCTAGCAAAAACTAAAGGACAAATACTGTATGGTCCCACTGATGTGAACCGACATTCGAGAATAAACTTGGAATATGTCATTGGTAACAGAGTCCAGCAGGAGTTAGAAACAGGGTAAGATAATGGGTAATTGGAGCTGAAGGGATACAGACTGTGCAGCAGGACTAGATACAAAAACTCAAAAATGGACAGCACAATAATACCTAATTGTAAAGTAATCATGTTAAAACACTGAATGAAGCTACATCTGAGCTATAGGTTTTTTTGTTTTTTTTTTTACTATAATTATTACTTTTATTTTTTTTCTCTATATCAACATTCTATATCTTTTTCTGTTGTTTTGCTAGTTCTTCTAAACCGAGGCAAAAGTACTAAGAAACGATGATCATGCATCTATGTGATGATGTTGAGAATTACCGATTGCATATGTAGAATGGTATGATTTCTAAATGTTGGGTTAATTTCTTTTTTTCCGTTAATTAATTAAAAAAAAAGAGAGAGAAGGCTGTGCTGAGAGGGAAATTTATTGCCCTAAATGCCTATATTAAGAAACAAGAAGCAGAAAATCAAGGACTTAACAGAGCACTTGGAGGAACTTGAGAAAGAACAACAAACTAACCCCAAAGCAAATAGAAGAAGAGAAATAACAAAGATTAAAGCAGAGATAAATGAATGGAAGAACCAAAAAAAAAAAAAACAACGTAAATAATAAAACCAAAAGTTGGCTCTTCAAGGAATTCAATAAATTTGATAGGCCACTAGGAAGACTGACAAAGAGAAAAAGAAAGGATGCAAATAAACAAAATCAGAAAAGAGAAGAGGTACATTACCTCAAACCCTGAGGAAATAAAAAAACTCATAAGAAGATACTATGAACAACCATTCACCAACAAATTAGATAAAAGATGAAATGGACAAATCCCTGGAGACATATAAACAAGCTACAGTGACTCAGGAAGAAATAGAACATCTCAACAAACCAATCACAAGAAAAGAGATTCAATCAGTCATCAAAAAAAATCTTACTACAAAGAAAAGCCCAGGGCCAGATGGCTTCACAGGGCAATTTTATCAAATATTACAAAAAGAACTAACACCAATCCTGCTCAAACTTTTTCAAAAAATTGAGGAAAAAATGCATTCAATTAAAGCTGGCTCTTCTTAATATTATTAATATTAGCTCATTTACATGTTCTTGCCTTGAACTTCTTCTTCCCAATATCTCATCATTTGCTCAAATTTATATTGTTTCTTATAATATGTTGTGCTAGTTTGAAATGATTTATGTACCCTAGAAAAACCATGTTTTAATCTCATTTTGTAAAGGCAGCCATTTCTTCTAATCCCAATTCAGTACTGTATATTTGAAGCTGTAATTAGATCATCTCCCTGGAAATATAACTCAATCAAGAGTGGTTGTTAAGCTGGATTGGGTAGAGACGTGTCTTCACCCATTTGGGTGGGTCTTGATTAGTTTGATGGAATCTTACAAATGGGAAACATTTTGCGGAATGAGGAGATTCAGAGAGAACAGAGAATGCTGCAGCACCATGAAGCAAAGAATCCACCAGCCAGCACCCTTTGGAGATGAAGAAGAAAATGCCTCCTGGGGAGCTTCATGAAGCAGGAAACCAGGAGAGAAAGCTAGAAGATGACGTCGTGTGCCCTTCCAGCTGAGAGAGAAACCCTGACTGTGTTCACTATGTGCCTTCTCATTTGAGAAAGAAACCCTGAACCTCATCAGCCTTTTTGAACCAAGGTATCTTTCCCTGGATGCCTTTGATTAGACATTTCTATAGACTTGCTTTAATGGGGACATTTCCACCTAAAAACTAAAAGCCATTAACTTGCAACTTGTTAAATACCCCTTTTTAAAAGCCTTCCATTTCTGGTATATTGCATTCTGGCAGCAAGCAAACTAGAACATATGTCCATATAACGCTTCATTGTTCAACCAAATAGTACACTAAATACATAACTTCTCTACAATTTTGTAGCAAAAGAATTATGTACCCCTGAAAAATACATGTCCTTAATCTTAATCTTGTTTCTGTGTGTTTAAACCCTTCATAGATAAGACCTTTCCAAGTTATTATTTTATTTAAAGTGTGGATAATTGAATCAGAGTGAGTCTTAGACCTATTACTGGGGTCTTTATAAAAAGAAAGCTAGGGGGAGGAGCTGGAAGACAGAAGTCAGTAGGAACTTAGAAGAGAAAGGACAGGACATTGCCTTATGACAAGAAATCCAACGCTTGCCTGACAGTCAGGACACTACATACCCAAAGAGGAAGTAAGCCTTACAGCTTCAAAACTGTCAGAAAATAAATCTCATTGCTTAAACACACACACGTGCACACACAAAAAATATGGTACTGGAAAGAAGATAGAACCGTAGACTAATGGAATTGAATCAAGAGTGCAGAAATAGACGAACAAATCTATGGTCAACTGATTTTTTGAAAAGGCCTCCAAGTCCTCTGAAGTGGGACAAAATAGTCTTTTCATTAATTGGGCATGGAAGACCTGGATATCAATAGCCAAAAAAGTGAAAGAGGACCCCTATCTTACACCCTACACAAAAATTAACTCAAGGTGAATCAAACACCTAAATATAAAAACTAGCACCCATAAACTCCTAGAATCTTCAAGACCTAGTAATAGGAGGTGGCTTCCTAAACTTGACACCCAAAGCACATGCAACAAAAGAAAAAATAGATAAATGGGAACTGTAAAAATCAAATGCTTCTGGGGCAGGCCATGGCGGCTCAGCAGGCAGAGTTGTCGCCTGCCATGCCAGAGACCCGGGTTCAATTCTGATGCCTGCCCATGCAAAAACAACAAAGTGAAAATTAAATGCTTCTGAACCTCAAAAGACTTTGTCAAAATGTGAATAGATTCAGAGGCTGCTCATTTTTGCCCTGGCGCCAAGCGGGAAGCACTGGCAGAAAAAGGAAAAAAAAAAAAAAAAAGAAACAGAGGTTTTTGTAGTGGTATTTCTACAAAGGCTTGACTGCCTTTGGATACAGCAGCAGAGCGTCTCAGGCTGAAACTTCCCCAGGCATAGGCAGAAACAAGCTCGTTTGAGGGCTTTCCTGGAGCCTGTGCCTTCCCCAGGGGAGTCATGAAGCCCAACTCAGTTGGAATCCCTCCCTCAAGGAATTCAGACACCAGGACTTGGTAATTTGAAGCCATTAAAACCAGCCTACAACCTCTCCTCTGTCTCCACCACATCCCCAGATGGGAGAGTTTGCCAAAGTTAAAGGTACCGCATCAACTTATGCTGGTGGGACCTGCAGACAGACAAGTGCCACATATCGAGCAGGATAAGAAAAACAGAGTCCAAGGACTTCACAGGAAAGTCTTTCAACCTGCTGGGTCTCACCCTCAGGAAAAATCAACACAGGTGACTCTTTCCCGCTGATAGGAGGCCAGTTTGGTCTGGGAAAATCTGTCTGGGGTCTATGATACCTAAGTAGACCGCCCTAAGGTTGGGGGGTGGAAAGGCACCATACAAGCAGGGCAAGAAATGAGAAAACAAGAACTGAAAAATTCTCTTCTGTTTAACAAAACCTAAGCTAGAGGTCCAGAAAAGGCTGAACTGAATGTCAAAGAACAGACAAACAACAAATTCATCCAGCAAGAAAACCCTAGGTAAAAGAAGTGAAAGCAATCTCCAGAATAAACTAATTAAGGTAATTAAATGCATAGACGCCAGCAAAAAATAACAGATCACACTAGGAAAATTAAAGATATGGCCTGGTCAAAGGAACAAAACAAGAATTCAAATGGGATACAGGAACTGAAACAATTAATTCAGAATATACAAACAGACATGGAAAACCTCATCAAAAACCAAATCAATGAATTGAGGGAAGATATAAAGAAGGCAAGGAATGAACAAAAAGAAGAAATTGAAAGTCTGAAAAAACAAATCACAGAACTTATGGGAATGAAAGACACAGTAGAAGAGATGAAAAAACAATGGAAACCTAAAATGGTAGATTTCGAGAGACAGAACATAGGATTAGTGAACTGGAGGACGGAACATCTGAAATCTGACAAGAAAAAGAGAATACAGGGAAAAAGTGGAAAAATATGAGGAAGGACTCAGGGAATTGAATGACAATATGAAGTGCACGAATATATGTGTTGTGGTTGTCCCAGAAGGAGAAGAGAGGGGGAAAGGAGGAGAAAAACTAAAGGAGGAAATGATCACTGAAAATTTCCCAACTCTTATGAAAGACTTAAAATTACAGATCCAAGAAGTGCAGCATACCCCAAAGAGAATAGATCCAAACAGACATATTCCAAGACACTTACTAATCAGAATGTCAGAGGTCAAAGAGAAAGAGAGAATCTTGAAAGGAGCAAGAGAAAAACAATCCATCACATACAAGGAAAGCCCAATAAGACTATGCATAGATTTCTCAGCAGAAACCATGGAGGCGAGAAGACAGTGGGATGATATATTTAAATTACTAAAAGAGAAAAACTGCCAACCAAAAATTCTATATCCAGCAAAATTGTCCTTCAAAAATGAGGGAGAAATTAAAACATTTTCAGACAAAAAAATCACTGAGAGAATTTGTGACCAAAAGATCAGCTCTGCAAGAAATACTCAAGGGAGCCCTAGAGACAGATATGAAAAGACAGAAGAGAGAGGTGTGGAGAAGAGTTGTAGAAAGAAAGACTATGAGTAAAGGTAAAAAGAAGGAAAATTAGATAGGACATATAAAATCCAAAAGGCAAAATCATAGAAGAAAGTACTACCCGTACACTAATAATGCTAAATGTTAATGGATTAAACTCCCCAATCAAAAGACATAGACTGGCAGAATGGATTTAACAACAGGACCCATTTATATGCTGTTTCTACTCAAAGGACATGAGGGCAAGGACACAGATGGACATTTGAACACCAATGTTTATAGCAGCATTATTTACAATTACCAAGGCATGAAAACAGCCAAAATGTCTATCAACAGACGGGTGGCTAAACAAACTGTGGTATGTACATACAATGGAATATTATGCAGCTGTAAGATAGAATGAAGTTATGAAGTATGTAACAACATGGATGGACCTTAAGGATCTTATGCTGAGTGAGATTAGCCAAAAACAAAAGGAAAAATACTGTATGGTCTCACTGATATGAACTGACATTAGTGAATAAACTTGGAATATTTCATTGGTAACAGAGACCATCAGCAGAGAGAAATAGGGCAAGATATTGGGTAACTGGAGCTGAAGGGATACAGACTATGCAACAGGACTGAATATAAAAACTCAGAAATGGACAGCATAATACTACCTAACTGTAATACAATTATGTTAAAACACTGAATGAAGTTGAATGTGAGAATGTTAGAGGGAGGAAGGCTGGGGGCATAAATAAAATTAGAAAGAAAGATAGACTATAAATATTGAGATGGTATAATCTAGGAATTCCAAGTGTATAACGATAGTGACTAAATGTACAAATTTTAAAAATGTTTTTGCATGAGGAAGAACAAAAGAATGTCATTACTTCAGGGTGCTGAAAATAGATGGTAATGGTAAGGGGTATGGTATGTATAATTCTTTTTTTCTGTTTTCATTTTATTTCTTTTTCTGTTGTCTTTTTATTTCTTTTTCTGAATTGATGCAAATGTTCTAAGAAATGATCATGATGATGAATATGCAACTACGTGGTGATGTTAATTACTGATTATATATGTAGAATGGAATGATCATATGTTAAGAATGTTTGTATTTCTTTTTTGTCATATAGTTTTTTAATTTAAAAATTAATAAAACTTTTGTTAAAAAAGGACAAAAGAATGTCAGTACTGCAGGGTGTTGAAAATAGATGGTAATTAATATTTTAAAACTTTAGCTTATGCATGAGGCTAGAGCAAAAAATTTTTATTTGGTACAAAATTTATATTTTGACTAGTGCATTTCCTAATATAACTTATTTGGACAGCTTAATTGAACACTGTAAGTACATGGAATCTTGAATAGGGCATAAAATTTTGTAGGTTTCTCCAGAATGATGTCCCAATAAACCCCAGAGTGATTTGAACAGTGAATAAAAAAGTAAATGCAAAGCCCCTTTCGGGAAATGCCGAGAATGAGGGAAATTCAACTTCCCCAAGTGGAGAATTCTTGATATTCTCACAAACAGTGGGGACAACCAAAGCAATAGGCTGAGCCCCCAATCTTGGGGTTTGTTCATCTGAAACTTAACCCCACAAAGGATAGGCTGAGCCTACTTAAAATTAGGCCTAAGGGTCACCCTCGAGAGAAACTCTTCTATTGCTCATATGTGGCCTCTCTCTCTCAGCCAACCTGACAACCAAACTCACTGCTCTTGCCCTTTCTATGTGGGATATGACTCCCAGTGTGTGGACCTTCCTGGCAATGCAGGACAGAAATCCTAGAGTGAGCTGGGATTCAGCATCAAAGAATTGAAAAACCTTCTTGACCAAAAGGGGGAAGAGCAGAATGGGACAAAATAAAGTGTCAATGCTGAGAGATTCCAAACAGAGTCAAGAGGTTATCCTGGATGTTATTCTTATGTATTAAATAGACATCATCTTTTTAATTAAGGTGTAATGGAGAGGCTGCAGGGAACTGCCTGAACATGTGAGCTGTGTTCCAGTAGCCATGTTTCTTGGAGATGATTGTATAATGATATAGCTTTTGCAATGTGACTATGTGATTTTGAAAACCTTGTGTCTGATGCACCTTTTATCTACCTTATTGACAGACAAGTAAAACATATGGATTAAAAATAAATAATAGGTTGAACAAATGTTAAAAATAAAATTAGTAGATTGAAATGTTAGTGATCAATGAAAGGGAGGAGTAAAGGGTATGGTATGTATGAATTTTTTTCTTTTTTCTTTTTATTTCTTTTTCTGAATTGTTGCAAACATTCTAAGAATGATCATGATGATGAATATACAACTATGTGATGATATTGTGAATTACTTATTATATCTGTAGAACGGAATGATCATATGGTAAGAATGTTTGTATGTTGGTATGTTTAATAAATAAAATAAATTTTTAAAAGATTAGGCCTAAGAGTCACCCAAGAGAACCTCTTTTATTGCTCAGATGTGGCCTCTCTCTCTATCCCTCAGCCAACATGACAAGCAAATTCACTTCCTTCCCCCCTCTACGTGGAATATGACTCTCAGGAGTATGGACCTTCCTGGCAACATGGAACAGAAATCCTAGAATGAGCCAGGACTCAGTATCAAGGGATTGAGAAAAGTTTCTCAACCAAATGGGGGAAGAGTGAAATGAGACCAAATAAAGCATCAATGGCTGAGAGAGTCCAAACAGAGTTGAGAGGTTATCCTGGGGGTTATTCTTATGCATTATATAGATATCACCTTTTTAGTTAAGTTGTAATGGAGAGGCTGGAGGAAACTGCCTGAAAATGTAGAGCTGTTTTCCAGTAGCCATGTTTCTTGGAGAAAATTGTGTAATGATATAGCTTTTGCAATTTGACTGTGTGATTGTGAAAACCTTGTGTCTGATGCTCCTTTTAACTACCTTAATGACAGACAAGTAAAACATATGGATTAAAAATAAATAAATAATAGGGGGAACAAATGTTGATATAAATTTAGTAGATTGAAATGCTAGTGATCAATTAAAGGAAGGTGTAAGGGGTATGGAATGCATGAGTTTTTTCTGTTTTCTTTTTATTTCTTTTTTTCAATTGATACAAATATTCTAAGAATGATCGTAAAAATGAATATACGACTATGTGATGATATTGTGAGTTATTGATTATATATCAAGAATGATATGAAGGGAATGATCATATGGTAAGAATGTTTGCATTTGTATGTTGTTATCTTGAATAAAAAATAAATAAATAAACCAAACAAACAAAAAGGAGAACAATGAGATACTACCTCACACCTATAAGAATGGCTGCTATTAAACAAACAGAAAACTACAAATTTTGGAGAGGATGTAGAGAAATCGGAACACTTATTTACTGCAGGTGGGAATGTATAATGGTGCAGCCACTGTGGAAGACAGTTTTGCTGTTCCTCAGAAAGCAAAATACTGAGTTGTCGGAAAAATCCAAGTGCCCATCAACAGAAGAGTGGATAAACAAATTGTGGTATGTATATACAATGGAATATTATGCAGCATTAAGACAAAATGATGTTCTGAAGCATATGGCAGCGTGGATAAACCTTGAGTACATAATTCTGAGTGAAATAAGTGAGACAAAAGTATAAATATTGCATGATTTCGCCATAGAATTCTGTTAAAAGTAATCTCAAAGGTATACACTATAGAATGTGGGGGACCTAGAGATACACAGAAGCTAGAGACCGGGAAAAGTTTACCCAATGAGGTTGTACTTAAATGTAAGGGAATGGATAGAAGTGATGATAGCTAGCTAGTGGAGTTATAAGTAACATTACTATATTGAAGGTGAATGTGATTGAAAGGGGGATGTGTAGTCCCATGAATCCCACTTATTAACTGTACAAGTGCAAATAAGTTCTCTCATGAACTCCTTCAAAGGTTTGATCTTGTACAAAGAGTCAATAATGGAGGAGCATAAGAAGAAACCTAATATTGCATGCTATGGCCTATAGTTAACAGGAAGAGAGCCACAGTACTACAACAATACCAGGGGTAAATAATTGGGGCATGGGGAGGAACAAGAGATTAGGAGAAGTTTTAACTTGATATTTGGTGAAACTACGTTTATTGGTTATTTTTCACTTTTTACCAATGATAATTGTATAATATTGAAAGTGCTGCTGACTGTATAACCAAGTGAGGACTCCGTAAGACATGGTTTGTTTATTTTGGACATTATCCATGATGCTTAATGGATGGAGGGTGCTAAAGCATATAATGATTGATAGAATACTGTGTGGCTACAAAAAGCAGTGACACAAAGAACTGAATGAACCTTGGGGACAATGTGTTGTGCAAAACGCCAGAAACAAAAGAACAAATATGCTATGGTCCCTTTCAGAAGATGCTTATAAGAAAATTGGAGCCTAGATCATAAGCTCTTATAGCAGCCATACTTAGTCTGAAGCTTAAGTTATTGAGGCACTGAGCAAAATGTGAATAAGCTGGTATTTCTCTAGAACTTTTGTGTAGCTCTGTGACACATAAGTCAGCATTGCTGCTTACAATAACAGTTAAAGTAATCAAAGAAGAGATCAGCCTTCAATTAGAGATAAAAATGAAACTGATCTCACTGGGACTAAGGTAAATCAGAATACAAGGCAAAAAGATGATAGTGTATATATACTCTAGAGCTTCACCTACTGTATGAGACCAAAGGCAGAGAGGGTTTATTGTATCTAGAACCTAAACTTTCTGTAACACACAATGTAAGTCAACCTATCTGGATAGTTCATTTAAACAAACTGAATACATGGAGCCCAGAACAGGAACAAGGTCTGTACCTGGATTACATTAAGGTAATCCCAGACTATGGTTGGCTGATAATTTTAAAGTATTGGTAGAATCCCTTTAGGGACTGGAAAGAAAATATGGAAATATTAAATTTTCCCAACCAGGATACACCTTGTACCTTCTCAAACATTAGAGACTTCCAAGAAAATAGGCCAAGCTCTGGATTTTAAGGCTGCCCTTATGAAACTTATTTCTATAGTGGAGAAGCTAGTAGTACCTATAATTATACCTTAAAATTGTTTCCAGGAAACAAATGTCTTTCATTGCTCAGATGAGGTGCCACTCTCTAAGCCTGACTCTGCAAAGAAAATTATTGCCCTCCCCTCTATCAGACATGACATTCAGGGATGATGATCAGGGACATGACTCTCAGGGTTGAGCCTGGCCCTGGCACCATAGGATAGACAATGTCTTCTGGATTTAAAGATGGAAAAGAAATGTTAAAAAATAAGAGGGTTCAAATGGAGTTGAGAAGCAATTCTGGTGGCTATTCTTATGCAGGCTTCAGCTACTTATTGCTAATTGCCATGGTTTGCCATGCCCCAACTAACATCATTCCCATTCGCTCTAAAGACCACCTAGGACTCTGAGACTACAAGAGTATCATGTATTAAGCTTACTTTCCTGAAACCTATAACCTCCATAGGGTTCCCAGGCCAGGTAAGTCTTGAAACCCAGTGGGGCCAGCATTTCCAAGAATATCAACTTATTCCATCCCTCTATTCTAGATTGCTCTGGATTTTAACAGCCCTTTTCAACACAAAAGTGTTATAATGGGCCTAGCCCAAAGACCCCCACTCACTGGGAGTAGGATCAAAGGAGAGGGAGGAGTTATAACAGAGAGGGTAGGATTTAGCAAACCACTATGACTGCTGACTCGCTATAATATTTCTTTTAACTTCCAGTGTTTTGGAGCATCTAGAAGGAAAAAACTGAAAATGTGGATTGGTAACACACACCAAACTTTGAATCTGTTATGTAACTACCAGTTAAAATGTACTTTCCAAACAAAGCAAAACAAAAAAGAGTCATGTAGCGAAAATGTTTTTTTTTTTTAATTTGGCATGGGCAGGCACCGGAAATCGAACCCAGGTCTCCAGCATGGCAGGTAAGAACTCTACGTGCTGAGTTAAAATATAAATTTTAAGTCTGAAAATTTCCAACTTAAACAGGCCCCCAGAACAGAGATTCTGATTGGGGTAATGAGAAAGTTTCGGTAATTTATAGTAGTGATGGTTGCATAATATTGTAAATGTAATCAATACCACTGAATTGTACACTTAAAAATGGTTAAAATGGGGGGGGGGTACAACAGTGGCTCAGTGGCAGAATTCTCACCTGCCAGGCCAGAGATCTGGGTTCGATTCCCATTGCCTGCCTATGCAAAAAAAAAAAAAAAAGGTTAAAACAGGAATCTTTGTGTTATATATACTTTACTACAATAAAAATGTTTTTAAAAAGAAAAAATAATTGTAATGAGAGAAAAAAGAGGTATAGGAGGGGTACTTATAGATTAAGAAGTTTAAAGACCTATCAACCAAATGCATTTGTGTATCTGGCTTCAATCTTTTTCGATTTACACAAGCAAATTGCAAAAAATAATGCACTAGACAAATGGAAGACTGGGTACTAACTGTATATTTGGTGATAATAAGGGATAATAGTTAATATCCAGGTGTGATGATGGTTTTATAATTTCTTTTTTTAAAAGGACCCCTATGTTTTAGAGGCAGTGTTCTAGTTTGCTAGCTGCCAGAATGCAATATACCAGAAACAGAATGGCATTTTAAAACAGGAATTTAATAAGTTGCTAGTTTACAGTTCTAAGGCTGAGAAAATGTCCCAATTAAAGCAAGTCTATAGAAATGTCCAATCTAAGGCATCCAGGATGTCATGGTCAGGTTCATGGGTCAATTGGGCCAAGTGGTGGTACCTATTTTTCTGGTTGGGCAATGCTGGCTTGTCTGTTGTGATGAGGACATTTCATAGAATTAAATCATGATCATGCCAGCTGCATCCACAGCTCACTCCATTTGTACTCAGCCAAAGGGGAGTGTCTTCTGCAATGAGTGATGCTTAATCTAATCACCGAAAGCCTTTTAAGGAGGATGCAGAAGAGACAGACTCTTCCTGTTTTGGCTAGTGAGCCTGTCCTGTTGAGTTCATCCAGACCCTCCATTGGAATCGTAGTCTTCACAGCCTGCCCTGCAGATTTTGGACTCTGTGTTCCCGCGGTCACAAGAGACACTTTTATAAATGTTATATTTGCGAGTGTTCCCTGTTGATTCTCTTTCTCTAGAGAACCCTAACTAATACATCTTGGTACCAGGAGTGGTTCTTAAGAAACAGAATCTTAAAAATGGGTTTTTATGAATGGTTTTCTACTCTGACTGGACTCAAAGGCACTAAGGACTCTGATTCCCATAATCAGAATGACACTCCCAATCCATTGAGTTAGTTGGCAAAAGAAACAGTCAAAATATCATCATTCGAATCTCCTAATGCTTCACTTGTATGAAGCCAGGCTGTGGGGGATAATGTTTTTGACACCTTTACAGAGTTTTGTGGAAATAAGAGGTATAGAGATGTTGGCTGGGTTTTGTTAGATACACTGGCTACATTAAGGAGTGAAAAGGATGGGCTTAAGGCTTCAAACAAGAAGCTTAAGCACTGTCTGAAAGATGTAGATGTTTCTATGAGTATCCTGAAGGAAAATCTCATCTTCTGTAGCCATAGACACGAGATCTCTGAAAATCAGACTCAGAATCCTATTGCTAGAATAGCAATTTTACAACATAAACTGAAATCTCAATGTTGAATGGTGTCTGCCATTAAAGTGAGAGCACTAGTTGGAAAAGACTGGGACCCTGAGAAATGGGATGGTGACATATGGATTGATAATGATGTCGGGGGTGAGGTTGAAACCCTAGGTCATGCTGAGTCTTCCCTAGATAATCCTGTAATAGTCTGCCCCAAGGACACAGCCACCCCACCTCCAGCCTGCCTTGAGGAGTTGGCCACCCAACCTCCTCCTGAAGGGATTAGCCCTAGAGTGATTAATCCTGTTTCACCAGATGAAACTGCAAATGAATGCCCTGAAGCAAATGGCTTGGAAGGTATTTCTAAGTCTTTTCATGTCCCACCCCCATCACCCCTCATTTCTTCCAGACCTATAGCTAAAGTCCCAACAGGCCTCTAGGTGAGGTACAAAGTATCACACATGAGGAGGTATGTTATACTCCAAAAAAACTGCATGAGTTTTCCAATTTATATAGACAAATCAGAGGAATACGTGTGGCAATGGATTTTAAGGGTGTGAAATAATGGTGGAAGGAATATAAGGCTGGAGCAGGCTGAATTTATTGATATGGGCACACTAAGCAGAGATTCTGCATTCAATGTTATAGCTTGAGGGGTCAGAAAAGGTGTTAACAGTTTGTTTGGATGGTTGGTTGAAACCTGGATCAAAAGGTGGCCAACATTACCTGAGGTTGAAATGCCAGAACTGCCCTGGTATAATGTTAGATGGAGGGATCCAGAGGCTTAGAGAGATTGGAATGTTAGAGTGGATTTATCATGCAAAGCCTGCTCTTACACCCCAGGAATGTCCGGAGGATGCACCTTTTACCAGAACAGTGAGGAATAAATTGGTGAGACTAGCACCATCATCCCTGAAGAGCTCTGTAGTTGCACTTCTCTGTAGGTCAGATATTACTGTAGGAACTGCTGTCACTGAGCTGCAATCCTTAAACACAATGGGGATGACTGGATCCCGAGCTGGCAGAAACCAGGTGGCAGCACTTAATCACCAAAGACAAGGTAGATGTGGCTATTATAATAGACAGCAAACTCAAAGCAGGAGTCAAAATGATATGACTCACAGAGATTTGTGGCATTGGCTAGTAAATCATGGGGTACCTAGAAATACAATAGAAAGGCAGCCTACTAAATTCTTGTTCAAGCTGTAATAACAAAAGAGTTCTAGGTCGAGTGAACAGAAGTCTAATCTGAATTACAAAAACACAGTCATGGCCCCTTAATCAATTTCCCCTCTGTTCCTTCCAACTAATATTAAAAAACTTCAAATCCATCTTGAAATGTCATATTATTCATATGTGTGTTTATATGTGTGTGTGTTTCTCCAGAAAGAAAATAAAAGAACTTCTACTTTATCTGATATTAACTTCATATGTACTCAACTTGAAAAGACATGAAGACTAGAATTCTGAAATTGCATCTTAGGAAGTTCAGTTATTCTTCTAAATTCCCCGTGGTTATATTTCAGTATTGAATGTTCAAAACAATTTGTATAGGAATAGGGATAATGATTGTGCCTAAAATAATGTTGCCCAAACTTGTATTCAGTTTCAACACAAGGTATTTGGTTCACAAATATACATATAAAGGCATCTTCAATGGGATTTCAGTATACAAAACGTTCTGTCTCTGTGTGTGTACGTGTGTGTGTGTGGGGGGAGAGAATCCATTAGAAGATTTAGTCTGGTCTGCCTGACATAAGGGTGATAGCTTTCTATCTCTTAGCCTAATTAACACCTTTAATCTTTTTTTAATGGTTAGGCAGATTCTCTTTGGTTTTGAGGCAGGCTAGTACAGGAGGCTGGAGGTAAATCCTTCTTGTGCTTTATTTCTGCATTTCTGCCACAGGGCTTCCTTTCTCATCTTGGCTATTCATTCAGGAACCCCGAAGATATGCTTTGAGTAAGAGACAACTGATAGTTCAAAAGTATCATTCTATATTTTTCAGGTATTAAATTATAGGGATTCTAATTAATAATTGCTAAAAAAAAAAAAAAAAAACACAACTTCAGTTCCTTACTTGCCTCTTTTATTATTATGCCTGAGAAAGGAATAAAATTAAAGCTTTTAGAAATGAAGTTGGACTCACATAGTACCATACTTAGAATTATTCTAGCAAAATGGTAAAAGAGTACAAAACAATTTCAGACTTAGTTAATCAAGGATCACACTTCACAGCAAATGAAGTGCGGGAATGGACACATACTCATGGAATTCTCTGGTCTTACCATGTTCCCCATCATCCAGAAGCAGCTGGATTCATAGAACGGTGGAATGGCCTTTTGAAAACTCAATTATGGTGCCAACTAGGTGGCAGTACCTTGAGAGGCTGGGGTAATATTCTCCAGGAAGCTGTATATGCTCTGAATCAGCGTCCACTGTATGGGGCTGTTTCCCCCATAGCCAGGATCCATGGGTCCAGGAACCAAGGGGTGGAAATGGAAGTGGCACCACTATCCACTAAGAAAATTTTTGCTTCCTGTCCCTGCAACCCTGAGCTTTGCTGGTCTAGAGGTTTTAATTCCAAAAGGGGGAGTGCTTCCACCAGGAGAAACAACAATGATTCCACTGAAATGGAATCTAAGACTGCCACCTGATCACTTTGGGCTACTCAAGCCCTTGGATCAACAAGCCAAGAAAGGGATTGCATTATTGTCTAGGGTGATTGACCCTGACTATCAGGGAGAAATAGGACTGCAACTATACAATGGCGGTAAAAAAGAGTTTTCTTGGAATATAGGAGATCCCCTAGGGCATCTTTTAGTACTACCATGCCCTGTGATTAAAATCAATGGAAAACTGCAACAACCCAATCCAGGCAGGACTACCAATGGGTCTGAAACTTCAGGAATGAAGGTTTGGGTCACCCCACCAGGCAAAGAACCATGGCCAGCTGAAGTGCTTGCTGAGGGTAAAGGGAACTTGGAATGGGTAATGGAAGAAGGTAGTGATAAATATGAACTACCACCACGTAATCAGTTACAGAAGCTAGGACTGTGATGCTATTTTGTTCCTGTTATACTATTTACATTGTAAAATATCAAGTTTAAGAATGAATATTACCCGAGGACTTGTGCCCTATTATGGAGATAGTTACTGTGTTTCCAGTTATATGCAGGACAGTTGAGTACTGTTATGTGAAAGAAAAACGTGTGTTTTAATGTTTTTTTATTTAGAAATTAGGTATGGTTTAAGGTGATATGTATAGCTGCCAAGTTGACAAGGGGTGGACTGTCACGATCAGGCTCATGTGTCAACTTGGCCAAGTGGTGGTACCTGTTTGTCTGGTTGGGCAAGTGCTGGCCTGTCTGTTGCAAGGAGGACATTTCATAGAATTAAATCATGATCACGTCAGTTGCATACACAGCTGATTCCATTTGTAATCAGCCAACAGGAGTGTCTTCTGCAATGGGTGATGTGCAATCTAATCACTGGAAGCTTTTAAAGAGGATTCAGAAGAGACAGGCTCTCTTTCTGCTTAGGGTGTCAAGCCTCTCCCGTGGTGTTCATCTAGATCCTCCATCAGAATCCTAGGCTTCACAGCCTGCCCTGCGGATTTTGGACTCTACCTTCCCACAGCAAAGTGAGACACTTTTATAAATTTTATATTTGCGAGTGTTCCCTGTTGATTCTGTTTCTCTAGAGAACCCTAATACACCTTCCTAAGGGGTAACTCAACTGTTTTTTCAGTAAAATGGTTTAAAACACACACTGACACCAAAAAGGCCATAAATACCACAGAAGAGTGGAGGGCCAACACCGTCATTGTTCAGTAAACGTCCACAAACTGACGGTCACCTGCCAGGGGAGCCGGAGGGCCTGGGTCCCTGAGCTTGCATGGGCGGGAATAGCCACCAGCAAGGAATCTTGCTCCCACAGGGAAGAAAGCCTCCAGGAGGTCACGTTGGCCTGGGGCCGGAGGCAGGCGAATGGGAGAGCAAACGCACAGTGGGGAAGAACTCGGCCTGTCTGTAGACCCCACGACGCACAGATGCGAGACTTAAATCGCCGGCGGCCGCGAGAGAGTGGCGAGCTGCCCGGAAGCCGGAAGGTCAGCAGCGCCGCCTGAGTGAGGGGCGGGGGGGGGGGGGGGGGGGGGGGGGGGGGGGGGGGGGGGGGGGGGGGCAATGCCTCTCTAGGCGCCACGGAGGCCTCGGCTCTCGGTGGTCGCCGAGCCGCCAGTGGGGAAGAAACGCGCGGGTAGAGGAGGCGGGTCCACGCCATACTGGGCGCTCTCGTGCTCCAGGATTGGCGGGGCGGGCGCAGTCGGAGGGGGCGTGACCCCCAGGGATTGGCGGCTGCTCTGGAGGGCGGGGCGACCCTTTGTCTGGGCTGCGGATGGTAGCCGTTTCGCGCGAGAGGCTGCGGCGTGGATGGTGAGTCGGGTAGCCAGGCGACTTGACAGTCTACCTCGCGGCCAGTCAAGCTGGGGCGCCTTAGTCGCCGCGCCCCGGCCCTGGGTTCCTCCTCGAGCCGAATAGGCTCGGCGCTGTCCTCCGGAGCGCCGGGGCGAGAGTCTGAGGCTCGCGGAGGGCGGGCCGGGGCTCGGCGGGCGCGGGCGGTGGTCTGCGGCCCGCGAGGCGGCCCGGACGTTGCGGGCTGGGGGTCTGCCCCGAGCACCCCTGCTTGGGCCGCCTTCTCTTCGAATTTCGGGCCCTTTCCGTTTTTCTCCTGAAGCTTTTTCCTCCTCTGTAAGAGCTCGGGTTTAGTGTTGGGGCCAACTTTCTATAATGGAGTTTACCCCCTCGTTTATCACTTGCTTTTTCTTTTTGAGATAGAATTTGTGCGTGGGCAGGGGGTAATAGAAAATGTGGTAATGTTTTTCTTAATGCAAGCATGTCAGGAGAATGACAGCCCCTCTGCCAGCAGCCCGCCAGGGCGCGGAGGTGGGCGCTGGGCGTTCTTTGGCCTGTGCAGGTTGTTTCTGCCGGGAAGGGGCGCCGGGCCGGTTGGTGCCTGCACATCTGTCGGGGGCTTTGCCGGGGAGAGCAGGACCTTGCAAGCCCCACCCGGAGAGGCCGCCCTTCTCCTCACAGTGTTGCTGGATGTTGGCTTAATTTCCATTTCCCAATTACCCGTGAAGTTGGAATCTCTTAATGTGGTTTTTTTTTTTTAGCCATTTGTATTTCTTTACTGACTTGCCAGTTCATACTTTTTGCCCAGTTTATTTTGTTTTCATTAGGGGTTTGTGTTCTAAAAGTGTTTTGCAACTTAAGGAAATTTGTATTTTTCCAGATAGTTAAAAATATTTTTTCCCCATTTTGTCATAACTCCACTTATAGTGTTTTTGTTTGGTTTGGGTTTGTTTGTTTTTGAGATAGAAGATTTTAAGTTTGGTCCAGTAAGATGTTTTCCCTTAAGGCTTTTGGGCATTGTGCTATGTCTAAAAGGGTCTTCCTTACTTTGAAATTATTTCAAAAATGAGAACTCGTTACTCTGGTACTACAAAATGTTTGATCCATCTGGAATGTATTTTAGTGTGGAGCGAGGTTGGGATCCAGCTTCTTTTTTTTTTTTCTAAATCATAGTCATTTCTAATTCTATCTATTGAATAATTCATCTTTCCATTGATTCGAAAGACCTCTTTGTCATATACTAAATTCCTACGTGTCTTTGAAACCATTTTTGGAGCTTGTGATGGCTTAGACGTACATGATGTTTTGATTTACATGTGCCTCCAGGCTTTCTACTTTGGGTGTTTTGCTTTAAAAGGCCCACCCGCCCTAAAATAATGATAGAAATTTACCTGTATTTTTATTCGTCCTTTTTTTTTTTTAACTTTACTTGTTGTGTAATATATATATAAAGCAAAGAAAGAAAACAGCAATAGTTTTCAAAGCACTCTTCAACAAGTAGTTACAGGACAGGTCCCAGAGTTTGCCTTACCACCATCTCAGGTTTTACCTTCTAGCTGCTCCAGAACATTGGAGGCTAGAAAGAACATATATATTTTTTAATCACTTTATTTGTGTGTGAAAAATAACATATATACAAAAAAGCAGTAAGTTTCAACACACAGCACAACTTTAGTTGTAGAACAGATTTTAGAGTTTGGTATAGGTTACAGTTCCACCATTTTAGGTTTTTATTTCCAGCTGCTTTAAGATACTGGAGACTGAAAGATATCAATATAATGGTTCAGCAATGATACTTGTTTGTTAAACCGTACCTTCTATGTATAACTCCACCATCACCTTTGATCTTTCTGTACCACTCTTTAGGGGTATTCCCATTCGAATTTTTTCATGTTGGAAGTGCTGTTAATAGTAGGGGGTAGGGAGATGGAACTAGCTGGTGTTCTGGAGAGGCTGGCTGGGCTCTCTAGGTTTCAGAACTTATCTGGACCCATCTGGAGATTGTAGGTTTCTGGAAAGGTACCCTAGGGCATGGAACCTTTGTAGTATCTTAAATATTGCCCTAGGTGTTCTTGAGCATTGGCTGGAATGATTTTGGTTGGGGTTTGGCAAGTTTTGATAGATAGCAATGTCCAGCTGAAGCCTCAATAAGAGTGACCTCCAGAATGGCCTCTCAGCTCTGTTTGAACTCTCTCAACTACTGATACCTTATTTGTTCCACTTCTTTTCCCCCTTTTGGTCAAGATGGCATTGTTGACCCTGTGGTGCCAGGGCCAGACTCATCCCTGGGAGTCATCTCCCATGCTGCCAGGGGAACTTCCACCCCTGGATGTCTTGACCCATGTAGGGAGGCGGGCAGTGATTTTGCTTGTAGAGTTGGGCTTAGAGAGTTCTTTTTATGACAGAATTTTTTTTGTACCAAATAAACATTTTTTGCTTTAGTCTCACTCGTAAGTTAAAAATTTTAAATATTAATTACCATCTATTTTCAACACCCTGCAGTAATGACATTCGTTTGTTCTTCCTCATGCAAAATCATTTTTAAATTTGTACTTTTAGTATGACAGAATTTTTTAAATTTAACTTTTAAACCCATTAAACTTTCAGTATATGATATAGAATAAGATCCTTTTTTTTTTTTCCTGCTCCACTTTTTAGCTCTTTATCTTTGCTGTGCTTTCTGGGAGATTTGTTGAGCCTTATATAAAGATCTAATTTTATTTTTTTCCAAACAGTTAACCCATAGTTCCACAGCACGCCTTACTGAGTCATCTCCCCAGGCTGCTCTGCGCTTGTGTTTATATAGACTTGGCAACCCCCTGCCCTCCTGGAGCTACATTTCTGGCCATGTAGCTCCATAGCTCTGTGGTGAGTTGTGCTCCCCAGTTGTCTCCTTTCAGGGTCTTCTTGGAGATGTTCCTGTGTTTATTCTCTCAGATAAATGTAAGATTAATTTGGTCCCAACCCACCTCCACCTTTGAATACGAACTGTATTGTGGATAGTGGGCAAAATTAACTTCACTGTGATACCATGTCTTTATTTTTGAGACCTGGCTTTTGTGTCATTCATATTGCCTTTTCTTGTCCTCCACTTGTGTAGTTTTCTTCATGGGGATCCTGCGCATTTCTAAAGGGTATTTGAACCTTGTTTCTTTTGAGGTTACTATGAATCCTTCCTGTTTTCTGACTGATATCGCTGATGTGCAGGGAAGTATCAATTTTGAGGTCATGTATTTCTGATGAAATATATTTACTCCAGGAAGGTTGGATGTGGGTAGCAGTGCTTTGCTTTGCTTCTTTTGAAGGTGCTTCCACCTGGAGGGAAGGACATGAACAGGGGGTGGGGCTTTCCAGCAGGAAAGCCAGAGGGAGTGAGGACCAGCAAAACGGGAGGGAGCAGTGGTCCCACCTGGAAGAGATGCTGTGAACTCCCCATGCCAGGCCAGGGCCCTGGGCTGATGGGCCTGGAAAGCTCACATATCACCTGCATTGTGTGCTGTGAGAACAGGCTTGCCCATCATGTTAAAGTTGTCAGTAATTCCAGCAAAAGTGATAGGCTTCTAAAGTTTTGCTTACAAAGCAAAAAAAACAGTAAGCCTTAAATTCTAAGCTGTTTGTACCATTGTGGTTCCTTTTTGGTCCTCTCCATGTGTTTCCATTTGCAACACAAGGGCCACCCCGGGGGTCGGGCAATGTGCCCCCGACAGTGTGTGCTTTTCCTAGTTTTCTCCAGAGCAACCATGCAGCATGAACATTTATCAATTATTGTTTTCCTTTCGGGTTCTTCTTTTCTTGGGGAGATTTCCAAAAACGAAATTCCTGATCTGAAGCACGGCCCCTTCAGGCTGCAGCCGATGTCTAGGTCATTGCCCAGCCACAGCTGAGAGTGGTATAGCCAGTGGGGGGTGGGTGTTGTGTGTTCTTGCCGATTTGTGAGGTGGGCCAGTGGGTCGCTTGCTCTCCTGAGGCAGCTCCACAGACTCCATTTCAGGTTCTCTGGTGGTGATTCCCCACCTACACGGCCCCACCTCTGGAAGTTAGCATCTCTACAGGATTAATTGTGGTTCTAGCCTTCGTTTTTTAAGACGTGTCCTTGCCATTCCCTCTTTGTGATCTGGGAACTGTTTGAAGAACTGCATTCTTCTCATAGAAGCAAAGCCTGGAATTCAGCATCGGACTTGGGGGGAGGGGGAGTGATTATTAAAAAGCTGGTCTCAGGCCATCCCAGATGGCTTTGTTTTTCCTGTCTTTCTCAGTGTCTGGGGTTTAGGTTTGAGCTTCGTGTGTTTTACATTTTACATGTGTCACAGACTTGTTCCAGGAGACCCAAAGTTTATGACCAAAGTCCATGGAGAGAAAAATTAATAGCTAGCTATTGCTACTTTTGAGATTTGTATTGTTCATTTTTAACAAAATACAAAACCATACTTTGTGATATTTTTCACTTGGCAAAATAGGAAGATTACCCCTAGGTTGGGATCTGGTACTACTCTTTGTTTTCTCTCGAGGTGGGAACCTGATCCAGAAGGGCCCTTTGGCTTTGATGCACCCTTCCCTGTTCATATCACTCAGTCATTTTGGTAGCTGAGTCAGCACTTTGGATTTTCCCTGCATGTTAATGGAATCGAACCCTCTTATAACACCTGGTCCTGTGGTGTCCGACTCTGGGCCGGTGGCTCTCAGCACTTCTTGCACCTACCTCATAGTCCCCAGCTAATCCTCAGAGGAGGCCAAGTCATTGGCTCTCCATTTGCAGGGGAGGGTTGGAGCCTCAGAGTGTGGGGTCGTTGTGTATAGGACAGGACCAAAGGTGGCACCCTGCCTTTTCACTGCCCAGCACAGTGCTCACTGTCCTCTGGTGCATGTGTGGCCCACATGTGGAAGGACTGTTTTCCATGGTACCAAATGTACCAGGAAGGTTTTCAGTCCCCCCTTTCCCCAGTACTTTGGGTGTAACAGACACCACAATTTAACCAAACTCCGGTTGCTTCCGCAGAACCTGCCCACCACAGATTCCCCTTCCCTGTGTCAGCAAGTCTTTCCAGTGGCTTTGACCAAATCCCTGGGTCACCCTTGACTGCTCTTTTGTCTCACCCACATCCAGTACATCCACAAACCTATGACGCTACCTCAGAGTTCATCCAGGAGCCAACCTCTGCTGATACCTCTGCTGCCAACACCATGGCCTGAACCTCCCACCTCACCTGTACCACTGCAGGGCCACCAGAGTAAGCACAGGGCCACTTGCTAGTGTGACTGTTCAAGGCCCACAGTGGTTGACTGGTCTTGAACCGGGGCTGCTCAGTTTGGCCACCATTACCTCACATCCTCTGCGAATTTTACATCATGAGCATTTGTTTCATGTGGGCTCTTAATTGAAGTTTAATGCATCTGCATTTTTTTCAAAGGAAACCCCCCTCCCCCATGTCTGCACCCAGGTCAAGGGACAGGTGTCCGTAGCCCCCAGGAACCTCTCTGGGATAAGCCCCCTTGGACTTGATCACCACGTTTAATGGTACCTATTCCCAAATTTGTGTAAATGGAGCCACACAGTGCCTGTGCTGTGGGGGGGTTCCTTTTACACAGTGTTATTTTGTGAGATTTGTTCTATATTGTATTTAGCAGTGGTGTGTATTATATACTTTTATCTAGGAGTTTTGACACATATTCCTTATTTTACAGCATTTTGTTTTAAGTTCAGGGTGCAAGAGCCAGGCATGCCCCAAACTCAGTTAAATTGTTTGGTTGCTACCAAACGAATATGCTTCTTCTGTGAAATAGGAGGTTGTCTCTCATTTATATGGGCAGTTCCTGCCAGGCCCAGGGCTTTGCACATACCAATCGGAGGAGCAGGAGCTCCTGGTACATTTGTGGGGAACAAAACCCCAGCCAGCAGTGAGCAAGGCAGATGTGGAGCCCAACTGCAGCTCTGTCTCTGGGTTCTGGCAGTTTGTCATGCCCTGTAGGTCATGTTCACGGGAGCCAGGGCCAAGGGTGGGGTGAGGCAGGGATTCTCCCAGTGACTTAGAATTGGAACCTATGCCCACAGAGAAGCCGTGACTCAGACACATCTGATTTCTTGGGTGTAGGCCACTCAGGCCTGGTAAGAAGATCCAGGTGTGCTCACCTTCGGACTTTCCCCCCAAGGCCATTCTTGGCCTCAGGTTGTGAGTCCATGCCCTAGGAAAGCAGCAGGCCATGCCTCAGCCTTGGGCTGAAGCGGAGCCAGGGCCATCCAGTTCCTGCCCTGGTGGCATCTTGTAAAAGACCATTTGAGTTCCTGGCTGGATGATATACATCTGCCCAGGGTGAGGCTGGTGCACAGGCAGGACTTGGGCCAGAGGCAAACCATGGCAGATCACCCAACCTTTTCCAACCTTCATCCAGAAGCAGAGAACAGAGCCTCAGGGTCCAGTGAGTATATATGTGTCCACAGGTATCTGAAAGTGAACCTGTACTTGCTGTCCCCAAAACTCTGGACACAATAAACATGAACTTCCTGGTCATGCTTATTGGATACAGCTTCTGGGACCACAGGTTCAGAGTCCATGAGGGGCATGGAGCTGGGCCAGATATGGTAGGGGTGTCAAAAGCCCTCCCCTGATGTGCCCCTTGCTGACTACTTGCCCATAGGAACCAGGGCTCCCCTGAGGCCCCCTAGGAAGTTGGGATCTTCCAGGAACAAAGTTGGGCCCCTCACATCATCCTTCTTTTCCCTCAGCCCCACCTGCTGCTTGGATTTTCATCATCTTTAGAGACCCCAGGAAACCAGGCAATGGCAGCAGCCAGGCTCCTGCCACCAGTGGGACCCCAGGTAAGCTGTCCCTGTGGCCAGTGCAGCCTGGAGTCCCCATAGCCAGCAGGTTCCTCCCCAGTCCTCACCCCTGGATCCTGCCAGGCCCCTTACCTTCCTTCAGCCCCTGCTGTCAGCTCATAGCGCAGCTCCCTTTGCCATACCTGTTGACATCCACCCCCCCACCCCCCCATTGCAGTAGTGGAAGATTTTGTACCCCTTAAAGCAGCCTTTGTCATTTCAGGCCCCAGTGACCTTCGAGGACGTGGCTGTACTCCTCTCCCAAGAGGAATGGGACCGCCTGGGTCCTGCGCAGCGGGGCCTCTACCGGCATGTGATGATGGAGACTTACGGGAATGTGGTCGCGCTGGGTGAGGCCCCCTGAGGATGGTAGTAAGCCAGGCTCATGCATGGGGTGGGGGCACATTCTGTGGGCTTTTGCTATGAGGGAGTAGCAGGCCAGGTCATTGGGGTCAGGGCCTCCCAGGGGACTGGTGGTCATGCACAGGTCTGGAAGACCCCTGGCGTTTGCACCTGTCAGGCATGAGTTCACCTGTTGGCCTCCTGGTGGGTGCTCAGCTCCAGTATAGGGTTTGACTTTGTCCATCTTTATATCCCCACATGTAGGCGGTGGAGAGGTTGGGGGACTGAACATGGGTAATGAAAAGGACTTCCTTCCCTTTGCAGGACTTCCAGGATCCAAGCCTGAAGTGATTTCCCAGCTGGAAAGAGGGGAAGAACCATGGGTCCTGGATTCACAGAAGGCTAATGAAAGCAAGCACCTGAGGAATGGCTACTCAGGTGAGTAAGTGGGGCAGCCCCATCTTCACTGAGAGCTGAACAGCCCTGGGCACAACCCTCCCCCTGCCCAGCCTCCTCACTCCTGTGCAGGAGTAAGACTGAGCTGCTGACTGGCATATCACTGGGGGTGGCTTACACAAGGTGTGAGACTTCATCAGGCCTTACCTGGCAAAGGAGGGCCCAAGCTGCATGTACCAGAGCCATGAGCTTGAGGAGCCCTTGAGCACAGAACCTGTTCAGAGAACACAAGCACAGCCTTGAAGATGGGTGAGTGGTGGAGCTGGATGTGCAAAAGAAGGCAGTGTCCAGAGCCAGACAGAGGACAATTGAGGCACAGGAACAGACTCCTAGCACAGATGTTCTGATTCTGTCCTGCCAAGAGGGACAGAATCTGGTTAGGGAAGTGCCTATTCTTATGGAACATTCAGGAAGTGTTCTAGTTTGCTAGCTGCCGGAATGCAACACACCAGAAACTGATTGGCTTTTAATAAAAGGGGATTTATTTTGTTGGTTCTTCAGAGGAAAGGCAACTAACTTTCATCTGAGGTTCTTTCTTACATGGGAAGGCTCAGGGTAATCTCTGTTGGCCTTCTCTCCAGGCCTCTGGGTTCCAACAACTTTCCCCACGGTGATTCCTTTCTGCAGTTCCAAAGGCCCGGGCTGAGCTGCAAGTACTGAGATGAGGTATGCCGAGCTGCTTGGGCTGTGCTACATTGAGCTCTCTCATTTAAGCACCAGCCAATTAAGTCAAACGTCATTCATTGCAGCAGGCACACCTCCTAGCCGACTGCAGATGTAATCAGCAACAGATGAGGTTCATGTACCATTGACTCATGGCCACGGCAACAGAACTAGGTGCCTTCACCTGGCCAGTTGACAACTGAATCTAACTACCACAGGTAGTTATGTATTTGATTTAGAAAAATACAAAGCATGCTAAGTGTAGAAGGGAAATGTCTTATCCTGATGCTTCATGATGAAGTGCTGAAAGCACACTGTTTGAGATTGAGAACAAGGTAAGAGAGCCTAACTTCATGTCTAATTAACATTGTACTGGGGTCCCACATGTGAATTAAGGAAAAAAGCAAAAACTGTAACAAAACTAAAGCAATAAGAATTGGAAAGGAAAAAGAAAAGTTGTTTATAGTTCATGCAATTGTATTCTTGAAAAACCCAAAAGAATTCCCAGAAGATGTATTAAAATTAACAAGATAGTTTTAACAACATGGCTGAGTACAAAGATCAAATGCATTTCAATTCATGAGCAACAGAGGTATAATTTTATAAAAAGATAATATTATGGAAGTACACCATCAGAAATGTAAAGTACTGAGGCCTTAACAAAAGATGTGCAAGACCCTTGTAGAGAAAATTATAAAAAGAAATATGAAAGCAGATACAGATAATCCAACCCCAAAAGCAGCATTCAGCAGTTGCTTCAGGCAATGAATATCTAACTACAGGAATGTGACACCTGAGTTTCAGGAAAGCTTCCATTGGCCAGGGCCAGGGCCTGGACCCTCAGCACAAGTCACTGTGCACGTGGGCAGTTCGTCCGTTGGATTCTGCTCTTGGGTGCAACAGTTTTCCATTTTGAAAGCAGCAACTTGTTTCTTAATTATGTGTGGACAGACAGTCTGCCTTTTACTGGTGCTGTCCCAGGCTGCCTCTGTTTATATGCACAAAGTTGATCTAAAACACGTTCAGGTTGTTCTCCCACCATGGCCTGAGCAGGAGACAGAAAGAATAGCTACTTCTGTATAAAAACTTCCTCTCAGTCTTCAACCAGTCACACTAGTGGAAACACTTCACAATGACTTCTGCATCAGATTTGAAGGGTTCTTGTCTAAGACGTCTCTTGGATAGGTAAGACCTCAGACAGCCACCATGGACAGAGGCAGCCTAGGACAGTACCAGGGGCACCATCAAAGCAAAGGCATTAAAGCCAGCGTCTTGTCCTGGAGACATCTGAGGAGGAACAAGAGTTTGCACCTACCCACCTGCCCATGCTGTTTTTCATTCAGTGAATTTCATTTATATGTTGTAACAGCAAATGAAAGGATTTTTCTACCCAAGATAAGTGTCTTGTTGTCCCTTCAACTCTCTTCCATTTGCAAATCTCAGATGTTGATAGCACTACACCTTGTACCCCCAAGACAGTTTATCTTGTCCATGGGTAAGTGCATGCTTCAATTTCTTTTTAATCCAGTACAATCCCTGAAGGTATTGATCATGTTTCACTAGAATGTGAAAATATTCCCCAGTATGTTCTGAAACAGTATGTGTGTGATCCTTATGCAGTGTACACAGTCTCTACAAAACACCAAAGAGGGGTTATTTAATTAAAATTTTTTTCAGTGAAATTGCTTTTTTCCCTTTATTTATCTTGTTACACATAAAAGTCATTTCCCTACTATATACTTAAGCTGACGCTCTTACTCTAAAAGCAAGTGGGTTTTTGCCGAAGCATACGCTGTTGCACAGGTGTGGGTATAAGATGGCAGGGCTAGGTTCCATGTCTTGCTGGGGTTTACAAGAAGCTTTTATGCTAAGGATGATTGATATGAGTAACATCTTCATTTTTTATTAAAGTCATCTTAATAAAAGATCTTACTTTGGTATCATTTCAGAAATCATCCATTCAGGGAGCTTCAAATAATAGAAAAGATACTTTTCAATGCAAATAAGTAATTATTTCTTTGGTTTTCAGCCTTTGTTCTGTGAAGGTGAGCTTATAAATCATAAAACAAAGAACTAGAACTTGTCTGCCACTTTACAAGTCATGGAATAATTTAAAATAAGACGTTATGATCTTATTAAATTATTACAATTCATATTTTTAATTAAAAAACCTGCTAAATCCTTGCTGTATCAATTAATACTTTTAAGGAGAATAAATGTTGTAGAAATACCCAGTGAGAAAAGTCAACAAAAACGTTGAACAAATTCCTAAGAGAAGAGAAAAATCAAATGAACAATAGACATGAGAAAGTACTTGCCTCATTATTCACCAGTGAAATGAGAATCAAAACCACTAATATTTACCATTTTGTATGTTCCAAAATGGGGGAAAAGAACAAATAGATAAGAAAGATCAAGATAATATCTTTATTCTGATCATATCGATAATGTTTAAATGCAGATGGTGTACAAACCTCATCAAAAGCAGAGATTGTCAGATTGGATTTTTAAAAACCAAACTACCCAATTATATGTGGCCTGTAGGAAACGTTCTCTAAATATAAAGATAAAAATATATTAAAAGTAAAATAGTGGGAAAAGATTTATTCTAGCTTTATCTGCTAGTAATGAAAGCTAAAGTGGCTATATTAATATCAAAGTATATTTGAAAGCAAAGAATATAACCAGCGATAAAGTCATAATGAGAAAGGGGCCAATTAATCAGGAGACTATAACTATTGAACATTTATGCATCTAATTACAGACCTTCAAAATAAAAATACAAGAAACAAAAACTATTGGAATCTCAAGGATAATAGACAAATTCACAATTATGGTCATATTTCCAGACTACTCTCAATAATTGATTGACCAAGTAGGAAGAAAAACATTAAGGATACATGAAGTTTGAACATCAGTTAACCCAACATGATTAACATTTATAGAATGCTCCACTCAGCAACAGAATACACATTCTTTTCAGGTGCACATGGAACATTGGATTGGCCTAGGTAGAAAATATTGTAGGCCATTCAGGAAAAAACAAAAAAACCCTCAATGAGTTTAAAAAGAAACAAGTCAAATAAAATAGATTTTCCATCCACAATGGAATTAAAATAGAAATGAATAGAAAGCTCTCTGGGAAAATCCAAAAATATTTGGAAATTGAAAATCATTCTAAATAACTCATGGGCCAAGGAAGAAATTAAAAGGAGTATTAAAAACTGAATAAAAATGTAAATACAGCATATCAGAATTTGTGGTATGCAGCTAAAGCAGTACTTAAAGCTTTTTTTAATATAGCATTAAAACACCTATATTAGAATAAAGTCTCAAATCATTGAGCTCAGCTTTCACCTTCTTTCACTTTAAGAACTGTAAGTGGAACCCCAAGTAAGCAGAAGAAAGACAGCAATAAGGATCAGAGAAGATAGAAAACAGAAAAGCATAGGGAAAATAATTCTTGAAACCCAAAGGGGTTCTTTTGAAAAGATCAATAAAATTGATAAACCTAGTCAAAATAATCATGGAAAAAAATGTAAATTACCAGTATCAGAATTGAAAGGCGACATGACTACATATTCTACGGGTATACAAAGAGAATTATGAACAGTTTTACTTCAATGAATGTAGTAACTTAGGTGAAATGGACAGTTCCTTGAGAGACATAAAACACTGAACAGCCATATAGTTAAAATTAGCTCTTTATCTGTTAAATAAATTGAGGTTGGACTTAAAAATCTCCCCACAAAATACACCAGTTGTGAATGACTTCTCTGGTGAATTCTGTCAAACATTTAAGGAGGGAATAATGTGAGTTCTTAGAAATTCTTCCAAAAAATCAGAACACCTCTGAACTCATTCTTTGAAGTCAATGTTACGTAATTCCAGGAGCTTCCAAAGACATTGCAAAAGAACTACAAACCAATAATCTTCATGAACATATGACGGAAAGTTGTTTTGACTACTTTAGGTACTTTGCATTTTGTGGATTACCTGGCTTCTTGTTGGGGTGCGAACGATGCTTTTTCCAGCTTTCTGCTTCCTCGGGGAAAGCAAGTCAGTGAATGTGGACATGGATGATGCAACTGGATTTGTCAGTGTAGCCCCATGAAACTTTGTGCTTCTGCTGGTCACAGTGAGAAACAATTCAGTGCCTCTGAGTGACCAGATAATACTGGGGAGAGAACATCAACTGAATTAATGGTGAGCTGTGGAATGGTAGTCTAGTAATGGAACAAGGATTTGGATGTAGATATGGGAAAAAGAGGAAGATAAGGAATCAACAGAAAAATTCCAGTCCTGAACATCCACCAGCCACTTGAAGAGGGGCTCATTCTATGCAAAGAGAGCCAAAGATTTATTTTGGACTCTTAAATTGGAGGTTCTGGTGGGACATCTGGAGAGGGTAGAGGGCCTACCTGAGCCCTACCTGAAGAGCTGTTATGAGCTGTGAAAAGCAGGGTGCCCTCATATCAAGAAGCCCAGAGTGTGGGGATAGCATATTTCCAGGAAACTGGGAAGTTAATCAGACCTGGAGTGGGACTTTGGCCTCTGAGTCACCACACCCACCTCTTTCCCAGATGAACCTGCTGATGGCTTGCTACAGTCTGCAGCTGCTTTCATCCTTTTGCAAGAAATTTTTGTATTTGGCATGTCTTAGTCCTTTCAAGGTAACCATTCCCTGGATGTCAAAAGATATCACAGATCAAATCAAGCACATATTTTATTTATTTGCCGTCTCCACTGAAAACACTTAAGTCAGAAAACACTTCTTGGGTATTTGTCCCTCTCTTTGAAGTTCCCCTGTCATTGGGTATGGACATCTCTTGTTCTGAATATTTTTCAAATGTCTTTGCTGGGATTTGAGGAGACCCATTATTCAGCACTATCTTCCTAAATTCTGGACCAATTGAAAAGTAAGATATGACATGAAAATACCTTTATTACAATAAACACAGTTGGAGAAATGTGATTTATTGCCATTCACCTTTGGTTCCTGATATGAACAGGTAATGAGGGGCCACCACATTGGGGGCCTACCTCAGTAGGCTTATGAACATGGAGGAGCAGAGGAGAATGAGCTTACTAGGGCCAGATTGGTTCCCAAAATAGAAACTGAGCCAAGAATGGCTAATTCTTACCCAGGTAAGCCAGGCAATTAAATCATTCCACCTCCCCTGGAGAGGAAGGAGTAGGGAACTGGAAGAGGTTAGGAGTATTACACCAGTGGAGCTCCTGAACATAAAAAGAAACAAAAGGAGCAACGAAGGAGTCAAACCTAGCACACACTTGGCCCTGATTTAGCCCAAGGCTCCTGAGTGTTTCTGGGCTAGTTTACAATGTCTGGGTTCCCCCATGGGTTGTTGATAGGTGCCTGTCTTGGGCTCTGGATGTGTGCTCCCTTTAACAGGAGAAAAGTGAAGTCCCTTCATAATTTTCTTTTGTAACAGTAACGCCACTCAAAGTATAATACAAGTTTTTTTTAGTGCTGTACCTAATACAGGACTTTGGAAAGGCAGTGGTGACAGCAGTGAGGGTGAGGTTGTCGTGCTTGAGGCCATCCTATCCTACAGAGGAGGCCCATGGATCCTTTGCCTTGGAAAGATACAGAAGGCCAAACTATATTTCTTGCTGTCCTGGGGAGTCAGTCTTATCCTTTGGGGTAGTCCCATTTATTGTGTGTCTTTATGAAGATAACTCCCTATCCACAGCCCATCCTCCACAAACAGTATTTGTCCCCCTCATCATTCATGATCTGTGAGCAGTATCCTGTAATCTCAACTCAATCTGTATGAGATGTAAAAATAATCATCCTTAGCACTGTCTTCCTTCACACACAGCCCAGAGAACCCCTTGACTTGATTTTGAAAGCATCTCTGCTATCTACAGTACCACTCCCATCCAGGCCTCATCTCTCGTCTAAACTGGCCACAGATTCCTATCATCGTCTCTCATCTCCAGTCTTGGCCCAGTTATTGCATTCCCCACGCAAAATTACCTTCCTCAAAGGAAAGGTCACAGCGTACATACACACACCATGAAATGTTTGTTTCTTGTCAGCCCTACCACAGCACTCCCTCATGACTTGTGTATGAAAGCTTGCATCTCCCTACACTCCCAGGCCAGACTACCAAACTGCATTTCCTGGCAGGAAAATGTCCTCTATGTGCTGTTGTTTTTTGCTCTGCAGGTTCCCCAGAATCAAGGTTGTGGTCCTAGCATTGTTGATGAGTTGATGAGCTCTTACCTAGCTGCTACTCATTCCCCTCCTGTGCATTCAAACTAGGATTTGTACCGTATGTATACTGTACTGTTACTTAGTGTTTTCCATTTTACCTTCCCATTTCTAGTTGACTGAGACACATGAAGTTTTTCTATGTCCTTCCCTCCTCATCACGCAGCTACAGGCACTCAAGGAACCACATCCTTGCCAACAGCCCCTTCATCAGCAAAGCCAGTTCAAGATTGGCTTGCTCTGCTATCTGAATGGTGTTAATATTTTCACTTTGGCTTTGTTTCAGAATGTGAAACCAAGGGCAAGGAACAAAATAGGGATTTGAGTCTGAAGCCAGTAATTTCAGAGGAAATAACAATGGTTCTGGGAAAAACTCCCATGGGAAGGATTGATCAAGAATGTAATAAAATTGATCAAAGCTTCTGTCTGGCTTCAAACCCAGCTGGTCTTCAAGAGGTTCAAGTATTGAGCCACAGCATGCCACTACCAGTGATTCCTCATGGAGAGAAACCCTACAAGTGCATTGAATGTGGGAAATCCTTTGGTCGGAGCTCCCATCTCCTTCAACATCAGCGAATCCACACTGGAGAGAAGCCCTATGTGTGCAGTGTATGTGGGAAGGCCTTCAGCCAGAGCTCAGTCCTCAGCAAACACAGGAGAATTCACACAGGAGAGAAACCCTATGAGTGTAATGAATGTGGGAAAGCTTTTAGAGTGAGCTCAGATCTTGCTCAGCATCATAAAATACATACAGGAGAGAAGCCTCACGAATGTCTTGAATGTCGGAAGGCCTTCACTCAGCTCTCGCATCTTATTCAGCACCAACGAATCCACACTGGAGAAAGGCCATATGTGTGTACATTGTGTGGGAAAGCCTTCAACCACAGCACCGTTTTGCGGAGCCATCAGAGGGTGCACACTGGAGAGAAACCTCATGAGTGCAGTGAGTGTGGGAAAACCTTCAGTGTGAAGAGGACACTTATCCAGCATCAGAGAATCCATACTGGAGAGAAGCCTTACACCTGCAGTGAGTGTGGGAAGGCCTTCAGTGACCGCTCAGTCCTTATTCAGCATCACAATGTGCATACTGGGGAGAAGCCTTATGAGTGCAGTGAGTGTGGGAAGACCTTCAGCCACCGATCCACCTTGATGAACCATGAGCGGATTCACACTGAGGAGAAGCCCTACGAATGCTATGAATGTGGGAAGGCCTTTGTTCAGCACTCACACCTGATTCAGCACCAGAGGATCCACACCGGGGAGAAACCCTATGTGTGCAGCGAGTGCGGGCATGCCTTTAGTGCACGCAGATCTCTGATTCAACATGAGAGAATTCACACAGGCGAGAAGCCCTTCGAGTGCACAGAATGTGGCAAAGCCTTCAGCCTGAAAGCAACTCTGATTGTGCACCTAAGGACCCACACAGGTGAGAAGCCCTATGAATGCAACAGCTGTGGAAAGGCCTTCAGTCAGTATTCAGTGCTCATCCAGCACCAGCGAATTCACACGGGCGAGAAACCCTATGAGTGTGGGGAATGTGGACGTGCTTTCAACCAACACGGGCACCTCATCCAGCACCAGAAAGTGCACAAGAAGCTGTGACCTTCGGCTGCCACAAGCTCTGGGAAGAAACCACACCAGAAACTCTGTGCATACAGGACTGTGAGAAACTTCAGGCCCTGAGAAGTCTTTGTTACCTCCACAGGAAGCTCTTCTGTCATAATTTAGTATCAGAGTAATTCCAATAAGATGCGCTGGGTATGTTCTTTCTATTAGAAAACTTCAGTGATGCCTGTTTTTTCCCTATATCTCAAAATTATATTGGAGGGTAAACCAAAATATTGTAGTGAATTTTGCTAAAGACTTGGCCATAATTTTTTAACTTTAGAGGGGTTATTCAAAGTAAGTAAGGAAAGTTAAGGCATAAGGACTACTGTCATAATAAATTTCTTACATTCCAAATAAAACTTCTTCCTTAGAACATTTTATGTTTTTCCTAAACAAAATTGACCTTTCTAATTAATTGCACTTAAAATTAGAATTGTGGCTATTTTTAGTATTGTGTTAAAACATTAAAGTGCTATGTGTATAAAGTGATATAAAATATACTTGTTATCAATTGTTATGTAAGTAACTGGAAATCCTAGTTGTGTAAAGCCTACTTAGTATTTTTTTAAAAAAGGAGAAAGTCTAAATATATATTAGGAAGAAACTGTAAATTTAAAATATCCTTTATCTGATTATTTAATTTTATTAAATAATAAAGTTAAATATCAGATAGCTGATACTTATTATTTAATAAAGAAGGGATGCTTTAACTTTTTAGTGGAAATTCAATAATTTTTTTCCCCTCAGAATTGGCCCTTACAACCTATAGTTCCTGCACGCCAGAGACCATGTGGCATTACGTATCATGGACCCTTATGTCGTCACAGGAGGACAGCCCCATACTGAAAGCCCCAGATCTCATTAGCTGCTATACCAAAGGGTCCTTTATGCCTTACTGTCTTTCATAAAATGTTAACTAAAAAAGACTAATTTAGTGCATATATTTTAAGCAACCAAATGCTCAAGTTCAAACTGCTTTTTTTTTACTATCTTTACAGTTTCTGTTCCAATTTGAGAATTGCTTTTTTGTTTTGTTTTTTTAATGTTACTCCTGTATTCAAGAGAGACTAGTACTCTTTTCCATATATTGTGATGAGTCTGATTTATTGGCAATTAAAATTTTATGTTTAATGTATTCAGAATGATTTTACTGTTTTAAAGGAATATAGTCCTTTAAACTGAATTTATAACAAAGCCATTTCTGGTAATGGCCAAACAGCTATTGCGTGAGATTCAAGTCTCATACACTTGTAAGAACAATGCCGTTTTTTTTGTTTGTTTGTTTTCCTCTTAAGAATTGAGTTGTCAGTATGAAGAAAATATGAAGGACTAAGGTATTGATCTTTGAGTATACATCAGCACACTAAGATGGAGACACAGTTTGCATTCACTTTCATTTGAAGAACTAGTGAAAAACCAGAGATCACTGAGATGTTACTTTGGAAGAGTCAATTACAATTTAGTTCCTAATTCAAGGTGAAAGATCATATTTACATCAGAAGGAGAAATCATTACTGAATGTTACTCCAGGAGCAACAGAGATCACTGAGGTGTTTCCTTGAGGAGGAGATATGATTACTAACTTGTTACTTTAGAAAGGGACTTTCTGAGGATTGCTACAGACAGGAGCAGAGATTAATGAAGTGTTGCTTCAAGGAAGAAAAAGTACTGATTTTTTTTAAGGAAGAGGTAAGATCACTGAATATTCCTTCAGAGAATAGCTAAAAATATGAGAGGAAATATGAAAATTGAAGTTTTGTGTGAAAAATGGATGACTTAATCATGTGTGTTTCAGAAAGCTGATCACTGAGGTATTATTTCACAGGAATTTGAAACAAAGTGTTTGAAAGAGGACAGATAAGATCACAGATTGCTAACTGCAGAGAGGATATGAGGTAACTGAGATGCTCCTTCAAAAATCATTGGGGTATTCCTTAGAGAAGAGCTGAGATCACTGAGTGTTACTTAAAGGACAACATGAGATCACTGAAGTATGATGGGGGGTGAGGTAAAATGAAGTGTTTCTTAGGCTGGAATCAGAAGTATCTGAAATACTTCAGATAGGAGCTGATATCACAGGTCTTAATTCACAGGGGGTTGGTCACTTGAGGTGTTCATTAACAGCACAAATAAGTATGTTAAGAGAACTGTGGTTGGTAAGATAAACTTCAAGAAAAAAACAGTAACTGTGGTGATACTTAGGAGAAATTAAGTATACTGAGGTATTATTTCAGAAAGGAATACAAACAACTTAATATCTGAGGACCTGATATCACTGAGGTGTTGCACAGTGGTTTAGGAGCACTGATATATTACATCATAGCAGCTTATGCTGAATAATTGCTTTAAGGACCTGAAATTACTGAGGTTTACTTCAGAAATGAGTTAAGATCAGTGAGAATTTACCTCACAGGTGACATAAGATTATTAAAGGGTAACTTCAGAATTCATGAGTGAGGTGTCACTGAGAAAAAACCTGAGAAAACTGGAGCAATATTTGATAACCTGATATCACTGAGCTGTTACAAAGAGGAGATAAAATCATTGAGATTTTACTTCAGCAGGAGCATTGTAATAACTGAAGCAGTAGTTCAAATAGCAGCTAATCACTGAGGAATTACTTCAGAGATCACTTGAAACACCAGTATTTTTCAGAGGACAGATGAGATCATGGACTGTTACTTCAGAAGGGATGTGAGATGATGGAGATCTTCCTTCACAAGTAGCTGAGATCACTGAGGTGTCATTCAGGAGGTAAAGCAACTGCATGTTCCTTCAGAGAGAAACTAAGATTGCTGTTCAGAGACAACCTGAGACCATTGAGTGTCATAACGGCTGGTCGGCTGGAGGTGCTAAGATGACTGAGATGTTTCAAAAGAAGCTGTAATCACCAACGTATTTTGTCAGATAGGAGCTGACATCACTGAGTTGTAACTTAACCAGGAGCTTAGATCACTGAGGTGTTAAGCACAGATCTCTGATATGCTGTCTGAACAGGATCGGTGAGGAAATACTTGCAAAAAAAGGTAAGGTGATTGAGATTTTACTTAGGAGAAATCAAGTTTACTGAGCTATTTCAGAAAGGAGTGCAGACCAGTTTATCAGAGAAGCTAACTAAAGAAAAGTGGAGATTATTGAGGTATTGCCACAGAGTGGTTTAGGGACACGGAGGTATTACATAACAGCAGAGTTTTTTTATGATAAATATTTTATTGTCAAATTATCTGTTATTTCACTCAATCTTAGTCATTTTCCTTCACTCTGTTTATAGCAGAAAAGCCAGAAATTTTACTTCCTGTTCACCTTTGCATTTTTTGCTATGCAACCTGCTACTGCAGTGAATTCTGAGTATGTCCATAAAATTTACCTTGTCTGGTTGATGTCCAAACAAAAGTGGATTAGGAAAACAACAGTGATTAAAATATATTTATAAGTCAGTTTTGAAAGATCATTTTCACGCTTATGGACTCAATGCCAGTTCCTCAGATAGTGCTCCCAGCTTCTCCAACAACTTTAATAATCAATTTAATATCCTTGGTCTTACACATATCTTAAAACTTTTCTTGTACATATAAAATAAAGAAGTTTATTTGGAAATAAATTCCTGAAACGTAATCAGTGGTTGAAAATATATACCTATTTGAATGTAATTAAAATAACCATATAGTTTAATAAACATGACACTGAATTTTTTCTCTGTAGATAATGCAAACTGGGTGAAAATGAGTTCTAACAATTTCAGATGCAGTTTAAACAAGGACATCAAGGCCTTGGTCTGCTGGCTTTAATTCTGATAACAGCAGTTTTTGATGCTGAAGAATTACTTTAAACCTAGCATCACTGCGGTTTACTTCAGAAATGACAGCACTGAGGTGTTAATTAACGGAAGCACAGATCACTGACTTGTTCAGAGAACTGTGATTGCTGAAATAATACTTCACAGCTAAGACATGATGATGACATATTATGTAGGAGAAATCAAGTGTACTGAAGTATTATTCAGAAAGTTCTAAAGACCAGTTTATCAGAGAAGTTGATATCAATCACTAAAGCAGTATGACAGAAAAGTGAAGATTACTAAGGTGTTCCCACAGTGGTTTAGAACACTGAGGTTTTGGAACACAATAGCTTATAGAAATGAGCTGAGATCACTGAGGTGTTATCTCACAGGTGACAAAAGATTATTAAAGGATTACATCAGAGTTCTTAAGATAACAGAGGTGTTACTTCAGGGAGGACCTGAGATACCTATGGTAATACCTCAGTGTGGGTCTGAGATCACTGCGCTCTGCCAGAGAAGAGATAAGATCACTGAGATTTGCTTCAAAAGAAGCACTGTCATAACTGAAGCAATATCAGGGAGCAGTATATCAGTGATGTATTTACTTCAGACCATAAACACAAGGTGTTTGTCAGAGGGCAGGTGAGATGTTCGACTGTTTTTGTTTGCTAAAGCTGCCAGAATGCAGTATACCAGAAATAGGTTGACTTTTACAATGGGGATTTATTAATGTACAATTTACAGTTCTAAGGTCAAGAAAATGTCCAAATTAAGGTATCAACGGGGGGATACATTCTCTGAAGAAAGGCTGCTGACATCTGGAACACCTCTCACTTGGGAAGTCACAAGCCTGGCATCTGATAGTCCTTCAAGGTTTTGTTGCTTTTGGCTTATGGCTTCAGTGGCTTTCTCAGCTTCTGTAGGTGTTTCCTTATCACCCAGCTCTTCTGGAGGCTTTTTCTCTCTAAGCTCTCTCAGCTTTTTCTGACCTGTTTCCTCATAAAGGACTCCAGTAAAAGGATTATGACCCACCATGAGTGGGTTGGGTCACACATGAAATGAAAATAACATAACCAAAAGGTCTTACCCACAACAGGTATGCATCCACAGGAATGGATTAAAAGAACATGGCCTTTTCTGGGGTACATAACCACTTCAAAACATTACAGACTTACTTTAGAGAGAATGGAGATGACTAAGATTTTCCTTCAGGTATAGCTGAGATCACTGAGTTGATAACTTGAAAAAAAGTGCAGAATACTGTGGTGTTCCTACAGTGTAGCTTGGGAACTCTGATTTATTGCATCGTGTTAGTTTATGACACTGAAGAATTGCTTGAATGGACATGACATCACTGAGGTGTTATCTCATAGGTGAAATAAGATGGATTGTGTTCTCTGAGGGAATATGAGATAACTCAGGTTATCTCAGAGAAGATATGAGGTGTTACATTGCTTCAGAGATGAGCTGAGATCACTGAGGTGTTTTATTCGAATGAAGGCTGACACAACAGGCAATATTTCAGAGAGGAGTTGATCTTCTAGGTATTCTTTCAAAGAGCTGAAACGGGTTTGTCAGAGGAGAGATGAAACTGGACTGTTACTTCACAGATTATGTGCAAAGACTGCTGATCAGTGATGTCTTAGAGTTGAAAAAATGTATCTTCAGAGGGCAGATGTAATCACTAAGTATTACTTCAGAGAATATGTAATCAGAGGAGATACTTAAGAGTGGTGACAAAATGACTGAGGCTGTCTTTCATGGCTGAGATCACTGAGGTGCTGTTTCAAAGAGCAGCTAACATCATTGAGTTACTGCCTCAGAGGGGAAATGAAAATATTGAGGTGTTACACCAATATGAAATATCACTGAGGCATTACTTCAGAGGAGCTGATACCAATGAGATTTTACCTTACAGGAGTGAAATAACTGTTACTTCAGAGAGCATGAGATCACTGAGTAGTTATTATAGAGTGAAGATGAATGAGGTGTTTCTTAAGAGAAGCTAGGGTCACTGATGTGTTTCTTCAGAAAAGAGCTGAGATGTTAAGAAAAGCAGAGAACATTGAGGTGTTAACTTGAAGGAAGAGGTAGATCATTGTGTTGATAGAGAGGAGCTGAAATCATTGAAGTGTTATTTAAGGAGGAGCTGAGATCAGAGAAGTAGTATTGCAAAGGGAGATAAAATGACTTGAGGTGTCACTTAGAAGAAATCAGATTACTGAGGTATTCAGAAAGGACTACAGACCAGTTATATCGGGGAATCTGAAATCAGTAAGATGATTCCTCAGAAAAATGGAATCACTTTCATGACACAGGTATTATATCACATTAGCTTTTTTTTGTTTTTAATTTGGGTTTTATTTTCTTCATGTTAGCTTTGACACTGAAGACTGAGTTTTACTTCAGAGATGAGCTGAGATCACTGAGATGTTCTTACAGGAGAGAAGTAATTTTTTTTTTTTTACAAAATTAGCTGACATATCTAAGGCAATACTTCAGATCACTGTGGGTCACTTCATAGAGGAGCTGAAACACAAGGTGTTCACATAGGGGAGATGACATCACAGAACGTTACTTCAGAAAGGACATACCACTGAGGTGATTCTTCAGAGTGTAACTGAGATCACTGAGTTTTACTTCAGAAAAAAAGCTAACATCATTGAGGTTTTGCTTAGACAGGAGATATGACCACCGACATTTTACTTCAGAAGGGGAGCTGACATATCTGAGGCCTTACTTCAGAGAGTACTGGAACAAAAGGTATACCTTGTGAGGGTATATGTGATCATTAAATGTAATTCAAACAATTTGAAACAAATGTTTCTTCAGAGAGGAGATGGTATTACTGAGGTTATATATCAGGGAGGAAATAAGATCATTGAGGTTTACTTCAAAAGGGAAGCTGACATGTCCTTGCCAGAGCTGCTTGCAGGGAAGATAAATGGGATACAATGTGTGTATGCTATGATGGGGGTAAGGCATGGCACGGCTCAGTAGCAGCTGGTAGGAGGAAGGACAGGACCCCTGAGGTGTGGGCCACAAGGAAAGACAGAGCCCTGGGCCACCCCATAGACATCTCATTTCATTCTGTGGATTTACGGGGTCACACAGTCAAATGTGAGGCTGCAGTTTTGAGGAGAGTGGTGGTTTGGAGCTGTATGTACCACAGAAAAACACATTCTTAAAGCCAATCCATTTCTGTGGTTATGAACCCATTGTAAGTAGGACTTTTGATGAGGTTGCTGCAGTTAAGATGTGGCCCACCTCATTCAGGATGGGTCTTAATCCTCTTCTGGGAGTCCTTTATAAACAGGATGAATACAGAGACAGAGAGAGAACACCACGGAAGCAAGAAGCTGAAAGCAATGAAACGCACAGAATAGAAGGGAGTGCCCAGCAGACACCACCACATGCCTTGTCATGTGACAGAGGAGCCAAGGATCACAGGCAGCTGGTCTTCAGGAAGAAAGCATCACCTGCCGATGCCTTGATTTGGACACTTTCTTGGCCTCAAAGAGTAATCTAATAAATTCCTATTGTTAAAGCAAAAAAAAAAAAAAAAAGGAAAAAGCTAACAAAACCTAGGTATTACTCTGCAGAGTTGCTAAATCTGAGGTGTATCTTCAAGATGAAATGAGATCACTGATGTTTTCCTTCAGAGAGGTGCTTCACCTAACTGAATCTTCCTTCAGAGAGAAGCTAAGACCACTGAGTTGCTGCCTCAGAGAAGATAGGGAAATTGAGGTTTTATGTCAAAATGGAGCTGACCGAACAGTTATTACTTCAGAGAGCAGCTGATCACCAAACTGATATTACAGGGGGCACCTAAAACAACACGTTCATCAGAGGTGAGATGAGATTATTGAGCGTTATTTCAAAAAGGTGCCAAGATCACTGAGGTTTTGTCTCAGAGAGATCGGGTATGTGAGGTTTACTTCAGAAAGGGAGCTATCATAGCTGAGGCTTCAAGAGCCAGTGATCAATGATGTGTCACATCAGAGAGGAGCTGAAGTGAAAGTGTTCCTTCAGAGCACAATGAGATCACTGAGCATTACTTCAGAGAACGTGAAGTCAGAGGAGTTACTTGGGACTGGTGCTGAAATCACTGAAGCCACCTCAGAGAGGGTCTGAGACCACTGAGATGTTGCTTCAGAGAGGAGCTAACATCATTAAGGTGTTACATCAGTGGGACCTATATCACAAGGCATTATTTTAGAGGAACTGTTACGTCAATGAGGTTTTACCTCATTGGAATGATAATTATAACTGAGTGTTGCTTTAGAGAGAAGGAAATCATGGAGTGAGGAGTTACTATAGGGTGAAGATATGATGACTGGGTTGTTTCTTAAGAGAAGCTGGGATCACTGATGTGTTACTTCAAAGAGGAGCTGAAACAAGGTATTACTTCAGTGGGGATGAAAGGGACTGAAACCTTCATGTACTCCCCTACCATCCAAGATCTTCACATACCAGCCCTCTAGAATAGCCCCTCCTGTTCCCAAAATGCCCAGATAAAACCACAGAGCTCCTATAATCTAAGAAGCAGTCCAAACCAGTCTGCTGTGCATATACTGAAAGAAGGACTCTGAACTTAGAGACCCGGAACATAAAATACCCCACAGAGCCAAACAGGAAAAAGAAACACTGGACCCAAAAGGAAAAATCTGTCCATTACTAGTTCCGGTTATGGTCCCCACCCATCACAACAAAAGACCAATTAGCAGAAGTAGCTAGTTTGCAGTCCCTAATTTGAATGTTTTTTCCATGTCTCCCTACATGTATATATCATATATATACGTGCACACATACATACACACGGAAGCAGATATGTATATCATAGGGAATTTTGTTCATGTGTTTTGTTTGCTTGTTTTTGTTTGGGGGTGCATAGGCCAGGAGTCAAACCCTGGTCTTCTGCATGGTGGGCGAGAATTCTACCATTGAACTACCCATGCACCCTAATTTGAATGTTTTAAACAGCAAATGGCAATAGTTAACCTGCAATTGCTAATTTATATATTTACTAACCAATTATAAATGCCATTATTCCTAACATCCTTGTTTCCACCTCCCTTTGATTTTAATAAGAACCCAGCTTCTCTAGTTCAGGGAGGCAGATTTGAGACTGTCTTCTGACCTCCGCCAGCATACTTTTCAATAAAGCTCTTTCTTCTTCTCCGAAAGTCTTGGTGTCTATTTGGCTCAGAGTGCATTGGGCGAGTATTCACCTTTGAGAGAATCTACCTCAGCGAGATGAGATCACTGAATGTTACTTCAGAGAGGAATTGAAATCACAAGGTTTCAGAGGGGAGATAAGATGAGTGTGTTACTTAAGAGAGGATGTTAGATAACTGGAAATCCCTCAGAGAAGAGTTGAGACTACTGAATGTTATTTCAGAGATGAAGCGAGCACAGAGGTGTTACTTCAGACAGGCGCTGTTATCACTGAAGTGTGCCTCAAAGGGCAGATGTGATCAGTGAAGTTTCACTTCACAAGGGGAGCTGACATAACTTCTGAGGAGCTTATTACTGAGGTGTTACTTCAAAGAGAAGCTGAAACACAATGTTTCTTCAGGGTGGAGATCAGGTCATTGAATGCTCCAATGAGCATTCTTGAGATCACTGAGGTGTTCCCTCAGAGGAGCTGTGATCACTGACATCTTAGTTCAGAAGGGGAGCTGTTACAGTGGTACTACTTTAAAGAGCAGCTGATCACTGAGGTGTTACTTCAGGTGTTTCTGCTAAGGGGCGATGAGATTATGGATTTTTACCTCAGACTGTGGCTGACTTCCCTGAGATGTTACTTCAAAGACGATATGAAATCACTGAGGTGTTATCTCATAAATTCCCCCACAAAGGAAAGCCACAAACCCTTCTTGGATAGAGTGCACAACTAGCATCTGAATCGGACTGGTCCACAGAGCCCACCACATCTTAGACCACAAAATCTACATCATATGGAAGCCTTATGGTAAGAGACACAGCCCAGTCCATCAGTAGAATGCCTTAAATTACAAACTACAAGTCATTCTGGATTACTAAATTCTCCAATAACTAAGGGTTGATTCTAAGTTGTTTACAGGGAAATTTTTCCAAAATGTATACTTTGCTTTCCTGCCTTTCTAAACAGAGGATACTTAATATCATTCTGCCTTTTCTTGCTGTCTCAGGCTGCCATTGACCCATTGGCGTGCAGGCCAGGCCCAGATATCACTGGGGCCAGCAAGTAGCCTGTAGTGTCCCTCTTTCTTGCCACTCACCTCTTCTTTTCCTAGGAGCAGGAGGCTGCATACAGCCTTCCAGAACATGTGGGCCATTTACCTTTCTGAGGAATGGCAATAGAGGGATCCCCCATCACTCATCCCAATAACAGCCATCTCAGCCATTTCATCCCACCTCTGATTTATCAGCAGTGTTCTGCACTTTATTCAGAAGTCTTTATATTTTAAGTACTTAAACCTTTCTCTTTATACTATTTCTCCTTACTACTACCAGGAATTTAATCTTTGGTTCTCTTAAAGATTTTTCTATGATTTTTAAATACATTTTCGACCATCTGGAATTTAATTTTGGGTACTGTGTATAATCTTTTTAATTTTCAAATAAAAGAGCCATAACTGGGGCTTGCCATCTTCGCAGCTGTGGCGGCTGCCTAGTTCCCGGTATTGCTGCTGATCTTGCAGCTCTCGCCGCTTGCATGTTGAGATCAAGTCTGCATAAACATTGAAAAATGCAAGACAGCTGAAAGGAAAGGCACTCCCTCTCAGGATAGAGAAAATGGCTGTTGGCCAGGACTGGCCTAGTGTTTATCCTGTTGCAGCACGATTTAAACCCTCTGCTATACCTCTTCCTGTTATCCGATGAAAAGAGGGGTACCCATAGCAAAGGAGGGAAATCTAGAACTTTTAAAGATCCCTAATTTTCTGATTGAAAATTTAATTTAAATTTAATAAAATTTTAATTAAATTAATTAAATTTAATTGCCATAGTAATTAAAAAGCACTATGAAGCTTTTAAAGATTTCTGTACTGCGTGGCCAGCTGCACTAGACAGTGATGAGAAATGTGAGAAGCATTCTCCAATTGAAACTGACAAGCCAATTATGTTTCAAGAGGACCATCTGTTTGAAACCCCAAAACATGAATAGTAACCTAAAGAGTTAAACTTTCCAGTCTGAATTTAGATAATCATGCAAAGAAGAAACTTATTAATTTGTAGGAGAGCACTTTTGCAAGACCACAGATGTGCTTAAAATCAAAACAGATAGGTGCCCTTTAAAGAGACAGAATTATGATGGTGCAGTGTATCTACTGTTTTATATCATGAATCTTTGGCCTGCAGTAACAGGACTAAGACCCAGCCTGTTTCACTTGTGTCACATCTTCACTGGAGTAACCTCATTTGAAGGCCCTGTTCACAGTGATTCAAACCCACAGGAACGGATTAAGATTCAGACCATGTTTTTCTGGGGTATGTAACCCCAAGCCACCACAGTAAGGATTTGAAAACCTGAAGAATGGGAGAAAAATAAGACTGAAGCAGATATGGGGGGAGTATATGTTGAAAAATAGACCCTTGGAAAAAAATATCCTGGAAACACTTCTCCAAATTAAAGCTCTGAGAAAAATATGGATGTGAATAAAGAAGAGCTCCTTAATACTAAAGAAATTGAGAATTACAAAAATTCTGTTGCTAACCTTAAGAATGAGGGGAGAGGGCAGGCCACGGTGGCTCAGCAGGTAAGAGTGCTTGCCTGCCATGCCCGAGGACCCGGGTTCAATTCCTGGTGCCTGCCCGTGTTAAAAAAAAAAAAAAAAAAGAATGAGGGGGGAAATGAAAATAACATTTCTCAGTACAAAGAACTGGTGAAGAGACCAATTTGGCATGAATATGAAGTAGGAAAATCTGCTTGACTTATTCATTTTATGATATGGATATGCTTTACTTCATGAATATGTAATCAATATCCAATTTGATAGTTAGGAAAAAACAGTGCACACCAAGACACAGAGACTGATGACTGCAGGCAGGAAGTTTGAGAAGCTCTTAGTGGAGGGGGTCTGAAAAACAGACTTCAGCCCCCACCAGGAGGATTGTACAGCATTATATACACCACGTTATATGGGGTATGGAAGGGTTAGTATAGCTAATGGGTTATATTATGATTGGTGGGGAATTAGGGTAAGGAGAAGTGGCATTTTAGGATAGGAAGTGGGGCCTGGTTATGGGCAGGAGGTTTAAGGGCTAATAGGAAACCACAGGTTTCTTTTGTTCATCCCTGGAAGGAATTGGTGGGTTGCATTGAAGAACGTAGGCTATGGTGTGCTCAATCAGTCATGTAGGTCATGGATGGGAGCTGTTACGGGGAGATAAGTCATGGCTTGTTAATCATTGCCAACTTTGTGAGCAGGAGTTCCTCTTGACATTCCTAACTCATACATATGATGAGGGACTTGAATACTGTTAACATCCCAGAGGCTCTGGGGAGTCGGAAAGGTTTGAGAGGGGCAGGGCCAGGTTTTATTCAGGAAGATGTCCTGACTACAGGGTGAGCGCAGACAGTCCAAAGGAGCTGAACAGGGTCTCCTGGGCATCTAAGAGAAGACCACCATGGGTCAGCGCTCTCTGGTTATGTGCAACCAGCCCATGAGGCACGACCCCAGACCTGGTGTCAGTGGGTCCACAGTCTGGTCCAAGAAGCTCTGAAGGTGCAGCTGCTGAGGGGTCAAGCAGGAAAGAAACTGGCACAGAAATGGGGATGGGGATGGGCCTGTGGGTTGGAGGAGCCCCCACAGAAGGGAGGCAAGGGGGACAGGCTAGGGTACCCCCCAGCAGCACCCCCAGAGCCACAGCAAAGTTCCAAAGTGCAGCAGATAAAGGGGTTGCCCAACCCAACCCTCGCTCCACAGAGGGTGGAGGGACGTGCTGCAACTCCGGACCTCACCCAAGACTCAGCACTGGCAGGGCAATGCCGACAAGGGCAGCCTCCAAGGGTTGAAGCTTAATGGTTTTTATCAGCCTGGAGAAAAAACTGTTTGGTGTGGAGGGAATCACAAAAGGAAACCAGGAAGGAAACTGAAATAATCATAAATTTAGAAAAAAATAGGAAAATTAATCACTGAATTAAACACATGGTTTTGTGGGAAAAAAAAATATATATATATATATATAGCAAATTTTACCAGCGGAAGAGAGGCCTTTAGAAAATCCTAGGTGAAACAACCGAAGCCAGGAACTAGACCGCCTTGGGGGTGAGCTGTGGCAGCGACACCCTCCCCGAGGCCCCCTTCCCTGGATGTTTCTGAGAGACCACCTGCTCCACCGGGGCCCCCACCACACACATAGGTTGGCCGCACAACCCCGCCTGCATGCCCAAGCACCACAACCCCAAAATTTCCTGTACAGACTGAGAGCAGTGCTGGCGCCTGGCCAGTACAGGGATGAGCCCTGGAGTGGTGGGTGCTAAACCAGGGACAGGCTAGGACAGGGAAGAGGCAACCCTCTGAGCCGGATCAGATCTGATGCCCTGCATGGGTCCATCTGTGTGCCGGCCACACAGACTAAAGATATGCAACTGCACATACAGGGAAAAGTACACCATCTGGCCCTCTCCTCTGTGGGTATGGTGGGTACTGTTTATTCCATTCTACAGAGGGATACTGAGTCGTCGCCTTTAACAAGCCACAGTCTGACTGCTCTCTCATCCAGAGCATCCCAGCTAGAAGAAACAGCAAGCAGCCCATAGTTTGGGATAATGACATGACTCCCAGAGACCCTCAGTCCTCTGCAAGCTAACACAGATCTCGTTCCTCATCCCATGAGCTGAGAACACACTGAGACAACTATTCGGAGTCAGCAGCCAGTGACCGCAGAGATGGTCATGATTGTGAAAAGCAAGAAGAGCCCAGTGGAAACTCTAGAACCCAATGGGGCCATTTGCCCCCTGCTCCCTCCCTCCCACCTTCTCTTCACTTCTCCAGCCCTCCAACCCAGGGATGCAGGAAAACATAAGAAGCTCACTCCAAGGAGGCCACAGTTCCCTGGGGTGCCACAGCTCAGGGAACATCCACATTGATGGAACAAAGGGACCCCCAAGCAGGGGTTACCAAACAACACAATGAAAAAGCATCTGGGGCACAAGCAGTGACAGAACAAAAGATATGAAGAAAGGAGTGCAAGCTTGCCAAAGAATCAAGAGACAGGCAAATGCAATACCAGGTATAGAGTCGTGTCTATTCAATTAGCAAACAGATTAAAAATTACAACATCCAGTGTGGGGAGGTGGTGTGGAAATGAGACTGTCCACACTGCTTGACTCAACTTTGCATCCTGACAGGCAGAATGCCCTTGATAAATGGTTTTTTAGTGAATTAGTGCTGGTGTCATACACTGGTAAATTACAGAAAACATTTGGATATATGCATCAATATCCTTAAAAATGTTTGTGCTACAAGGGTACACAGGTGGTTCAGTCGTAAAATGTTCACCTACCATGCAGGAGACCCAGATTCAATTCCTGGCCCATGCACCTCCTCCCTAAAAAAAATTATCCTACAGACATAATTTAAAAGAATAAGTTAAAGACTTGAAATTGGTCACTGAGAAATAATAGATGCCCAAATGGTATGTATGTTTTATAAACTAAAATATGTCAACTGGAAAGAAATTATGTTGTGAATTAACATAGAAAAGTATAAATGATATGTTAATTTCTTTACAACACATAAAATATGCAAATATGCAGAAATCTCTCCAGTGTGAATTTTCTGGCATTAAGGAACCAGCAAAGGTGAAGCACTAAGGTGCTGTGATCACAGGTGTAACAGTATCTTCATTTTAAAATGCTCTTCAATAGGTCTAGAAGGAAACATACCAAAGTGACAGTGGTCAATTCTTGTTTTCTAAAGACATTAGAGAAGCTTCTCTTTTTTGCTCCATTTCTCTGTTCTAAAATGAACGTGCACTGCTTTCGAGTTAAGAAAAGAGGTTTCTTTACTTAAGAAGAAATTTCCTTTCTGTGGCAACACCGTGTGGACGATAAGTTGGGGGGGCAGGCAGTGCAGAGGTGCATGGGAGGATGCACAGTCGGACTAGGCATTTGTGGACTCTCCTCCACTCTTACATGGAGAAGTCTTCCCGGAGGTGAATCCTCTGATGCTGAAAAACGTTGGAGCTGTGCCGGAAGGCCTTCCCACACTCACTGCATTTGTAAGGCTTCTCTCCAGTGTGGATTCTCTGGTGCTGTATAAGATAAGTGCTCTGGCTGAAGGCTTTCTTGCAGTCAGTGCATTTGTACGGCTTCTCTCCATGATGTGATCTTTGATGGTGAATAAGTCTGGAACTATTGTGAAAGGCCTTCCCACACTCATTGCACTTGTAGGGCTTCTCACCAGTGTGGATTCTCTGATGTTGGATAAGATGTGTACTCTGGCTGAAGACTTTGCCACAGTCATTACATTCATAGGGCTTCTCTCCAGTGTGGCTTCTTTGATGTTCAACAAGTTTGGTTTTTTGGATGAAGGCTTTCTCACATTCGTTACATTTGTAGGGTTTCTCTCCGGTGTGAATTCTCTGATGTTGGATAAGGTTAGAACTTTGGGTAAAGCCTTTGCCACATTCTTTACATTCAAATGGCTTCTCTCCAGTGTGAGTCCGACGATGTCGGATAAGGATTGAGCTATCACTGAAGGCTTTCCCACAGTCATTACATTTATAGGGTTTCTCTCCAGTGTGGATTCTCTGGTGATAAATAAGGGAAGAGTAGGCACTAAAGTGTTTCCCACACTCACCACACTTATAGGGCTTTTCCCCAGTGTGAATTCTCTGATGCTTCATGAGGTTAGGCCTCCTATTGAATGTCTTCCCACACTCATCACACTTGTAGGGGATCTCCCCTGAGTGCATCCTCCGGTGATTGATGAACTCACAGCTCTGGCTGAAGGCTTTTCCACACTCATCACATTTAAAGGGCTTCTCTTCACTGTGAAGCCTCTGGTGTTTGACAAGGTTAGCACTGTACCTAAAAGTTTTCCTGCAATAACTACAATAATGCAGTTTTTTCCCAATAGGAATTTTGTGATCTTCATTAACAATTACGTTTGCACTGCAAATTTCCCCAGAACCATTAACAGTATTTGGTTTTCTTGACTTGTGTACACGCTTATGGTTGTTGAGGTATGATCTCTGTTCAAAACTTTGCTCACATATATCACATTTATGAGGTCTCTGATCAGGGATAGGACTTGTTCCCAACCTGAGACTTCCCCCAGGCTCCCAACTGCTCTTCTTGCTGGTCACCATGACTGGCTTGGGGCCTCTCTGCCCCACTGGCTTGTCTGGGTACTCCTCTGGCTCCCCAACATGCTCAAGGGCTTCTCCCAGCTCAGATAACTGGGAAACAGATCCTCTGAGTCGGCCCAGTTCTCTCCCATCAAACATTTCCCCTGAAGCCAATTCATTGATCTCCGTTCTGGTCCCATGATCTGAAACAACAAACAGAACATCTCAGGGTCATCAATTTTGACTCTAGAAGGAATGCATAAAGATGCTGCCTACAACCTATTATCAACTTAATTATCTACAAAGCTGCAACAGCCTTGCAGAGATAAGAGTTTTGAGGTGACAAACTTAGGACTTAACCGAGGGCCACAGTTATACAACAGTGCAAGAAGTTAAACCCACGTCAACCATCTCCAACCTTCGTGTCCTTCCAGCCCTCACCGCGACCTTCCTGTCTGCCTTCTGCCTATAAAACTTGACCGACTCAGAGTGTGGGAGGCCAAAAGGACAGGAGATAGAGGCTTCCAAGCACCATGGAAACCAGAACAAGGAGGGAACAAAGAAACTAACACCAGACTTCCAGGTCAAGATGGCGGCTTAACAATGTGCACATTTCAGTTCATCCTCCAGAACAACTACTAAACAACCAGAAACAGTACAGAACAGCTCCTGGGGCCACGTCAGTGACCAGACACACAGCGAACCCCAGTCTGGAATAGCGGGACTGGCTGTGAGCCCCCCACAGAACGGTGAGTTCCCAAAGCTGTGGTGGCTGGAACCCCTCCCCCACAGGCTGCTTCCCAAAGAGGAAAGGAAAGAAACTTTACCAGCAGCAGGGACTGAGCACAATTAAACGTCAATTGTGGAATTAACAAATTCTGACTACTAAAAATAGGCCCCCAGCTTAGGTGAACCTGGTCAAAGTGGAGGTTGTTCATTTTTGCCCCGGTGCCAAGGGGGCAGGGCTGACGGAAAAAGGGGGGGATAAAAAGAAGGAAACAGAGGTTTTTGTAGTGGTGGTTTTAGAAAGGCTTGACTGCCTTTGGATAGAGTGGCAGAACTTCTCAGGCTGCAACTGCCCCAGGCACAGGCAGAACTGATCTCTTTTGGGGGCTTGTCTGGAGCCTGTGCCTTCCCCAGAGGAAGGGTGAAGCCCAACTCAGGTGGAATCCCTCCCTCAAGGAATTCAGACACCAGGGCTTGGTAATTTGAAGCCATTAAAACCAGCCTACAACCTCTCCTCTGTTTCCACCATGCCCCCAGCAGGGAGATGCCGCCAAAGTTAAAGGTACCACATCACCTTACGCTGGTGGGACCTACAGGCAGATAAGTGCCACATACTGGGCAGGATAAGAAAAACAGAGTTGAGAGATTTCACAGGAAAGTCTTTCAACTTGCTGGGTCTCACCCTCAGGGAAAACCGATGCAGGTGACTCTTTCCTCCTGATAGGAGGCAACTTTGGTCTGGGAAAATCCGACTGGGGTTTATAATACCTAAGTAGACCCTCCTAAGGGTGGGGTGGGGGAAGGCACCATACAAGCAGGGCAAGAAACAAGAACTGAAAAATTCTCCTCTGTTAAACAAAACCTAAGATAGAAGTCCAGAAAAAGCTGAACTGAATGTCAAAGAACAGATAGACAACAATTTCATCCAGCAAGAAAACGCTAGGTAAAAGAAGTGAAAGCAATCTCCAGAATAAACTAATTAAGGTAATTAAATGCCTAGACGCCAGCAAAAAATAACAAATCACACTAGGAAAACCATAGATATGGCCTAGTCAAAGGAACAAACAAACAATTCAAATGACATAACAGGAGCTGAAACAATTAATTCAGAATATACAAACAGACAAGGAAAACCTCATAAAAACCAAATCAATGAAATGAAGGAGAATATAAAGAAGGCAAGGAATGAGCAAAAAGAAGAAATTGAAAGTCTGAAAAAACATATCACAGAACTTATGGGAATGAAAGGGAAGGTAGAACAGATGAAAAAAAGACGATGGAAACCTACAATGGTAGATTTCAAGAGAAAGAACACTGGATTAGTGAACAGGAGGACGGAACATCTGAAATCTGGCAAGAAAAAGAAAATATAGGGAAAAAATGGAAAAATATGAGCAGGGACTCAGGGAACTGAAAGACAATATGAAGTGCATGCATATACGTGTTGTGGGTATCCCAGAAAGAGAAGAGAAGGGAAAAGGGGGAGAAAAACTAATGGAGGAAATTATCACTGAAAATTTCCCAACTCTTATGAGACTTAAAATTACAGATCCAAGAAGTGCAGCGTACCCCAAAGAGAATAGATCCAAACAGACATACTCCAAGACATTTACTAATCAGAATGTCAGAGGTCAAAGAGAAAGAGAGAATCTTGAAAGCAGCAAGAGAAAAGCAATCCATCACACGCAAGGGAAGCCCAATAAGACTATGCGCAGATCTCTCAGCAGAAACCATGGAGGCGAGAAGACAGTGGGATAATATATTTAAATTATTAAAAGAGAAAAACTGCCAACCAAGACTCCTATATCCAGCAAAATTGTCCTTCAAAAATGAGGGAGAAAAAACATTTTCAGACAAAAAATCACTGAGAGAATTTGTGACCAAGAGACCAGCTCTGCAAGAAATACTAAAGGGAACACTAGAGACAGATAGGAAGACAGAAGAGAGAGGTGTGGAGAAGAGTGTAGAAAGGAAGACTATGAGTAAAGGTAAAAAGAAGGAAAATGAGATATGACATATAAAATCCAGAAGGCAAAATAGTAGAAGAAAGTACTACCCATGCAGTAATAACACTGAATGCTAAAGGATTAAACTCTCCAATCAAAAGACATAGTCTGGCAGAATGGATTAAAAAAAAGGACCCATCTATATGCTGTCTCTACTCAAAGGACACGAGGCCAAGGACACAAATGGACATTTACACACCAATGTTTATAGCGGCATTATTAACAATTACCAAGAGATGGAAACAGCCAAAATGTCCATCAACAGACAGTTGGCTAAACAAACTGTGACATTTACATAAGATGGAATATTATGCAGCTGTAAGACAGAATAAAGTTATGAGGTATGTAACAACATGAATGGACCTTAAGGACATTATGCTGAGTGTGATTAGCCAGAAACAAAAGGACAAATATTGCATGGTCTCACTGATAAGAACTGACATTAGTGAATAAACTTGGAATATTTCCTTGGTGACAGAGACCATCAGGAGATAGAAACAGGGTAAGATATTGGGTAATTGGAGCTGAAGGGATATAGATTGTGCAACAGGACTGAATATAAAAACTCAGAAATGGACAGCACAATATTACCTAACTGTAATACAATTATGCTAAAACACTGAATGAAGCTGCATGTGAGAATCATAGCGGGAAGAGGGCTGGGGCATAAATGAAATCACAAAGAAAGCTAGATGTTAAAGATTGAGATGGTGTAATCTAGGAATGCCTAGAGTGTATAATGATAGTGACTAAATGTACAAATTTAAAAAATGTTTTTGCATGAGGAAGAACAAAAGAATGTCATTACTGCAGTGTGCTGAAAATAGATGGTACTTAATATTTCAAAATTTCAACTTATGTGTGAGACTAATGCAGAAAATGTTTATTTGGTACAAATTTATACTTTGATTAGTGCATCTCCTAATATAACTTATGTAGATAGTTCGTTTGAACACCTTAAGTACATGGAACTTTGTATAGGACATGAGATTTTGTTGTTGTCCAGGTGAAGCCCTGATGAATCCAAGAGTGATTTGATTAGTGAGTGGAAAAGTATTTGCAAAGTCCCCTTCAGGGAATGGTGAGAACAGGGGAAAACTCAACTTCCCCAAGATGAATTCTTGATATTCTCACAAGCACTGTGGGCAACCAAAGCTATAGGCTGAGCCCCCAATCTTGGGGTTTGTTCATATGAAACTTAACCCCACAAAGGATAGGTCAAGCCTACTTAAAATTAGGCCTAAGAGTCACCCCCAAGAGAACCTCTTTTGTTGCTCAGATGTGGTCTCTCTCTCCAGCCAACACAGCAAGCAGACTCACCACCCTCCCCCTGTCTACGTGGGACATGACTACCAAAGGTGTGGACCTTCCTGGCAGCGTGGGACAGAAATCCCAGAATGAGCTGAGATTCAGTATCAAGGGATTGAGAAAAACTCTAGAATGAGCTGAGACCCAGCATCAAGGGATTGAGAAAACCTTCTCGACCAAAAGGGGGCAGAGTGAAATGAGACAAAGTGTCAATGGCTGAGACATTCCAAACAGAGTCAGAGGTTATCCTGGAGGTTATTCTTACGCATTAAGTAGATATCACCTTGTTATCCAAGATGTAATGGAGAGGCTGGAGGGAACTGCCTGAAAATGCAGAACTGTGTTCTAGTAGTCATGTTTCTTGATGATGATTGAACAATGATATAGCTTTCACAGTGTGACTGTGTGATTGTGAAAACCTTGTGTCTGATGCTCCTTTTAACTACCTTGTCAACAGATGAGTAGAACATATGGAATAAAAATAAATAATGGGGGGAACAAATGTTAAAATAAATTTAGTTTGAAATGCTAGTGATCAATGAAAGAGAGGGGTAAGGGGTATGATATGTAAATTTTTTTTCTGTTTTTGTCTTATTTTTCTGTTGTCTTTTTATTTCTTTTTCTGAATTGATGCAAATGTTCTGGGAAATGATCATGATGATGAATATGCAACTATGTGATATTATGAATTGCTGAGTGTATGTGTTGGGAATGTTTCTTTCTTGTAATTTTTTTTAATTAATAAAAAATTAAAGAAAAAAAAACTGGCAGGGCGGGCCGCGGTGGCTCAGCGGGCAAGAGTGCTTGCCTGCCATGCCGGAGGACCCCGGTTCGATTCCCGGCCCCAGCCCATGTAAAAAACAAACAAACAAACAAAATATAATAAAACAAGAAAATGTTTAAAGATGTTTCCCTTTCTTCCTCCCTTCCTTCCTTCCATCCTTCCTTCCTTCTCTGTCTTTCCTTCCCTTCCTCCCTCTCTCTTTAAATAAAAAAAAAAAATTAAAAAAAAAAAAAAAAACAAAAAACTGGCAAACTGAATCCAACAGTATGTTAAAAAATATACATGATCAAGTGGGATTTACTCCAGGTATGCAAAGATGGTTCAACATAAAAAAAAATCAATCAGTATAATATACCACGTTAAAAGAATTAAGAAAAAAAATACATGATCATCTCAATCAATGCAGAAAAGGCACTGGACAAAACCCATTATCCTTTCACAATAAGAACACTCAGAAACTAGGAACAGAAGGAAACTTTCTCAATAATATAAAGGGTATTTATGAAAAACCCAGAGCAAACATCATATTCAATGGTGAAAGATTGAAAGCATTTCCCCTAAGATCAGGAAGAAGACAAGGATGCCCACTTCGATCACTGTTATTTAGCATCATACTGGAAGTTCTAGTCAGAGCAATCAGGCAAGAGAAAGAAATAAAAGCCATTCCAACTGGAAAAAAAAGTCAAATTATCCTGATTTGCAGATGGCATGATCCTATACATAGGAAATCCCAAATAATTCACAAGAAAACTACTAGAACTAATAAATGAATTCAGGAAATTTTCAGGATACAAGGAAACCCACAGAAGTCAGTTGGGTTTCTATACACCAGCAATGAAGTATCTGCAAAGGAAATCAAGAAAACAATTCCATTTACAGTAATATCTAAAAGAATAAAATACCTAGGAATAGACTTCTGGAGAAGATGGCGGTTTAGTAAGACGCGCGGATCTTAGTTTCTCCTCCAGGACAGCTACTAGGGGAGTAGAAACGATACAGAACAGCTCCCAAAGCCACGACAGAGATAAAAAAGACAGCGTACCCCATCCTGGAATGGCTGACTGACTGAGAGAACCCGCTCTGGTGAGATTGCCGAGGGGCGCGGGCTTCACCGGGCGGGGCGGCAAGCGGCCGGAGTCACTCCCTTCCCCCTTCCTGGGACGGCTGGGAGAATTGGACAGGCGGTCCCCTCAAACCGCGAAGACTGGCGCCCACAACACGCGCGGCCCCCCGGACCAACTGAGAGAATTGGATCGGAAATCCCCAGGCCGCGGAGAACATTGACGGGGGGGGCCCCTTTCAAATCCGTGACTCCCCGGGAACATGCACTCTCCCGGGTGGGCCGCTGTGGCTGGCGCCCTCCCACCACGCTTGGCGCCCCGGGCCTACTAGGAAATTCAGATGGGCGCTTTCCCAGGCTGCAGCAGCCAGCGACCCTCCCCACATTCGGACCCCGGGCCGGCTGGCACTCTTCCAAGCCGCTTCGGCTAGCGAACCTCCTGGACGGCGAGAGTTTTCCAAAGTTAAAGGACCCACAGCACCTTTTACTGGTGGGACCCGCAGACAAACATGTGCCACGAGCGCCACCTACTGGGCAGGATAAGTAAAACAGAACCCAGAGATTTCACAGAAAAATCTTCCAAACTTTTGGATCCAACACCCAGGGAAATCGGTCTAAATGCGCAGACGCCAGCAGAAGATAACGGATCATGCTCAAAAAATTGAAAATATGGCCCAGTCAAAGGAACAAACCAATAGTTCAAATGAGATACAGGAGCTGAGACAACTAATGCTGAATATACGAACAGAAATGGAAAACCTCTTCAAAAACGAAATCGATAAATTGAGGGAGGACATGAAGAAGACATGGGCTGAACATAAAGAAGAAATAGAAAAACTGAAAAAACAAATCACAGAACTTATGGAAGTGAAGGACAAAGTAGAAAAGATGGAAAAAACAATGGATACCTACAATGATAGATTTAAAGAGACAGAAGATAGAATTAGTGATTTGGAGGATGGAACATCTGAATTCCAAAAAGAAACAGAAACTATTGGGAAAAGAATGGAAAAATTTGAACAGGGTATCAGGGAACTCAAGGACAATATGAAGTGCACAAATATACGTGTTGTGGGTGTCCCAGAAGGAGAAGAGAAGGGAAAAGGAGGAGAAAAATTAATGGAAGAAATTATCACTGAAAATTTCCCAACTCTTACGAAAGACCTAAAATTACAGATCCAAGAAGTGCAGCGCACCCCAAAGAGATTAGACCCAAATAGGCGTTCTCCAAAGACACTTACTAGTTAGAATGTCAGAGGTCAAAGAGAAAGAGAGGATCTTGAAAGCAGCAAGAGAAAAACAATCCATCACACACAAGGGAAACCCAATAAGACTATGTGTAGATTTCTCAGCAGAAACCATGGAGGCTAGAAGACAGTGGGATGATATATTTAAATTACTAAAAGAGAAAAACTGCCAACCAAGACTCCTATATCCAGCAAAATTGTCCTTCAAAAATGAGGGAGAAATTAAAACATTCTCAGACAAAAAGTCACTGAGAGAATTTGTGACCAAGAGACCAGCTCTGCAAGAAATACTAAAGGGAGCACTAGAGTCAGAAACGAAAAGACAGAAGAGAGAGGTATGGAGAAGAGTGGAGAAAGAAGGAAAGTCAGATATGATATATATAATACAAAAGGCAAAATGGTAGAGGAAAATATTATCCAAACAGTAATAACACTAAATGTTAATGGACTGAATTCCCCAATCAAAAGACATAGACTGGCAGAATGGATTAAAAAATAGGATCCTTCTATATGCTGTCTACAGGAAACACATCTTAGACCCAAAGATAAACATAGGTTGAAAGTGAAAGGTTGGGAAAAGATATTTCATGCAAATAACAACCAGAAAAGACCAGGAGTGGCTATACTAATATCCAACAAGTTAGACTTCAAATGTAAAACAGTTAAAAGAGACAAAGAAGGACACTATATACTAATAAAAGGAACAATTAAACAAGAAGACATAACAATCATAAATATTTACGCACCGAACCAGAATGCCCCAAAATACATGAGGAATACACTGCAAACACTGAAAAGGGAAATAGACAAAAATACCATAATAGTTGGAGACTTCAATTCCCCACTCTCATCAATGGACAGAACATCTAGACAGAGGATCAATAAAGAAATAGAGAATCTGAATATTACTATAAAGGAGCTAGACTTAACAGACATTTATAGGACATTACATCCCACAACAGCAGGATACACCTTTTTCTCAAGTGCTCATGGATCATTCTCAAAGACAGACCATATGCTGGGTCACAAAGCAAGTCTTAACAAATTTAAAAAGATTGAAATCATACACAACACTTTCTCGGATCATAAAGGAATGAAGTTCGAAATCAATAATAGACGGAGTGCCAAAAAATTCACAAATACGTGGAGGCTCAACAACACACTCTTAAACAACGAGTGGGTCAAAGAAGAAATTGCAAGAGAAATTAGTAAATACCTTGAGGAGAATGAAAATGAAAACACAAAATATCAAAACTTATGGGATGCAGCAAAGGCAGTGCTAAGAGGGAAATTTATTGCCCTAAATGCCTATATCAGAAAAGAAGAAAAGGCAAAAATTCAGGAATTAACTGTTCACTTGGAAGAACTGGAGAAAGAACAGCAAACTAATCCCAAAGCAAGCAAAAGGAAAGAAATAACAAAGATCAGAGCAGAAATAAATGAAATTGACAACATGAAAACAACAGAGAAAATCAATAAGACCAGAAGTTGGTTCTATGAGAAAATCAATAAGATTGATGGGCCCTTATCAAGATTGACAAAAAGAAGAAGAGAGAGGATGCAAATAAATAAGATCAGAAATGGAAGAGGAGACATGACTACTGACCTCACAGAAATAAAGGAGGTAATAACAGGATACTCAACTTTACGCTAATAAATACAACAATTTAGATGAAATGGACGGGTTCCTGGAAAGACATGAACAACCAACTTTGACTCAAGAAGACATAGATGACCTCAACAAACCAATCACAAGTAAAGAAATTGAATTAGTCATTCAAAAGCTTCCTAAAAAGAAAAGTCCAGGACCAGACGGCTTCACATGTGAATTCTACCAAACATTCCAGAAAGAATTAGTACCAACTCTGCTCAAACTCTTCAAAAAAATCGAAGTGGAGGGAAAACTACCTAATTCATTCTATGAAGCCAACATCACCCTCATACCAAAACCAGGCAAAGATATTACAAAAAAAGAAAACTACAGACCAATCTCTCTAATGAATATAGATGCAAAAATCCTCAATAAAATTCTAGCAAATCGTATCCAACAACACATTAAAAGAATTATACATCATGACCAAGTAGGATTCATCCCAGGTATGCAAGGATGGTTCAACATAAGAAAATCAATTAATGTAATACACCATATCAACAAATCAAAGCAGAAAAATCACATGATCATCTCAATTGATGCAGAGAAGGCATTTGACAAGATTCAACATCCTTTCCTGTTGAAAACACTTCAAAGGATAGGAATACAAGGGAACTTCCTTAAAATGATAGAGGGAATATATGAAAAACCCACAGCTAATATCATCCTCAATGGGGAAAAATTGAAAACTTTCCCCCTAAGATCAGGAACAAGACAAGGATGTCCACTATCACCACTATTATTCAACATTGTGTTGGAGGTTCTAGCCAGAGCAATTAGACAAGAAAAAGAAATACAAGGCATCAAAATTGGAAAGGAAGAAGTAAAACTATCACTGTTTGCAGACGATATGATACTATACGTCGAAAACCCGGAAAAATCCACAACAAAACTACTAGAGCTAATAAATGAGTACAGCAAAGTAGCAGGTTACAAGATCAACATTCAAAAATCTGTAGCATTTCTATACACTAGTAATGAACAAGCTGAGGGAGAAATCAAGAAACGAATCCCATTTACAATTGCAACTAAAAGAATAAAATACCTAGGAATAAATTTAACTAAAGAGACAAAAAACCTATATAAAGAAAACTACAAAAAACTGTTAAAAGAAATCACAGAAGACCTAAATAGATGGAAGGGCATACCGTGTTCATGGATTGGAAGACTAAATATAGTTAAGATGTCAATCCTACCTAAATTGATTTACAGATTCAATGCAATACCAATCAAAATCCCAACAACTTATTTTTCAGAAATAGAAAAGCCAATAAGCAAATTTATCTGGAAGGGCAGGGTGCCCCGAATTGCTAAAAACATCTTGAGGAAAAAAAACGAAGCTGGAGGTCTCGCGCTGCCTGACTTTAAGGCATATTATGAAGCCACAGTGGTCAAAACAGCATGGTATTGGCATAAAGATAGATATATCGACCAATGGAATTGAATAGAGTGCTCAGATATAGACCCTCTCATCTATGGACATTTGATCTTTGATAAGGCAGTCAAGCCAACTCACCTGGGACAGAACAGTCTCTTCAATAAATGGTGCCTAGAGAACTGGATATCCATATGCAAAAGAATGAAAGAAGACCCATCTCTCACACCTTATACAAAAGTTAACTCAAAATGGATCAAAGATCTAAACATTAGGTCTAAGACCATAAAACAGTTAGAGGAAAATTTTGGGAGATATCTTATGAATCTTACAACTGGAGGCGGTTTTATGGACCTTAAACCTAAAGCAAGAGCACTGAAGAAGGAAATAAATAAATGGGAGCTCCTCAAAATTAAACACTTTTGTGCATCAAAGAACTTCATCAAGAAAGTAGAAAGACAGCCTACACAATGGGAGAAAATATTTGGAAATGACATATCAGATAAAGGTCTAGTATCCAGAATTTATAAAGAGATTGTTCAACTCAACAACAAAAAGACAGCCAACCCAATTACAAAATGGGAAAAAGACTTGAACAGACACCTATCAGAAGAGGAAATACAAATGGCCAAAAGGCACATGAAGAGAAGCTCAATGTCCCTGGCCATTAGAGAAATGCAAATCAAAACCACAATGAGATATCATCTCACACCCACCAGAATGGCCATTATCAACAAAACAGAAAATGACAAGTGCTGGAGAGGATGCGGAGAAAGAGGCACACTTATACACTGTTGGTGGGAATGTCAAATGGTGCAACCACTGTGGAAGGCAGTTTGGCGGTTCCTCAAAAAGCTGAATATAGAATTGCCATACGACCCAGCAATACCATTGCTGGGAATCTACTCAAAGGACTTAAGGGCAAAGACACAAACGGACATTTGCACACCAATGTTTATAGCAGCGTTATTTACAATTGCAAAGAGATGGAAACAGCCAAAATCTCCATCAACAGAAGAGTGGCTAAACAAACTGTGGTATATACATACGATGGAATATTATGCAGCTTTAAGACAGAATAAACTTATGAAGCATGTAATAACATGGATGGACCTAGAGAACATTATGCTGAGTGAGTCTAGCCAAAAACTAAAGGACAAATACTGTATGGTCCCACTGATGTGAGTGGACATTCGAGAATAAATTTGGAATATGTCATTGGTAACAGAGTCCAGCAGGGGTTAGAAACAGGGTAAGATAATGGGCAATTGGAGCTGAAGGGATACAGACTGTGCAACAGGACTAGATACAAAAACTCAAAAATGGACAGCACAATAATACCTAATTGTAAAGTAATCATGTTAAAACACTGAATGAAGCTGCATCTGAGCTATAGGTTTTTGTTTTGTTTTGTTTTTACTATTATTACTTTTTTTTCTCTATATCAACATTCTATATCTTTTTCCGTTGTGTTGCTAGTTCTTCTAAACCGATGCAAATGTACTAAGAAACGATGATCATGCATCTATGTGATGATGTTAAGAATTACTGATTGCATATGTAGAATGGTATGATTTCTAAATGTTGGGTTAATTTCTTTTTTTCCGTTAATTAAAAAAAAAAAAAGAGAAGGGGTAATTGGAGCTGAAGGGATACAGACTGTGCAACAGGACTGGATATAAAAACTCAGAAATGGACAGCACAATACTACCTAAGTGTAATGCAATTATGTTAAAACATTGAATGAAGCTGCATGTGAGGTATAGGTTTTTTTTTCTCTCTATTATCGTTTTAATTCTTATTCTGTTGTCTTTCTATTTCTTTTTCTAAATCGATGCAAATGTACTAAGAAATGATGAATATGCAACTATGTGATGATATTAAGAATTACTGATTGTGCATGTAGAATGGAATGATTTCTAAATGTTTTGTTAATTTTTTTAATTAATAAAAATAAATAAATAAATAAATAATAAAAAAAATAAAAATAAAAATACCTAGGAATAAAATTTAACCAAAGTAGTGAAAGATTTATACACTGACAACTTTAGAATATTGCTGAAAGAAATTAAAGACAACCTGAATAAATGGAAAACATCCCAGATTGGAAGATTTATTATTGTTAAGATGTCAATTCCACCTAAAGTGATCTACAAATTCAATGCAATGTCTATCAAAATTCCAGCAGCCTTTTTTTTTTTGTAGAAATGGAAAAGCTGGAGGTGAGAATTTCAGATTCATAGGAAACTGCAAGGGGCCCCATATAGCCAAAACAATCTTGAAAAAGAACAAAGTTGAAGGATTCATACCTCCTGATTTCAAAACTTACTACAAAGCTACAGAAATTAAAATAGTGTGGTACTATTTTATAAGTACCACATAAGAATAGACATAGACCAATAGAATAGAATGAGAGTTCAGAGATAAATTCATACATCTATAGCCAGTTGATTTTTGACAAAAGTGCCAAATCCATTCAATGGGGAAAGAACAGTCTCTTCAACAAATGGTGCTGGGACAACTGGAAATCCACATGCAAAAGAAAGAATATGGATCCCTACCTCTCACCATATACAGAAATTAATTCAAAATGGATTAACAACCTAAATATAAGAGCTAGTACCATAAAACTGTTACAAGGAAGCATAGGGAAGTATCTTTAGGACCTTGTAGCAAGAAATGGATTTTTAGGTTTTATACCAAAATCACAAGCAACCATATTAAAAAACAGATAAAATGGATTTCATAAAATTAGAAACTTTTGTGCATCAAAACACATTATAAAGAAAGTGAAAAGATAAGCTAGGAATGGGAGAAAATATTTGGAAACCACAAATCTCATAAGGATTTAATATCCAGAATATATAAAGAACTCCTACAACTGACCAACAAAAAGACAACCCAATTAAAAAAAAAAACTAGGATTTGAACAGAAATTTCTCCAAAGAAGATATTCATATGACCAAAAGTATATGAAAACATGCTGAATGTCAAATTAAAACTACAATGAATACCACTTCACACCACCTGGATGGCTTATTATTTTAAAAATTTGAAAATAAGTTTCAGCTAAGATGCAAAGAAATAAGAACCCTCATACATAACATTTTACATGGTGGGAATGTAAAATGGTGCAGCCACTGTAGAAAACAGTTTGGCGGTTCCTCATGAAGTTAAGCATAATTACCATATGACCCAGCAGTCCCACTTCTAGGTATATACCCAAAAGAATTGAAAACCGGAACTCAAACAGTTACTCGTACACTGATGTTCACTGAGGCATTATTCACAATAGCCAACAGGTGGAAACAACTCAAATATCCCTCAATGGAAAAATGGATAAATAAATGTGGTATATATACAAAATGGAATATTATTCAGCCATAAAGGAATGAAGTTCTGATAACTGCTACAACTTGAATGAACCCTGAAGACATTATGTTGAGTGAAATAAATGAGACATTAAAGGACAACTATTGTATGATCTCATTTAAATGAAATAAATTGAATATACAAATTCATTTAAAAAAAAGAAAACAGTGCATGGTGGTTCGGTGATAGAATTCTCGCCTTCCATGTGGAAGACCCAGGTTCTATTCCCAGACCATGCATTCCCCCCACCCCACCCCAAAAAAAAGACAACTCCCGTGTTGGCCAGAATATGCTGCCAATGAAGCTTACTCTCAATATTGCTGGGAGTGCAAGCTGGAGCCATCATTTGGAAAGCTGTTTGGCAACATCATTTAGTGCTGATTCTATGCATATCCTACAGCCCAGTGACTCCACTGCTAGGTACCCACCTAAAAGGAATATGTACTCTGTGCACCTAGAGGCACACTTGCACAAGAACATCACAGCAGTTGGTGCACAACAATCCCAAACTGTAAACAATTAAATGTCTCCACAAGTAAACTAGAAAAGAAATTGCAGTATGTTCCCACAATATAATACCGCATGGCAACAAAACAGAACAAACTGCAGAAACACAGATGAATTTCACAATGTTGAATGAAAGAACACAGACAGAAAAGGTGCCCTGCGTAAGTCCAGACAAAATCCACAATGGCTATAGCAAACCTATAATGACAGGAGTCAGGGAGAGGGTCCCTGCTGGGGGAGTAGAGAGAAGTGATGGGAGAAGGCACAGAGGGCTCCTGGAGAGCTGGGTATGTTCTGTATCTTGATCTGAAAATGGTCATTTGTAGAAATTCACTGATCTGTAAACTTCGGGTATTGCTACTTCACTAAGTGCATTTAAATAAGTAAATCTACAAAAGAAAAAGTCAAGTCCTTTGAACCAGCAGTCCCCTCCTGGGACGTTATCAGACAGGTATAAACAATGATCATCAGAACCAGCTGTGATCATAAAAACCACAGAGGTTTTTTCCTGTTCTTGTTGGCACTGAGGCAGGCATATGCACCACCATACAGCCACTGAAAACAGTGACTAAGACCATCGTGTCGCAATGCATTTAGTGACAAAAAAGTGAGTGGCACAGCAGTGTGCATGGAATCACTATACTCCTGTTGATGAGCAATGTTTGTATATAGATGTGACAAAGATAGTGCCAAAAAAGGTACAGCAGGGTATTACTAGCACATATTTGTCTCTAGGTGGTGAGATACAGGTCCCGTAATGGTCTATGATCATCCAGTGGGTTAATTTAGAAAAGCAGAGAATGCAGGAGTGGTCTCCATAATTACTTCTTTGTCTAACTCTCTTTGTAGAGTATGTACCCTGAAGGGCAGGGCTGTATACATTCCCTGCCTGGTTCATGGGGTCCCTGTGAATCCCCAGCTTCCCCTCACAGCATCCTCATCGTGCACCTACCTCTCCCCTCTGAACTGGCTCCTAGAAGTTTAGGAGAATCATCTCACTGAGGGCTCTTTGGCTCTGGAAGTCAAGATCCACCCTGACATAAGGTAATGGTGGCAGAGGCCACTCTCTCAAGAGTGTGCTGGCACCGATGCATCGTCCCCCAAACTCCTGAGTCATTAACCAAACACCTCAGCCTCCAACAAATGCTCATTCAACCCTGAGCTGTGTGGCACAGTCCCCTTCACTCACCTGAGCTGTCAATTCGCAGTCGTTCTTTCCCCTCAACACCCTGTGTGTCTAGGATCCACGGCTCATCTCCTCGCTCCAACTGCAAAATCACCCCAGGTTTAGGATCTGCAAGTCCTGCTCCTGGGAAGCAGACAGGGTCTGGAGGTTAGTACCAAGGATACATGGCTGAAACAAGCACAGTCTAGCAATGAGGTCTGCAAACGGCAGGTGAAAGGGGGCGCACAGGTACAAAGAGGGGTGAGAGTGATGCAATGAGTAGACCCTGGAAGTCTGGATACTCTCTAGAAAGGGCTCAAGATTGGGCTGGGGATGGCCACTCAGAAGAATATCTGAGCACAGGACATAAGAGTTCAGGGGGCTTTCTGAATTAGAATAGAGAACCTTCCCCAGGAGAGGGGTCTACCTCAGGCCTGGGACAGGGAAGTTGGTATTTTCAGGAATTCAGAGCAAAGGCGGACTGACCCAGGGAGGGTTCCCAGCCTTTGTGCTGACCAGGCCCGCCTGGGACCAGGGTCAGAATCACCCAACTGGGCCCAGGTATGGGGAGCCGCTGAGCCCAGCCCCAGCTGAGCCTCAGTCCACAGGGCTATTCAGGGAGCCAAGTCCTGGAGAAGGGCCTTACCCAGAGAGACCAGGTTCCCGTAGGTCTCCAGCATCACGTCCCTGTAGAGGCCCCGCTGAGTGGGGCCCAGACAGCCCCACTCCTCCTGGGAGAGAAGCACAGCCACGTCCTCGAAGGTCACCAAGGCCTGGAATGACAGGGTCCTGCTCAGCCCTGGATCCAGCCCAGGGTGAGTCCCTAGAGCGGAAGGGCCAGAGGAGGTAAGCTGGAAGCAGTTGCTCTGGGGTACTTGTAGACATTATGCACCCACCATGGCCCAGGAGGGTAATCTGACCCTTTTGCTGCTGCGCCAAGCTGGGTCCCAAGCAGAGGCTGGACATGGGAGTAGGGTGGGGACGTCCCAAGGTTGCCCCTTCTCTATTGTCAGCACCCCAGAGCTGAGATGCGTGACAGTGTTCACAGGGACAAGGAAGCCCTCACAGCTGAGACCTGACACCTCCCAGGGAGGACAGATGCTCACCTGGGGCCGGGCAGACAGGAGTTCGGCTGCCATTGCCCCGTGCCCTGGGCTTCCCGTGGGTGGTGGGCAGGACCCAGTCACTCAGGTGCTGAGGGGAGAGAAAGGAATGTGTGGTGGCCCAACCTGGCCTCCATTTTCCACAGCTTGGTCCCCTCGTGCTACCGTAAACAGCCCTACCCATCACATCCTAACTGGCCCCTGCTGCTCCTGAGTCAGGTTTGGGCCTGGCAGCTTCGGGGCCCTCCCAATGCCAATCCCATTATGGGCACCAACGGTCCCCCAGGCACAGGACACTATGCTCCCTGCCTCAGCCTTTCCCTCCCCAGCCCCCACTGCTCATGTGGCCAACCCCACAGGTTGTCCCCTCCTTCTCCTTGGCAGGCTAAGATGTTACATCATTCAGGAGGATATAAAAAGCAAAAAGTAACAGAAACAAGTCCAAATGTCTGAGTAGTGGAAGAAACCTAAAAAGATTAAACTTACCTATTAGAACCACAAGACTCTCCAATATACAAATGCAGCTTTTGACCTAAAATATAACAATACAGAAAAGCTGAATATAAGTAAACAAAAATAGACCAGATACAGAAATAAAGTTGTTACAGCTATAAACCTTTTCTTGAATTTTTTAAGTTTCTTATCAGTGTAACATTTTTGCAGAAAGACAGACAAATCCTCAGGGCACAGCCAGGAGGACAATCACAAATTGCACATGCCCACATAACCAGCACTCAGATCAAGAAAGAGAACAGGATCAGCTCCCAGAACCCTGGAGCCCCTGCAGTCATGCTTCTGCCCCAACACCCTCAACAGACCAGCTGTTTCTATTCTGAACGCCACACAGAGGTGCTCCTGTGCCTAGAATCTTCTGCTCAGCATGGTACTTGTGAGTTTCATACACATTGCTGCATGTGGTTTAGCAATATTAATACCAGTCAAAACAGAATTTAACCTGTTGAAGAGTGCTTTGAAAATTATTGCTTTTTTCTTTCTTTGCATTGTATATATGTTATATAATAAAAACTTAAAAAAAATTCAAAGCAAAAATTATTAATAAGAATACAAACATTCCATACAAAATAAAAGGAGAGATCCACCAAAAAGCTATGCACTTATGAAGATGTATATATTTAACAATAAGCCCTCAAAAGATATAAAGCCAAAACTAACTGAACTTTCAAAGGAACTGACCATTCCTCCTCTGGAATGAGGGATTTTTTTCTTTTTTTTTTTTTTTTTTTTTACATGGGCAGGCACCAGGAATCGAACCCAGGTCTCTGGCATGGCAGGTGAGAATTCTGCCATTGAGCAACTGTTGCACCACCCTGGAATAAGGGACTTTTAGCAATTCCCTCAGAAACGAGTGGACTGAGTAGAAAATCCTGCACCTAAAATATGGAGAACACACATTTTTTCAGGATGCTCTCTGAATATTACAAAAAGTAACCATGTACCAGGCAACAGAAGAAGTCTCAACAAATTCGCAAAGCTAATTTCATTTGGCAAAACTTTCTCTAACCATTATTACTGCTATAGTAGAAATATATGATAAGAAAAGTACCTCACCACAAAACAAAGAAATGAAAGCTAAGGTGACAATGGAAACAAAGTCTACCTGAGGGAAAATTAATAGCCTTACTGCACATATTTTAACACAAGAGAGATTGAAAAAAAAATGATCTAAACAACAAGAAGCTATGAACAAAATAAGAATATAATACAAGGAAAGAAGATGAAAGAAATAAAAGCAACTTAAAGAAACATAATCTAAACATTGGTTCTTAGAAAATGCTAATAAAATATACAAACATTTGGTTAAGTCCAAGTAAGGGGTAAAAGACATGGCAAAAAAAATATTAATAAAAACAAAAAAGGGGACATACTTTAGATATCATATAGCAGTGGTTCTCAGAGTGTAGCCCAGGGACCCCTGTGTGCAGTGAGGCCTATTTTCATAACTAACATGCTTCTGCTCTTTCACATTTATTCTTTCACAACTATACAAAGGAATCTCCCAAAAGCTCCATGACATATGGTGACGCAGGCTCTGTGGTTGTTTATTCTTGTGTTTTAAATTTTTCTGTCCTTCAGAGTTACAGTTCTGCAGCTTTGAAAGTCAACATTACTCCATACGGCAACTGTTAAAGATGCTGAAAAAGAGATTACATTTCAATTAGAGATATGAATGCAGCTGATCTGGTAGGAATAAGGTAAATCAGAATACAGGATGACATTGTCTGTATTTTAAAACTTCTGTGTGAGACCAAAGAATTATTTTGTCCAAAATTTAAATTTTCTGTAGCACACTACCTAAGTTAACCTGTCTGGTCAGTTTAGTTAAAAAAAAAATCTTGGCGGGGGTGGTACATGGTCTGGGAATCAAAACTGCATTCTACCACTGCACCAACCCTGCACCCTTTTTGTTTGTCTGCTTGTTTGTTTTGGGAAGTGCATGGACCAGGAATCGAACCTGGGTCTCCTGCATGGCAGGCAAGAATTTTACCATCAAACTACTCTTGCACCTGTCTAGTCAGTTTATTTAATCAATCTAATCACATGGAACCTAGAATAGGGAATGAGATTTTGTTATTCTGTACAGGTTAAAGTAATACCCTGATACATTCCAGAGTACTTGGGGCAGAAAATTTTTAAAGTATTTGCCAAGTCCCTTGAGGGAATGGAAAATGTGGAACTATTAAACTTCCCCGTGTAGGGAATTCCTGATATTCTCCTAAGCATTAGGGAATCCCAATTTAATAACTCAAGCGCTGATCCTGATGCTTGCCCAAATGAAACTTATTTCTGCAATGGAGAAGTTAAGCCTACTTATAATTATGCCTAAGAGTTCATCCCCAGAGAACCTCTTGCTGCTCAGATGGGGCCTCTCTTTCAAGCCAATCCTGCAAATAAACCCACTACCCTCTTCCCAATGTGGGACACGACTCCCAGGGATAAGCCTGGCTCTGGCATCGTGGGATTGACAATGGCTTCTTGACCAAAAGGGGGACGATAACTGAAGCAAAATAAAGTTTCAGTGGCTAAGAGATTTCAGATAGAATCAAGAGATCATTCTCGAGGTTATCTTATGAAAGCTTCAGCCAATTACTGCAAACTGCTACAATATGCCAAGCCCCAACCAACAGTATTCCTATAAAAGTTTTACCTATCATTTTTTCAGAATCTTAAAACCTCCAGATTGTTCCTATGCCAGATAAGCCCTGAAACCCAGAGGTACCAGACTCTCCAAGAACATAAACCAGTTTCACTCCTCTATCCCATAATGTCAACATCCCTTTTCACCAAGAAAAAGTTAAAATGGCCAATGCCCAGATACCCCTGAAGACTGAGCGAATGTTCAAATGAGAGGGAGGAGTTATACTTAAGAAGTTAGGATTTAAACAATGATTATGAATTAAAAATAAATAAATAAATGATTATGACTACTGACCCATTATATAGTCATTTCTTTTTAGTTTCTAGTGTCTTTGAATAGCCAGAAGGAAATACCCAAAATTGCTGAACTTTTGTAAAACATTAGCCTTAATCTTTGATGATTGTATAACTATATAGCTTTTATCCTGTGACCGTATGATTGTAAAAACCTTGTGACTGACACCCCCTTCGTCCAATATATGGGTATAATAGTAATAAAGACATGTGTGAAAATAATAGTTTGGGAATATGGGGGGGAATACCCTTATGTAAAATATGGACAGTAGTTAATAGTGCTACTTTAATAATAATCAATTGTAACAAATGTAGCTGTTAAAATAGTAACATATTTTCCAAACCACTGCAAGTGTTGGTAGTGGGGTGGTATATGGGAATCCTGTATTTTATGCAATGATTGTTTTGTAAACCCACAACTTCTCTAGTAAAAAACAATTAATTAAAAATAAATAAATGTGAGGCATGTAACTATGTGAGTGAACCGTGAGGCCAATATGCTGAATGAAATGTCAGAAACAAAAAGACAAATATTAACAGGTCTCACTCATATGGACTAACTATAATATACAAATTCGGAGAACTGAAGTCAAGAGCCATGGGTTATCAGGTTGGGGCCTACTGCAAAGGACCCTAGATTCTAAGCTCTTACAGCAGTCACATCTATTCCAGAATTGTAACTGTTATTTCCAAATTCTGAAATGCTGAGCTATTTGTGTATAAGCCAGTTGTCCCCTGGAACTTTGGGTATTTGTATGACCTGTGAGACTTAGAGCTCTAAAGCTATGAAAGTCAACAATATCCCATGCAGCAACTGTTTAAAAACTGAACAAGAGATCAGACTTCAACTAGAGAAACGAATGAAGCTATCTGAATAGGACTAAGGTAAGTCAGAATTCAGGATAAAAGATGATGTTGACTATCTTCAACTCCTGTGTGAGACTGGGGATGTTTATTTGGTGCACAATTTATAATTTTGGTAGCGCATTATCTAATTTAACTTGTATGGTCAGGTTATTCAAACGCCTTAAGTACATGGAATCTTGAATACAGAGTGAGATCCTGTTGATTTGTACAGGTTACTGTGATGCCCTGATACATACCAGAACAAAATGTATTTGAACAAATACAGAACAAATACAGAACAAAAATGTATTTGAAAAGTCCCCTTGGGGGACTGGGGAGAAAGGAGGAAATATTAAATTTCCCCATTTGGGGAATTCCTGATACTCTCACAAGCAGTGGAGACAACCAATTCAATAGGCTGAGCCCTCAATCTTAGGGCTTATCCCTATGAAACTTATTCCTGCAAAGGAGAAGCTAAGCCTATTTATGATTATGCCTCAGTCACCCCCAGAGAACCTCTTTTGTCGCTCAGAAGTGGCCTCTCTCACTAAGCCAACTCGGCAGGTGAACTCACTGCCCTCCCCACTACTTGAGACATGACTCCAAGGTGTGTAACTCTCCCTGGCAATGTGGGACCTGACTTCCAGGGATGAGCCAGGACCCAGCATCAAGTGATTGAAAAAGCCTTCTTAACCAAAAGGGGAAAGAGAGAAATGAGACAAAATAAAGTTTCAGTGGCTGAGAGATTTCATCCCTTTTTTGTTTATGGTGTATTGGAGTAGGTAGAGCAAAGTAACTAAAACTGCTGAATTGTATTCCACTAGCCTTGATTCTTGAAGGCAATTGTATAACTATGTAGCATTTACAATGTGACCAGGTGATTGTGAAAACCTTGTGTCTGATGCTCCCTTTTTGTAGGCTATAGACAGCTGAGTGAAAAGTAAGGACAAAAAATAAATAAATAATGGGGGGGTATAAGGTGTTAAAAAAAAAAAGCAGCAGCATACAGGGTGTTTTTAAGGTCCAATCAGTACTTTTTTAAACAACATGTGAGATATAAGGATTTTACTGTAGACAGTATTCTATCACATGAATGCCGATTTTTATAATAAAAACAAAAAATCCTCTACACTGTGCACCTACTATAAGCAATATAAAGGAAGAAAATGAGGTTAAAAAATAAAAACAAAGAATATTTAAAAAAAGACTTTTCTGTCTTAATTTCTAATATACTAAATATTACTAGATATAACACACATGAACAAAAGCTCTTTGGGGCCCCTCACTAAACTTATATACAATTTAAAATAGGTAACATAGAAAACAGACTAAACAATAAATAAAAACATGTTAGATCAATAACGATTAAATAAATTGAATTAGTAAACGATCTCTCCTAGCTAAGAGATACAGGGCCCAGATAATTTTATGGGGGAGACTTTACAAATCCTTCAATAAACAGAGAATCCCATCTTAATTCCAACAGTTCCAAAACAACAACAAAACAGCACTTTCCAGTTCATTTTCTGAGCTTAATAAAGTTAGACAAAAAAAACTTAAGAAGTTAGAGAACAATCTCATTTGATGAACACAGATACAAAATCCTTAATAAAATATAAGCAATTCGAATACAGAAATTTAATCTACTATGTATATAGAGACTAAAAATGAACTGACATCCATTATTTTAAAATCTTAAACCAGGAATAGAAGGTAGCATTCTTAATTTGATAACAGCTATTACCAGAAATTGATAATGAATATTATACTGTATGGTGACATATTAGAAGCATTATCACTAGAGTAACTGATAAGACGGAGACTCCTCCCTGCTGCTAGTTCACCCTGAACCAATAATCCAAGCAAATACAATGTCACAGAAAATGACATATGAAATTTAAGAACTGTAAGGGAAGAGACAAAATAGCCATTATTTGAAAATAAGATTATCTACATAGAAAATCCAAAAGTATCAACCCACTACTGGGATAGTAAGAGTTCAACAGGATTTCTATGTACAATGTCAAGAATAATCAATACTGCTTCAATATACTAGCAATCCACAAGCAAAATATGGCATTCACAACAGCTACAAAAACTATACAGTATCTCACAAAAAATATGCAAGTACTTTATAGACAAAATTATAAAACTTTAATGAAGAACAATTAAAAAGACCTTAATAAGTGGAGAAACAGCAATGTTCATAGATGGGAGGACTTAATATCATAAAGATGTCAACTCTCCCAAAATTAATCTATTAATTCAATGCAATTACAATCGAAATTTCAAGAGGACATATGGAGCTTGTCCCAAACAACTCCCAACATCACATGAAAGAAAAATGATTCAAGATTAATGAAAGCAATTCCAAACAGAACGAAAAGAAGTGGGGAAGATTGCCCTACCAGAAATCAAGGCTTATAACAAGGCTGTGGTGATGAAAAGAGAAGTATTGACACAGGAATAACAATAACAATAAAGAAACAGAGTCAAACCCAATGATATACCCACAATGTTTGTGGCAATGGGAAAGGATGTACTCTTCAACAAATGATATTCATGCAACTAGTATTCCATAGAAAAAATAAAACAATTATATCCCTGCCTCCTATGGTAAGCAAAAATAGATCTCAAGTGGGTTGAAGACTTCAATATTAAAATCTATAATTATAAGAAAATAATGTGTAACAAGCAGAGTATATAAGGGAAATGACTGATTCCATTAAAAAAAAATTTGCTTTGAAAATCTTGCACAAGACACAACAAGGGTAAGACAAGCTTCAGAGTGAAAAATATTTACAGAATATATAGTGAATTAAAAAAAAGAAAAAGAAAAAGTACTAAAAAGAAACAGATAAAGTATATGAACTGGGATGGTGTGGTAGCTCAGCAAGCAGAATTCTTGCCTGCCATGAAGGAGACCCGGGTTCGATTCCCAGTGCCTGCCCGTGGAGGGAAAAAAAAGGATATGAACTGGTAATTCATAAAGAAATCCAATAAGCACTGAAAATATGTTCATTATTATAAAGAATTTGGGAAAAACAAGTTAAAACAGCATCGTAGGTCGTCTTTCCCTAGAGATTGTGGAAAATATAAAATACTTTACAATATCAAATACTATTGAAAGCAGGAGGAAACATGAAGAGAGAGTGCAACCAATCACCCTAGAAATCCGCTTGGCAACCCCTGGTATAGCTGAAACCCAGCAGACTTCTCACTCGGGAATCCTATTTCTAGGTATGTGTCCTGAAGTTATGCTTCCTAAAGCATACAAGAAGCACAAGAATGTTATGGCATACCTATGTATAAGAAGAAAAAGGAAACAACTCCATTACCAGAGTAAGGGGAGACCATGCACCCCCCCCCCCCAAAAAAAAAAAATTAAAAATAAATAAAAAATAAAAAACCCAGAATAAGGGGAAAGTGAATTGGAGTCATGGGGATTGAAAGGAATGAACCAATCACTGCTAAGGAGATAGAACAAAATGAACAAAAATGCTAAGTGCACATTTTTAAAAGACAAAAACTAAGGTTTAAGAAAGTGGGTTGACCCTGTCTATGTGGGACATGACTCCATAGGGGTATGGACCTTCCTGGCAACGTGGGACAGAAATCCTAGAATAAGCTGAGACTCAGCATCAAGGGATTGAGAAAACCTCCTGGACCAAAAGGGGGAAGAGTGAAATGAGACAAAATAAAGTGTCAGTGGCTGAGAGATTCCAGAGTCAACAGGTTATCCTAGAGGTTATTCTAATGAATTAAATAGATATCACCTTGTTAGTCAAGATGTAATGGAGAGGCTGGAGGGAACTACCTGAAAATGTAGAGCTGTGTTCCAGTAGCCATGTTTCTTGAAGATGATTGTATAATGATATAGCTTTCACAATGTGACTGTGTGATTGTGAAAACCTTGTGTCTGATGCTCCGTTTATCTACCTTATCAACAGACGAGTAAAACATATGGAATAAAAATAAATAATAGGGGGAACAAATGTTAAAATAAATTTAGTAAATTGAAATGCTGGTGATCAATGAAAAGGAAGGGTAAGGGGTATGGTATGTACGAATTTGTTTCTGTTGTGTTTTTATTTATTTTTCTGAATCGATGCAAATGTCCTAAGAAATGATTATAATGATGAATATACAACTACGTGATGATGTTGTGAATTACTGATTATATATGTAGAAGGGAATGATCATATGTTAAGAATGTTTTTATTTCTTTGTTAATTAAAAATTAATTAAAGAAAGCGGGCTGAAAGAATATTGCTCAGAAGAGGGGTTGCCTCTGGGGCAGCAAATGGGACCTGAGTCACCTTACCAGTAGTTGTTTTACTCTTAAAAAAAAAAAGTAAAAAAAACAAAGGCTTGAAACAAATGCGGCAAAATGGAAATTGAATCGCATTTATCAGTGTTTGTCCACTCAGTCTCAATACTTTCCTCTATTTTTAAATATTATTTTTTAAATTGTAATATTAAAACCCACACAAAAAAGGGGCAAATAAAAAGATTTCAGACCTTGTAAAAAGGCCTCAGAACCAAACATGTAGCTGCTTGGCTGGGGGAGGGCAGCCTCAGGGCGGAGGCGAGGGTGAGTGAGAGGGGGTAAAGCATCACTGGGGCACGCAGTTTGGGAAACCTGGCTGCTTGAGGCAAGTGCAGGGGCAGCACCTGCTAGGGACGGGGGGCAAACGGGTAGGGGGATTATTAAGATAGGGCTACCCGTGCGCGTTGAATGTTGCCAGGACAACCGGCGCGTGTGCATGTGTCCGTTCCCGACCGAACGCCAGGTGGGGGTGGGGGTGGGGGGACTGTCCTGGAAACCCCTATAATAGGGAGGAGTCCGGTGGGGAAACACTGGGGTAGGATCTGGTGCCGAGAATACAACAGACCCTGGAACTGCGAGCGATGGGAGGCCAAGCTCATCCTAGGGACCGGGTACCGGAGGGGGATCCCGCCCGGCTGGCCCACACTTACCTGAGCGTCACAGATGAGCAGCCGCCACACCAGGCCCCGCCTGCCCCGCCAATAGGGATCGGGCCGGAAGTGATGAGGCCCAACCCCCGTCCTGGCAGGAACCACTCAAGCCGCTCTGGGGCTCGGGAGGATCCGGAATCTCGGTGGTTAACCTTGCGCGTTCCCAGTAGGTCCCTCAAGGAACCGCAAACGGCAATGCTGTAAGTCGGGAACGCTGCCACCAGGTGGCGGTCTAGCCATAACCCCAAGACCTCAGAACGAGACAACGGATGCTTTGGTGGCCAGCTTGAAGAGGAATAGGTTACAGTAATTTTTTCGGGGAAAATCTCCCCTTAACGAGCAGATGAAGGCACAAGGAATAGTCCCTTTCCTTTGCACGGAAAGGCCGCAGAAACCCCTTCCTCAAGCCACATGCTCTCCCAGGATAAGCAAAAGATGCGTATTGTCAAAGAACTGTTTCAGGGTTTAATCCATTGCCCGCCACCCCACCTGGGTATATGGAGCCAGTACCCAGTGTCCTTAGGGTTCGGAACGGGAAGGCGGTCCACCCATAAGAGCTCAGGTCTGCCCCAGGCCGTTGCACCACCAGTGCCTCCTGGGTGGTCTTTTAGCCCAGTGATGCCAGGCCCCTGAATTCAGCCAGAGGCTCCTGCTTGCTGGTTACTAGGAGGTCTCACCAAGTCACCGGAGACTAACCACACAGCCACACTGACTGGAATGTCCAGCTCTGCAGAGAATGCTGGTGGTCCAGGGGGCCAGAGGAATAAGTCTGAATATTGACCTGTCAATTGTTTGAGGAACAAAGACACCCAAGACAGTGTAGATAATAAGCTGATACTGAAAACAGTCCAAAACATTAGTGGTGGTCACCCTGAGAATATGTGAGTGAAGTCTTGCGCATTTTCCAAAAAGTGAAAATCCAGGTTTTATAGGTCCTGGAGCTTACAAAATTATGAAAACATATTAAGCACAGGGTTGTAAGGACCTCAAGCTCCTTAGCTGCTCCATGAACTCTTAAGTTAGAATGACCATGAGCTTTACACCTATGCAAATGCTTTCACTTGTATTTTGCCTCCACAAGCATGCAGTCTGCTGCATCCTGTCCTGCATTTTCTGGGGTGTCTCCTGGCTGCTTCAGCCATCTTGGGCATCTGGGCTGCTCCTGGAGCAAGCCCTCCCTGATGGCTGTGTCCCTTGGCCCAAGTCCCCAGCCCACTTTGTCCAGATCAACAGTATCAGCAGCTCATGGCTGAGGCAAATGTAGAGAGCTTCTCCAACATTTGCAGATACCCCTCCTGCCTTTAGTTCCAAACTCAAATGATGGGGCCAACCCTGGTTAGGCTAAGCCTCAACCCCCTTGGGTTTCTGCCTGGGATAGGGGAGAGCCTAGGGGCAGGTAAGAAGGCCAACAGCAGGATGGTGAGGACAGGGCCAGAATGGCTAGGCCTGTACCACTCTCAGAAAATAAGAGCAAAGAACCAAACCTGGTACCACAGCAAAGTCTTCTTTACCTGCAGTACTGTACCTGTGACTCCCATAAAAAGCCAGAGATGTCCTCATGCGTAAGGATCAGGCTAGTGCACTGGCCCGAGCACAGGGACTCTGCCAGAAAGGGCCTCTCCAGTTTGCATTTCCTCCACAGGCTGGCTCCCAGCAGGGCCTGGTGAGTGGCTCCTGCTTTTGCTTCTATTGACACTTCTCTACTCCTTTCCAGAGCCCCATAATGCTCAAGGTCCTGTGAGGCCACAATGAGACCGCAGAAAACTGATGTCCCATGCAGGGGCTACTCAGGGTGACTCCCACCTGCAACTATGTGGTAGAATTTGGAGTTTGGGGCATGCAGGTAGTCCTTTTCTGTTCAACAAAGCAGTCAGGCAATTTCAACATGTTTGGGATAACTAGAAACTCCCACAACCTTAATTACCAACTTGAATTTCTTCTGGGCTAGAAGAGACCCAACCTGGAGAGGAAAGCATACAGGACTGGGACTCAACATGGCAGTGACCACTGCTCCACCGGACCTACCATGGGGGACCAACACTGTGCAGAGTGGATGCAACCACGTGCGGTAGCCAGCAGGGGAGTGGAGAGTCAGGCAAGGTGTGTGAGGCAAACCAAGGTCTGGCCTTCTTTACTGTAAATTAAGATGTCCCACTTTGCTCTGGGGCCCCAGAACCAGGCAGAATGGTCAACAGCAGCAAGTGAGGTACCTCCAGGTGGTGACCTTGCAGGAACACATGAGGACAGCACACAATTTGGAGGACCAGGAAATCAGTGCCGAGCCTGGATGATATGGCCAGGACGTGGGGTCCAGATCCCAGCCAGGGGACTTGCACTACCCATTTTACCTACCTGCTCTCCAGCTTGCATGTCCTTATTCCCTCAATACCACCAGGCAAGCAGGCCTCTAGCACACAGAACACCCCTCCCCCTTTAGTTGTGGATGTTCCCTTCTGCCATTCACTGGCGTCTCCTACATATTCTCCCTGCAAATGATGTCCATAATCCACCCTGTGGTTGAGCCTAACAGGGTCCACCCAGCAGGGCCATCGCTCTGAATCCATGGGCATGCACAGCTAGCTCACAGCTCAGTAGAACAATCTTTATTAAATCCCTCAGCCCTAGTTCTCTTTCTCCTGCAGAGTCCTGGTTCCCCAGAGTCACCCAGTCTGACCGGCAGCAATGAGACCCACTTTGCAGCCAGCAGGGGCATCTCTGCAGATAGTGAAGGATTTGCCAATGTGTTGGTGGTTGCCACCTCCGAAGGGCTGCTCCACAGGCTGCAGGCAGAAGGCAGAGGCATTAGTGTGCAGTGATTCCACCTGCCATGGACTCAGGGGCTCCCAAGGATTACCATTAGTCATGGGCAGGATGGACTGGTCTGAGACATACAAACCTATGGTCTCCAGCAACAGATCATTCTCCTTCCATGAGTGGAAGGAACATTCTTAGAATATCCATCTGGCTGCTAGGTCCCTATACCACACATACCCCAAACCCAACTGCTGGGCTACTTACATTTGTGGCCACAGCCCACACGCCAGGCCAGCAATTCCTCTTTGCCTTATGTTTGTGGTAGACACAGCCAAACTTAAGGATGGGTTTGTCAATGCAGCCAACCCACCCCCACCCCCAACCAAACCTGAAGGGAGAGGAAGCACCTCAGGGCACACATCACACTGCATGACCCTCCCCACTAATCAGAGGTTCCACAGCTGGGGCCTTGCCTGTGAATGCCCAACCTCTGTCTGAAATATATACTGCTTCCCAGGAGGCCCAGTGACAGGTGAAGTCTGTCAGCAATTTCTTCATGTTCCCCCAGCTGCCATGTCCTCACCCCATCACTTGTGCTGCCAAATGAACTAGACCACTGCCCTTGCCAGCAGCTCACTCAATTTCCAAATCCCCCACAGGGTAGCTGTCCCAGCCTGTACAACTTTGACAACACCTTTGCTTATTCAGAGCCTATCTAGACAGGGTTGAGATGGCACAGGGATTTGAAACCGTTAACAGCTAAGTGAACAAACAAACCTGGGTTCAAATCCTCGTTTCAATACTTACTGTGTGGCTTGGAGTATGTCACAAATCTCTGAAAAAGCTGTTCACAAGCTAGATCCAATTGTGGGAATCACAAAACACACTGAAATGTAAACATGTGTCTTACAAGTTGCAGGTGGTTAATCCCACCGTCTCATTCAACCAGGAAGCAGCTACTACTGTGCCTGCTTTCTAGACAAGACAACTGATTTCCAGTGCTCGAGGCCACACAGCAGCAGTTAGGGGAGACCGGACTCAGACTACCAGATGAATTCCAGGGCTTAGGTCTAGCCACTAATTGTGTATGTGAAGCTTCAGAGCCTGTCCCCCCACCAGCCAGACTTACCAACCGCGGCTCTGCTGGCTGAGAAGATGGCCTTTTTGGAGCCTGAAAGCAGTTTCACATGGGCCTTCTTGGTCTCAGGGTTATGACATGACAGTGGCAAAGTTCCCAGAGGTACGGGTTACTTTGCCCCGGTCACCAGCTTCACTAGGCTTCTTCTCCAGGCAGCATACGATGGTACCTTCAGGTATGGCGCCCACCGAAGGACATTACCGATGTTGAGTTGGGCTGCAAGAGAAGGAGCACAGGGTGTTCAGGACAGCACTGTGACCCATCTTAACACCCTGAGAACTAAGAAACCAATGCAAATCTACACACTGTAGTGGCCTCGAAAGCCCAGAGGAGCATTCAACCTACAGTTTCCTTTTGCTCACCGGGTACATTCTTTGGCCAAGAGGCTCTCCCCAGATGAAGCAACTGCTCGGAATGCTCCACTCTTACGGGGTTAAGGGAGTTAAATTCCCCAGGCAGGGGCCAATACCAAGACAATCAACTATCTTCACAGTCGCGAGACTTACGCTTCTTGCCGCAGTACACGAACTGGCCCGTGTGGATGCCCTCGGCTGCGATGAACAGTTCCATTCGCTTCTTAAACCCGTACGGGTCCCGGAAGACTACCTTGGCGAGGGGTGCGCCGCGGCCCCGGTCGTGGATGATCTCCTGTGGCCCCAGGCGGCGTGAGCGCGAGGTCCCGGGGGGGGCTGCCTGCCCTACGCCCTCCATCCGGCCCCGGCCGATGCCCCACACCTCCACGATGCCCTTAATGTAGCCTTGCCGTTTGCGAAGTCCACGCCCTTGCGGTGCTTCACGTGCGCTCGGAACACGGAGCTCGCGCCCTTCCACTGCCCACGAGTCACGCGGCCCACGACGGCCGGCCTGGAGGGAAGGGGGCTCAATCATCTCGCAACAGGGCCAAACATCCGCCAGCCCGGCTCCCTGCGTCCCTCGCCCCCTTTGCGCCCCCCGCCCCGTCCGTGCGCCGCAGAGCCTCGTTAGGAGAAACGGTTTGGACCCAGAGGACCCGGGGGCGGCGAATGGCCAAGGACAGCCCAGAGGCCGCGGCGCCGCCAACACGTCCCACCAGCTTACAGTTGCCGCGGAAAAAGAAATGTGGCGCCCAGGTGCGGCTTCACCTTCCGGGGCGGGTGCCGCGGGCCGCCGTCGCGCGATGCACGCAGGGAGTTGTAGTTCGCCCGCGACCACCCGGCCCCCGCCGCTATAGCCTCCGCGCAGGCGCACTGACCTGCGGAACGGAGTGTCCTGGGGTCTTTCCTTGAGGAAAGTGGGGTCGCTCTCGGGCAGGTTCCGAGAGGATAGGGACGCCCGGACCGTCGTGGATCTCCCGGCAGGCGGGTGTCGCCCAGTTCGCGTCTTAGGCGGCACTGAGGGGTTAAGTGACTTATCCAGGGTCACGGAATGGCCGGCTGTCCTCTTGTCCGTGAGGGGCTCCAGTGTAGGGAGAGGGGCTCCCGCCAGTGCACCTCGGTGCAGAGGGAAGAGACATGGCACTGACCCAGGCCAGGTCGTGGTTTGCTGAGCGAGAGAGCTTGGGGGTCTGGGTGACAGATGTCAAATGTCCATCTCTCACCAGAACAACTGCTCCGCAGACGTGGGACTTTGTCCAATGCTGCGTCCTCATAGAGGTTGGAGTGGCTGACCTGGGTGTGGGCACGGGAGAGGAGCTCAGAGGTCATCTTTGCCAGGAGCGTCCAGGGAGGGAGAAGGTCCTCATCTTTACCTGGGCGTCGGTGCGGGGCGAAGTGGGAGCGGCAGAAACTGGAGGAAAAGTTCAGGAGTCACAACTGAGAAGAGGGGACCCACTTCCAGGAGGACCTGCAGACAGGTAGAGGAGGGGAAGCTTCACCGGACACCAGGAGGGCAGAACCAGGGATCACAGAGGCTGAAAGGGAGGATTGGCGGTATTACGCTGGGAAGGGACGAATGAAGGGAGACTGGATGGATGACCATGAGGTGAAGGAACAAGACTGACCAGACCGGGTGGGAGAGAGAAGTGGAAGGGAGGAATGTCGATGAGGTACTGCGAATAGAGATTGCTGGGAAGGAGCGGTGGGGATTAGAGCCTCGAGATGGAAAGTGAGTCTGAATATAGAGGGGAGGAATATCCAACAGAATGCATACAGCCCAGGAGGGGAGGCTCCCTGTAGCATGCATGGGGTGTCATCCAGGAGAGGGATGACACTAGCCAGGAAATGAGATGGGACCCTTGTCTAAATGACAAATGACAGCCATGGGGGGGAGAGACAGTGAGGGAGGGAGGAAGGCAAGGGCAGATTCCAGTTGTCATCTGAGCTTGCAGGAAGAACTGTGACTGCAGGAATTCTACCCTGCAGGGCCAAATATGAGGACCTGGTGTGGTACCAGCTGGGTTTGTTGACGTCACAAGAAGGTGGCAAGAAAGGGCAGGAAGGGGAGCCAGGTGGCCAGGTGCTAAAATCGCATTCCCCTTCCCCCACCTCCCCAACAGTAGTAACCTGTTTTCTACTTTCTATGAATTTACATATTCTAGCTATGTCATGTAAGTGGAATAATAACATCTGTCCCTTGTATCTGACTTTTTTCACTCTACATGATGTCTTCAAGGTTCATCCATGCTGTAGCACTTCATTCCTTTTTATGGCTGAATAATATTCCACTGTATGGATATACCACTTTTTGGTTATCCATTCATCTGCTGATAGATCTTTTAGTTGCTTCCACATTTAGCTATTGTGAATAGTGCTGCTATGAACATTAGTGTACAAATATCTGTTCAAGTCCTGCATTCAATTCATTGGGGTATATAAATAGAACTGGGATCACCAGGTCATATGGTACCTCTATGTTTAGCTTTTTGAGAACCCACTACACTGTTTTCCAAGCCCCTGAACCACTTTACATTTCCAACAACTATGTACATTAGTACCCTAAAGTTTGACACCGTATGAGGGGATTCCCTGGTGGTAAGGTTTAATAGATCCATGATCTTTCTCCCCTCCCTCAGGGGGACTTTGCTGAGGCCAATTCTGAAGCCTCATTTAGTTGCATATTCCATTCATTTGTATGAAGTATCCCTTTCCTTAATGTCCTAGTAACTATTCAGAAACTAGCCATACCTGTTAAAGAGCTTGATAACATTCAATATATAACATGTTTACACATTTCCATTCTATGATTCAGAGATTTTTTTGTTAACTTGACATATCAAAGGTCCAATTTTCTCATAAGAAGCATGTTTCATTTTAAAATTGAGACAGATTACTTAGACTGATTAAGACAGTCAATATGAAAGACGATATTAGTCTCATTTAGCAGTAGTTGATAATCTCGAATTTAAATTTAAAACCCAGCAGCCTTGGGCAGGCCACAGTGGCTCAGCAGGCAATGATGCTTGCCTGCCATGCCAGAGGACCCGGGTTCGATTCCTGGTGCCTACCCATGTGAAAAAAAAAAAAAAAAAACCCAGCAGCCCTGATTCCACAAATATATCAAATTTCTTTAATGTGAAAATAAGTGTTATCTCTTTCGAGAAACACTTTGTCAAAGAAATCTGCTGCTGCCCACACACTGTCTTCTTTTGACATTTCACCCGGTACTTTTATTGTAATTGTGAAAGTGGCCAGCTTCCTGTAAATATCAGCATTTTATATGGGGAAAAAAAATCGGTTCATTTACTGTAAGCAAAACAATAAAACTTTCCCAGTTTTGGAGTTGTTTTGATGTTGTTCTGTCCTTAATATAAAATGTATCTACACTTATTTTTTCAGACTTAACATTAAAACTACTAATTGCTGACACTGTCAAAGCAAAGCAGATCTTTTCCTTCAGTATTACCTTCACTGAATTTTGCTTTTTCATTTCTCGGTCATATCATCAGCTGAACACTGACATTTCATGGTTTATAACAGAAATGATATCTAACTATATTAATTAAAAAATTGATCTGCCCAAAAGAAATTTAACAACTTTATGTCAAAAAAATTGTATTTTAAAATAACTGATGTTGTTTTCTTAAAACAATATTCATTCTAATGGGTGTAAGTTGAAATTTCATTTTGCATTTGATTTGCATTTTACTAATGCCTAATGATACTGAGCATTTTTTAAAAATTTTTTTTATTAAATAAAAAAATTAACTAACACAACATTAAGAAATCATTCCATTCTACATATGCAATCAGTAATTCTTAATATCATCACATAGATGTATGATCATCATTTCTTAGTACATATGCATCAATTTAGAAAAAAAAATACCAAGACAACATAAAAAGAAATAAAATGATAATATAGAGAAAAAATAAAAATAAAAATAAAAAATACAAAAATATATAAGAAAAAAAACTATAGCTCAGATGCAGCTTCATTCAGTGTTTTAACATAATTACATTACAATTAGGTAGTATTGTGCTGTCCATTTTTTTTTTTTTTTTAGATATCATACCATTCTACATATGCAATCAGTAATTCTTAACATCATCACATAGATGCATGATCATCGTTTCTTAGTACATTTGCATCGGTTTAGAAGAACTAGCAATATAACCGAAAAAGATATAGAATGTTAATATAGAGAAAAAAAATAAAAGTAATAATAGTAAGAACAAAACAAAACAAAAAAAAACAAAACAAAAACCTATAGCTCGGATGCAGCATCATTCAGTGTTTTAACATGATTACTTTACAATTAGGTATCATTGTGCCGTCCATTTTTGAGTTTCTGTATCTAGTCCTATTGCACAGTCTGTATCCCATCAGCTCCAACCCATTATCTTACCCTGTTACTAACTCCTGCTGAACTCTGTTACCAATGACATATTCCAAGTTTATTCTCGAGTGTCGATTCACATCATTGGGACCATACAGTATTTGTCTCTTAGTTTCTGGCTAGATTCACTCAGCATAATGTTCTCTAGGTCCATCCATGTTATTACATACTTCATAAGTTTATCCTGCCTTAAAGCTGCATAATATTCCATCGTATGTATATACCACAATTTGTTTAGCCACTCGTCTGTTGATGGACATTTTGGCTGTTTCCATCTCTTTGCAATTGTAAATAATGCTGCTATAAACATTGGTGTGCAAATGTCCGTTTGAGCTTTTGCCCTTAATTCCTTTGAGTAGATTCCCAGCAATGGTATTGCTGGGTCGTATGGCAATTCTATATTCAGCTTTTTGAGGAACCGCCAAACTGCCTTCCACAGTGGTTGCACCATTTGACGTTCCCACCAACAGTGGATAACTGTGCCTCTTTCACCGCATCATCTCCAGCACTTGTCATTTTCTGTTTTGTTGATAGTGGCCATTCTGGTGGGTGTGAGATGATATCTCATTGTGGTTTTGATTTGCATTTCTCTAATGGCCAGGGACATTGAGCATCTCTTCATGTGCCTTTTGGCCATTTGTATTTCCTCCTCTGAGAGGGGTCTATTCAAGTCTTTTTCCCATTTTGTAATTGGGTTGGCTGTCTTTTTGTTGTTGAGTTGAACAATCTGATTATAGATTCTGGATACTAGACCTTTATCTGATATGTCATTTCCAAATATTGATTCCCATTGTGTAGGCTGTCTTTCTACTTTCTTGATGAAGTTCTTTGATGCACAAAAGTGTTTAGTTTTGAGGAGTTCCCATTTATTTATTTCCTTCTTCAGTGCTCTTGCTTTAGGTTTAAGGTCCATAAAACTGCCTCCAATTGTAAGATTCATAAGATATCTCCCAAAATTTTCCTCTAACTGTTTTATGATCTTAGACCTAATGTTTAGATCTTTGATCCATTTTGAGTTAACTTTTGTGTAGGGTGTGAGATATGGGTCTTCTTTCATTCTTTTGCATATGGATATCCAGTTCTCTAGGCACCATTTATTGAAGAGACTGTTCTGTCCCAGGTGAGTTGGCTTGACTGCCTTATCAAAGATCAAATGTCCATAGATGAGAGGGTCTATATCTGAGCACTCTATTCGATTCCATTGGTCGATATATCTATCTTTATGCCAATACCATGCTGTTTTGACCACTGTGGCTTCATAATATGCCTTAAAGTCAGGCAGTGCAAGACCTCCAGCTTCGTTTTTTTTTCCTCAAGATGTTTTTAGCAATTCGGGGCACCCTGCCCTTCCAGATAAATTTGCTTATTGTTTTTTCTATTTCTGAAAAATAAGTTGTTGGGATTTTGATTGGTATTGCATTGAATCTGTAAGTCAATTTAGGTAGGATTGACATCTTAACTATATTTAGTCTTCCAATCCATGAACACGGTATGCCCTTCCATCTATTTAGGTCTTCTGTGATTTCTTTTAGCAGTTTTTTTGTAGTTTTCTTTATATAGGTTTTTTTGTCTCTTTGGTTAAATTTATTCCTAGGCATTTTATTCTTTTAGTTGCAATTGTAAATGGGATTCGTTTCTTGATTTCCCCCTCTGCTTGTTCATTGCTAGTGTATAGAGATGCTACAGATTTTTGAATGTTGATCTTGTAACCTGCTACTTTGCTGTACTCATTTATTAGCTCTAGTAGTTTTGTTGTGGATTTTTCCGGGTTTTCGACGTATAGTATCATATCGTCTGCAAACAGTGATAGTTTTACTTCTTCTTTTCCTATTTTGATGCCTTGTATTTCTTTTTCTTGTCTAATTGCTCTGGCTAGAACCTCCAACACAATGTTGAATAATAGTGGTGATAGTGGACATCCTTGTCTTGTTCCTGATCTTAGGGGGAAAGTTTTCAATTTTTCCCCATTGAGGATGATATTAGCTGTGGGTTTTTCATATATTCCCTCTATCATTTTAAGGAAGTTCCCTTGTATTCCTATCCTTTGAAGTGTTTTCAACAGGAAAGGATGTTGAATCTTGTCAAATGCCTTCTCTGCATCAATTGAGATGATCATGTGATTTTTCTGCTTTCATTTGTTGATATGGTGTATTACATTAATTGATTTTCTTATGTTGAACCATCCTTGCATACCTGGGATGAATCCTACTTGGTCATGATGTATAATTCTTTTAATGTGTTGTTGGATACGATTTGCTAGAATTTTATTGAGGATTTTTGCACCTATATTCATTAGAGAGATTGGCCTGTAGTTTTCTTTTTTTGTAATATCTTTGCCTGGTTTTGGTATGAGGGTGATGTTGGCTTCATAGAATGAATTAGGTAGTTTTCCCTCCGCTTCGATTTTTTTGAAGAGTTTGAGCAGAGTTGGTACTAATTCTTTCTGGAATGTTTGATAGAATTCAGATGTGAAGCCATCTGGTCCTGGACTTTTCTTTTTAAGAAGCTTTTTTTAGAGAAAGGGAGGAAGGGAAGGAAAGACAGAGAGAAGGAAGGAAGGATGGAAGGAAGGAAGGGAGGAAGAAAGGGAAACATCTTTAAACATTTTCTTGTTTTATTGTATTTTGTTTGTTTGTTTGTTTTTTACATGGGCTGGGGCCGGGAATCGAACCGAGGTCCTCCGGCATGGCAGGCAAGCACTTTGCCCGCTGAGCCACCGCGGCCCGCCCCTCTTTTTAAGAAGCTTTTGAATGACTGATTCAATTTCTTTACTTGTGATTGGTTTGTTGAGGTCGTCTATTTCTTCTTGAGTCAGAGTTGGTTGTTCATGTCTTTCCAGGAACCCGTCCATTTCATCTAAATTGTTGTATTTATTAGCGTAAAGTTGTTCATAGTATCCTGTTATTACCTCCTTTATTTCTGTGAGGTCAGTAGTTATGTCTCCTCTTCCATTTCTGATCTTATTTATTTGCATCCTCTCTCTTCTCCTTTTTGTCAATCTTGATAAGGGCCCATCAATCTTATTGACTTTCTCATAGAACCAACTTCTGGCCTTGTTGATTTTCTCTATTGTTTTCATGTTTTCAATTTCATTTATTTCTGCTCTAATCTTTGTTATTTCTTTCCTTTTGCTTGCTTTGGGATTAGTTTGCTGTTCTTTCTCCAGTTCTTCCAAATGGATAGTTAATTCCTGAATTTTTGCCTTTTCTTCTTTTCTGATATAGGCATTTAGGGCAATAAATTTCCCTCTTAGCACTGCCTTTGCTGCATCCCATAAGTTTTGATATGTTGTGTTTTCATTTTCATTCTCCTCGAGGTAGTTGCTAATTTCTCTAGCAATTTCTTCTTTGACCCACTCATTGTTTAGGAGTGTGTTGTTGAGCCTCCACGTATTTGTGAATTTTCTGGCACTCTGCCTATTATTGATTTCCAACTTCATTCCTTTAGGATCTGAGAAAGTGTTGTGTATGATTTCAATCTTTTTAAATTTGTTAAGACTTGCTTTGTGACCCAGCATATGGTCTATCTTTGAGAATGATCCATGAGCACTTGAGAAAAAGGTGTATCCTGCTGTTGTGGGATGTAATGTCCTATAAATGTCTGTTAAGTCTAGCTCATTTATAGTAATATTCAGATTCTCTATTTCTTTATTGATCCTCTGTCTAGATGTTCTGTCCATTGATGAGAGTGGGGTGAATTGAAGTCTCCAACTATTATGGTATATGAGTCTATTTCCCTTTTCAGTGTTTGCAGTGTATTCCTCACGTATTTTGGGGCATTCTGGTTCGGTGCATAAATATTTATGATTGTTATGTCTTGTTTAATTGTTCCTTTTATTAGTATATAGTGTCCTTCTTTGTCTCTTTTAACTGCTTTACATTTGAAGTCTAATTTGTTGGATATTAGTGTAGCCACTCCTGCTCTTTTCTGGTTGTTATTTGCATGAAATATCTTTTCCCAACCTTTCACTTTCAACCTATGTTTATCTTTGGGTCTAAGATGTGTTTCCTGTAGACAGCATATAGAAGGATCCTGTTTTTTAATCCATTCTACCAATCTATGTCTTTTGATTGGGGAATTCAGTCCATTAACATTTAGTGTTATTACTGTTTGGATAATATTTTCCTCTAACATTTTGCCTTTTGTATTATATATATCATATCTGATTTTCCTTCTTTCTACACTCGTCTCCATACCTCTCTCTTCTGTCTTTTTGTATCTGACTCTAGTGCTCCCTTTAGTATTTCTTGCAGAGCTGGTCTCTTGGTCACAAATTCTCTCAGTGACTTTTTGTCTGAGAATGTTTTAATTTCTCCCTCATTTTTGAAGGATAATTTTGCTGGATATAGGAGTCTTGGTTGGCAGTTTTTCTCTTTTAGTAACTTAAATATATCATCCCACTGTCTTCTAGCTTCCATGGTTTCTGCTGAGAAATCTACACATAGTCTTATTGGGTTTCCCTTGTATGTGATGGATTGTTTTTCTCTTGCTGCTTTCTCTTTGACCTCTGACATTCTAACTAGTAAGTGTCTTGGAGAATGCCTATTTGGGTGTAATCTCTTTGGGGTGCGCTGCACTTCTTGGATCTGTTATTTTAGGTCTTTCATAAGAGTTGGGAAATTTTCAGTGATAATTTCTTCCATTAGTTTTTCTCCTCCTTTTCCCTTCTCTTCTCCTTCTGGGACACCCACAACACGTATATTTGTGCAGTTCATATTGTCCTTGAGTTCCCTGATACCCTGTTCAAATTTTTCCATTCTTTTCCCAATAGTTTCTGTTTCTTTTTGGAATTCAGATGTTCCATCCTCCAAATCACTAATTCTATCTTCTGTCTCTTTAAATCTATCATTGTAGGTATCCATTGTTTTTTCCATCTTTTCTACTTTATCCTTCACTTCCATAAGTTCTGTGATTTGTTTTTTCAGTTTTTCTATTTCTTCTTTATGTTCAGCCCATGTCCTCTTCATGTCCTCCCTCAATTTATCGATTTCATTTTTGAAGAGGTTTTCCATTTCTGTTCATATATTCAGCATTAGTTGTCTCAGCTCTTGTATCTCGTTTGAACTATTCATTTGTTCCTTTGACTGGGCCATATTCTCATTCTTCTGAGCATGGACAATTATCTTCTGCTGCTGGCGTCTGGGCATTTAGTCAGATTTCCCTGGGTGTCGGACCCAATAAGGTTGTAAGATTTTTCTGTGAAATCTCTGGGTTCTGTTTTTCTTATCCTGCCCAGTAGGTGGCACTCGTGGCACACGTTTGTCTGCGGGTCCCACCAGTAAAAGGTGCTGTGGGTCCTTTAACTTTGGAAAACTCTCGCCGTCTGGGAGGTTCGCTAGCTGAAGCGGCTTGGAAGAGTGCCAGCCGGCCCGGGGTCCGAACGCGGGGAGGGTCGCTGGCCACCGCAGCCCGGGAAAGCGCCTGTCCGAATTTCTTAGTCAGCCTGGGGTGCCAAACGTGGCGGGAGGGCGCCAGCCACAGCGGCCCGCCCGGGAGAGTGCACGTTCCCGGGGAGTCACGGGTTTGAAGGGCCCCCCCGTCACCATTCTCCGTGGCCTGGGGATTTCTGATCCAATTCTCTCAGTTGGTCCGGGGGGGCCGCGCGTGGTGTGGGCGCCAGCTGCCGCGGTTTGAGGGGACTGCCTGTCCAGTTCTCCCAGCCGGCCCGAGAAGGGGGAAGGGAGTGACTCCGGCCGCTTGCCGCACCGCCCAGTGAAGCCTGCGCCCCTCGGCGATCTCACCAGAGCGGGTTCTCTCAGCCAGCCAGCCATTCCAGGATGGGGTACGCTGTCTTTTTTATCTCTGTCGTGGCTTTGGGAGCTGTTCTGTGTCATTTCTACTCCCCTAGTAGCTGTCCTGGAGGAGAAACTAAGATCCGCGCGTCTTACTAAGCCGCCATCTTCTCTGGAAGTCATACTGAGCATTTTTCATGTGCTTATTGGCTGTTTGTATATCCGTGGAGCAATGTCTATTCAAGTCTTTTGCACATTTTTGTAGCAAATGCTTTAGAATTCCTTCTGATTTCTGTTCTGTGCATATTTGCCAATATTTTCTTTGTGGTAATCCAGGGTTTAAATTTCATATCCTAAATCTATGACAGTTACATTTATTTTGATACCAACCTAACTTCACACCATGTTCCTCTATCCCTCCATGCTCCCACCTGTATGTAGATCTTATTGTAATATATATGAATCTAAAACCATTGGTTTATCATTACTTTTTTATGCATTTGTATAAATGTAGAAAGTGAAAGGTGAATTTAAAATACACAATAGTAGTGGCATTTATATTTACTCATCATCACCTTTACTGGTCATCTTTAATTCCTAATGGAACTTTGATCTATTGTTTAGAGCTCCTTTCCTTTCAACCTGAAGAACTCCCTTTACAATTTTTCATAGGGCTGGTCAAATGATGATGAACTTCTTCAACTTTTGTTTATCTAGGAAAGTCTTAATCTCTCCTTTATTTTTTAAAGACACAGAATTCTTGCTTGGTGTATTAAAATTAGGGTTCTCTAGAGAAACAGAATCAACAGGGAACACTCGCAAATGTAAAATTTATAAAAGTGTCTCACATGACCACGGGAACACAGAGTCCAAAATCCTCAAGACAGGCTATGAAATCGACTATTCCGATGGAGGGTCTGGATGAACTCCAAAAGAGAGGGTTGCTAGCCAAAGCAGGAATAGAGCCTGTCTCTTCTGAATCCTCCTTAAAAGGCTTCCACTGATTAGATTTGAGCATCACTCATTTCAAAAGACACTCCCCTTTGCTGATTACATAGAATCACCTGTGGATGCAGCTGACATGATCATGATCTAATTCTATGAAATGTCCTCATTGCAACAGACAGGCCAGCACTTGCCCAACCAGACGAACAGGTACCACCTGGCCAGTTGACACATGAACCTGACCATAACAGTCCACCCCTTTGTCAACTTGGCAGCTATATATATCACCTTAAACCATACCTAATTTCTAAATAAAAAACATTAAAACACACGTTTTTTCTTTCACCTAACAATACTCAACTGTCCTGCATATAACTGGAAACACAGTAACTATCTCCAGAATAGGGTTGCAAGTCCTTGAGTAATATTCATTCTTAAATTGGATATCTTACAACTTAAATAGTATAGCAGGAACAAAACAGCATCACAGTCCTCGTTTCTGTAACTGAGCACATGATCATAGTTCATATTTATCATACCTTCTTCCACTACCCACTCCATGTTCCCTTTACCCTCAGCAAGCACTTCAGCTGGCCATTGTTCTTTGCCTGGGGGGTGACCCAAACCTTCATTCCTGAAGTTTTAGACCCATCGGTAGGCCTTCCTGGATTGGGTTGCTTCAGTTTTCCATTGATTTTAATCACAGGGCATGGTAGTACTAAAAGATGCCCTAAGGAATCTCCTATATTGCAAGCACACTCTTCTTTACCTCCATTGTAAAGTTGCAGTCCTATTTCCCCGTGATAGTCAGGGTCAATCACCCCAGACGATAATGCACTCCCCTTCTTGGTTTGTTGATCCAGGGGCACGAGTAGCCCAAAGTGACCAGGTGGCAGTCTTAGATTCCAGTTCATTGGAATCATTGTTGTGTCTCCTGGTGGAAGCACTCCCCCTTTTGGAACTAAAACCTGTAGAACAGCAGAGCTCAGGGTCACAGGGACAGGAAGCAAAAATTTTCCTAGTGGATCATTAGGGGTAATAGTGAGTGGTGCCACTCGCTTTTCCACCCCTTGGTTCCAGGACCCATGGATCCTGGCTATGGGAGAAACAGCACATACAGTGGACACTGATTCAGAGCATATCAGCTTCCTGGAGAATATTACCCCAGCCTTTCAAGTTTTTGCTACCTAGTTGGCACTGTAATTGAGTTTTCAAAAGGCCATTCCACCGATCTATCAATCCAGCTGCTTCTGGATGATGGGGGACATGGTAAGATCAGGGAATTCCATAAGCATGTGCCCATTCCCCCACTTCATTTGCTGTGAAGTGTGTTCCTTGATCAGAAGCAATGCTATCTGTAATACCATGATGATGGATAAGGCATTCTTTAAGCCCACAGATGGTAGTTTTGGCAGAAACATTGCATGCAGGGAAAGCAAACCCATATCCAGAGATGCGTCTATTCCAGTTAGAACAAATCTCTGCCCCTTCCATGAAGGGAGGGGTCCAATGTAATCAACCTGCCACCATGTAGCTGGCTGATCACCTCAGGGAATGGTGCCACATCAGGGGCTGAATGTGGGTCTCTGCTGCTGGCAGATTGGGCACTCAACAGTGGCTGTAGCCAAGTCAGCCTTGGTGAGTGGAAGTCCATGGTGCAGAGACCGTGCATAACCTCCACCCCCTACCACCATGACCACTTTGTTCATGAGCCCATTTGGCAGGGACAAGAGTTGCTGGGGAAAGAGGCTGACTGGTACCCACAGAACGGATCATCTTATCTACTTGATTATTAAAGCCTTGCACTGCTGAAGTCACCCTCTGGTGCCCATTCACATGGGACACAAATATCTTCATGTTTTTAGCCCACTCAGAAAGGTCTATCCACATACTTCTTCCCCAGACCTCTCTGTCACCAATTTTCCAATTACGGTCTTTCCAAGTCCCTGACCATCCAGCCAAACCATTAGCAAGAGCCCATGAGTCAGTATACAAATGCACCTCTGGCCAGTTTTCCTTCTAAGCAAAATGTTCTAGTTTGCTAGCTGCCAGAATGCAATATACCAGAAATGGAATGGCTTTCAAAAGGGAGAATTTAATGAGTTGCTAGTTTACAGTTCTAAGGCCGAGAAATGTCCCAATTACAAGTCTATAGAAATATCCAATCAAAGGCATCCAGGGAAAGAAACCTTGGTTCAAGAAGGCCGATGAAGTTCAGGGTTTCTCTCTCATCTGGAAAGGCACATGGCAAATATGGCATCATCATCTGCTAGTTTTCTCTCCTGACTTCTGGTTTCATGAAGCTCCCCGGGAGGCATTTTCCTTCTTCATCTCCAAAGGTTGCTGGCTCGTGGACTCTCTGCATCTCATGGCTACATCGTTCTGCTCTCTCTCTGAATCTCTCTCTCCAAAATGTTTCCTCTTTTATAGGACTCCAGTAAACCAATCAAGACCCACTCAAATGGGTGGAGACATGTTATCCCCTAATCCAGTTTAACAACCATTCTTGACTAAATCACATCAACCAGGGAGATGATCTCATTACAGTTTCAAATATACAGTATTGAATAGGGATTATTCTACCTTTAAGAAATGGGATTTATATCAAAACATGGCTTTTCTTAGGGGGCATACTTCCTTTCAAACCAGCACACAAAATTAACAACCAGGTGCACTGCTCGAAGTTCTGCTCACTGGGAGGATTTCCCCTCACCACTGTCCTTCAAGGACACCCCAGAAAGGGGTTGTAATGCTGCAGCTGTCCACTTTCAGGTGGTACCTGCATATCATACTGAAACATCTGTAACCCGGCTCGAGTTTTCTCTTCCTTGGTCAATTCACTGCAAGGAACTCCCCAAGAGGTCATAGCTCTGGTCTGGGAAAGAGAAGATAATGTGGCAGTAGTGGAGACTATGGTCATTTGGGCCACTTCCTCATGTAACATACTTGTGCCTGCAGAACCTGCTCTGGCCCTATCTCATATATACCATTTCCATTTTACAATAGAGTGCTACTGCACACACCCAACTTTATGGCTTGGTGGGTCAGACATCACCTAGCTCATGATAGGCAACTCAGGTCTCAGTCTGTTAAGAGTTCAGTCTCTAATAAGGCCCAGTAGCAGGCCAAAAGCTCTTTCTCAAAAGAAGAGTAGTTATCTGCAACAGCTGGTAAGGATTTGCTCCAAAATCCTAAGGGTCTGCATTGTGCTTCTCCTATAGGGGCCTGCCAAAGGCTCCAGACAGCATCTCTATTTGCCACTGACACTTCCAGCACCATTGGATCTGCTGTGTCATATGGCCCAGATGGCAGAGCAGCTTGTACTGCAGCCTGGAACTGTCACAGAGCCTCCTCTTGTTCAGGTCTCCACTCAAAATTAGCAGCTTTTCTGGTCACTCAATAAATGGGCCACAGTAGCACACCCAAATGAGAAATATGTTGTCAACAAAATCCAAAAAGACCAACTAAGCATTGTACCTCTTTTTTTGATCGTAGGAGAGGCGTGATGCAGCAACTTATCCTTCACCTTAGAAAGAATATCTCAACATGCCCCACACCACTGGACACCTAGATATTTCACTGAGGTGGAAGGCCACTGTATTTTTGTTGAATTTATCTCCCATCCTCTGACACGCAAATGCCTTACCAGTAAGTCTAGAGTAGTGGCTACTTCTTGCTCACTAGGTCCAATCAACATGATATCATCAATATGATGGACCAGTGTGATGTCTTGTGGGAGGGAGAAATGATCAAGGTCCCTGTGGACAAGATTATGACATAGGGCTGGAGAGTTGATATACCCCTGAGGTTGGACAGTGAAAGTATATTGCTGACCTTGCCAGCTGAAAGCAAACTGTTTCTGGTGGTCCTTACTAATAGCTATGGAGAAAAAAGCATTTGCCAGATCAATAGCTGCATACCAGGTACCAAGGGATGTATTGATTTGCTCAAGCAATGATGTCACATCTGGAACAGCAGCTGGTTGAGCTTACAATAATTCACTGTCATCCTCCAGGACCCATCAGTTCTCTGCACAGGCCAAATAGGAGAGTTGAATGGGGATGTGGTAGGAATCACCACCCCTATTAGATCCTTCAAGTCCTTAAGAGTGGCAGTAATCTCTGCAATCCCTCCAGGAATCCAGTATTGCTTCTGATTTACTATTTTGCTAGGTAGGGACAGTTTCTAGTGGCTGCCACTTGGTCTTTCTCACCATAATATCCCTCACTGCATGAGTTAGAGAGCCAATGTGGGGATTCTGCCTGTACCAAGTATATACCAGTATGTCTATACCAATTGTACATTCTAGGACTGGGGAAATAACTACAGAATGGGTCTGGGGGCCCACTGGACTCACTGTGAGATGGACCTGAGCTAAAACTGCATTGATCACCTGGCCTCCATAAGCCCCCACTCTGACTGGTGGACCAGAGTGACATTTTGGGTCCTCTGGACTTAATGTCACTTCTGAGACAGTGTCTAATAATCTCCAAAATATCTGATCATTTCCATTTCCCCAGTGCACAGTTACCCTGGTAAAAGGCCATCAATCTCCTTGGGGAAGGCTTGGAGGGAGATTAATAGGATAAATTTGTGGCAGTGTAACAGGGTTCTCCCCCAAAGGGACCTGGCCTCCTCTTCATTCGAGGGGAGGGTCTGTACACTGTCTCAAGTCTGGAAATTGATTAAGTGGATGTGACTCTGTGTTTTTTTAATTCAGGTTAGACTTCTGTTCACTTGACCTAGAACTCTTTTGTTTATACAGCTCGCACAAGAAGTTAGTAGACTACCCTTCTATTGTATTTCTAGGTACCCCATGATTTACTAGGCAATGCCACAAATCACTATGAGTCATATCATTTTGACTCCCACTTTGAATTTGCTGTCCATAATAATAGCTATGTCTACCCTGTCTTTGGCGATTAAGTGCTGCTACCTGGCTTCTGCCAACTCGGGATCCCATCATCCTCATAGTGTTTAAGGATTCCAGCTCAGTGATGGTAGTTACTACAGTAATATCTGACCTACAGAGAATTGCAACCACAGAGCTCTTGAGGGATGATGGTGCTAGTCTCACAAACTTATTTCTCACTGTTCTGGTAAAAGGTGCATCTTCTGGACATTCCTGGGGTGTAAGAGCAGGCTTTGCATGATAAATCCACTCTAACATCCCAATCTCTCTAAGCCTCTGGATCCCCTCATCTACATTATACCAGGGCAGTTCTGGCATTTCAACCTCAGGTAATGTTGGCCACCTTTTGATCCATGTTTCAACCAACCATCCAAACAAACTGTTAATAGCATTTCTAACCCTCAAGCTATGACATTGAATGCAGAATCTCTGCTTAGTGGGCCCATATCAATAAATTCAGCCTGATCCAACCTTATGTTCCTCCCACCATTATCCCACACTCTTAAAATCCATTGCCATATGTATTCCCCTGATTTCTGTCTACATAAATTGGAAAACTCATACAGTTCTTTCAGAGTATAATGTACCTCCTCATGTGTGATACATTGTACCTCACCTTTAGGGGCCTGTTGGGACTTTAGTCTAGTTATAGGTCTGGAAGAAATGAGGTGTGGAGGGGGTGGGTCAGGAAAAGAATTAGAAATATCTTCCAGGCCATTTGCTTCAGGGCCTTCATTTGCAGTTTCATCTGGTGAAACAGGATTAATCACTCTAGGGCTAATCCCTTCAGGAGGAGGTTGGGTGGCCAACTCCTCAAGGCAGGCTGGAGGTGGGGCAGCTATGTCCTCGGGCAAAATATTACAGGGTTATCTAGAGAAGATTCAGAATGACCTAGGGTTTCAACCTCACCCCCAGCATCATTATCAATCCATATGTCACGATCCCATTTTTCAGGGTCCCACTCCTTTCCAATCAATGCCCTCACTTTAAAGGCAGACACCATAGAACATTGAGATTTCAATTTATATTGTAAAGTTGCAACTCTAACAATAAGATTCTGAGTCTGATTTTCAGAGCTCTCAAGTCTACGGCTACAGTAGATGAGATTTTCCTTCAGGATACTCATAGAAATGTCTACATCTGTCAGACAGCACTTAAGCTTCTCGTTTGAAGACTTAAGCCCATCCCTTTCACTCCTTAATGTAGCCAGTGTATCTAACAACAACCAGCCAACATCTCTATACCTCTTATTTCCACAAAACTCTGTAAAGGCATCAAAAACATTATCCCCCACAGCCTGGCTTCATACAAGTGAAGCATTTAGGAGTATCGAATGATGATATTTTGACTATATCTTTTGCTAACTCACTCCATGGATTGAGAATGTCATTCTGATTATGGGAATCAGAGTTCTTAGTGCCTTTGAGTACAGTCAAAGTAGAAAACCATTCATAAAAACCCATTTTTAGGATTCTGTCTTTTAAGAACCACTCCTGGTACCAAGATGTATTAGTTAGGGTTCTCTAGAGAAACAGAACCAACAGGGAACACTCGCAAATGTAAAATTTATAAAAGTGTCTCACATGACCACGGGAACACAGAGTCCAAAATCCGCAGGTCAGACTGTGAAGCTGACTATTCTGATGGAGGGTCTAGATGGATTCCACAGGAGAGGCTCATCAGCCGAAGCAGGAAGACAGCCTGTCTCTTCTGAATCCTCCTTAAAAGGCTTCCAGTGATTAGATTGAGCATCACTCATTGCAGAAGACACTCCCCTTGGCTGATTTCAAATGGAGTCAACTGTGGATGCAGCTGACGTGATCATGATCTAATTCTATGAAATATCCTCATTGCAACAGACAGGCCAGTACCTGCCCAAGCAGACAAACAGGTACCACCACTTGGCCAAGTTGACACATGAAGCAGACCATGGCACTTGTAATAGTTTCCTTTCATCACCTAAAGATGACATCTCACTGCCTTATTGCCTCCATGGTTTCTGATAAAAGATTAGCACTTAGTTTTATTGAGGCACCCATGTATGTGACATTTTACCTCACTTTTGTGACTTTCAGAATTCTCTCTTTATCTTTGGCTTTTGATAGTTTGATTATCATATGTTGCCCTGTGGGTCAATTTGTGTTTATCCTGTGTATTAGTCAGGGTTCTCTAGGGAAACAAAACCAACAGGTAATGTATATGAAGTAAATATTATGCGATTTTTATAAGAATTGTTTCATGCAACTATGGGGATGGACTAGTCCAAATTCCATAGGGCAGGCTGCAAGCCTGGAACTCTGATGAAGTTTTTTATGAATTCCCCAGAAGAAGCTGGCTGGCTGAAATAGAGGTGGAAATTCTCTTCTGACTGTTGAAATCATCACTTCTCCTTCAACTGATTAGACGAGACTTCTCTCATTATTAACAGCAATCTCCTCAGTTGATTGTAGATGTAATCAGCCATAGATGCAATCAACTTACTCATCGTTTAAATTTATGAAATATCCTCATAGTAGGAATCAGGTCAGTGCTTGCTTGATCAAACAAATGAACACCATAACGTGGCCAAGTTGACATATGAACTTAACCATCACATTTCGTTTGGATATTCATGTCTTTCATTGAATTTGGACAGTTTTCAGCAATTATTATTTTTAAAATATTCCCCTCCCTCTTTCAATAATTCTTCTCTGTTATAGTTTTTTAATGCTGCCAGAAATACAATATACCAGAAATGGCTTTTAAAAAGGGAATTTATTAAGTTAAAGTTTACAGTTCTAAGACCATAAAAATGTCCAAACTAAAGCATCCAGGGCAAAATATCTTGATTCAAGAAAGTCCAATGAGTCTGGAATGTCTCAGCTGGGAAAGCACATGGCTGGTGTCTGCTGGTCCTTTTTCTTCTGGTTTCAAACAGCTTCCACAGGAGCATTTTCTTTCTGCACCTCCAAACATCTCTGTATCAACCCTGAAGCTTTTTCCAAAATGTTCCCTCTAAAGGACACTATTATGCAATCCACCTTGAATGGATGGAGACAAATCTCCATGGAAAACACATAATCAAAAGGTTACACCTACAACTGGGTGGGTCACATCTCCATGGAAACAACTCAAACAAAAAGATCCCACCCAACAATATTGAATCAGTATTAAAGAACATGACATTTCTTGGATTACAAAGTCCTGCATTGAGAAGAAATAGCCAGGAATCCGTTCAAATTGAGCAGAAGAGCCCTTCAATAAAGATGAGAAGTGAGGAAGAGAAAAGAGAGATCTCAGAAAATAGAGTTTTTCCCTCAGAGAATTGAAGTTGAGAGCATGGGTTATCAGGTTGGGGCCTATTGTAAAGGTTCCTAGGTTGTAAGCTCTTACAATAGTCACATATATTTAGGAGTTGTAACTGATATTACTAAATTCTGAGATATTTGTATATAACCTGGTCATTCCCTGAAATTTCAGGTATTTTTGTGACATCTGAGACTAAGAGTTACAGCACTAAAGCTATGAAAGTCAGCATTACCCTATTCGGCAACTGTTTAAAAAGCTAAAAAATTGATCAGACTTCATCTACAGATGTGAATGAAGCTGATCTGAATAGGACCAAGGTAAATCATAATACTAGGTATAGGATGATATGACCCAAATTTTCAAACTTCAACCTGTGTGTGAGATCAAACAGAGAGATGTGTATTTGGTGCAAAATTTATATTTTGAGTAGCACATTATCTAATTTAATTTGTATGATCAGTTTACTTGAACACCATAGTTACAGGGAATCTTGAATAGGGTGTGAGATTTTGTTGGTTTGTACAGGTTAGTGTGATGCCCCAATATATCCCAGAGTAATGTGGGCAGCAAATAAAAAAGTATCTGCAAAGTCCCCTTGGGAGACTAGAAATAAAGATATATTAAACTGCCCCATCTGAGGAATTTCTAATATTCTTGCAAGCAGTGAGGACAACCAATTCAATAGGCTGAGGCCTCAGTCTTGGATCTTGCCCCTATGAAGCTTATTCCTGCAAAGGATAAGCTAAGCCTACTGATAATTATGCCTAAGAGCCACCTGCAAAGAGCCACTTTTGTTGCTCAGTGTTCTATTTTGAAAGCTGGTGAATGCAATATGCCAAAACAGAATGGCTTTTAAAAGGGGAAATTTATTAAGTTGCAAGTTTACAGTTCTAAGACCACAAAAATGTCCCAATGAAAGCAAGCCTATAAAAATGTCCAAATTAAGGCACCAACAAGAGGTTACCTTCACTCAAGGAAGACCGATGAAGTTCAGGGTTTCTCTGTCAACTGGAAAAGCACTTGGTGAACATGGTGATATCTGCCAGCTTTCTCTCCAGGCTTCTTGTTTCCTGAAGCTCCCCCAGGGGCAATTTCCTTCCATTTCCAAAGGTCTTTGGCTGCATGGGCTGTCATGGTTCTCATGGCTTTCTCATGGCTCTGAAGTTTTTTCCAAAATGCCTATTCCTTTGAAGGACTCCAGTAAACCAATCAAGACCCATCTGGAATGGGTTGTGTCACATCTCCCTCTAATCAAATATTTATACCCACAATTGGGTGCGTAATATCTTTGTGTGCATAATCTAATAAATATTCCAACCAACAGTGCTGAATAGGGATTGAAAGAAACAGCAGCCTTCACATAATGGATGAAGAGTGAAACGTGACTTTTCTAGGGTATATAATCCTTTTAAACCAGCACACTCACATATGGCCTCTTTCTCTAAGACAACTTGACAGATGAACTCACTGCCCTCCTCCTTACATGACTCCCAGGGTGTAAATCTCCCTGGCAACATGGGACCTGACTGCCAGTGATGAGTTTGGACCTGGCATCATCAGAATGCAAAAGCCTTCTTTACCAAAAGAGGGAAGAGGGAAAAGAGACTAAATAAAGTGTCAGTGGCTGAGAAATTCCAAATAGAGTCAGGATGTTATCATAAAGATTATTTTTACACATTATTTAGATATCCCTTTTTAGTTTATGGTGTATTGGAATGGCTAGAGGGAAATGCCTGAAACTACTGAACTGTGTACCGGTAGCCTTGATTTTTTTTTTTTTACTTTTTAAAAAAAATTGCAAGAAAGAAACACAAACATTCTTAATATATGATCATTCCATTCTACATATATAATCAGTAATTCACAATATCATCACATAATTGCATGTTCATCATCATGATCATTTCTTAGAACATTTGCATCAATCAGAAAAAGAAATAAAAACACAACAGAAAAATAAAACAAAAACAGAAAAAGAAAAAATATATATACATACCATACCCCTTACCGCTCCCTTTCATTGATCACTAGCATTTCAAACTAAATTTAGTTTAATATTTGTTCTCCCTATTATTTATTTATTTATTTATTTATTTTTCTGATCAAGTCTCAATTTATTGAGGGCAAATCCAGGGTATTTATCTAGCAGGGCAGGCGAAGTGCCTTGTATCAGGCGTTAGCAGGTGATGGGCATTGCACTGTGGCTAGGCCAACTATTATTTATTTTTACTCCATATGTTCTACTCATCTGTTGACAAGGTAGATAAAAGGAGCACCAGACACAAGGTTTTCACAATCACACAGTCACATTGTGAAAGCTATATCATTATACAATCATCTTCAAGAAACATTGCTACTGGAACACAGCTCTACATTTTCAGGCAGTTCCCTCCAGCCTCTCCATTACATCTTTTTTTTTATTAATTAAAAAAATTACAAGAAACACAAAAATTCCCAACACATACACTCAGCAATTCACAATATCATCACATAGTTGCATATTCATCATCGTGATCATTTCCCAGAACATTAGCATCAATTCAGAAAAAGAAATAAAAAGGCAACAGAAAAATATAACAAGCAGAAAAAAAAATTTTACAGGTCATACCACTTACTGATCCCTTTCATTGATCACTAGCATTTCAAACTAAATCTATTTTAACATTTGTTCCCCCTAATATTTATTTTAATCCCATATGTTCCTCTCATCTGTTGACAAGGTAGATAAAAGGAGCATCAGACACAAGGTTTTCACAATCACACAATCACATTGTGAAAGCTTTATCATTATACAATCATCATCAAGAAACATGGCTACTGGAACACAGCTCTACATTTTCAGGCAGTTCCCCCCAGCCTCTCCATTACATCTTGGATAACAAGGTGATATCTACCTAATGCATAAGAATAACCTCCAGGATAACCTCTCGACTGTGTTTGGAATCTCTCAGCCATTGACACTTTGTCTCATTTCACTCTGCACCCCTTTTGGTCAAGAAGGTTTTCTCAATCCCTTGATGCTGGGTCTCATCTTATTCTAGAGTTTTCTCAATTCCTTGATGCTGCATCTCAGCTCATTCTGGGATTTCTGTCCCACACTGCCAGGAAGATCCACACCCCTGGTAGTCATGTCCCACATAGACAGGGGGAGGGTGGTGAGTTTGCTTGCTGTGTTGGCTGGAGAGAGAGGCCACATCTGAGCAACAAAAGAGATTCTCTTGGGAGTGACTCTTAGGCTTAATTTTAAGTAGGCTTGACCTATCCCCTATGGGGTTAAATTTCATATGAACAAACCCCAAGACTGGGGCTCAGCCTATAGCTTTGTTTGTCCACACTGCTTGTGCGAATATCAATTCAACTTGGGGAAGTTGAATTTTCCCACATTCTCACCATTCCCCGAAGGGGACTTTGCAAATACTTTTCCACTCACTAATCAAATCACTCTGGGATTCAACAGGGCATCACCTGGACAAACCAACAAAATCTCATGTCCTATACAAAGTTCCATGTACTTAAGGTGTTCAGTCAACTATCTACATAAGTTATATTACGAGATGCACTAGTCAAAGTATACATTTGTACCAAATAAACATTTTTTGCTTTAGTCTCACACATTAGTCGAAATTTTTAAATATTAAGTACCATCTATTTATCAGCACACTGAAGTAATGACATTCTTTTATTCTTCCTCATGCAAAAACATTTTTTAAATTTGTACATTTAGCCACTATCATTATACACTCTAGGCATTCCTAGATTACACTATCTCAATCTTTAACATCTATCTTTCTTTGTGATCTCATTTATGCCCCAGCCCTTCTCTCTCTATCATTCTCATATGCAGCTTCATTCAGTGTTTTAACATAATTGTATTACAGTTAGGTAATATTGTGCTGTCCATTTCTGAGTTTTTATATTCAGTCCTGTTGCACAATCTATATCCCTTCAGCTCCAATTACCCAATATCTTACCCTGTTTCTATCTCCTGATGGTCTCTGTCACTAAGGAAATATTCCAAGTTTATTCACTAATGTCAGTTCATATCAGTGAGACCATACAGTATTTGTCCTTTTGTTTCTGGCTAATCACACTCAGCATAATGTCCTTAAGGTCCATTCATGTTGTTGCATACTTCATAACTTTATTTTGTCTTACAGCTGCATAATATTCCATCTTATGTAAATGTCACGGTTTGTTTAGCCAACTGTCTGTTGATGGACATTTTGGCTGTTTCCATCTCTTGGTAATTGTTAATAATGCCGCTATAAACATTGGTGTGTAAATGTCCATTTGTGTCCTTGGCCTCGTGTCCTTTGAGTAGAGACAGCATATAGATGGGTCCTGTTTTTTAATCCATTCTGCCAGACTATGTCTTTTTATTTTTTCTCACTTTGACTTTTTTTATTAATTAAAAAAAGATTAACTAACACAACATTTAGAAATCATTCCATTCTACATACGCAATCAGTAATTCTTAATATTATCACATAGATGTATGATCATCATTTCTTAGTACATTTGCATCGATTTAGAAAAAGAAATAGTAAGACAACAGAAAAAGAAATAAAATGATAATATAGAGAAAAAAATAAAAATACAAAATACAAAAAGTATATATAAAAAAAACTATAGCTCAGATGCAGCTTCACTCAGTGTTTGTTCTAGTTTGCTAGCTGCTGGAATGCAATATACCAGAAACAGAATGGCTTTTTAAAAGGGGAATTTAATAAGTTGCAAGTTTACAGTTCTAAGGCCTAGAAAATGTCCCGATTAAAACAAGTCTAAAGAAATGTCCAATCAAAGGCATCTAGGGAAAGATACCTTGGTTCAAGAAGGCCGATGAAGTTCAGGGTTTCTCTCTCAAATGAGAAGGCACCTGGCGAACACAGTCAGGGCTTCTCTCTCAGCTGGAAGGGCACATGGCGAACACGGCGTCATCTGCTAGATTTCTCTCCTGGCTTCCTGTTTCATGAAGCTCCCCGGGAGGCATCTTCCTTCTTTATTTCCAAAGATCGCTGGCTGAAGGACTCTCTGCTTCGTAGTGTCACTCTCTCTGAATCTCTCTGAATCTATTTCTCCAAAACATTTCCTCCTTTATAGGACTTCAGAAACTAATCAAGACCCACTCAAATGGGTGGAGACATGTCATCCCCTAATCCAGTTTAACAACCATTCTTAAGTAAATCACATCAACCAGGGAGATGATTTCATCACAGTTTCAAATATACAGTATTGAATAGAGATTATTCTACCTTTAAGAAATGGGATTTATATTAAAACATGGCTTTTCTTAGGGGGCATACTTCCTTTCAAACCAGCACAGTGTTTTAACATAATTACATTACAATTAGGTAGTATTGTGCTGTCCATTTTTGAGTTTTTGTATCTAGTCCTGTTGCACAGTCTGTATCCCTTCAGCTCCAATTACCCATTATCTTGCCCTATTTCTAACTCCTGATGGTCTCTGTTACCAATGACATATTCCAAGTTTATTCTCTAATGTCGGTTCACATCATTGGGACCATACAGTATTTGTCCTTTAGTTTTTGGCTAGTCTCACTCAGCATAATGTTCTCTAGGTCCATCCATGTTATTACATGCTTCATAAGTTTATTCTGTCTTAGAGCTGCATAATATTCCATCATATGTATATACCACAGTTTGTTTAGCCACTCGTCTGTTGATGGACATTTTGGATGTTTCCATCTCTTTGCAATTGTAAATAATGCTGCTATAAACATTGGTGTGCAAATGTCCGTTTGTGTCTTTTCCCTTAAGTCCTCTGAGTAGATACCTAGCAATGGTATTGCTGGGTCGTATGGCAATTCTATATTCAGTTTTTTGAGGAACCGCCAAGCTGCCTTCCACAGTGGTTGCACCATTTGACATTCCCACCAACAGTGGATGAGTGTGCCTCTTTCTCCGCATCCTCTCCAGCACTTGTCATTTTTTGTTTTGTTGATAATGGCCATTCTGGTGGGTGTGAGATGATATCTCATTGTGGTTTTGATTTGCATTTCTCTAATGGCCATGTGAGTTGGCTTGACTGCCTTGTCAAAGATCAAATGTCCATAGATGAGAGGGTCTATATCTGAGCACTCTATTCGATTCCATTGGTCAATATATCTATCTTTATCCCAATACCATGCTGTTTTGACCACTGTGGCTTCACAATATGCCTTAAAGTACGGCAGCTTGAGACCTCCAGCTTCGTTTTTTTTCCTCAAGATACTTTTAGCAATTCGCAGCACCCTACCCTTCCAGATAAATTTGCTTATTGGGTTTTCTATTTCTGAAAATAAGTTGTTGGGATTTTGATTGGTATTGCATTGAATCTGTAAATCAATTTAGGTAGGATTGACATCTTAACTATATTTAGTCTTCCAATCCATGAACACGGTATGCCCTTCCATCTATTTAGGTCTTCTGTGATGTCTTTTAACAGTTTTTTGTAGTTTTCTTTGTATAGGTTTTTTGTCTCTTTAGTTAAATTTATTCCTAAGTAATTTATTCTTTTAGTTGCAATTGTAAATGGAATTCGTTTCTTGATTTCCCCCTCAGCTTGTTCATTGCTAGTGTATAGAAACGCTACAGATTTTTGAATGTTGATCTTGTAACCTGCTACTTTGCTGTACTCATTTATTAGCTCTAGTAGTTTTGTTGTGAATTTTTCCGGGTTTTTGATGTATAGTGTCATATCGTCTGCAAACAGTGATAGTTTTACTTCTTCCTTTCCAATTTTGATGCCTTGTATTTCTTTTTCTTGTCTAATTGCTCTGGCTAGAACCTCCAACACAATGTTGAATAATAGTGGTGATAATGGACATCCTTGTCTTGTTCCTGATCTTAGGGGGGAAGTTTTCAATTTTTCTCCATTGAGGATGATATTAGCTGTGGGTTTTTCATATATTCCCTCTATCATTTTAAGGAAGTTCCCTTGTATTCCTATCTTTTGAAGTGTTTTCAACAGGAAAGGATGTTGAATCTTGTCAAATGCCTTCTCTGCATCAATTGAGATGATCATGTGATTTTTCTGCTTTGATTTGTTGATATGGTGTATTACATTAATTGATTTTCTTATGTTGAACAATCCTTGCATACGTGGGATGAATCCTACTTGGTCATGATGTATAATTCTTTTAATATGTTGCTGGATTCGATTTGCTAGAATTTTGTTGAGGATTTTTGCATCTATATTCATTAGAGAGATTGGTCTGTAGTTTTCTTTTTTTGTAATATCTTTGCCTGGTTTTGGTATGAGGGTGATGTTGGCTTCATAGAATGAATTAGGTAGCTTTCCCTCCACCTCAATTTTTTTGAAGAGTTTGAGCAGAGTTGGTACTAATTCTTTCTGGAATGTTTGGTAGAGTTCACATGTGAAGCCGTCTGGTCCTGGACTTTTCTTTTTGGGAAGCTTTTGAATGACTGATTCAATTTCTTTACTTGTGATTGGTTTGTTGAGGTCGTCTATTTCTTCTTGAGTCAGAGTTGGTTGTTCATGCCTTTCTAGGAACTTGTCCATTTCATCTACATTGTTGTATTTATTAGCGTAAAGTTGTTCATAGTATCCTATTATTACCTCCTTTATTTCTGTGAGGTCAGTGGTTATGTTTCCTCTTCCATTTCTGATCTTATTTATTTGTGTCCTCTCTCTTCTTCTTTTTGTCAATCTTGCTAAGGGCCCATCAATCTTATTGATTTTCTCATAGAACCAACTTCTGGTCTTATTGATTTTCTCTATTGTTTTCATGTTCTCAATTTCATTTATTTCTGCTCTAATCTTTGTTATTTCTTTCCTTTTGCTTGCTTTGGGATTAGTTTGCTGTTCTTTCTCCAGTTCTTCCAAGTGGACAGTTAATTCCTGAATTTTTGCCTTTTCTTCTTTTCTGATATAGGAATTTAGGGCAATAAATTTCCCTCTTAGCACTGTCTTTGCTTCATCCCATAGGTTTTGATATGTTGTGTTTTCATTTTCATTCGCCTCGAGATATTTACTAATTTCTCTTGTAATTTCTTCCTTGACCCACTTGTTGTTTAAGAGTGTGTTGTTGAGCCTCCACGTATTTGTGAATTTTCTGGCACTCTGCCTATTATTGATTTCCAACTTCATTCCTTTATGATCTGAGAAAGTGTTGTGTATGATTTCAATCTTTTAAAATTTGTTGAGATTTGCTTTGTGACTCAGTATACGGTCTATCTTTGAGAATGATCCATGAGCACTTGAAAAAAAGGTGTATCCTGCTGTTATAGGGTGTAATGTCCTATAAATGTCTGTTAAGTCTAGCTCATTTATTCTAATATTTAAATTCTCTGTTTCTTTACTGATCCTCTGTCTAGATATTCTGTCCATTGATGAGAGTGGTGAATTGAAGTCTCCAACTATTATGGTAGATGTGTCTATTTCCCTTTTCAGTGTTTGCAGTGTATTCCTCACATATTTTGGGGCATTCTGATTTGGTGCATAAATATTTATGATTGTTATGTCTCCTTGTTTAATTGTTCCTTTTATTAGTAGATAGTATCCTTCTTTGTCTCTTTTAACTGTTTTACATTTGAAGTCTAATTTGTTGGATATTAGTATAGCTACTCCTGCTCTTTTCTGGTTGTTATTTGCATGAAATATCTTTTCCCAACCTTTCACTTTCAACCTATGTTTATCTTTGGGTCTAAGATGTGTTTCCTGTAGACAGCATATAGAAGGATCCTGTTTTTTAATCCATTCTGCCATTCTATGTCTTTTGATTGGGGAATTCAGTCCATTAACATTTAGTGTTATTACTGTTTGGGTAATACTTTCCTCTACCATTTTGCCTTTTGTATTATATATATCATATCTGATTTTCCTTCTTTCTACACTCTTCTCCATACCTCTTTCTTCTGTCTTTTTGTATCTGGCTCTAGTGCTCCCTTTCGTATTTCTTGCAGAGCTGGTCTCTTGGTCACAAATTCTCTCAGTGACTTTTTGTCTGAAAATGTTTTAATTTCTTCCTCATTTTTGAAGGACAATTTTGCTGGATATAGGAGTCTTGGTTGGCAGTTTTTCTCTTTTAGTAATTTAAATATATCATCCCACTGTCTTCTAGCTTCCATGGTTTCTGCTGAGAAATCTACACATAGTCTTATTGAGTTTCCCTTGTATGTGATGGATTGTTTTTCTCTTGCTGCTTTCAAGATCCTCTCTTTCTCTTTGACCTCTGACATTCTAACTAGTAAGTGTCTTGGAGAATGCCTATTTGGGTCTAATCTCTTTGGGGTGCACTGCACTTCTTGGATCTGTAATTTTAGGTCTTTCATTAGAGTTGGGAAATTTTCAGTGATAATTTCTTCCATTAGTTTTTCTCCTCTTTTTCCCTTCCTTTCCCCTTCTGGGGCACCCAGAACACGTATATTTGTGCGCTTCATATTATCATTCAATTCCCTGAGCCCCTGCTCCAATTTTTCCATTCTTTTCCCTATAGTTTCTGTTTCTTTTTGGATTTCAGATGTTCCATCCTCCAGTTCACTAATTCTATCCTCTGTCTCTTTAAATCTACCATTGTGGGTTTCCATTGTCTTTTTCATCTCTTCTACTGTGTCTTTCAATCCCATAAGTTCTGTGATTTGTTTTTTCAGACTTTCCATTTCTTCTTTTTGTTGATCCCATACCTTCTTCATGTCCTCCCTCAATTTATTGATTTGGTTTTTGAAGAGGTTTTCCATTTCTGTTCATATATTCAGAATTAGTTGTCTCAGTTCCTGTATCTCATTTGAGCTATTGGTTTGTTCCTTTCACTGGGCCATATCTTCAATTTTCCTGGTGTGATTCGTTATTTTTTGCTGGCATCTGGGCATTTAATCAGATTTCCCTGAGTGTGGGACCCAGCAGATTCAAAGACTTTCCTGTGAAGTCTCTGGGCTCTGTTTTTCTTATCCTGCCCAGTATGTGGTGCTTGTGTGTCTGCGGGTCCCACCAGCAAAATATGTTGTGGGTCCTTTAACTTTAGAAGACTCTTGCTGCTGGGTGTGTGGTGAAGACAGAGGAAAGGTTGTAGATTGGTTTTAATGGCTTCAAATTGTGAAGTCCTGGGATCTGTGTTCCTTGAGAGAGGGAATCCACCTGAGTTGTGTTTCACCCCTCCCATGGGGAAGATTCAGGTGTTAGAGATCCCTGAAAGCAGTCTGTTTCTGCGTTCAGGGCAGTTGTAACCTATGTAATCCCAGCGCTGAGCCCAGAGGCAACGAAGCCTCCATAGAAACAGCTGCAGAAGGCTCTGTTTCACCCTCTTTCCTCTTTTTCAGTTCAGGGATTTCTGCCTTGATCAGTTTCGCCTGAGCTGAGGGCCTATTTTTAGTAGTCAGAAGTTGTTCATTAATGCCACTATTGGTGTTAGTTTGGGCTCAGTCTCTACTGTTGGAGACTCTTTTCTTTCCCTCCAGGAAGTCGCCTGTCGGGGAGGGGCACCAGCCACCACGGCTTGGGGATCCGCTGTTTGGATGGTCCCAGCCGGCCTGGGAAGCCGCGTGTATGGAAGTGGCTGCGGTCGCCGGCCACCGCGCTTGGGGGACTGCTTTTCCGAGGCTCCCAGCTGGCCCGGGAAGCCGCACGTGGCGGAGGGGCACCGGCTGCCATGGCTTGGGGAACCGCTGATCCAAATATCCCAGCCGGCCCGGGAAGCCGCATGTGTGGAAGGGGCTCCAGTCGCCAGCCACCGCAGTTTGGGGGATCACTGCTCCGAGGCTCCCAGCTGGCCCAGGAAGCCGCGTGTGGGGAGGGGCATCGGCTGCCACAGCTTGGGGAACCCAATCCAGAGCTCCCAGCCGGCCCGGGAAGGAGGGAGGGAACTCCGGCCGCCAGCCGCCGCGGCCTGGGGAAGAGTGCACATCTCGGGGACCTCACCGCAGCAGAGACTCTTAGCCAGTCCAGCCGGTCCAGAATGGGGTACGCTGTTTGTCTGGTCTCTGTCGTGGCTCCGGGAGCTGTTCTGTACTGTTTCTAGTTCTTTAGTAGTTGTTCTGGAGGAGGAACTAAGACCCGCATGCCTTACTAAGCCTCCATCTTCTCTGGAAGTCCCAGACTATGTCTTTTGATTGGAGGGTTTAATCCATTAACATTCAGTGTTATTACTACATGGGTAGTACTTTCTTCTACTATTTTGCCTTCTGGATTTTATAGGTCATATCTCATTTTCCTTCTTTTTACCTTTACTCACAGTCTTCCTTTCTACACGCTTCTCCACACCTGTCTCTTCTGTCTTTGTATCTGTCTCTAGTGTTCCCTTTAGTATTTCTTGCAGAACTGGCCTCTTGGTCACAAATTCTCTCAGTGATTTTTTGTCTGAAAATGTTTTAATTTCTCCCTCATTTTGGAAGGACAATTTTGCTGGATATAGAATTCTTGGTTGGCAGTTTTTCTCTTTTAATAATTTAAATATATCATTCCACTGTCTTCTCGCCTCCATGGTTTCTGCTGAGAGATCTGCACATAGTCTTATTGGGCTTCCCTTGCATGTGATGGATTGCTTTTCTCTTGCTGCTTTCAAGATCCTCTTTGTCTTTGACCTCTGACATTCTGATTATTAAATGTCTTGGAGTATGTCTATTTGGATCTATCTCTTTGGGATACACTGCACTTCTTGGATCTATAATTTTAAGTCTTTCATAAGAGTTGGGAAATTTTCAGTGATAATTTCCTCCATTAGTTTTTCTCCTCCTTTTCACTTCTCTTTTCTTTCTGGGACACCCACAACACGTATATTCATGCGCTTCATATTGTCTTTCAATTCCCTGAGTCCCTGGTCATATTTTTCCATTTTTTTCCCTATAGTTTCTGTTTCTTGTCGGATTTCAGATGTTCCATCCTCCAGTTTTGAAATCCTATGTTCTATCTCTCGAAATCTACCATTGTATGTTTCCATTGTTTTTTTCATCTCTTCTACTGTGTCTTTCATTCCCATAAGTTTTGTAATTTGTTTTTTCAGACTTTCAGTTTCTTCTTTTTGTTCTTTCCTTGCCTTCTTTATATCCTTCCTCAATTCATTGATTTGGTTTTTGTTGAGGTTTTCCATGTCTGTTCATACATTCTGAATTAATTGTTTCAACTCCCGTATGTCATTTGAATTGTTGGTTTGTTCCTTTGACTGGGCCATATCTTCAATTTTCCTAGTGTGATTTGTTATTTTTTGCTGGCATCTAGGCATTTAATTACCTTAATTAGTTTATTCTGGAGATTGCTTTCACTTCTTTTATCTAGGGTTTTCTTGCTGGATGAATTTGTTGTCTATCTGTCCTTTGACATTCTGTTCAGCTATATCTGGACCTTTAGCTTAAGTTTTGTTTAACAGAGGAGAATTTTTCAGTTCCCTTTTTCTTGTTTCTTGCCCTGCTGTGTGGTACCTTTCCCACACACACACTTAGGAGTGTCTACTTAGATATTATAGACCCCAGCCAGATTTTCCCACACCAAACTGGCCTCCTAGCAGGAGGAGAGAGTCATCTGCATCGGTTGTTCCTGAGGGTGGGACCCAGCAGGTTGAAAGACTTCCCTGTGAAGTCTCTGGACTCTGTTTTTCTTATCCTGCCCAGTATGTGGCACTTGTCTGACTGCAAGTCCCACCAGTATAAGATGATGTGGTACCTTTAACTTTGGCAGACTCTTCCTGCTGGGGATGTGGTGGAGACAGAGGAGAGGTTGTAGGCTGGTTTTAATGGATTCAAATTACCAAGCCCTGGTGTCTGAATTCCTTGATGGAGGGATTCCACCTGGGTGGGGCTTTACTCCACCCCTTTGGGAGGCACAAGCTCCAGATAAGCCCCCAAAAGAGCTCACTTCTGCCTATGCCTGGGGCAGTTGCAGCGTGAAAAGTCCTGCCGCTGTATCCAGAGGCAGTCAAGCCTTTGTAGATACACAGCCACAAAAACCTCTGTTTCCTTCTCCCCCCCCCCTTTTTCCGTCAGCCCTGCCCCCTTGGTGCTGGGGGCAAAAATGAGCAACCTCCGCTTTGATCAGGTTCACCTATGCTGGGGCCTATTTCTAGTAGTCAGAATTTGTTAATTAGTTCCACAATTGGCATTTGATTGTGCCCAGTCCCTGCTGCTGGTAAAGTCCTTTCCTTTCCCCTCTGGGAAGTGGCCTGTGGGGGAGGGGCGCTGGCCGCCGTAGGTTTGGGAACTCACGGCTCTGGGGGGTGCTCACAGCTGGTCCAGCTGGTCCAGACTGTGGTACGTTTTGTGTCTGGTCACTGACGTGGCCCCAGGAGCTGTTCTGTAATGTTTCTGGTTATTTAGTAGTTGTTCTGGAGGACGAACTAAAATGTGCACATTGTTAAGCCACCATCTTGACCTGGAAGCCTGCATATGATGGAGTATTATGCAGCTTTAAGACAGAATAAAGTTATGAAGTATGTAACAACATGGGTGGACCTTGAGAACATTATGCTGAGTGAGACTAGCCAAAAACAAAAGGACAAATACTGTATGGCCTCACTGATATGAACTGACATTAGTGAATAAACTTGGAATATTTTGTTGGTAACAAAGACCATCAGGAGATAGAAATAGGGTAAGATATTGGGTAACTGGAGCTGAAGGGATACAGATTGTGCAATAGGACTGAATATAGAAATTCAGAAATGGACAGCACAATACTACCTAACTGTAATACAGTTATGTTAAAACACTGAATAAAGCTGCATGTGAGAATGATAGAGGGAGGGGGGATGGGGGCATAAATGAAATCACAAAGAAAGGTAGACAATAAAGATTGAGATGGTATAATCTAGGAATGCCTAGAGGTATAATTATAGTGACTAAATGTCCAAATTAAAAAAATGTTTTTACATGAGGAAGAACAAAGGAATGTCATTACTACAGGGTGCTGAAAATAGATGGCAATTAACACTTTAAAATTTCACCTTATGTGTGAGACTAAAGCAAAAAATATTTATTTGGTACAAAATTTATATTTTGACTAGTGCATCTCCTAATATAACTTATGTAGATGGCTTGATTGAACACAATAAGTACTTGAAATCTTGGGTAGGACATGAGACTTTGTTGGTTTGTCCAGAGTGACGCCCCAATTAATCCCAGAATGATTTGATTAGCAAGTGGAATGTATTAGCAAAGTCCCCTTCAGGAAATGGTAAGAATGGGTAGAAATTCAACTTCACTAAGTTGAATTCTTGATATTCTCACAAGCAGTGTGGACAACCAAAGCTATAGGCTGGGTCCCCATTCTTGGGGTTTGTTCATATGAAACTTAACCCCATAGGGGATAGGTCAAGCCTACTTAAAATTTAGGCCTAAGAGTCATCCCCAAGAGAGCCTCTTTTCTTGCTCAAATGTGGCCTCTCTCTCTCCAGCCAACACAACAAGCAAAATTACCACCCTCCCCCTGTCTACACAGAACATGACTCCCAGGGGTGTGGACCTTCCTGGCAACGTGGGACAGAAATCACAGAATGAGCTAAGACCCAGCATCAAAACATTGAGAAAAACCCTAGAATGAGCTGAGACTCAGCATCAAGGGATTGAGAAATCCTTCTCGACCAAAAGGGGGCAGAGTGAAATGAGACCAAGTGTCGATGGCTGAGAGATTCCAGAGTCGAGAGATTATCCTGGAGGTTATCCTTATGCATTAAGTAGATATTACCTTGTTATTCAAGATGTAGTAGAGAGGCTGGAGGGAACTGCCTGAAAATGTAGAGTTGTGTTCCAGTAGCCATGTTTCTTGATGATACTTAAATAATGATATAGCTTTCACAATGTGATTGTGTGATTGTGAAAACCTTGTGTCTGATGCTCCTTTTATCTACCATGTCAACAGACAAGTAGAACATATGGAATAAAGATAAATAATATAGGGAACAAATGTTAAAATAAATGTAGTTTGAAATGCTAGTGATAAATGAAAGTGAGGGGTAAGGGGTATGGTATGTATAATCTTTTTCTTTTTCTCTGTTAATCATTGTATTTCTTTTTCTGTTGTATTTTTATTTCTTTTTCTGAATTGATGCAAATGTTCTAAGAAATGATGAATAAGCAAGTATGTTATGATATTGAGAATTACTGATTATGTATGTAGAATGGAATGATATGTTAATGTTTTTGTTTGTTCTTAATTTTCTTAATTAAAGAATAAATAAACTTAAAAAACATACTAGAGGCACACAATAGCAAGTTTTAAGAGACAGAAGAAAGAATAAGTGATAGAGAGGACAGGAAGACTGACTTAGAGCACACAAAACAGCAAATGGCAAAACAAAAAAAAGGAAAATTTTGAATAGGAAAAATTTGAACTTACCAATTAAAAGTATTGGGGAAATGATAGGCAAAAGAAAGCATGCAAATATAAGAATCATTGGTGTCCCAGAAGAAGAAGAGAGGAGTAAAGGGTTAGGAAGAGTAGTTGAGGATATAATGGGGGAAAACTTTCCCAACCCTTGTAAAGGACATACATATACAAGTCAAGGATCCCAACGAACTCCAATCAGAACAAATCCAAATAGGCCTTCTCCAAGAAAAATACTAGTCACTCTGTCAAATGTTGAAGAGAGCAGAAAATTCTGAAAAGAAAAAGAGAAAATCATTCTATTGCATACATAGGAAGCCCCATAAAACTGAGTGTAGATACTCAACTAGCACCATGGAAGTGAGAAAGCAGTGGTATGATATATTTAAGATCCTGAAAGAATAAGACTTCCAGCCAAGAATTCTGTACCCGGCCAAATTGTTCTTCAAAACTGAGGGAGAGATTAAAGTTTTCACAGACAAGCAAGTCTTGAAACAATTTGTCAACAAGACATGCGCTACAAGAAATACTAAAAGGAGTTCTGCCGAGTGATAAAAAAAAAAGACAGGAGAGGGAGGTCTGGAGCAGGGCACAGAATTGAAGAGTACCAATAAGGGTAACATAAAGGATAAAAAGAGAAAGAAGGGAAAGAATATATAGGTCAGACAAATTAAAAAGATAACATGGTGGATTCAAGAAATGCCTTTTCAGAAATAACTTTGAATGTTAATGTACTAAACTTAATTAAAAGATACTGATTGGCAGAATGGATTAAGAAATATAATCCAGGTATATGCTGCTTACAACAGACTCGTCTTAGACACAAGGATACAAATAGATTGAAAGTGAAAGGTGGAAAAAAATTTTCCACACAAGTTGTACCCAAAAGAAAGCAGGAGTAGCTATACTAATATTGGACAAAATGCACTTTAAATGTAAAGGCATTATAAAGAACAAAGAAGAACACTATATACTAAATAAAAGGTCAATTCACCAAGAATACATAACAATCATAAATGTTTATGCTCCCAATCAAGGAGATCCAAAGTACATAAGATGGACATTGGCAAAACTGAAGGGAGTGATGGATGTTTCAACAATAATAGTAGGAGACTTCAATATACCACTCTTCTTTATAGATTGAACAACCAGATAGAAGATCAACATGGAAATACAGAAGTTAAATAACTTGATAAATGAGCTAGACCTAACAGATATGTATAAGTCATTGCACCCCCCAAAAATAAGTATATATATTCTTCTCTAATGCTCATGGAACATTCTCCAGGATAGATAATATGCTGGGGCACAAAATGAGGTCTTTATAAATTTAAAGACATTGAAATTATTCACAGCACTTTCCTGAAAACAATGGAATGAAGCTGGGTCTCAATAACCACGAAAGAGTGAGAACATTCACAAATATATAGAGATTAAATAACATATTCTTAAACAACCACGAGTCAAAGAAGAAATTGCTTGAGAAATCTGAAACTATTTGGAAATGAATGAAAACGAGAATACAATTTACCAGAACTTACAGGATATAGCAAAGGCTGTGCTGAGAAGGAAATTTATTGCCCTAATGCCTATATTAAAAACATGAAAGAGCAAAATCAAGGATTTAACTGCTCACCTGGAGGAACTTGAGAAAGAACAGCAAACTAACCCCAAAGCAAATAGAAGAAGAGAAATAACAAAGAATAAAACAGAGAAAAATGAATAGAAGAACAAGAGAGAATCAATAAAACTGAAAGTTGGTTCTTTGAGAATATCAATAAAATTGATATTTTATTGTAAGACTGATGAAGAAAAAAACAGAGAGGATGCCAATAAACAAAATCAGAAATGAGAAGGCATGCATAACCACAGACCCTGAAGAAATAAAAGAAATCATAAGAGGATACAATGCACAACTATATGCCAATAAACTAGACAACTTAGATGAAATGGACAAATTCCTAGAAACACACAAAAAAGCTACACTGACTCAGGAAGAAAGAGAAGATCTCAAAAAAACAATCACAAGCAAAGAGATTCAATAAGTCAAAAACTTCCTACAAAGAAAAGCCCAGGACCAGATGACATCACAGGGAAATTTTATCAAACATTTCAAAAAAGAACTAACACCAATCCTGCTCAAACTTTTTTTAAAAATTGAGGAAAAAGGAACTCTATCTGACTCATTTTATCATGCTAACATAATTTTTATACCAAAACTGGGTGAAGATGCTATAAGAAAGGAAAACTACAGGCCAATTTCCCTAATGAACATAGATGTAAAAATACTCAACAAAATATTAACAAATCTAATCCAACAACAAATTAAAAGAATTATACACCACGACCAACCGGTGTTTATACCAGGAATGCAAACGTGGTTCAACACAAGAAAATCAATTAATGGAAGACAGCACATTAACAAATCGAAAGGGAAAAATCATATGATCATCTCGATTGATGCTGAGAAAGCATTCAACAAAATTCAGCATCCCTCTCTGATCAAAACCCTCCAAAAGATAGGAATCAAAGGTGTCATGGTTAGGGACATGTGTCAACTTGGCCAAGTTGTAAAATGGAAATGGTATATACGAGATAGAGCCAGAGCAGATCCTGAAGGCACAAGTAAGTTACATGAAGAAGTGGTACAAATGCCCATGGTTTCCACTCCTGCCACATTACCTTCTCTTTCCCAGACCAGAGCTACGGCCTCTTGGGGAGTTCCTTACAGTGAATTGACTGAGGAAGAGAAAACTCGGGCCTGGTTTACAGATGGTTCAGCATGATATGCAGGTACCACCCGAAAGTGGACAGCTGCAGCATTACAACCCCTTTCTGGGGTGTCCTTGAAGGACAGTGGTGGGGGAAATCCTCCCAGTGGGCAGAACTTTGAGCAGTGCACCTGGTTGTTCATTTTGCTTGGAAGGAAAACTGGTCAGAGGTGCATTTGTATACTGACTCATGGGCTGTTGCTAATGGTTTGGCTGGATGGTCAGGGACTTGAAAAGATCATAATTGGAAAATTGGTGACAAAGAGGTCTGGGGAAGAAGTATGTGGATAGAACTTTCTGAGTGGGCTAAAAACATGAGGATATTTGTGTCCCATGTGAATGCACACCAGTGGGTGACTTCAGCAGGGGAAGATTTAAATAATCAAGTGGATAAGATGACCCGTTCTGTGGATACCAGTCATCCTCTTTCCCCAGCAACTCCTGTCATTGCCCAATGGGCTCATGAACAAAGTGGTCATGGTGGTAGGGATGGAGGTTATGCATGGGCTCAGCAACATGGACTTCCACTCACCAATGCTGACCCGGCTACAACCACTGCTGAGTGCCCAATCTGCCAGCAGCAGAGACCCACACTCAGCCCCTGATATGGCACCATTCCTTGAGGTGACCCGCCAGCTACATGGTGGCAGGTTGATTACATTGAACCACTCCCTTCATGGAAGGGGCAGCGATTTGTTCTAACTGGAATAGACACATCTCTGGATATGGGTTTGCTTTCCCTGCACACAGTGCTTCTGCCAAAACTACCATCCGTGGGCTTACAGAATGCCTTATCCATCGTCATGGTATTCCACATAGCATTTCTTCTGATCAAGGAACACACTTCATAGCAAATGAAGTGCAGGAATGGGCACATGCTCATGGAATTCTCTGGTCTTACATGTTCCCCATCATCCAGAAGCAGTTGGATTGATAGATTGGTGGAATGGCCTTTTGAAAACTCAATTACAGTGCCAACTAGGTAGCAAAAACTTGAAAGGCTGGAGTAATGTTCTCCAGGAAGCTGTGTATGCTCTGAATCAGCGTCCACTGTATGGTGCTGTTTCTCCCATAGCCAGGATCCATGGGTCCAGGTACCAAGGGGTGGAAATGGGTGTGGTACCACTCACTATTACCCCTAGTGATCCACTAGGAAAATTTTTGCTTCCTGTCCCTGTGACCCTGAGCTCTGCTGGTCTACAGGTTTTCGTTTCAAAATGGGGTGTGCTTCCTCCAGGAGAAACAACAATGATTCCACTGAACTGGAAGTTAAGACTGCCACCTGGTCACTTTGGGTTACTTATGCCCCTGGATCAACAAACCAAGAAGGGGATTACATTATTGTCTGGGGTAATTGACCCTGACTATCAGAAGGAATTAGGACTGCAACTACATAATGGAAGTAAAGAAGAGTTTTCTTGGAATATAAGAGATCCCCTAGGGCGTCTATTAGTACTACCATGCCCTGTGATTAAAATCAATGGAAAACTGCAACAACACAATTCCGGCCGGACTACTAATGGCTCTGAAACTTCAGGAATGAAGGTTTGGGTCACCCCACCAGGCAAAGAACCACGGCCAGCTGAAGTGCTTGCTGAGGGTAAAGGGAACATGGAATGGGTAGTGGAAGAAGGTAGTGATAAATATGAACTTCAACCACGTGATCAGTTACAGGAATGAGGATTGTAATACTGTTTTGTTCATGTTATACTGTTTAAGTTGTAAGATATCAAGTTTAAGAATGAATGTTGCCCAAGGATTTGCACCCTATTCTGGAGAAACTTAATGTGTTTCCAGTATATGCAGGACAATTGAGTATTGTCAGGTAAAAAAAAAAAAAAGTGTGCTTATTTGTTTTCATTTGGAAATTAAGTATGGTTTAAGGTGATATATATATGTAGGTGCCAAGTTGACAAGGGGTGGACTGTCATGGTTAGGGACATGTGTCAACTTGGCCAAGTTTTGGTACCTGTTTATCTGAGTGGGCAAGTGCTGGCCTATCTGTTGCAATGAGGACATTTCATAGGATTAGGTCATGATCACGTCAGCTGCATCCACAGCTGATTCTATTTGTAATCAGCCAAAGGGGAGTGTCTTCTACAATTAGTGATGCTAAATCTAATCACGGGAAGCCATTTAAGGAGGAATCAGAGGAGACAGGTCCCATTGTTGCTTCGGCTGGTAAGCCTCTCCTGTGGAGTTCATCCAGACCATCCATCGGAGTTGTCAGCTTCACAGCCTGCCCTGTGGATTTTGGACTCTGCGTTTCTGCAGTCACGTGAGACACTTTTATAAATTTTATATTTGCGAGTGTTCTCTGTTGATTCTGTTTCTCTAGAGAACCTTAATACAAAAGGTAACTACCTCAATATGACAAAGGAAATATATGAAAAACCAATAGCCAGCATCGTACTGAATGGAGAGAGAGACTGAAAGTTTTTTTCCCAGAGATCAGAAATGAGACAAGGATGCCCATTGTCACCACTATTATTCAACATTGTGCTAGAAGTTCTAGCTAGAGCAATGAAGCAAGACAAAGAAATAAAAGGCATCCAAATTGGAAAGGAAGAAGTAAAACTTTCATTATTTGCAGATGACATGATACAAAATACTTGGAAGATCCTGAGAAATCTCCAGCAAAGTTATTTGAGCTAATAAAAAATTCATCAAGGTGGCAGGGTATAAAATTAATGCGCAAAAATCAGTAACGTTTCTATACACAAGCAATGACATAATGGAGGAGTCAGTTAAGGAAAAGATTTCATTCAAACAGCAACTAAAAGAATCAAGTATTCAGGAATGAACTTAACGAGGAATGTAAAGGACTTGCACACAGAAGTCTACATAAAATTGTTAAAAGAAATCAAAGGAAATCTAAATAGGTGGAAAGACATTCCCTGCACATGGATAGGAAGGCTAAATATAGTTAACATGTCAATTCTCCCCAAATTGATCTACAGATTCAACACGGTACCAATGAAAATTCCAACAACTTACTTTGAAGACTTGGAAATGCTAGTTACCAAATTAATCTGGAAAGGTAAGAGATGCTGAATAATAAAAGCCTCATAAAAAAGAAGAATGAAGTGGGAGGATTAACACTCCCTGACTTTAAAACCTATTATAAAGCTACAGTGGTCAAAACAGCAAAGGAATAAGGTCCAAGATGGTGGCTTGGTAAGGTGTGGAATTTAGTTCATCCTCCAGAGCACTAGTAAATAGCCAAGAACAGTACAAAACAACTGCTGGGGTCACATCAGTGACCGGACACAGCCTACCCCAGCCTGGACAAGCAGGACCAGCTGCAATCCAATCCAGAATCGTGAGTCCCCCGAGCCACAGAGGCCAGCGCCCCTTCCCCACAGGCTGCTTCCCAGAGGGGAAAGGAAAGAGACTTTACTAACAGCAAGGGGCTGAGTTCAACCAAGCTCCAATTGTGGAATTAATTAACAAATTCTGACTACTAAAAATAGATTCCCAGCTCAGATGAACGTTTAGTAAAAGCTGAGGTTGCTGGGTTTTGCTCTGGGGAAGAGGGGGCAGGGCTGATGGAAAAAGAAATAAAAACAAAAAAGAGGTTTTTTTCAGACTGGGCAACACAAAATACTTGAAAAAGTCTGGACCCTGAAGGAAAGGAGGGGGCACATAGGATCTGGAGATACACTGAGCAATGTACCAACTTAAGCTCTTGACTGGCAAACTGGAGGAATGGGTCCTGCTTTGAAAAGGATTATTTTTTCTTATTTTTTTGTGGCTGTGTTTCTACAGCTTGACTGCTCTTCGGATACAACTGCAAGGATTCTCAGGCTCCAACTGCCCCAGACAAAGATGGAATTAAGCTTGTCTGAGAGGCAACGAGACAGAAGTAATTCCCTGGAAGCTGTGCCTTCCCCAGGAGAGGGGTGGGGCCCAGATCAGGTGGAATCCCTCCCTCAAGGAATTCAGACCCCAGGGTCTGGAAAATTGAAGCGATTAAAGCCAGACTACAATCTTTCCTCTTTCTAAACCATGCCCCCAACAGGGAGAGTCTGCTGAAGTTAAATGTACCACATCACCTTATGCTGGTGGGACCCGCAAGCAGAAAAGTGCCACATACCTGGCAGGATAAGAAAAACAGAGTCTAGAGGCTTCATAGGAAAGTCCCAAACTGCTGGGTCTCATCCTCAGGGAAAACTGATTCAGGTGATTCTTTCTACCTGAGAGAAGGCCAGTCTGGTCTGGGAAAATCTAACTGGGGACTATAATACCTAAGGAGACCCTCCTAAGGAAAAAAACAAACAAACAAAGGCACCATATGCACAGGGCAAGAAACAAGAAAACAAGAACTGAGAAATTCTGATTTGTTAAACAAAATATAATAAGCTGAACCAAATGTCAAGGAACAGGTAGACAACAAAGTCATCCAGGAAGAAAATCTTGGTAAAAAAGTGAAAACAATCTCCAGAATAAACTAATTAAGGAAATAAAACATCTAGATGCCAGCAATAAATAAAACACACTGGGGAAATTGAAGATATAGCCTAGTGAAAGGAACTAACCAACAATTCAAATGAGATACAGGAGTTGAAACAATTAATTCAGGATGTTCAAACAGACATGGAAAATCTCATGAAAAATCAAATCAATGAATTGAAGAAGGATATAAAGAAGGCAAGGGATGAAGAAAAAGAAGAAATAGAAAGTCTGAAAAAACAAATCACAGAACTTATGGGAATGAAAGGCACAGTAGAAGACACGAAAAGAACAGTGGAAACCTACAATGTTAGATTTCAAGAGGTAGAAAGTAGGATTAGTGAACTGGAGGACTGGATATCTGAAATCTGATAAACAAAAGAAAATATAGGGAAAAGAATGGAAAAATATGGGCAGGGACTCAGAAAATTGAATGACAACATGAAGCACATGAATATACGTGCTGTGGGTGTTCCAGAAAGAGAAGAGAAAGGAAATAGAGGAGAAATACTGATGGAGGAAATTATCACTGAAAATTTCCCAACTCTTATGAAAGACTTAAAATTACAGACCTAAGAAGTGAGGCATACACCAAACAGAATAGATCCAAATAGACACATTCTAAGGCACTTACTAATCAGAATGACATGTCAAAGAGAAAGAGAGAATTTTGAAAGCAGCAAGAGAAAACCAATCCATCACATACAAGGGAAGCCCAAAAAGTCTATGCTTAGATTACTCAGCAGAAACCATGGAGGTGAGAAGACAGTGGTATAATATATTTAAGATACTAGAAGAGAAAAACTGCCAACCAAGATTTCTACATCCAGCAAAATTGCCTTTCAAAAATGAGGGGGAATTAAAACATTTTCAGACAAAAATTCACTGAGAGAATTTGTGACCAAGAGATCAGTAAAAGAAAGTACTGCTCTTACAGAAATAACACTAAATGTTAATGGAATAAACTCCCCAATCAAAAGACATAGACTGGCAGAATGGTTTAAAAAAACAGGACACACCTATATGCTGTCTACAGGAGATGCATTTTAGATCCAAGGATAAACATAGGTTGAAAATGAACAGTTGGGAAAAGATATTTCTTGCAAACTGTTGTTTGCAAGAAAAGAGCCAGAGTAGCTATACTAACATCCAACAAATTAGACTTCAAATGCAAAACAATTAAAAGAGATAAAGAAGAAACACTATGTATTAATAAAAGGAACAATTCAATGAGAAGACATAACAATCATAAATATTTATGCACCAAGCCAGAGTGCTCCAAAATACACGAAAATGCTGAAAAGAGAAATAGACATATCTACCATAAGAGTTGGAGACTTCAATTTCCTGTTCTCATCATGGAAAGAACATCTGGACAGAGGATCAATAAAGAAACAGAGAATATGAATAATACAATAAATGAGCTAGACTTAACAGATACTTATAGAACATTATAACCTACAACAGCAGGGATACACTTTTATCTCAAGTGCTCATGGATCATTCTGAAGGATAGACCATATGCTGGGTCACAAAGCAAGTCTCAATAAATTTAAAAAGATTGAAATTATACAAAAATACTTTCTCAGATCATAAAGGAATGAATTTAGAAATCAATAATAGGCAGAGGACCAGAAAATTCAAAAATATATGGAGGCTCAACAACACAGTCTTAAACAACCACTGGGTCAAGGAAGAAATTACAAGAAAAATCAGTAAATATCTTGAGGCAAATGAAAATGAAAACACAACATACCAAAATTTATGGGATGCATAAAAGAGGGAAATTTATTGCCCTAAATGCCTATATCAAAAAAGAAGAAAGAGCAAAACTGTAGGAATTAACTATTCACTTGGAAGAACTAGAGAAAGAATGGCAAACTAACCAAAAAGCAAGCAAAAGGAAAGAAATAATGAAGATTAGAGCAGAAATAAATGAAACTGAGAACATGAAAACAATAAAGAAAATCAACAAAAACAGAAGTTTGTTCTATAAGAAAATCAATAAGATTGATGGACCCTTAGCAAGGTTGACAAAAAGAAGAAGAGAGAGGATGCAAATAAATAAAATCAGAAATGAAGAGGAGACATAACCACTGAACCCGCAGAAATAACGGGGGTAATGAGAGGATACCATGAACAACTTTATGATAAAAACCTAGACAATGTAGATGAAATAGACAACTTCCTAGAAAGGCATGAAGAAACAACATTGACTTGAGAAGAAATAGGTGACCTCAAAAACCAATCACAAGTAAAGAAATTGAAACAGTCATTAACACGCTCCCAAAAAAGCAAAGTCCAGGACCAGATAGCGTCACATGTGAATTCTACCAAGCATTCAAGAAAGGATTAGTGGCAATCCTGCTTAAACTCTTCAAAAAATTGAAGAGGATGGAGAAGGCTACCTAACTCATTCTATGAGCCAATATCACCCTCATACCAAAGCCAGACGAAGATATTACAAGAAAATAAAACTACATTCCAATCTCTCTAATGAATATAGATGCAAAAATCCTCAACAAAAATTCTTGCAAATCAAATCCAGCAGCACATTAAAATAATTATACACTATGACCAAGCAGGATTCGTCCCAGGTATGCAAGGATGGTTCAACATAAGAAAATGAATTAATGTAATATACCATATCAACAAATCAAAGCAGAAAAACCACATGATCATCTCGATTGATGCAGAAAGGGCATTTGACAAAATTCAACATCCTTTCTTGTTGAAAATACTTCAAAGGATAAGAATAGAATGGAACTTCCTCAACATGATAAAGGGAATATATGAAAAACCCACAGAAAACATCATCCTTAATGGGGAAAAACTGAGAACTATCCCCCTGAGATCAGGGACAAGACAAGGATGTTCACTGTCACCATTATTATTCAACATTGTGTTGGAAGTTCTAGCCAGAGCAATTATACAAGAAAAAGAAATACAAGCATCAAAATTAAAAAGGAAGATGTAAAACTCTCACTGTTTGCTGATGATATGACACTACATGTTGAAAACAACAAAAAATCCACAGCAAAACTACTACAGCAAATAAATGAGTACAGCAATGTGACAGGTTACTAGGTCAACACTCAAAAATGTGCAGTGTTTCTATATACTAGTAATGAGCAATCTGAGGGGGGAAATCAAGAAAAAAATGCCATTTACAATTGCAACCAAAAGAGTAAAATATTTAGGAATAAATTTAACCAAGGATGCAAAAGTCCTATACAAAGAAAAACTACAAGAAATTGTTAAAAGAAATCACAGAAGACCTAAATAAATGAAAGGGCATACTGTGTTCATGAATTGGAAGACTACATGTAGTTAAGATATCAATTCTACCTAAATTGATTTATAGATTCAATGCAATACCAATTAAAATCCAAAAAACTTACTTTTCAGAAATAGAAAAACCAAAAACCAAATTTACCTGGAAGAACAGTTTGCCCCGAATACCTAAAAATATGCTGAGAAAGAAAATGAAGACAGAGGTCTCACACTACCTGACTTAAAGGCATATTATGAAGCCACAGTGGTCAAAACAGCATGGTACTGGCATAAAGACAGATATATTGACCAATGGAATTGAATAGAGTATTCAGATATAGACCCTCTCATCTATGGACAATTGATCTTTGTTAAGGCAGTCAAGCCAACTCACCAGGGACAGAAGAGTCTCTTCAATAAATGGTACTTGGAGAACTGGATATCCACATGCAAAAGAATGAAAGAGGATCCATATCTCACACGCTTGTCAAAAATAAACTCAAAATGGATCAAAGACCTAAACATTAGATCTAAGACCATAAAACTTTTAGAAGAAAATATAGGGAAATAGCTTATAAAATTTGTAATAGGAGGTGTTTCCAAGAACTTACACCCAGACACTAAGCATAGAAGAAAGAAACAGATAAATGGGAACTCCTCAAAATAAAACTCTGCGCATCAAAGAACTTTGTCAAGAAAGTAAAAAGACAACCTACACAATGGGAGACAATATTTGGAAATGATATATCAGATAAAGGTCTAGTGTCCAGAATATATAAACAGATTGCCCAACTCAACAACAAAAAGACAAACAACCCCACTACAAAATGGGCAAAAGACATTTCTCAGAAGAGGAAATACAAATGGCCAAAAGGCACATGAAAAGATGCTCAACTTCCCTGGCTATTAGGGGAAATGCAAATCAAAACCACAATGAGATATCATTTCACAACCATCGGAATAGCCATTAAAAATAAAACAGAAAATGGCAAGTGCTGGAGAGGATATGGAGAAAGAGGCACACTTATCCACTGTTGGTGGGAATGTCAAATGGTATAACCACTGTGGAAGGCAGTTTGGCAGTTCCTCAGGAAGCTAAGTATAGAATTGCCATATGATCCACCAATCCCATTACTAGGTATCTTTTCAGAGGACATGAAGGCAAGGACACAAACTGACATTTGCACACCAATGTTTAGAGCAGCATTATTTACAATTGCCAAGATATGGAAACAACCCAAATGTCCATCAACAGACAAGTGGCTAAACAAGCTGTGGTATATTCATAAATGGAATATTATGCAGCTATAAGACAGAATAAAGTAATGAAGCATGTAACAACATGGATGGACCTTGAGGACATTATGGTGAGTGACATTAGCCAGAAACAAAAGGAAAAATACTGTATGGTCTCACTGATATGAGCTAACATTAGTGAATGAACTTGGAGAATTTTAGCTAAGAACAGAGACCATCAGGAGATAGAAATAGGGTAGATATTGAGTAACTGAGCTGAAGGGATACAGCTTGTGCAACAGGACTGATTGTAAACATTCAGAAATGGAAAGCACAATACTACCTAACTATAATACAATAATGTTAGTACTCTAAATGAAGCTGAATATGAGAATGATAGAGGGAGGAGGGCTGGGGGTACAAATGAAATCAAAAGGAAAGATAGAAAATAAAGGCTGAGATGGTATAATCTAGGAATGCCTAGAGTGTATAATGATAGTGACTAAATGTACAAATTTAAGAATGTTTTGCATGAGGAAGAACAAAGAAATGTCAATAATGCAGAGTGTTGAAAACAGGTGGTAATTAATATTTTAAAACTTTAACTTATGTGGAGACTAAAGCAAAACATGTTCATTTGGTACAAAATTTATATTATGACTAATGCATTTCCTACTATAACTTATGTGGACAGCTTAATTTAACATTATAAGTATATGAACCTTGAGTAGGGCATGAAAAATTTTGTAGGTTTGTCCAAAGTGATGCTCCGATAACTCCCAGAAGGATTTGAACAGTGAATTAAAAAGTCTTTGCAAAGTCCCCTTGGGGGAATGGTGAGAAAGGGGGGAAATCCAACTTCCCCAAGTGAAGAATTCTTGATATTCTCACAAGCAGTGGGGAAACCAAAGCAATTGGCTGAGCCCTCAATTTTGGGTTTTTTTCATATTAAACTCAATCCTGCACAGGATAGGCTAAGTCTACTTAAAATTAGGCCTAAGAGTCATCCCCAAAAGAACCTCTTCTTTTGCTCAGATGTGGCCTCTCTCTCTCAGCCAACATGACAAGCAAACTCACTGCCCTCCCCCTCTCTACGTGGGACATGACTCCCAGGGGTCTAAACCTTTCTGGCAATGTGGGGCAGAAATCTTTGAATGAGCTGGAATTTAGCATCAAGGGATTGAGAAAAACCTTCTCAACCAAAAGGAGAAAGAGCAAAATGAGACAAAATAAAGTGTCAATGGCTGGGAGATTCCAGAGTCGAGAAGTTATCCTCAAGGTTATTCTTATGCATTAAATAAATATCACCTTTTTAGTTAAAGCATAGCAGGAGGTTGGAGAGAACTGTCTGAAAATTAGAGCTGTGTTCCAGTAGCCATGTTTTTTGAAGATGATTGTATAATGACATAGTTTTCACAATGTGACTGTGTGATTGTGAAAACCTTGTGTCTGATAGTCCTTTTATCTATGGTATGGACAGATGAGTAAAACATATGGATTAAAAATAAGTAAATAGCAGGGATGCTCTAGTTTGTTAGCTGCTGGAATGCAACACACCAGAGACGGATTGGCTTTTAATAAAATGGAATTTATTTAGTTCACATATGGTTCTTCAGTGGAAAGGCAGCTAACTTTCAACTAAGGTTCTTTCTTACATGGGAAGACATAGGGTGATCTTTGCTGGCCTTCTCTCCAGGCCTCTGGGTTCCAACAACTTTCTCTGGGGTGATTTCTTTCTGCATCTCCAAAGGCCTGGGCTGAGCCACGAGTGCTGAGATGAGGTATGCTGAGCTGCTTGGGCTGCGCTATTTTGAGCTCTCTCATTTAAGCACCAGCCAATTAAATCAAACATCATTCATTGCAGGAGGCATGCCTCCTAGCTGACTGCAGATGTAATGAGCAACAGATGAGGTTCACCTACCATCGGCTCATGTCCATAGCAAGAGAACTAGGCACCTTCACCTGGCCAAGTTGACACCTGAACCTAACTCCCACAGGGGAAACAAATGTTAAAATAAATTTAGTAGATTGAAATGCTAGTGACCAATGAAAGGAGTGATAAGGGGTATAGAAAAAACATAAGGGAAACAAAGATTAAAATATTTTGGGGAGATGGAAATATTACAATCAATGAGAGGGAGGGGTATGGTATGTATGCATTTTTTTCTTTTTATTTCTTTTTTCTGAATTGATGCAAATGTTCTAAGAAATAATCATGGTGATGAATATACAACTATGTGATGATATTGTGAGTTATTGATTATATACCAAGAATGGAATGTTCACATGGTAAAAATGTTCGTGATTATATGTTATGTTTAAAAAAATTTTTTTAATTAAAATTAAAAGTTAAAGAAACAAAAAAAACAAACCAAGAGTCAACCCCAGAGAACCTCTTTTGTTGCTCAGATGTGGCCTATCCCTCTCTCAGCCAACATGGCAAGCAAACTCACCATCCTCCCCCTCTCTACATGGGACATGACTCCTAGGGGTTTAAACCTCCCTGGCAATGTGAGGGGAGAAATCCTAGAATGAGCTGGGACTCAGCATCAAGGGATTGAGAAAACCGTCTTCACCAAAAGGGGGAAGAGCTAAATGAGACAAAATAAAGTGTCAGTGGCTGAGAGATTTCAAACAGAGTTGCGAGGTTATCCTGGAGATTATTCTTATGCATTCTACAGATATCCGTTTTTAGTTTAAGGTGTATTAGAGAGGGTAGAGGGAAATGCCTGAAACCGTAGAGCTGAGTTCCAGTAGCTATGTTTCTTGATGATGACTGTATAATGATATAGCTTTCACAATGTGACTGAGTGTGAAAATCTTGTGTCCGATGTTCCTTTTATCTATGATATTGACAGATGACTAAAAAAATATGGATTAAAAATAAATTAATGGGGGAACAAACGTTAAAATAAATTGAGTAGATTGAAACACTAGTGAACAATGAAAGGGAGTGGTAAGGGGTATAGAAAAAATAAGGGAACAAAGGCTATAATCTTTTGAGTAGATGGAAATACTAGTGGTCAATGAGAGGGAGGAGTAAGGGGTAAGGTATGTGTGTTTTTCTTTTTATAGCTTCTTGTATGTATGTTATTTTTTCACAAAAAAAAAGGAAAAAAAGTCAATTGTGATGATAAAAAATATTTATGTCCTCTAGCCCCCTATATATTCTGGGGCAGCTAGAAGGAAAAATCTGAGAGGATCATATGGTAGCCCATGACAAACTCTGGGATCTGTCCTGTAACTACTTGTTGAAGAGTCCTTTGAAAACTATTGCTTTTTTTCTTTCTTTGCTTTCTGTATATGTTATGGTATACAATAAAAAAGTTTTTAAAAAAAGTTAATACCCACAATCATATGAGTCATATCTCCATGGGAACAATCAAAAAGCTCCCAGCCAGCAATATCGGATGAGGAATAAAGGACATGGCTTTTCTGGGGTTCACCACAGATTCAAACCAGCACGTGCCCCAAGCTTGGAACACCTCAAATGTCCATCAGTAAGTAAATGGCTCAACTGTGGTATAACCTTATGACAGAATGCTACAGAACAATAAAAATGAATGAACCATTGATACATGCCACAACACAGATAGATATGAAAATAATAATGCTGAGTAAAAGAAGTCATACCAAAAGATTACTTATTGTGCGAATGCATTTATAGAAAATTTTTTAAAGTGCAAAGCAATCTATGATGACATAAAGTAGATCTGTGATTGTTTACCGACTGAGAGAGATGGTCAGGGAAGGCTCCCATGACAAAAAGTACCAGTAGCTGAACAGAACTAGACATGGCTAAAATAAAATAATTGCAGTTCTCCAGCTTGGGAAAAAAATACAGCAAGCAGTTATTGCTATTCCCATCTGGGACATAGACAATTTCCCCCAAAATGGTTGGGGATGGCTTACAGCTGAACATATGAATTCTAAAAAAAAGGCCCAACAGTGCATTATGCAATGTCAAGGAGGCCCCTGGCAGATGGCAATGTGGACTCCTAGTCTTTTTATGACAGGACCATGGTATCTGCAGTTCCCAAAAGATGGCAGGCTGGCCGCCTATAGGTAGGGATAGATGAAACTACCCATATGAAAAGAGTTGTTTTACAAAACAAAATGGCTTCAGATATCTTGACAGCTGCATAAAAGGAAACTTGTACAATGTTATCTATAAAATGTTATGTATATGTTCCTGACAGTCAAGATTCTGTTAGAAGGTGCCTTGTATAAAATAAATAAGGAAATACAAGCCATTCACTCCCTCTCACTGTATCCTTTACAGTCCTAATGGAACTCCATGACAGGGACTTGACATTAGGTAATAGTAACTTTAACATGTCCGTCTGGATTTTTAATATTTTGATGTTCAGTTTATTATTGTTGTGGCCTATGGGCCTGATTTAGTCCGCCAAAGCTGGCAGAATGCAACACACTAGAGATGGATTCGCTTTTAATAAAAAGGGGATTTATTTAGTTAAAAATGTATAATTCTTCATAGGAAAGGCAGCTAAGTTTCACCTGAGATTCCCTCTTACAGGGGAAGGCACAAGGCAATCTCTGCTGGCCTTGTCTCCAGGCTTCCTGGTTCCAACAGCTTTCCCCAGGGTGATTTCTTTCTGCATCTCCAAAGGTCCAGACTGAGCTGAGATGAGGTATGTTAAGCTGCTTGGGCTATGCTGCATTGAGCTTTCTCTTTTAAGCTTCCCATGAATTAAATTAAGCAACACTCATTGAGGAAGGCACTCCCCTTACAGACTGCAGATGTAATCAGCCATAGATGAGTTTCACAAGCTAATAATGCACAGCAACAGAACTATGCACCATCACCTGGCCAAGGTGACACCTGAACCTAACTACCACAGGGCCCAAGGAGCAGCCCTGTGGAATAAGGCATCCCCTAGAAAGCAGGATGTTTAAGGGGTGGAGCACGTGGCCTAGAAACATCACTCATTGTAAACAGCCTGCTAAGACGGCCTTCATAACTTCTGGAGGAACATAAAACAGCATAACTTACGCAACCATTGCTGTAATACGCATATATCTAATCATATATTCTACGAGTAAAGTCACTTGTTGGTAAAGTGCCACTATTGTGTAGATTAGCATATAAGAAACTACTGCTCTGTAAGCATCAGAGGAGAGTGAAAAGAAAGATTAAAGATGATCACTCTACCAGAGGCTCCTTGTGCTTTCTTTGAATTTACTACTGGTCAAAGTGACCCAACCTTAATATATGAACCTGAGAACTCCACGCATTGCTCCTATTATAGATCAATTTTTTCAATCTATCTTAAAGTTGGGACACGGCCAATAAAATATTTGTGTGCAAGTGTTCTTTACAGCGGGTATGCATAACATTATTTAACATCTTAAAAAAATCATATTGAATAATATATAGTTGTATTCATGTGATAAAGCAAATGCTAGACTTCCAAAAACTCAACTTTAAGAAATCAGCATTAAAAACAAAAACAAAAACGTCCACACATTTAAGTATCAAATATAAACTGTGAACTTTGCAAGCTAAAATGCTGGAGCAGTTTTTCCTACTTTGGGTTACAACCCATTAGTAAATTGTAAAATCCATTTGTCCATTTTCAGACACTTTTTTTGGCAATGAAAAAAGAAAAACATTTCAGATTGCATCCCATGGGATAAAGAAGAAATCCTTTTTTGAAAGCGTTTAAAAAACATACATAGTATTTATACATAAATACAGAAATGAGTGTTATGTGCTAGCTCATGGTGTAATATATTTTTTTTACTGAAATTGTCAGAAAACTTTGAAAGGCACTAGTGTGGAGGAGCTTTCATGAGAAAGGAAAAGTAAGATGTAGCTACTGGGGTAAGCGGAAATGAGGATCAGCGACCACTCTGTATTATCTCTGCAACTTCCTGTGATTTTATGGTTATTTCATTATAAGACGTTACAGAAAGGGAGGGGAAAAACGCTGGCCCTCTCCACTAACTAACACAGGCGGTGAGAAGGGGAAGGAGCCGCAGCCTCCAAACCTAGCTGCGTCGAATGGTCCTCGAGGTCCTTGGGAGTGTTCGCGGTCGCTCCCTGGCCTTTGGTCAGGAAAGGAAAGCAGGTGAACGGCCTGCTTTGCCTCTACCGGACTCGCCTCCCCGCCCAGGCCGGCGCTCAGGGAGTCTCCGAGACGCTCCCGCCCCGCCCTCCCCGCGTCGCCCTGAGGCCCCGCCCCACCGCCCCTTTGCCGGGGTCTCGGAGGTTCAGGAAGGGGTGTTCGCTCTCAGCAACGCTCCCGGGGCTCGTCCCCTATCCCACCCCACGACCCTGCGTTGGGTCGCCCGCCCCTCCCGCCTCGCCCCTTGAGACTACCAGTGCAACCCCGGAGTCCCGACCCGCTCGCAGGGCTTCAGCTCCTGCAGAGGCGAGACGAACTCCAGTTCCCGGGCTCTGGGCCCGCCCCCAGGGCCACGCCCACCGCTCTGGGCCTGCCGGGTCCCGGGTGCCCTCGCGGCGGAATGGAGAACCACAGAGACGGTCAAACCTCCGTGCGGCCCAGAGCGGCGGGGAGTCCGTAGGGCTGGGGCGGGCGTCCGAGGCCCGTTTCCGCCGCCGTCGCGCGCTCGCAACCCTCGGGCGCTCCTCTGGGAGGGTGAGTCTGCGCGGCGGGCGAGGTGGCCGGCTGGAGCGGTCCGCCTGCCTCCAGTCCTCGGGCCAAGTGGCTGCCGGCCTCCCGGGATTCCTAGCGTCCGTGCGCCTAAGCTTCCCCCCCGGCACTCCCTGAGGACGCCGTTCTCCCGCCCCCTTCACTTGGCCTTCCCTGGTCTCGGGCCAGCCTGGAGAGGCCTTGAGTGCCTGGCAGTGAGGTGGTCGGCGCGGGGCGGGGGGTCGTATGGCCAAGGCCCTCTGCCACACTCAGGCTGGGCTCCCGGATTCTGGGCCTCAGCTAGTCGAGCACCACTCGCGGCCTTCTCTTCATTTCCAGATCTGCCCAGGATCGTCCCAGTCTCTCTCCTGCGTAGTCATCCCCTTTTAGGGTCCCCGCTTCCTCATTTGTTGCTTCTTGAAGGCCTAGAATTTGTGATGGTGCAAAAAGGGCGGTGCGTTGGGTGAAATAGTTGATTTCCACCGTGTTCCTGGTCTTTGAATTCTGGCTATTGCTCTGGCCCTGCCCCACTATTGCCAGATCCCGGAGCAATATTCCTCATTCTGACCTCGCAGGGCGTTCCCAGGTAGAGGGCCTGGGCCCAGTGGCTCAATTGAGGTGGGTGATGTATATCAGCTCACATTTGGAACTGGTGCAGTCTCCGTGCCCCTTTCAAGGGGCTGTTGGGCCGTGGGCACTATGGCTGGAGGCTGGAGTTGGAGAACTGTAAAGGAGAAGTTCCTGGGCTTTTTGGTTGTCCTCCACCTTTCCTGATTCCTGGAATTCCTGTGCCCAGCCTTCCCTATAGTCCATCGTTGTGGCTCTAGTCTTCTCCAACCTGCAGTTACTCCCTCCTTCCCTTGCTGCCTGTCATCCAGCCACTGGCTCCATTCAACAGGAGTCCTCCCTGCCTCAGGCCCTTTGCAGTGCTGTTCCCATAGCCTGGAGTGCCTTCCCCACCTCCACCACCTTGGACTTGTTAGCTCCTATACAGCCTATAGTCTGATCACATGCTCAGGGAGGTGACACATCACACAAAGTCATTTTTCTGCTATGAATTTTTGATAGTCTTTTGTACTTAAGCACTCTCATGGTTGCAGATTTGTATTTCTGTGGTTATTTTACCCTTTGTTTCACCGGACTGTGTTCTGTGAAGGCAGGGTTCTTGACCTTTTTGTTCACTCCTGTAGTCCCATTGCTTTGGCCTAGTGCCTGGCATGTAGCAACTTTACATGTTTGTGTAGTGACACATACACAAGAAGATGATCGAAACTATGTCTCTTCAAGAGAATATCTGGAGTTGGGTATAAGGGAGTGGAGAGCACAGTACCTGTTGATTATACTGGAAGTTGAGGGTCTCCAGCACCCTGACCTCTCTTTCAAAACTGCCAACAGAGGTCCTGGCCAAGACGCGTGGACGCCCACTCAGCCTCATGGTAGGAAGCCCAATGGGGTTTTGCCCTCATTTGTCCCATGAGGTCCTCTACCTTTATCTTTTTCTGGGCATCCCTGGGCCCTGGGCTAGACCCTGCAGGCATGCCGCTTTTGCACCTATCCCTAAGAAGCTGAGCATACTCCTGTCAGACCAAACTGAAACTCTTGAGGTGGGGAGGGTCTATGCTATAGACATGGTCTGGGTTGCTCCCCTGTCCCCAGACCGCCCTCCACAGGATTTTAGCCCCAAAGGGGTTGTGACCAACTTGCCTTACCCTGTGGTACACCTGCCTGGAACAGGCCTTGCAGCAGTGCCAGAATGAGGCCTGCGCCAGGTCTCTGTGGGCACTGCAGTGTGTTTTTTCAGGAGGCTGTGACGTTTGGTGATGTGGCCGTGCACTTCTCGCGGGAAGAGTGGCAGTGTCTGGACCCTGGCCAGAGAGCCCTGTACAGGGAGGTGATGCTGGAGAACCACAGCAGCGTGGCCGGGCTAGGTGAGGCTGCACCTTGGGACACTCCCCCACCCCCATCAAGTCACTGATCAGCTCCCAGCCCACCCAGGCCTGTGCCTTCATGGGACCTGGGGCCTGTGATTCTTCATGCTTTGTATGGCCAGCCTATAGGGTGGGAGCTGTGGGTCCAGAGCTGGCCTGGAAGGGCTTACCGTATGCCAGGCAGGCCTGTGCTTTGCACATGTCATGTGATTCAACCCCTATGGAGGGAGTGGAATAATGGGGCCTAATAAAGCCCCCTTTTTGGCTTGACTAGTAAATTAAACTGAAGTAGCTTAAACAAGAAGAAATCATACGCTCATAGTATCTGAGGAAATGGAAGGGGCAGCAGAGATGTCCTTGGGACCACCATGTGCAGATGCATGGGACTGTCAGATGCATCTCCCCCCATCCTGTCCTTCTGTCTTTCTCTCCCATTTCCCTCTGCTCACGATAGGCACCCACTCAGGCCTACTTAATGTCCATTTTCGTTTGTGTTCTGGCAAGGTATTCACGTTGCTTGGCATGCTCAGATAACTGTCAAGAGGTGTTTTTCTCACCTCTGCACTGCACTTCTCCCACCTGCTACTGAACTCTCTGCCCACTTAGTTCCATGGTCCTGTAATCATCCTTGGCTCCTGGGCTGGAGGATCAGGGTGGGGTTTCTAGGTTCCAGGGTAGGCAGGGAGGTCCTTGGTCTGCCAAGTGCTTCTCAGGATTCTGTGATGTGCAGGAAAAGAATGGAATTTCATACTGGACAAAAGAGCCCATCTGCACCCCTTCTTTCTGGCCACACTAGCATGGTCCAGCTTGTTAATGCTTTGTCACTCAAATAAGTGTAATGTGGGCACCTACTATTGTTTGAGTTTGGATTTCTCTGATTACTACTAAGCTTGAATGTCTTCACACTCTTGTTGACTTGTTGGGTTTCTTCTAGAAAGTGTCTGCTTGGAGCCTTTACCAATTCTTTTTTTTTTTGCCTGGGCAATCACTGGGAATCAAACCCGGGTCTCCAGCATGGCAGATGAGTCCTGCCACTGAGTCACCATTACACCACCCTACCCATTTTCTACTGAGGTTACTGTTTCCTTTTGATTTGATGGTGTTCTTTATATTATTCCTTATGTTAGATTTAATCAGAACAGTTATGTAGTGTTTTTTTTTCTTTCTTTTGTTTTTTTTTGTAAAACTCAATTTGTGGACCATTAATTAAAATAGAATCCTAGCAATTACACTGTACCAGAATTTCTTCTTCTCCTGTACATTTTTTATTTTATAGTTTTTAAAGATCTCATTTAGACTTATTTTAGTGTTAGTTATATGTCAGTCAAATAGAAAGGGAAGGACAGAAGGAATAAAGTGGTTGAGGTATTCTGATGTTTCTTCCCATCCTCTAAGGAGTTATGCTTTGACTCAGAGTGGACTGCTTTTCCTCATGACGATGCCCTGCAGGCCATCAGGAGCATGGGTGATGGCATCTTTCTTAAGAATATTGGGGTGTCAGAGTGATTTGAACAGTGAATAAAAACATATTTGCAAAGTCCCCTTGGGAGAATGGCGAGAAAGGGAGAAAATTCAACCTCCCCAAGTGAAGAATCCCTGTTACTCTCACAAGCAGTGGGGACAACCAAAGCAATAGGCTGAGCCCCCAATCTTGGGATTTGTTCATATGAAACTTAACCCCCAAAGGATAGTCTAAACCTACTTAAAATTAGACCCCCAGAGAACCTCTTTTGTTGCTCAGATGTGGCCTCTCTTTCAGCCAACATGACAAGCAAACTCATTGCCCTCCCTCTCTCTACGTGGAACATGACTCCCAGAGGTGTGAACCTTCCTGGCAACATGGGACAGAATTCCTAGAATGAGCTGGGACTCAGCATCAAGGGATTGAGAAAAACTCTTGACCGAAAGGGGGAAGAGCGAAATGAGAGAAAATAAAGTGTCAATAGCTGAGAGATTCCAAACAGCGTTGAGAGGTTATCCTGGAGGTTATTCTTAACTCATTATATAGATATCACCTTTTTAGTTAAAGTATAATGGAGAGGCTGGAGGAAAGTGCTGTGTTCCAGCAGCCATGTTTCTTGAAGATGATTGTATAATGATACAGCTTTCGCAGTGTGACTGTGGGTGTGAAAACCTTGTGTCTGATGCTCCTTTTATCTGCCTTATGGACAGATCAGTAAAACATGGATTAAAAATAAATAACAGGGGGAACAGATGTTAAAATAAATTTAGTAGATTGAAATGCTAGTGATCAATGAAAGGGAGGGGTAAGAGGTATGGTATGTATGAATTTTTTTCTTTTTATTTCTTTTTCTGGATTGAAGCAAATATTCTGAAGTGATTATGGTGATGAATATACAACTATGTGATGATATTATGACTTATTGTTTATATACCAAGAATGGAATGATCATATGGTAAGAATGTTCCTGTTTCTATGTTGTCATGTTTTAAAAAAAATTTTTTTTAATTAAGAAAAAAGAGTATTGGGGTGTTCTTTCATTTAGCAAGGTTTGGTCCTCAGGCTTTCTTCAGCATGAAATTCCATTCCTTTCATGCATATCTCAGTATCAAACAAAATAATTCATCTATTAGTGCCTCTGCTGCTTTCTCAGGCTTTGTAAACGTACACTTTTTTATTTTGCCAGTGACTGGAATTATGATCCTTTAGCAGCAGTTTATTTCTCTAATCTCAAAATTAAACCTTGTTGTTCTTCTTTCATGGCCTTCTGCTTATGTTGACTTTTTGCATTAGTACAAGTCTCAGGATCCTGTAACCACTGTTTGAAGACTGCTTTGAAAACTATTGCTTTTTATTTCTTTGCTTTGTATGTATGTTATACTATACAATAAAAAAGTTTTAAAAAAATTGGTTACAGGATCGATCCTTTAGTTTGTCATGGGCTACCATATGATCCTCTCATATTTTTCCTTCTAGCTGCTCCAGAATATAGGAGGCTAGAGGGCCTAAATACTTTTTTATCATTGCAGACAACTGTTTTTCCCTTCTTTTTCTATGAACAATAACATATACAAAAAAGCGATAAATTTCCAAGCACAGCACCACAAGTCCATCCTTTTCTTATTCTCAATCTTAGGGGGAAGGCTTTCAGTCTCTCACCATTGAGTGTGATGTTCATTGTGGGTTTTTGATATATGCCCTTTATCATGCTTATGAAGTTTCCTTTGATTCCCACCTTTGATGTACTTTTATCAAGAAAGGATGCAGAGTTTGGTCAAATGCCTTTTCAGCATCAGCTGAGTTGATCATGTGATTTTTCCCTTTCCATTTGTTAATGTGTTGTATTACATTAGTTGATTTTCTTGTTTTTCAGCACCACTTGGTCATGGTGTATATTTCTTTTAATGTGCCATTGGATTTGATTTGCAAATATGTTTTTGAGAATTTTTCATCTTTATTCACTAGGGAGATTGGCCCATAGTTTTCCTTTCTTGTAGTATCTTTATAGTTTTGGCATTAGACTGATGTTTGCTTCATAGAATGAGTTAGTGTTCTCTTTTCTTAACGTTTTAGAAGCTTTTGAGCAGGAATGGTGGTAGCTCTTAAAATGTTTGGTAAAATTCTCCTGTGAAGCCATCAGGCCCTGGGCTTTTCTTTTTGGGGAGATTTTTGATGACATTGAATTTCTTGTGATTGGTTTGTTGAGGTCTTCTATTTCTTCCCTAGTCAGTGTAAGTTGTTTATGTGTTTCTAAGGAATTGTCCACTTCATCTAGGTTGTGTAGTTTGTTGGTGTACAGTTGTACTTAGTATCCTCTTGTGAATTTTTTTAAATGTTGGGGGTGGGGTCCATGGTAATGATCCCCCTCATTTCTGATTTTATTTGCCTCTTCTCTGTTTTTTGCTTTGTTAGTCAAGCTAAGGGTTTGTCAGTCTTTTTTATTTCAAAAGCACCAACTTTTGTTTTAAGTGATTATATTGTTTTTTTTGTTTGCCAATTCATTTATTTCCACTTTAATCCTTGTTTTTTCTTTTATTCTACTTGCTTTCAGGTTAGTTTGATGCTCTCTTCCTTTGAAATACAGGCAGTTAGGGGTATACATTTCCCTCTCAGCACTGCTTTTGCTGCATCTCTTAGGTTTTGATAGGTTGTATTCTCATTTTCATTTGTCTCCAGATATTTACTGGTTTCTCTTGGAATTTCTTCTTTCATCCACTGATTGTGTAAGAGTTTATTGTTTACCTCCATATAATTGTGAAACTTCCAGTTCTTTGGTGGTTATTGATTTCCAGCTTCATTCTATTATGATCAGAGAAAGTGCTTTGAATAATTTTAGTCTTTTTAGGGGGGAGGGGCAATGCATGGTCTAGGAATTGAACCCGGGATTCTTGCATGAAAGGTGAGCATTCTACCACTGAACCACCCATGTATCCCAATTTCAGTCTTTTTAAAATTCTTAAGAACTGTTTTGTGCCCCAGCATATGATCTGTCCTGGAGAGTGAGCACTTGAGAAGAATGTACATCCTGGTGTTTTGGGGTGTAATGATTTATATATGTCTCTTAGGCCTAATTCATTTATCGTATTACTTAAGTTCTCTGTTTCCTTATTTATCCTCTGCCTAGTTGTTCTATCTGTTGAAGAGAGTGGTTTGTTGATGCCTCCCATATGACTGAGGAAATGTCTATTGCTTCCTTCAGTTTTGCCAGTGTTTGCCTTACGTCCTTTGGAGCAACTTAATTGGGTGCACATTTATGGTTGTTATTTCCTCTTGGTGAAGTACTGCCTTTATTAATATATAATGTCCTTCCTTACCTCTTATGACATCTTTGCATATAAAGTCTATTTTGTCTGATAGTAATATAGCTACCCCAGCTTTCTTTTGGTTACTACTTGCATGGAATATAATTTTCCATCCTTTCACTTTCAAACTATTTGTATCTTTGGGTCTACGATAAGTCTTGTAAACACAATATAGATGGATCATATTTTAAAATATATTTTGCTGATATGTCTTTTGATTGAGTCAATCAAAAGTTTAATCCATTAACATTCAAAGCTATTACTCTAAAGGCAGTTCTTGATTCAGCCATCTTCTCCTTTGGTTTTTATTTCTCAGATCCATTTTTTTTTCTCTCTCTCTTTTATCCTTCAAGTTACCCTTACTAATATTCTTCAATTCTTTATCCTTCTCCAGACATTCTCTCCTTTTTTTTTTTTTTCCAGATAACAGAACTCCCTTTAGTATTTCCTCCAGGGTAGTTTTCTTGTTAAGAAGTTCTCTCACATTTGTTTATTTGTGAAAATGTTAAAGTCTCCTTCAGTTTTGAAGGACAGCTTTGCTGGATAAAGAATTTTGGGCTGGAAGTTTTTCTCTTTCAGAATTTTAAATACATCAATCATACCACTGCCTTCTCACCTCCATGGTGTCCAACAAGTAGTCAGCACTTACTCTTTTGTGGCTTCCTTTGTATGTGGAATCACTTTTCTCTTACTGCTCTCAGGACTCTCTTTCTCTTCAGCATTTGGTAGTCGGATTAGTATGTGTCTTAGGGTATGTTTGTTTCAATTTCCTCTACTTGGAGTTCATTGGTCTTCTTTGATTTGCATATTTATGTCTTTTTTAAAGGTTGGGAAATTTTCCCCAATTATCTCCTCAAATAACATTCCTAGTCTTTTATTCTTCTCTTCTCCTTCTAGGACACCAGTGAATTTTATGTTTGTGTACTTTATCAACCATTTGCCTGAGATCCAATTCAAATTTTTCTGTCTTTTCACCATTTATTCTTTTGTGCATTTAAAATTCAATGGCTTTCTCCTCTAGTTTGCTTATTCTTTCTACTGCCTCCACAAATCTGCTGTTGTATGTTTCTAGTATATTTTTAATTTGATCTATGATATATTTCATTTTTGTAGGTATGTATTTTTTCAAATTCTTTTTTATGCTCTTCTAGTGTCTTCCTGATATCCTTTATCTCTTCAGCCATTTCACATTAGTTTATTATTATGGTTGTTTTTGTCATGGCTTTAATCTCCCCTTCCTCTTAGAGTGTTCCTGCTCCTATACTGAGTGAAGCTGGCAGTGGGCCTGGCATTCTCTAGCCCCCAAGTTCCCATGGTTAAAACCCTGCCTGTTCTCTGCTGATGCATTTGGTGTCAGGACCCTTGGGGTAGTGGCCATGACTTGGACAGGGAAGGGCTTGGGAGTGTAGTTGTCTCTCAACTACAGTTGGGGGGGGTACTTGTGTGCCCCCGTGCCCAGATTCCCACCCTTTTCTCCCTTCAGAGGCTCTAACTGTGCCCCCAGCAGCCCCCCTGCCCCTTTATACCCTGAACCAGTGGGGAGGTCGAGCACTGTGTTGTACTCCCACTATGCCAACTTGCTGTCTCCTTCTCTGCTAGCCCCCACATCAGGATTCTTGGTCTTCAAGCCTGAGCTGATATCCCGGCTGGAGCAGGGGCAGGAGCCGTGGGTTCTAGACCTGCAGGGAACAGAAGGGAGAGAGATGCCAAGGACCTCCCGGACAGGTGAGTCTCAGGCCCAGAGGCCCTCAGGCAGGAGAAGATGAGGAGTGGTTGAGATAAACTGTGTGTAAGATAGCCAGTGCCTGCAGCAGTGCTATTGAGGGCAAGGCTGTACAAGGTGGTACTGCCTTGCAACAGTGGGAGGCTGGAAGCCAGCCTTGGAGGCTGATGCCAGTGACCACCTTAGAGTTTCAGGCTAGGCTGCCAGACACATGATCAGGGAGGCAGTAGCAGACCTGCTGGAGGGAAGAGACCAGTTGTGGGACTTTGAGATTATCTAGAAAAAAGCAGGGACCCAAAATACCTATGCATTTTGGCAAAGATGGAATTCATTTTTTAAGTCATTCCATATTTTGTTGAATTTTTCACTTTTACTAATACTCTATACTCATCTATGTGAAGTATACTTATTGTTAAACTTGGCTGTTTTCAGCCTTTCTTTAGGCAACTGTCCCCCTGAGATAATCCCCCCATCCAGGAGTTTACTTCAGAACATCTTTGGACCCTAGTTGATCCCAGACTCTCAGACAAAGCTCCAGGGTCATTAGCTGCTCCATGGCAGTGGCCTGTGCTTGGCCCCTGTTGGAGAAGGAGTTGCCTCCTGCCCTAAGTGCTCTGCTCTGAGGCCTCCCTTGCAGACACATATTGCTCAGGTTCAGCTCTGAGGTGACAGTGAGATAGGAAGGAGCAAAAAGATCCTCTCTTGTCTGGCTGCCTACTGAAACCAGTATGGCTTGGCTGATAGAGACTGCTATCATTCTGTAGGGCTGTCTGGAAGTGTAGCAGGTAAATCCAAAATTGTGAAAAGTAAGAACTGTGCTCTTCCTTCCATACACACATCCCCATGTGACTTGGCAGGGCCAAGAGAGATCCTAAAAACTTACACTCTCCTGATTCTGCTGTAGCCTCTTTATACATGCACCCCTTGTTTGCAGTGTAGATGCCACAGTTAACCATAAAGGCTGGGTCTGTAGTGGCCATGTTCAAGAATGAGTTCAATTAAGGTCGTGAACGGAGTTCCCTAACACATGCCTGCAAACGGGTTGTGTTAGGACAAGGAACAGCAAACAGTTCCTGGAACTCTTATCTCGATTTGGAACTTTTTCTTGTGATGCCAAATCAGTTAAACATTCAGATATTAAAAATAATAGCAAGGAACACACTGTTTTGTTCTTGGAGAAAACAGTAGCTAAGAGCACATGTTTAGCTTGTGTTTCACTAGCAATCACTTTCTCTTTGTTTTTTCATGCAATAAAAGTTATGCAGAGCAAGCTGATGCTGCTGCTTGCCTTAATGAGCTTCAGCCCTCTGCTTCACACAGCATTCAGTCTGCCGTCTCTTTCTTTTCATTCAAGCTCGTTACAGCATGGGTCTAATGTGAAGATGAGAGGGTTGGGAGCCTTACCTCACACGGGGAATTTTTTTTTTTTTTTAGCAGTTTTTTGTAGTTTTCTTTATATAGGTTTTTTGTCTCTTTGGTTAAATTTATTCCTAGGTATTTTATTCTTTTAGTTGCGATTGTAAATGGGATTCGTTTCTTGATTTCCGCCTCAGCTTGTTCATTACTAGTGTATAGAAAAGCTACAGATTTTTATGTTGATCTTGTAGCCTGCTACTTTGCTGTACTCATTTATTAGCTCTAGTAATTTTGTTGTGGATTTTTCTGGGTTTTCTACGTATAGTATCATATCGTCTGCAAACAGTGATAGTTTTACTTCTTCCTTTCCAATTTTGATGCCTTGTATTTCTTTTTCTTGCCTAATTGCTCTGGCTAGAACCTCCAACACAATGTTGAATAATAATGGTGATAGTGGACATCCTTGTCTTGTTCCTGATCTTAGGGGGAAAGTTTTCAATTTTTCCCCATTGAGGATGATATTAGCTGTGCGGAAAAGAATGGAAAAATTTCACACGGGGAATTTTGAGCACAGCCCCACCTGACCTGGCCCTACTGGCCTGGCCCCCTGCTACCTTCTCTGCTGTCTTCCTGTTCAGAGTCACTGCTAATCCTTTCAGGGAAGGAGGTAAAGCGGTAAGGGATCCACTCCGCATGAAATGTTTGCAAGATTGAATGGAAATTTTAAATTTTTTAAATTTTAAAACCATTCCCTTTAGGTGGGCCACGGCAACTCAGCAGGCAGAGTTCTCGCCTGCCATGCTGGAGACCTGGGTTCGATTCCTGATGCCTGCCCATGCAGAAAAAAAAATCTCTCTTCAATCCGTTGCACCATTGCAAAGCCAGCTATAGTTGGCAAAATTAGATATTCATTGGGTTTATATGCAACAAGTGGTACCCTGGTGATGAAGCGGCAGGGTAAGGTGTTTTTCTGCAGTGCAGACCTGTAGCTGTTGTCTACCATCCCCAGGGCTCACAGTGCAAGATTGTGACATCTTAGAGCAAAATATAAGTTAATATAAACCAGAATTTATGGAGAAAAAAATTAAATGCCCAGATACATCATTTGTACATGACTGGTATACGAGGTGAAAACACAAGTGCATATATCCATGGAAATAGATCAGTTAAGCCATGTTGGTCCAGAGTTAGGAAGGACGGGCCAGGTCTGCAGTGGGGTTGTCTCACTGTACTCCTTCCTTGTCAGGAAAGAAGCTGACATTAATTTGAAGAGAATTCAGAAGGAAAGTGAATGGTAGGAAGGCCTCATGGGGAGCAGGTAGAAGCAGGCAGATCTCACCAGAAACTTGCAGATTAAAGGAATTCAATATGGTTTAATGGGTGTGGCTACTTGGAAGCTGATGAGCAGGCTACTGAGGGGTATAATGAGGTGTAAGCTGGGAAGGAGTAGTTCTTAAAGACAACTAGAGAGGAAGTAAAGTGTTCAGGTCTTGAGTTCTATGAATAACTGTCACTGTCAGATTGCGGTTCATACCACATGCCCAGTAGTCTTTTGGGCATAACCCTTATAAGTCTCTCTGCAGTATTCTTCCTCCGTCTTTTTCATTGCCTACTCATTCCTTCCTTCTTTCTCTTTTAATCTCCACTCCATCTGATATCTCTCACATCCTTTGGATGCTTGGACCTCTGACTTCCCACCCTCCTTAGACCTAAGTTAGCTGTCCTCACTTTGTTTCATTCTGGAGTTTGCCTCGCTTTAGCATTCTACATAGCACCCAATGAGCACAGTCATTGATAAGCAAAACCAAATTTTGAAAACGATCCAAGGCATTGAGTTGTTGTAGTGTTGTTTCCACATGGGTATACTATAGTGCTTGATACACCCTACCCTGGGAGGGGAACCAAGTTCCCCCTGTGGCCGTCCACCCCTCTCCCTACCCCACTTTGGTAGTATTTTTCTTTTCTCTGAGCACAGAGAAGAAGGAGTAACTCTATTTTATGTTTATTTCAGATTCTATGATTCAGACTGATAATGAACAGGCTTGTGAGGACATGAATATTTTAAAATCAGAATCACATGGAATGATGATCAAAATCCCCCAACAGGATTTTCCTCAGAGTTCTGGCTTTGGAGACACTGGTGAGTCTGAGATCTGGTCAGACAGTAATCAGAGCAATTCTCCTGGGCTGAAAGTGATGAACTCACTCTTTGAGATAAACTGTTTAAATAAAGAGACTATGACTCACAAGAAGACCTTTACCAAGGAGAACTCCCAGAAATATAATGAACTGGGAATAAATGGCAACCTGGACTGCAAATTTAGTGAAAATCAGAGAGATTCTACAGACAAGACATTTGAAAACTGTGATATGTGTGGTAGAAGTTTCAGATCCACTTCACACATTGCTCTGCATTGGAAGATTAATACACAAAAGAAACCTAACCAATGTCAAGATTGCCAAAAAAAAAAATCTCATTGCTTACATGGGAAACTCCAAACTAATTGCCATGGAGATAAACCATATGAATGTGAGGAATGTGGGAAAGTCTTCAGGTTGTGTTCACAGCTTAATCAGCATCAGAGAATCCACACTGGAGAGAAACCATTTAAATGCATTGAGTGTGGAAAAGCCTTCCGCCTGAGCTCAAAACTTATTCAACATCAAAGAATTCATACTGGAGAGAAGCCCTACAGGTGTGAGGAATGTGGAAAAGCCTTTGGTCAGAGCTCAAGCCTCATCCACCATCAGAGAATCCATACAGGGGAGAGGCCCTATGGTTGTCGCGAGTGTGGAAAAGCCTTCAGTCAGCAGTCACAGCTGATTAGACATCAGCGAACTCACACTGGAGAGAGACCCTACACCTGTAAGGAATGTGGGAAGGCCTTCAGCCAGAGTTCAACTCTGGCACAACATCAGAGAATGCATAATGGGGAGAAATCTCAAATCTCAAGAACTTCAGATAGTCCAAACCTTGCTACACATCAAAGAATCCATGCTGTAGAAAAACCATTTAAATGTGATGTGTGTGGGAAAGCTTTTAGATGGAGCTCTCGCCTTAGTCAACATCAGTTAATTCACACTGGAGAGAAACCTTATAAATGTAACAAATGTACAAAAGCCTTTGGTTGTAGCTCACGGCTTATTCGCCATCAAAGAACTCACACTGGAGAAAAACCATTTAAATGTGATGAGTGTGGGAAAGGCTTTGTCCAGGGCTCACACCTTATTCAGCATCAGAGAATTCACACTGGAGAGAAACCTTATTCATGTAATGACTGTGGAAAATCCTTTAGTCAGAGCTCCAGCCTCATTTACCATCAGAGAATTCATAAGGGAGAGAAACCATATGAATGCCTCGAATGTGGGAAAGCCTTCAGTATGAGTACACAACTTACAATACATCAAAGGATTCACACCGGAGAGAGACCCTATAAATGTAATGAATGTGGGAAAGCTTTCAGTCAGAATTCAACCCTTTTCCAACACCAGATCATTCATGCTGGGGTGAAACCCTATGAATGTAGTGAATGTGGGAAAGCATTTAGTCGGAGTTCATATCTTATTGAACACCAGAGAATTCACACAAGAGCCCAGTGGTATTATGAATATGGTAATACCCTGGAAGGGTCAACCTTTGTGAGCCGTAAAAAGGTTAATACTGTAAAGAAATTGCATAAATGTAATGAATGTGAGAAAATCTTCAGGTGGCGCTCACATCTAATTATACATCAGAGAATTCACACCGGAGAGAAACCATATAAATGTAATGAATGTGGGAAAGCTTTTAACCGGAGTTCAAGACTTACTCAACATCAGAAAATTCACATGGGATAGACTGATTACATTTTCAAATGTTTATAAATGTGAGTAAACTTAACAGCCTTAACTTTGTTATTTTATATGGGATCATTTATACTGATAATTTAGAACATTAGGAAAGATTTCTCTAAAGAAACAGTATCCAAGTTCATACAAATTGTATGTTTATTTGCTAAAATGTTTGACCTTTTTCCATACAATAAAGCCTGTCCCTCACTTCAGGGTGCCCTCTGTAAAGTTTTGAGATCTCAGAAGACTCTGGGTCCCTGTGTATGAGAAGGAGGTATGAGAAATACTGTTTGAGCTCTGCCAGACTGAATCAGTTAAAAGAAGCTACCCACTGTTTTCTCTTGCTATCAGTTAATCAGACTGGTTCAAACAATAATTTATTAGCTCATACAAGAGGAAGTCTAGAAAAGGACTGCTGAAATTCATTTATCTTCACTTAACTTCTGTTCTTTAAAACTCATCATACATTGCAGCAACCCAGAGGTTTAACCACCCAGGTCCAAAGGGCCTCGGCCTCTTCCTTTTGAGAGGCAAGGCTGCGTTGTTAATATTGATCATCAGTGTGGTTGTCATTCACTGAGCATATTCTGTGCTAGGCACTATGAATACCCTGGTGGTATGACAGCAGTCTGAAGCCATACCTGGGGCCCAGGAACATGCTGTGTGACTCTGGGACATCACTTGCCTTCTTTGAAATTCAGAGCTCTCTTTCTTACCTGAAAGTATGTATCCCTATTGCATAGTAATGAGAATTTTTAAATAGGACATAAGAACATTTTTTATTGTGCCTGGCAGAGACTAAACATTGGAATGTAGTGTAATTTATTGTAGCATAGTTCACTGCATCACACTTCCTTTCACCTCCCATTCCTACACCAACAAGCCTGAAGCCAAGTTTTAGTTTGGCCTCCTATTTTTAGTTTCCTAGGTGGCTCAAGCAAATACTGTGAAATGGGTCGAGTTAAAAAATGGGAATGTATTGGTTCAAGGTTTGAGGCTGGGAAAATGTCCAAATCAAGGTGATGCTCTCTTCTTGAAGTCTTTGATGTTCTGGGGCTGAGTGCTAGTGGTTCTTGTGCTTTAGTTTGTTACATGACAAGACACATGGCGGTATCTCCTGGTCTTTCCCTTCTCTTCCACATGCTGTTGATGTTCAGCTTCTTGCTTCCTGTGGCTTTTTCTTTTTGTCTGAATTTCATTCCACAGAAAGGACTCCAATAATAGGATTAAGACTCATTCTGTTTAAGCTGGGCCACATCTTAACTGAAGCAAACTCTTCAAAAGATCCTATTTACAGTGGGTTCATACCCACAGGAATGGATTCAGGAACATTTTTCTGGAATACATATACCTTCAAACCAACACATCTCCCAAACCAGCATTTCCAGCTATACCCCAACTCCCACTTTCAGCCTCTGGGCCAGACAACCCATCTAGTATTGTTCCAATCTCCGTTTTAGAGAAGAGGCCACTCAGAGACATTATCACATACTATTTTTTGCTGCATAACAAATTACCTTAAAACTCAGCCAAAGTGAAGTGTCTTGAGATTTTGCCCTTTTTTATAAGCTAACAGGTCAGCCTGTAGTTGTTTCCTGGATGCTGGTTGAAGATAAAAGGCACATGTGGTAGTCAAGGTGTTAGCATGGTCACATTGATACCCCACACATCTGAACAAGTCCCTCAGGGCAATGGAGAGGGACCCAGATCGGTGCTATGCACATGATAGGTTTGGGTCATAGCCAAAGAACATTGAGGTTGGAGAATTCCCTGCTTTTATACTGAGTAGGGAGAAGCCTTCTCTTTGTTGGGGGGGTGGGGAATATTACCTCATCAACCTTGAGAAATGGTCCAGCTAAGAAATGGTCAGGGCCTTACATTGGTACACACAGCTATAATGTTCAGGGACACATGGGCCCATGCCAGATCACCTCTTCCAAAAATTTACCACTTGGCCTAATGCCTTGACTAAATTCAAACTTTCACATGGGTCTGCCACTGATCACATGTCCTGACTCATCTGACTATGAACAAGTTCCAGGAGAACCAGTAGGTAGCTAAAATAGCTAGGATGAGGTCTAAGGCCAATCTATTGTCCAACACATACAAGACCTGGTGCTCTAAAGCATGGGCCAAAAAGCTCTCCTATCTGCATTGGGAAGACACTTTGTAGCCCATTTTTTTCTATATACAAAAATAACTGTAAAGGGCACAGGTTGCTCCGTTCAAGATTTGTTGTGACACTTGACTTGGATTGCCATCACACTGGTTTGGTTAAGCCCCATGGGTAGAATCACAGTAGTTGCCACCTTGATTGCCATACATAGCATAACCCAAGGCTGCTCAGGTTTCAGAAGAACCTGAAGAATTTATAATGGATTGACAAGGCTGTGCCTATCAGTGCATTTCCATGTCATAAGGGAGTTCAGGAGCTATCACTGACAGGTTAGACACAGCAGAACAGTTAAAAACTTGTCACATGAGTTTTTTGTGTCCACGGCATTGTGGATGGGCTGCTAAGCCCAGCATTAGGTCAGATCCACTCCCAGCTGCTGTCCCTTAACTGAAGGTGACGACAACAACCAAGTTGTTTGATGGACATTCCCCAATACCTACCATCCATAGGCATCTTTTCTGTTGAGCGCTGAAAGAGCCACTTCAAAAATCAGCTCAAAGATTTCTGACTCTCCTACCTTCTGGTCCACATGCCTTACTGAAGCAGTTTTATGTTTGTTTGTTTTTTGTTTTTGCATACAGCTATTTATTTAAATCAATGATTTCCTTACAAGTTCTTATTTAAAAATATATATATATTTTTATTGACAAAGCAACATACATTCTTAACATATGAACTTTCCATACTTAATGTACAATCAATGGCTCACAGTATCATCACATAGTTGTATATTCATCACCATGATCTTTTTTTCAAACTAAGTTTATTTTAACATTTGTTCCCCCATTATTTATTTTATTCCATATGTTCTACTCGTCTGTTGACCAGGTAGATAAAAGGAGCATCAGACACAAGGTTTTCACAATCACACAGTCACATTGTGAAAGCTATATCATTATACAATCATCTTCAAGAAACATGGCTACTGGAACACAGCTCCACATTTTCAGGCAGTTCCCTCCAGTCTCCATTACATCTTGAATCACAAGGTGATACCTACTTAATGCATAAGAATAACCTCCAGGATAACCTCTTGAGTCTGTTTGGAATCTCTCAGCCATTGACACTTTGTCTCATTTCACTCTTCCCCCTTTTGGTCCAGAAGGTTTTCTCAATTCCTTGATGCTGAGTCTCAGCTCATTCTAGGATTTCTGTCCCACGTTGCCAGGAAGTTCCACACCCCTGGGAGTCATGCCCCACGTAGACAGGCGGAGAGTGATGAGTTTGCTTGTTGTGTTGGCTGGAGAGAGAGGCCACAACCATTATCATTTCTTAGAACATTTGCATCTGAAGCAGTTTGTTCACTGAATCTAGCTGTCCCCAGAAAGGGATATCTCTCAACCATTTCTTGGATAACAATCAGGACAAAAGGGATAGAAGATTATAGAGAGTATTTCAAAATTCTGGATTCTGCCTTGGCCATGATGCTTTCTTCTTTCCCCCTTACAGCAACTATAGGCTGGTCAAAAAGGGAACCATAGGATTCAAAACTAATTCTGGTTCAGTACCTGGATTCTCTGGTTGCATTGACAAGGTCTGGGATCAGGGGTTGGCAAACCATGGCCTGTAGGGTAAATCCCATCACCTGCCTTTTTTTTTTTTTTTAAACTTTTTTTATTGTATAGTATAACATATATACAAAGCAAAGAAATAAAAAAAGCAAGTTTTCAGAGCACTCTTCAACAAGTAGTTACAGGACAGATCCCCGAGTTTGTCATGGGCTACCATACGATCCTTTCAGATTTTTCCTTCTAGCTTCTCCAGAATATAGAAGGCTAGAAGGCTTAAATATTTTATCATCACAATTGACTTTTCTTCCTTCTTTTCTTGAAAAATAACATATATACAAAAAAGCTATAAATTTCAAATCACAACATATTTCAGAGTTTGACATGGGTTACAATTCCACAATTTTAGGTTTTTATTTCTACCTGCTCTAAAATACTAGACACTAAATGAGATATTAATTTAATGATTCAGCACTCATATTCATTTGTTAAATCCTATCTTCTCTGTATAACTCCACCATCACCTTTGATCTTTCCATCCCTCTCTTCAGGGGTATTTGGGCTATGGCCATTCTAAATTTTTCATATTGGAAGGGTTTGTCACTAATATGGGGTAGGGAGATGGAACTATCTGACATTCTGGAGAGGCTGGGCTAGGTTTCAGGACTTGTCTGGAGGCTGTAGATTTGCTGGAAAGTTACTCTAGTGCATGGCACCCTTGTAGAATCTTAAATATTGCCCTAGGTATTCTTTAGGATTGGCTGGAATGGTCCTGGTTGGGGGTTGGCAGGTTATGATAGGTAGTAAGGTCTAACTGAAGCTTGCATAAGAGCAACCTCCAGAGTAGCCTCTCAACTCTATTTGAACTCTCTCTGCCACTGATTCTTTATTAGTTACATTTCTCACCCCAACCCCCATCACCTGCTTTTATACAGCCTAAGAAGTAAAGAGGGTATTTACATTTTTTAGTAGTTGGAGAAAAACTATATATTTGTAGCATTTGAAGATTATATGAAATTCAAGTTTTAGTGTGAAAAATTTCTATTGGGACACAACCATGTCCACTTGCTTGTGTATTATATCTAGCTGCTTTCATGCTACAACAGCAGTGTTCTTTACTATGCTAGCCTCTCCAACCTCATTAATTTTCTTAGAGCTTTGTTCATTTAAATGTACCAATATAACCGAGAATAAGGCAGTGCGGCCAATTCAGTGGAAATAAGGCTAAAATCCTACCTTCTAGTCTACCAAACATCGACTGCAGAAGGCCAGAATGGAGAGTCCTTAGCTGCTATCCATGTGAAGAAAAATGCATGATTTTCATGGATCAGTTTGTTGTAAGCCAAGGGTATGAGCTCTGAGCAGGAGGGAGCTGCACCACCAAGCATCTGACCATGAGGTGGTGCTGTCTCTTTCTAGGAATGTGGCTTTGGTCAAGTTATTGAATCTCTCTGTGCTTGTTTCCTCACCTGTCATGGTCAGGTTCATGTGTCAACTTGGCCAAGTTGTGGTGTTTGTCTGGTTGGGCAAGTGCTGGCCTGTCTCTTGCAATGAGGACATTTCATAGAATTAGATCATGATCACGTCAGCTGCATCCACAGCTGATTCCATTTGTAATCAGCCAAAGGGGAGTGTCTTCTGCAATAAGTGATGCTTAATCTAATCACGGGAAGCCTTTTAAAGAGGCTTCAGAAGAGACAGGGCTCTATTCCTGCTTTGGCTGATGAGCCTCTCCTGTGGAGTTCGTCCAGACCTTCCATCGTAGTCATCGGCTTCACAGCTTGCCCTGCAGATTTTGGACTCTGTGTTCTTGTGGTCACGTGAGACACTTTTATAAATTTTATATTTGTAAGTGTTCCCTGTGGATTCTGTTTCTCTAGAGAACCCTAACTAATACATCACCCATAAAAGATATCCAAAGTAAACATTTCAAGTAGCACTTGAATAGCATCCGCACAATCCCTGAGACAAGTGCTGACTGTCCTCTTGTAGACAGGGAGAAGAGAGAATGTGAAACTCTTAGCGGGCTGCCCATGAGGGAACACAGGGCTTGAAAAGGTCTGTTCTGCCTTCATGCTGCATATCCCAGTGCATGTTTCAGTAAATAGAGCAAGAAACCCATTGTAAGCATTTCCTGAACCCCATTTTCAGAGAAGATTTTGGTTTTGGACACCAATTAATAAATTAGACTCATACTTTTGACCTTGAAATTGCTCTTTATGTCAATTATTGATTAATCAGACTAATCTTTGGTTTAGGTCACTGAAACTAAACTATCTTGAACTTTCTAAAAGCTTCACAAAAAACCAAATGGCAAAAACAAATTTCTTTAATCAAAACAAATGGCACAGTGTGAGGGCAGGGCCAAGACTGCTTTATGCACCCCATGTCCTTATTGTAAGTGGGTCTAACTCAGCACATTGGAAATGTTTGTTGAGGGAGTAACACATTTGGGGAGTATCCAGGGTTTGAGCTCGGGATGTTAGAGAGCCATGGAAAAGAAGAAATTCACTGGCACAAAGAGTTTCTGCAGAGAAATAATACAAATTAAGGCCAACAAATCTGAGTGATTTTCCACATGCAAATGACTGTCCCTTGTGAAGGCCTTGTGGGGGCCAAGGCCAGCCTCTGCCCCGAGGAGTCCTGGGCTGGCGGCAGAGACTGACAAAGATGAGGACAGGGAATCATACTGCATCTTTGGTGGAGTCTGTGGGTTCACAAGAGAGAGATTCCTATCTCAGCCTGGTGAAGGGTGGGGCAGAGGGAGGTGTGGCAGTTAGGAGGTGTGGTAGTTAGATTCAGGTGTCAACTTGGCTAGGTGAAGGTACCTAGTTCTATTACTGTGGACATGAGCCAATGGCATGTGAACCTCATCTGTTGTTGATTACATCTGCAGTCCACTAGGAGGCATGCATGCTGCAATGAATGATGTTTGATTTAATTGGCTGGTGCTTAAATGAGAGAGCTCAACATAGCACAGCCCAAGCAGCTCAGCATACCTCATGTCAGCACTTGCAGCTCAGCCCAGGCCTTTGGAGATGCAGAAAATCACCCCGGGGAAAGTTGTTGGAACCCAGAGGCCTGGAGAGAAGGCCAGCAGAGATCACCCTGTGCCTTCCCACGTAAGAACCTCAGTTGAAAGTTAGGTGCCTTTCCTCTGAAGAACTAATGAAATAAATTGCATTTTATTAAAAGCCAATCCATCTCTGGTGTGTTGCATTCCGGCAGCTAGCAAACTAGAACAAATTTTGGTACCGGAGAGTAGGGTGCTGCTGTGGTTTGCAAATACCAGATGTCGGAATGGTTTTTTGGATGGCTAAGGGGAAGATTTTGGAGGAACTGTGAAGAGAATGATGGAGAAGTCCTGGAGTGCTTGAAGAGGCTGTTAGTATAAACAGAACCACTGCCAATCTGGACAAAGGGGAACACAAAAGGGAAAAATTGGAGTGTACAGAGTGAGAACCATGGAAGCTTGGGTCTGAAGCCAAGAAACCTCAGCCAGGAGAGGGGGCCCACCCATATACATGGAGAGGGTGAGTTTACCCTGAAGAGCAAGAATGAATCTCCCACCTCATTGCAGTGGAAGAGTAGTGCAGCCTCAGGCCTTGGAGAAGGTACAGCATGCTCCTTGGGGGACTGGGGAGAGCCTGGCTGCCACCACATGGAGGGGTTGAGCGTGTATCCTGGAAATGGCAGAGAGCCTAGATATGGCCCTGATGCTTGGAGAGGGTGGAGCCAAGAAAAAGGTGGTCTCCTCAATGTCCCCCGAGGTTGCTTTGGAAACAGGCAGGCCACTGCAAAGACCCTTGGAAAGGATGGAGCTGCCACTTTCTAAAGCCAAAGGATAAATGACTTTCAGACTTTGAAATCCAATGGTGTTTACCCTGCAGGTTTTACATCTGTATTCCTTCCAATTTCTCCCTATGGAAATGAAAACCTGTATCCTATGAATATCCTCCTTTGCACGTTGGCAGCAGATAACTTGTTTTGAGATTCACAGGTCCACAGCCAGAAGAGAATTTTTTGCACCTTAATATTGTTTAAGGTGATGCCTGTAGGTGCCAAATTCTATTGCTGTGCACATGAGCCAATGGCATGTGAACCTCATCTGTTGTTGATTACATCTACAGTTCACTAGGAGGCGTGCCTGCTGCAATGAATGATGTTTGATTTAATTGGCTGGTGCTTAAATGAGAGCGCTCAACTTAGCATCCCAAGCAGTTCAGCATACCTCATCTCGGCATACCTCACGTCAGCATACCTCACGTCAGCACTCGCAGCTCAGGCCAGGCCTTTGGAGATGCAGAAAGAAATCACCCAGGGGAAAGTTGTTGAAACCCAGAGGCCTGGGGAGAAGGCCAGAAGAGACCACCCTGTGCCTTCCCACATAAGAAAGAACCTCAGTTGAAAGTTAGCTGGCTTTCCTCTGAAGAACTAATGAAATAAATCCCGTTTTATTAAAAGCCAATCCATCTCTGGTGTGTTGTATTCTGGCCGCTAACAAACTAGAATGGGGGATTAGCAAACTTCATGCAGGCCATAGCCTGCTCACCACGTCGTTTCTTATGGTCCTAGAGCTAAGAATGGCTTTTCAATGGTAGAAGGAAAATCAAAAGGATAAATTCAAGTTTTATCATTCACAAATAAAGTTACACTAGAACAGCTACACATACTCATTAACCTGCTGATGGCTGCTTTTGAGCTACAATGGCAGATTTGAGTAGTTGCAACAGAGATCATGTGATCCACAAAGACTAAAGTATTTATAATCTGAGTTAGAGGAAGGGGGTGAGAGGGGTCACCCTGCTGGCCTCCAAGACTACCTCTGGGAAGGAGATGTCTTCTCAAGTCAAATCTGATCATTCCAGCCCTAATTAAACCCCGCTCTGGCTCCCCTTTTCTCCCAAGACTTAAATCCTTGTGTGACCCCAAGGCTTAGCTGTGGCCCGTGGGTTCCCCTCCTGTAACCCCACACTCCTGTGCTCACCTCCCAACCCCAAGGGTCCCAGCAGTCCTAGGAACAGCCCCCTCTTCCATGTCCTATGCATCTCTTACACCAACCACTTAGCATGATGACTTTATGAGTCTCGTGTCACCATTTGCTTGTATATCTACCCCTTGAGATAGAAGCACCATGAGGGCTGTTGGGGATTGAATCATGTCTCCCACAAAAGGCATGTTTAGGTCCCAAACTGTGGTTCTGTCGGTGGGAACCCATTTGCACTTAGGACCTTTGAAGATGTCATTAGTTAGGTTGTGCCCACACTGGATGTTGGCAGGCCTTAACTCAATATGGCTGAAGTCCTTACAAGCAAAGGAAACTGGACATAGAAGGAGAAGCCACAGGGAACAGCCAGAAACTAGAAGTCAACAAAGTCAATGATTCCTGAACAGAAAGGAGAATGCTGCCATGGGCGCTGCCATGTGAAGGAAAAGCCAAGGACCAAGAATCATCAACAGCCCACTCCAGTCTTCAGGGAGAAAGCACTGCCTTGCTGATGCCTTGATTTTGGATTTCTCCTAGTCTCAAAACTGTGAGCCAATAAATTCCCATTGTTGAAGACAACTCATTGTATAATATTTGTTGTAGCAGCTGGGAAATTAAAATAAGGGCTTATGAATGAACTGGAATAAACTGAAATTTCAAAAGCAGAGATGTCAATCCCAGGACCAAGTTCAGGTCTATGCTTTAAGCTCCAGGCTGTCTCCTGTCTGCAGGAACCTACCTGCCCAAGTAGTGAGGGCAAGAGGATAAAAAAATGGTCACTGTGGCCACTGTCATCTCCCTGTCTTTGAAGCAGCTATCCCTCCTAGGGTCAGTCTGATGAGTGGGAAGAGTAGGCATTATAACTGCAACCAGACACATCTGAATCCACCAATGATGGAGGTTGTGGAGACCTGGCCAGTGTTCTGCTACCAATTACTGACTGGACTACATAAGAGGCACAGCCAGCACCGTCTCTGGGTTGAAGGTAGAGCAGAGCACTCCAACCCCATGACCAGACTTAGGCATGACAGAAAGGAAGCCTGAGCAGACACAACAAAAATGTGGAGCCCCAAAGTCACAGGCCTATTTAAGCAGACCCCAGAGACCTCTAGTACCTCAGCTCAAATGCAGGTGGACCTGCCCATGGGAGGATGAGAAAGCAGTATAGAGAGAAGGTAGAATAACATAAAAAGTAGATAAACAGCCCAGCAAGCTGGCTGGTGTATGTGATGACAGAGAGAAGGCCCCATGCCATCCAGCAGGTATCGCTGTGTCTCAGCAGAGAAGGTGGGTCTTGCAGCAGAGAAAGTGGGCCATTTGTCCCTGCCTTTGCCCACCACTTGAGCCTAGTTTTAGTCATCTTTGAAATGGGAACACCATCCCCATTACCTCTAAGGACCGTTGCAGGGCTTGAGACAGCATTTCCAAATGGAGGCTCTGTCCCGTTTGGAAATGTCAATCCCCAGCAAACATAGAGGATTGCAACCCTTGTCCTTCATGAAGGGGCCATTTCTCTCAAGGACATTAATGCCATGGCAGCCAGGGGAATGGCCTCTCCCTCACTGCTGCTAGGCATATCCTTTAGAACACTGGAGTTCAGCTCTCCTTGCCACTGTTGTCCTGGTTGGCAGCAGAGACCAGTGGCAGTGAAAGTTGGCTGGCAAGTCAGGCCTTGGAGTATAAACCTGGTGTTTCCCACTTATTGGCTGCATGAATCATTTATTTACTTATTTGCTGCAATAAGGCCACCTAACAAACTGCCCCCTAATCTCTGGTCTTCACACTCTAATAAATATGTGTTTCTAGTTTGGGGTTTGTGGGCTGTCACTCCAGGGCTGATTGGGTCAGGTCCAAAATGTCTCCTCAATTTGGGACAAGCAGCTACTCAGGGCATGGTCTTCCCAAGGCTGAGAATAGGCATGTGAGGGTGAGCAGGAACAGGTGGTTTCACAGACTCCTCTGCCCTTGCTGTGAGGGCTGTGTCCCAAGCCCACTGGCAGGAAAAATGCTTGGCCCACAAGGCTTCCAAGCCTTGACCAGAATGGACAGGGAAAGCAGAGAGCGAACAAATACTTCCACCCTCAGGAGCTGTATAGCATTGGACACATTCCTTAGGCTCTCTGTTCTCCATTCCTTCATCTGTGGGTGGCAACCTCAGGCCTAACTGTGAAAACTAAATGAGCCAATATATGTGCCTATGCCACAGATGCCTGGGTAACTTGTTTCATGTCTGTTCATGCTCAGGGCTGGATTCCAGACTGGCAATGCTGGGTGCTCAAGAATCACCTACTGATGGATAAGAGCACCAGCCTTATGGGGTCTTGATGGGGCACAAGGAACAAAGGCTTTAAAACATTTATACTCCAGTCATGAGACCACTTCTAAACAGTTTTGCTATGGAACTCTGCATATGTCCATCACTGTGTGATTCTTCTAACAGACCAAAACAAAATGGAAACTCCACCCCCCTCCCCCAGAAGACTGTTATTAAGGGAACTACTGAGTAAAGTGTGGTTGGTACGCCCCCTGACAGCTTGCTTTGTGGCTATTAAACACGTTATATTTGAGGAAAAAGTTAAGCAGAGCCAGGCTAACACAGAGACACAGAAAGAGGCATGTAGACAGACACACAGACACACACAGGCTGACAAACAGACATGCCAATGCAGACACAGAGCATGAAAGAGGCAAGTCAAATGTCTGCCATGGCTGTCTACAGACTGAGGCACTTTAAAGTTTGTATTCTTTGGTGTATTTCACTGACTTGACTCAAATGCATCATGATGAGAACAAGTTCCATAAATGCGTTCGATGGTGAAGAACAGAACTACATAGCAGTAATCTCTGCTGTGGATCAATGCGGATGTGGCATTCCGAGTACAGTGACAGTGACAGATGTGTGACCCTTCTGGAGACTTTGGGTCAATTAATTTCCTCTTGGGCAGCTGCCAGGTGGCACAGGCCCCCTGCCCTCAGCATCCTGAAGGCTCAGCTTCTAAAACTCCCCAGCTCCAAGTCCATGATAGCCTCCTGGACAGCTCCCTGCCTTACCCCAGCCTGCAGAGACTTCCTTTCTCTACCCTTGGCCCATACCTAACCTGCCTCTCAGAGGGTGGGCACCAAAGCACTCCTTCACTGGCAGGGCGTGGTACAAGCACAGCTCTTATTGGCTCAGCCTCATCAAGGCCTGGCAGGGCACAATCTGAATAAGGCCACAGCCCAACCTCCTCCCTGGGCAGGTCCCCAAGTCGATAAGGGAAGGGAGGAACACAAGAAGCAGCCCATGGGGATGGGAAGTGGGCAAGATGCCAAACTCACCAATGACATGAGGCAGGCACTATTTACAGAGGAAGTTCCCACAAGCCACAGGGCCCAAATACTCACACAAACCTCCCGACCTACTTCCCCACCCTGAGCAAAGAGGAAGTGGGTAAGATGGAGGCAAAGACATGGCTGGAGAGAATACAGCCCCACAGCATCAGGACCAAGCTCTGCACAGGCCAGAGGGACCCAAGGCGCCTACTTGGAGTGCTGCCGTGCAGGAGACTGCAAAGCTTCTCATGGCCTCTGCACCCCTATCCTAGGGTTACTTTGGGGAGGCCCCTGCTCCCCTGCCAGCTGCACAATCCACCTTAGAGGAACCTGAGGGAGGCTCCTGCTCCCCTCTCCCCTGCATACTCCACCTTAGAGGTACCCAGGGGAGGCCCCTGCTCCCCTCCCCTCTGCCACCAGTACTGCACCCTGGCAACAGCTTCTCAACTCTCCTCCCAGCCTCCACCCTTTTGCCCTAACAATCTGTTCTTGTCAGTGTAGGCAGCATGACTGTTTTAAAACAAGCACTGGATCAAAGCCCCCATCTACAGGAAACCCTCAAAGGGGTCCCTCAAACTAAGTTGAGGTGAAGTCCTTACAATGGCCCTCAGGGCCTGAAGTCTGTATCCCCCCAGGTCCTCACTTTCTTCCACTACCTCTTCCTTCCCTAAGCTGCAGCCACAATGGCCCCAAACATGAGGCTGTCCCCTCCCCTGCAGAGAGGCACATTCCCTCACCTCCAAGTCTGCCTACAGCATACACTCTCACAGAAGATCACCCAACAGCTCAATTAACTGGCAGTTCGCTCCCCCTACAAGCCCCTTCCATTGTTCAGACCCCTCAATCCTTTCTACATCACTCACGATCCTCATGAGCTATACCACTGACATTTTTATTTCATGGTGTCTGCCCTCCCCACTGCCCCCATTAAAATGTCAACCCCACAAGGAAAGGGATTAAAAACAGAAGAGTAAAAATGTCCATAATGAAATACAGAATTTGCAAAAGTATATGATTAGAGAAATTCAGATACCACGTGGGCCAGGCTGAGTGACTTCATGCAGTACAAGGGCTTCCCACATGGACCCCAGACTGCATGGCCTCGGGCCACATGGCCAGAGCAGTGGGATGCCCTCACCTGGCACCAAACACCAGGAGGGCTCATGGCTGAAAAGAATGTGTTAAAGTCGCTTTATCCTAAAGAAAAACTTTAAAAAGAAAATTAATAATTACATCCAAGTATGCAACTGAGAGTCTGCCTCTCAGGCAGAGCAGACTATGTGGGATGTCTATCTGAGGGAACCTGCCCAGCTGAGCCAAACGGGCTGCCTATCAATCAGTCCTGGAGCTTGCGGTCACACCTCTTCTCTAGATCTGTCATCTCCTTCAGGATCAGGGCCACGCTGTACCTCAGCTCCTGGAACTTAGCCATGGGGACTTCGAAGCGATATGCTGACCCATCAGAAAGCTGAAGCTGCATCAGGACACTTGGCTGCAGGGCACGGGTCAGGGCACTGGTGGAAATTGCCACGTCCACTCGCCATCTGAAGTCAGCAACATGGGGTAACCAGGCCCCCTGTTGCCTGGCCATGGAGTCAAGGAGGGGCCGCTGGCTCCCAAACACCACATTGACCAAGTCCCCAACCAGGTCTTGGGGAATGCCGAGCTCCTGCAGCTGGTCCTTGAAGGTGTCAGGCTTCAGGCTGGCCAAAGGCAGCCGGAGGGCCTGCCGGAGCAGTGTATGCATTCCCGCCATCATGGCTCCCAGATGCTCCTCTGGCACATCCACACTGGCCCCGAGGTGTTGCACGGCCTCCCGACAGTCCTCCCCCTGCAAGCTGCTGACCACCAGCTTCAGCAACTTCCTGAACGTGCCCCTGTCCAGCTCTCCCAGGTGCCGGGCCATTGCTGCCACCTCTAGAGGGAGCTGGGCCCCCAAGAAACTCACCCGCCCACTGAGCCCATCACCAGGATGATGCAAGTATGGGGTTCCAGACACCATAGCAGACATTACTGCTTCTTCCTCCTAGATCAGCCAGCCAAGAGGATGGTCCCAGAAGCAGCTGCCTGGAGGGAGGAGAGAGGGAGAAACCTAGTGAGCCCTCTGTCCTTTCAAGCTGTCTTTCACTTCTTAACAAAAAATGATCAATGTGGGGTCCCTGTCTTCAAGAACCTGACAGACTAAACCACCAATGAAAGCCACGTGTGATGGGGTCCTGGGGAGGGGGCCCAGAAGCAGGCAGCAGAGGTAGTGCTAGAAAAGGGGAAGCCTCCCAGAGGAAATAAGTGCTGAGACTTAAAGGGTAGACAGAGTTAGCAGAGATGGGGCAGGAGGAAGCAAGAAGGACCAGGAAACAAGGAAGCAAGAAAGTATATGGAAGTTTCTAAATAAGTAACAGATGAAAGAATGAATGAATGACAAAGAATGTCCAGGGAACACAGGGACACAGCTACCACCACCAATACTCAGACCAAGCCAGGTCCAACTACTCAACTTCAATTCTCACAACAGGTCTGCAAAACTGTGCTATTATTCTCACTTTCCAGATTAAGAAATTTAGGTACAAAACATGACCTGCCGAAGTCGAAATCTGGGAACCGGACAGGGAGAAGGAGAGACTGATTCACAGCCGTACCAGGGCAGGAGGACTGGTCTAATGCTGAATGACCTGTGGCAACAGATGTATAAATGGCATCTAAAGGAAAGGATTGTGACAGCACCAGCACCCAGCAGGTGACATGACCCATACACCGGCTCCGGCTGGCAGAAACTGCACCCGCCCATTCAACCACTCCAGGGGCTAGAGCATAGATTAGGAAAGCACAGCTCTTGTCCTCAAGGCACTCATCAGGCCCCAACCCTTCAGAGCAAGCAGGACTTGGGCATAGTGAAGCAGGAGGAACCCAGAGGAGCCCGGGAAGCTCGGAGAGCGCTCCACTGGTTTCTTTCTACCCAATACTCTAGAAGGCGGGGTCCCTGGTTGTCAATCACTATCCTCTACCAAAACTTTGGCGGATTTCCTCAAGTGGTTGTTATCAGGCGCGCCTTTCCGTCGCCCTGAAGGCCCAGACTCCCACAGAAGACAGCAACGCGCTCGCGGCTTGGGGGCTCTCCGCCTAACGGCCTCACGGTCTGAGAAAGGAAGCTGCGCCCTCCCGAGTGCGCCCCACCAACCTCGTCTAAAACGGGATAACACCACCTATTCCAGGGCGCTGGGAGACCTCGCGCGCGTCCGCTGTGAGGGTCCACGCTGGGCGGCTGTTAGCTCACACCCCAGCCCGCCCACAACGCCCTGGACCATCCCGGCCCGTACGCTGTCCCCCGCGGAGAAACCTCCATTCTCGGACTCCCAGACAAGTCGAAGGGGCCACGCCCTAGCCCGCTGCCCCCTTCCAGCCCCCCGCAGCACGCGCAGACCCGGAACCCGAGGACGCTGAGAGCCCCAGGCCTACGGACACCCGTACCTGCGCGCGCGGTCCGGAACCGGGTGGCCCCAGAACAGCAGAAGGCAACAAGGCGGCGGCCGAAAGCTGGGCCTGGGGCCGGAAATGCGCTTAAGACGCTTCCGGGCCTCTCTAGGAAGCGGGAGGACCTGCCCCTCGCTGATCCGCGAATCTGCAACCCCGGCGACCCAGAGCGCGGACCTCTCAGTCCCCGGGCTGAAAGCGCCACGCCACCTTCGATGGAGGGCACTCGCGCGGCCGCCCGGACAGACTCCATTCCCCAGACCCCTGGAAGGCCTCCGGAGGCATAGTCCCGCGCCTCTAACGTGCCTGCAGCCCCGTTTCCGACGTCCTTTTCTTGGGAAAAAGGAAACACTGTAGAGTTGTACTTATGATTTCAAACTGGGAACTGAGCCGACGCCCTGACGGTGCCATAGTCCCGGCCCTGGTCCTGGTTTTTAGGCCGGTCTCTGGGCCTCGTCTCCGAATTCGGATCTGGCCCTAAGGGGCAGCAGAAGAAACTGGGAGAATCGGGCAGTGGCATAACAGGACCTCGGAGGTGGGCCGGGAGCAGTGAGCGGCCCGAGGACCAGGGCGCACGGAGCGCGAACGGAGCTGAGAGCATGTTGGCAGTGTGCCCGGCACAGTCATTCGCGGTGCATTTCCAATGGTTGTTCTTTCAGGAGCCTCTTAAAGGCTGTTTACAAACTAGATGGGCCTTGGTCCCCGCTCGGTGTCAGCACAGACTTGCCCATGCTTTGGAAAGTCAGGGAAAGGGCCCCGTAGCTTGCGACTGGACCCTGATCCCTGGGAGGAAGGAGCCAGGAGGAGAGGAAGAGGGGAACAGTGAAGTGAGGCTTGGGGTCGCCCTCCTCCCCCACTCCCGGCAGAGCCTACCTCCGTCTGGGGCAGCCAGAGGGAACGCGGAGCGGTCTGTTTCCTTTTCCCCAACAAAAGAAGGAATGACAAAAGGCAAGCACAGAGCTTGCACAGAGGGACAGAGCTCATGACCCAGTTTGGGGGATCCACAACTCCACACCCCACCCATTGTTGGTGAGACTAAAATAATACCACTACTTTGGAGATTTGTTTGGCATTTTCTTACAAATTTAAACATACAGCTGCCTCGAGTCCAGCAATTCCAATCCTACCTACCTTGCCAAGAGAAATGAAAATACATATCCATAAAAAGACTTCTACAAGATTACTCAGAGCAGCCATATTTACAATAGCCAAAAGGGGTACAACCCAAATGTCTATCAACAGAAGAATGGATCAGCAAATTGTGGCATAGTCATACGTGGGAATGGAACAAACTACTGGGATGATCAATAAGATGGATGGATCTCTAAAATGTAAGTTAAGCAGATAAAGCCGACACAAACATGAATAAAATTTGATGACGTACAAGTGTAATCAAAATGAATCTGGTGATTAAGTCAGAACGTGGCTGCTGTGGGTGAGTAGTTGACAAAAACATTTGATGTAAATGATCAATATCTTTTTTGGGGTGGTGGTTACATGAGCATATTCAATTTTCAAAACTTATTGAACTGAGCACTTAATATCACTGCATTTTATTGTGTGTAAATAATACTTTTAAAAGGGTAGAGTGGACAGGAGCTAATCACCTTCCAAATCTGGAGCCCTAAGGATTCTTCTGGGGTGACTGAGGCCAGAGAAGGAAAAACGTCATTTTAAAGCGTCTGTTTGCAAAGTAACTAAAGGTGGAGGCCAGAAGTCACCTTGGGGATAGTGCTGGCATGGGCCTTCAGGTAAGGTAATAAGTTCCGGACTGGGCAATTTAAGAGCTAAAACTTCTGTGTACACTAATGTAAGGAGGAGAGAAACAATCAGATGGAAAGATTACTTTGACACCAAACAGGTTTTGATTTCTTCTGACAGAGAAGATGGAACAGGGGCCAAAGCAGCCTGATGGCAGGCCACCGGGTCAGCAGGAGGCAGAGAGTCAGAGAGGGGCTGCTCTGGACCTGGGTGGTGACTCTGAACTTTGGGAACAGCAGTGGCTGTTTGGGGCCAACTTTGGGAGCAAGTCTCCTCTAAAAGGTACCTATCCCCAATGTCATGAGCATGGTTCTTAGCCAGAAGCTTCTAGAGTTATTCAGTATGAGTCTAGACTGGGGAGGAGCAGCAGGGCAGCATCCACATTTAGGGAAGTGAGAAGAGACAGGGACAAGCTATCCAAATGGGTGAGAGAGATGAGGCAAGTGTGAAGAGGTGACAGGCAACTCTCAAGCCAGGTTCAAACCTAGGGAACATTCAGAAACAGAGGATTTCCTGCAGGTCTTTGAAAGGGAGACTTCATATGCCCTCCCTTTAAAAAAAAATTATTTATTTGTAATTGTAAAATATACATAGCATGCAAGTTGTTTAATCGTTTTCTGTGGACAATTCTTTGACATCAAGTAGTACATTGACAGTTCTGTGTAACTTTCACCACTGTGCATTTCCAGACTATTTTCATCATCACAAACCAACATTCATACTCATTTAGCAATAACTCCCCATTCCTCTCTCCCCTCCCACCCCACCTCTGGTAAAAACTATTCTGCTTTCTGTCTGTAAGTATTTCATATAAGAGAAATTATACAATATTTGTCCTTTTATATCTGGCTGATTTTACTCAACATACTGTCTTCAAGTTCATCCATGTTGTAGCGGGTAGCAGAACTTCACTTATTTTTACAGCTAAATAGTATTCTATTGTTTGGATAGACCTCGTTTATCCATTCAGTTGTTAATGGGCATGCATTTGGGTTGCTCCTAACTTGGCTATTGTGAAGAATGCTGCAATGATTATTGGTGTACAAACACATGTCTGAGTCTCTGCTTTCAATTCTTTTGGATATATACCTAGGAGTGGAATTTCTGGGTCATATGGTGTTGTGGTTTGAAGCTGTTATGTACCCCAAAAAGGCCTTGTTCTTTTAATCCATTGCTGTGGGTGCAGACCTATTGTGGGTGGGACATTTTGATTAGGTTATTTCAATTGAGTTGTGAACTGTTTCATTCAAGGTGATCTTGATCCATTTGCTGGATTCCTTTTTAAGATGATTGTGCTGGTTTGAAAATGTTATGTACCCCAGAAAAGCTATTTTAATCCTGATACAATTTTGTGGGGGAGCCATCTCTTTTCATCCTGAACAACATTGTAGGGTAGAAACTTTTGAGTATATTATCTCCATGGAGATGTGTCAGGCCTAATTGTGTATGTGGCCTTTAGATTAGATGGCGATGTGACTCCACCCATTCAAGGTGGGTCTTAAGCAGTTTATTAAGTCCTTTAAAAGGGGAAACATTTTGGAAAAAAGCTTCAGAGCAGATGCAGATGCTTGGAGAACAGTTATTTCAGAGCTGACAGGGCCAATATGAGACCCAGACGTTTGGAAATGCAGGGCCGACCAGACGTCACAATGTGCCTTCCCATGAGATGCTAAGCAAGCTAGAACCCAGAGTTTATGTCCCAGAGGAGCTAAGTTAAGGCCCACAAACAGAGAGGAAAGCACTGGCATCAGAGACTGGAAGCAGTGGGTCTGGGAACAATGACCACCAGATGCCAGCCACATACCTTCTCATGTGACAGATATTGGCCTTTCTTGAGCCAAGGTATATTTTCCTGAATACCTTAGTTTAGACATTTTTCTGGCCTTAGAACTGTAAGCATAATAAATACTAACATAATAAATTCCTGTTATAAAAGCTGTTCCATTTCTGGTTTATTGCATTCAGCAGCATTAGTGAACTAATGGTGAACACCTGGCATATCCTACAACCCAGCTACTCAGTTGAGATACCTTCCCACGTGTGCACATAGGTCATGCATTCAGTACTATGTTGTTTGTAAGCAAGAAGCTTGGACAAAAAACTCAATGCCCATCAATAAGGGCATAGAGAAATACATTATAGTATACTCACAATAGATTATCTTACAGCAGTTAAAAGAAATTACATATTTCTGGGGCGATAGGTATATATTCTTGTAAAAGGACACATAATTATGTAAAAATTTAAAGCTACAAAATATTGCTATATAGTGCTTACCTGCATATGTAGTAAAAGTAAAAAACAAAATCATGCAAAGGGAGGAGGGTTTAAAGGAATGGGATCTGGGAAGTTTCAAAAGAGCCTGTATTGTTAAGGTTTTATTTTATTTTATTTTATTTTATTTTTATTTATTAATTTAAAAAATTAACAAACAAACAAAAACATTAACATATCATTCCATTCTACATATATAATCAGTAATTCTTAATATCATCACATAGTTGCATATTCATCATTTCTTAGAACATTTGCATCGATTTAGAAAAAGACAACAGAAAAAGAAATAAAACGATAACAGAAAAAAAAGATTATATATAACATACCCCTTATCCCTCACTTTCATTTATCACTAGCATTTCAAACTGAATTTATTTTAACATTTGTTCCCCCTATTATTTATTTTTATTCCAATTGTTCTACTCATCTGTTGACAAGGTAGATAAAAGGAGCATCAGACACAAGGTTTTCCCAATCACAGAGTCACAGTGTGAAAGCTATATCATTGTTCAATGATCATCAAGAAACATGGCTACTGGAACACAGCTTTACATTTTCAGGCAGTTCCCTCCAGCCTCTCCACTACATCTTGAACAACAAGGTGATATCTACTTAATGTATAAGAATAACTTCCAGGATAACCTCTCGACTCTGTTTGGAATCTCTCAGCCAGTGACACTTAGTCTCATTTCACTCTTCCCCCTTTTGGTCGAGAAGGTTCTCTCAATCCCTTGATGCTGAGTCTCAGCTCATTCCAGGATCTCTGTCCCACATTGCCAGGAAGGCCCACACCCCTGGGAGTCATGTCCCACGCAGAGAGGGGGAGGGTGGTGAGACTGCTCATTGTGTTGGCTGGAGAGAGGGGCCACATCTGAGTAACAAAAGAGGCTCTCTTGGGGCTGACTCTTAGGCCTAAATTTTAAGTAGACTTGACCTATCCTTTGTGGGGTTACGTTTCATATGAACAAACCCCAAGACTGGGGGCTCAGCCTATAGCTTTGGTTGTCCACACTGCTTGTGAGAATATCAAGAATTCGACTTGGGGAAGTTGAATTTCTCCCCGTTCTCACCATTCCCCGAAGGGGGCTTTGCAAATATTTTTCTACTCACTGATCGAATCACTCTGGGATTCATCGGGGCATCACTCTGGACAAACCAACAAAATCTCATGTCCTACCTGAGATTCCAAGTACTTATGGCGTTCAATCAAACTATCTACATAAGTTATATTAGGAAATGCGCTAGTCAAAATATAAATTTTGTAACAAATAAACATTTTTTGCTTTAGTCTCACACATAAGGTGACATTTTAAAATATTAATTACCATCTATTTTCAGCACCTGGGAATAATGACATTCCTTTGTTCTTCCTCATGCAAAAACATTTTTAAAATTTGTACATTGTACATTTCACTATTATTGTACACTCTAGGCATTCCTAGATTATACCATCTCAATCTTTAACATCTGTCTTTCTTTCTGATTTCATTTATGTCCCCAGCCCTCCTCCCTCTATCATTCTCACATGCAGCTTCATTCAGTGTTTTAACATAATTGTATTACAGTTAGGTAATATTGTGCTGTCCATTTCTGAGTTTTAAGGTTTTATTATTTTATAACATCTGAAACAAAATGGCAAAGTGTTAACATGTATGAGGTCTGGGCAGCAGGTCCATGGCACACCCATCCAAAGAGGATACACAAGACCCTAGGACAGGGTTGGAAATGGCTCCAACCAAGAACCAGAACACCTGGAGCATGACATAGAACTCTCATTGTCTGATCAGTATTTTGAAAGGTGGTTTATTTTTAAACAATTTTAAGCATACAAAAAATGGAAGGATAAACATTATAAACCAACTAGAGCTAACAGACACATATAGAACAGTCCACTCAATACCAAAATACATTCTTCTCAAATGCACATAGATCAGTCTACAGGATAGAGCCATATGGTACTTGACCAAACAAGCCTCAATAAATTTAAAAGATTGAAGTATCATCTCTGATCACAATGTAATCAATAACAGAAGGAAAATTGGACATCTCACAAATTTATGGAAATTAAACTACACATTCTTAATCAGTGAGTCAAAGAAGAAATCACAGGGAAATCAGAAGATTCTTGCAGATAGTGAAAACAAAAAGATAACATGCAAAAATATATGAGATGGAGCAAATGTGGTACTCAGTGGGAAATTCACAGCTGTAACACCTACATTAAAAAGATGAAATATTTGAAATCAATAACCTAACTTCACACCTTGGGGAACCAGAAGAACAGCAAGCTAAACTCAAAGTTAGTGGAAGGAAGAAATAATAAAGATTAGAACAGAGATAAGTGGTAAAGAGAATAGAAAAATAAAAAACAATAGTGGGAATCAACAGACTCAAAATTGGTACTTTGCAAAAAAATATATATATATATGTGTATATATATATATTAACTCATATTTACTGTTGAAACATCTTAAATTTAAGGGATCAGAAAGAAAAATTGGCAAAGTCTCAAAACAAACTAAAATTATGTTCTTCATTCCAGTATTTTTTCTCCAATATGCCCTGTATACTAACTACTACCAATTTATTTCTGTAAAATATCCTTTGGTTAAGAAGGATAACTTCAGTAGGTCATGAGAAATCTTGAATAGGACATGAGATTATCTTGGTTTATCCAGGTTAATGTGATGCCCCAATAAATCCCAGAGTGATTTGAACAATGAATGTGCTGGTTTGAAAGGAAGTATGCCCCCTAAGAAAAGCCATGTTTTAATATAAATCCCATTTCATAAAGGTAGAATAATCTCTATTCAATACTGTATATTTGAAACTGTAATGAGATCATCTCCCTGGTTGATGTGATTTAGTTAAGAATGGTTGTTAAACTGGATTAGGGAATGACATGTCTCCACCCATTTGAGTAGGTCTTGATTAGTTTCTGAAATCCTATAAAAGAGGAAACATTTTGGAGAATGGGAGATTCAGAGAGATTCAGAGAGAGCAACACTACAAAGCAGAGAGTCCACCAGCCAGCGACCTTTGGAGATGAAGAAGGAAGACACCTCCCGGGGAGCTTCATGAAATAGGAAGCCAGGAGAGAAAGCTAGCAGATGATGCCATGTTCGCCATGTGCCCTTCCAGCTGAGAGAGAAGCCCTGACTGTGTTCGCCATGTGCCTTCTCACTTGAGAGAGAAACCCTGAACTTCATCGGCCTTCTTGAACCAAGGTATCTTTCCCTAGATGCCTTTGATTGGACATTTCTTTAGACTTGTTTTAATTGGGACATTTTCTCGGCCTTAGAACTGTAAACTAGCAACTCATTAAATTCCCCTTTTTAAAAGCCATTCCGTTTCTGGTATATTGCCTTCCAGCAGCTAGCAAACCAGAACAATGACTAAAGAGGTATTTGCAAGGTCCCCTTGAGGGAATGGGGGGAGAAAGGGAGGAGAATTCAACTTCCCCATTTGGAGACTGTCTGATATTCTCACAGGTGGTGGGGACAACCAAATCAATAGGCCGAGCCCTCAATCTTGGGGGTTGTCCATGTGAGACTTATCCCAGCAAAGGATAGGCTAAGTCTACTTAAAATTAGGCCTAAGAGTCACCCCCAGAGAGCCTCTTTTATTGATCAGATGTGGCCTCTTTCTCTCAGCCAATATGGCAAGCAAACTCACCACTCTCCCCAACTCCACATGGGACATAACTCCCAGGGGTGTACACCTCCCTGGCAACGTGGTACAGAAATCCTAGCATGAGCTGGGACTCATCACCAAGGGATTGAGAAAACCTTGACCAAAAGGGGGAGGAGAGAAATGAGACAAAATCAAGTTAGCTGAGGGATTTCAAGCAGAGTTGAGAGGTTGTCCTGGAGGTTGTTCTTACGCATTATATAGATATCCTGTTTTTCGTTTATGGTGTATTAGAGTTGTTGGAGGGAAGTACCTGAAGCTGTACAGCTGTGTTCCAGTAACCACATTTCTTGAAGATGATTATATTATGATGTACCTTTCACAATGGGACTGTGTGACTGTGAAAACCTGGTGTCTGATGTTCCTTTTACCTATGATATGGACAGGTGAGTAAAAATATGGATAAAACATAAATAATAGGGGGACAAATGTTAAAATATATTGAGTAGATTGAAATACTAGTGGTCAATGGGAGGGATAAGGGACATGTATGAGATTTTTCTTTTTTTTCTCTTATGCTGGAGAGATGCAAATGTTCAAAAAGATGGTCATGAATATACAACTATATGATGATATTGTGAGCCATTGATTGTAACCATGTCAAGAATGTTTGTATGTTTGTTTGTTGTTTATAAAAAAAAAAATGAAAGAAACCTTCAATGGCCTCTCTCTATCTCAGAAAAGCTAACTCCTTAGCCTGATACCCAAGAAAATAGATCATCACGTGTTACACAGTAGAGCAACTTTGGAGTCTGACTCTCAGGTTTCAATATACGATCTTCTACTTATGAGCCACGTGATGTCAGGTAAATATCTAGCTTCTCTGAGCCTCAGTCCAGACAAACTGGCTTACTACTCATTATTATCATCTTACCATACACACTCCTACCATCCACTTATCCCACCATCCCCCGACATATTTTTTTTTTCCCTTAAGACCCAGCTCTTTAGTAAAGCTGTTTGGTGATTAGTACTCTCCTTTTGTGTTGATTATTTATTCCTACCCATTATTTGGCAAATTGCCTCAGATATTTTATATTTGTCTTCTTGGTCCCATCTTCTCAAGTAGATTTGAAGTCTTTAGAGGACAAAGGCCAGACTGTGCATTTCTGTGTTCCTGCCCACAGTAAAGGGTTCAATAATTAGTGAACAGAAAAAAAGCCCTGGATGAGGCCAAGATGGCAGCTTAGTGAGGTGTGGGATTGATTTCATCCTCCAGAGCAACTAGTAAATAGCCAGGAACAGTACAGAACAACTGCTGGGGCCATGTCAGTGAACAGACACTCAGTGTACCCCAGTTTGGACAAGCTGGACTGGCTGCAAGCCCACTCAGAACTGAGTTCCCCAAGCCCCAGTGACTGGTACCCCTCCCCCACAGGCTGCTTCCCATAGGGGAAAGGAAAGAGACTGTACTAGTAGCAGGGGCTGAGCACAACCAAGCTCCAATTGTGGAATTAATTAACAAATTCTGATTGCTAAAAATAGGCCCCCAGTTCAGCTGAACCTCAAGTAAAAGCTGCAGTTGCTGGTTTTTGCCCCGGTGCAGAGGGTGCAGGGCTGACAGAAAAATAAAAAGAAAATAAAATCAGAGGTTTTTTGGATCGGACAGCAGAGAATACTTGAAAGGGTCTGGGCCCTGAAGGAAAGGAGGGTCCACATAGGACCTGGAGATACACAGAGCATCATACCAACTTAAGCTCTTGATTGTGTAGAACACAGCTCTACAGCTTCAGGTACTTCCCTCTAACCACTCTAATACACCATAAACTAAAAACGGGATATCTATATAATGCGTAAGAACAACCTCCAAACCCAACAAATGGGGGTCTTACTCAGGAAAGGATTTTTCTTTTCTTTTTTGTGGCTGTGTTTCTTTGGCTTGAATGCATTTTGGATACAGCTGCAGGGCTTCTCAGGCTCCAACTGCCCCAGGCATGGGCAGAATTAAGCTTGTTTGAGAGTTTATCTTGAGGCTGTGCCTTCCCCAGGAGAGGGGCGGGGCCCAGCTCAGGTGGAATCCCTCCCTCAAGGAATTCAGACCCTAGGGTCAGGAAAATTGAAGAGATTAAAGCAAGCCTACGACCTCTCCTCTGTCTCAACCACACCCCAAGCAGGGAGAGTCTGCTGAAGTTAAAGGTACCACATCACCTTATGCTGGTGTGACCCACAGGCAGATAAGCACCGTATACAGGGCAGAATAGGAAAAACACAGAGACCAGAGGCTTCACAGAAAAGTCTTTCAACCTGCTGGGTCTCACCCTCAGGGAAAACTGATGCAGGTGACTCCTCTAGAGAGGAGGCCAGTTTGGTTTGGGAAAATCTGGCTGGGGGTCTATAATACCTAAGTAGACTCTACTGAGGGGGAAAAAAAGGCAGGGCAAGAAATAAGAAAACAGGAACTGAAAAACTCTGCTTTGTTAAATGAAACCTAAGCTAGAGGTCTAGTATAAGCTGAACTGAATGTCAAAGAGCAGATAGACAACAAAGTCATCCAGCAAGAAAATCCTAGGTAAAAAAAAAAGTGAAAACAATCTCCAGAATAAACTAATTAAGGAAATTAAATGCCTAGACGCCAGCAAAAAATAATGAATCCTATAGGAAAATTGAAGATATGGCCCAGTGAAAGGAACAAACCAACAATTGAAATGAGATACAGGAGCTAAAACAATTAATTCAGAATGTTCTAACAGACATGGAAAACCTCATCAAAAATCAAGCCAATGAATTGAGGGAGGATACAAAGAAGGCAAGGAATGAACAAAAAGAAGAAATCAAAAGTCTGAAAAAACAAATCAGAACTTATGGGCATGAAAGGCACAGTAGAAGAGATGAAAAAAACAATGGAAACCTACAATGTTAGATTTCAAGAGGCAGAAGATAGGATTAGTGAACAGGAGCATGGGACGTCTGAAATCTTGACTAGGTTGTCTCCGTGGAGATGTGATTCAAACAATTATGGGTATTAAACTTGATTAAATGGAGATGTGTCTCCACTCATTCTATGTTGGTCTTGATTTGTTTGCTGAAATCCTTTAAAAGAGAAAGCATTTCAGAGAAAGCTTCAGAAAAACATAGCCACCAGAAGCAGAGAGTCCACCAGCCAGCGACTTTTGGAGATGAAGAAGGAAAACGCCTCCCAGGGAGCTTCATGCAACAAGACACCTGGAGAGAAAGCCAGCAGATGCCAATATGTTCATCATGTTCCCTTCTAGCTGAGAGAGAAACGCTAAACATCATTAGCCTTCTTGAACCAAGGTATCTTTCCCTGGATTTCTTAGATTGGACATTTCTATAGTCTTGTTACTTCTGGAGAACTTCTTTTGTTGTTCAGATGTGGCCTCACTCTCTCTAAGCACAACTCTGCAAGTGAAATCATTGCTCTCTCCCCTAGGTGGGTCATGACATCGAGGGTGAAAGTCTCCCTGGTGGCATGGGAGATGACTCCCAGGGATGAATCTAGACCTGGCATGCTGGATCAACAATTCCATCCTGACCAAAAAGGAGAAAAGAACTGTAATTAATAAAGTATTAGTGGCAGAGAGAGTTCAAATAGAGTTGAGAGGCTACTCTGGAGGTTGCTCTTATGCAAGCTTCACTTAGACCTTGCTACCTATCATAACTTGCCAACCCCCAACCAGGACCATTCCAGCCAATCCTAAAGGACACCTAGAGCAGTATGTAAGATTCCACAAGAGTTCCACACACTAGGGTAACTTTCCAGCAAACCTACAACCTCCAGATGGGTCCCTGGTCCAGATAAGTCCTGAAACCTAACCCAGCCTCTTGAGAACATCAGATAGTTCCATCTCCCTATCCCATATTAGTGACAGACCCTTCCAATATCAAAAACATAGAATTGCCATAGCCCAAACACCCTAAAGAGAGGGATGGAAAGATCAAAGGTGATGGTGAAGTTATACAGAGAAGATAGGATTTAACAAATGAGTATGAATGCTGAATTATTAAATTGACATTGTTGTGGGGTGCACCGAAAGAGAGACCACATAATTAAAACTGCAAGCCAATTTGGAGTCTTTATTAGCCAGCCGGCAACTGCCTCAGAAACTTCCAAGAAGGAAGATTCAGAGAGCAGCCCCTAGAGGCTTTCACGGTGAGCTTATAAAGGCTATAATCATGGTGTGGTTTGCAGTTGCTAGCAAGCAAGCATAATCATAGAAGCAGAAAAATGCCATTAGCTGTTGCCAAAACACATCCCGTTCCCTCGGTTCCCTAACATTGGTTATTGTTGAACTCTTGGGGACTTTCCCTCCTCGGGCCTGATTTATTGTTCCTGGCCCTCCACAGATATCTCTTTTAGTCTCCAGGACCTTAGAGCAACTAGAAGGAAAAACCTAAAATTGTGAAATTGTAACCTGTGTCAAACTCTGAAATATGTTCTACTACTAATTGTGGTGCTGTGCTTTGAAATTTATAGCTTTTTTGGTATATATGTTATTTTTCACCAAAAAAAGAAGAAAAAAAGTAAATTGTGATGATAAAAAATATTTAAGCCCTCTAGCCTCATATATTCTGGAGCAGCTATAAGGGAAAATATGAGAAGATTGTATGGTAGCCCATGACAAACTCTGGGATCTGTTCTGTAACTACTTGTTGAAGAGTGCTTTGAAAACTATTGCTTTTTTATTTCTTTGCTTTGTATATATGTTATACTATACAATTTAAAAAGTTAAAAATAATCAAAATTAAAAATATAAACTATAGACTATTAATAGTACAATCATAATACTATTCCTTTAATTGCAACAAATGTGCCATACTAATAAAAGGTGTTAGTTAATAATAGTGTGGTATATGGGAACTCTATTTTCTGCATGATTTTTCTGTAAACCTACCACAGCTCAAATAAAAAAGTTATAGTAAATAAAAAGAGAAAAAGTACTCAAATAGAATTAAAAATATATTGCCCTAAAATGTTATATGAATTAAATGTAAGCATCTTGATTTTAAAATTTTATTTGTGACACAATAAAGGAAAACTGACCATAAATACACACACAAAAGTATTGGCAAAGTCCTTTGAGAGATGTGAGAAAAAATATGGACCTATAAAATCTTACCAGTAGGGAATCCCCTGATACTGTGTCAAACTTTAGGGACACCCAAATCAATAGGCCATGTCCATGATCCTGAGGCTTACTCTTGTGAAGCTTATGTCAGTAGCAGAGCAGCTTAGACTACCTCTAGGTATGCCTAAGAGTTACTTCTAGAGGACCTCTTTTGTTGCTCAGATGTGGCCTCCCTCTCTCTAAGCCAAACTCTACAAGTGAAATCATTGCGCTCCCCTCTATGTGGGACATTACATCCATGGGTGAAAGTCTCCCTGGTGACCTTGAAGATGACTCCTTGGGATGCATCTGGCCCTGGCACCATGGAATCAACAATTCCACCCTAACCAAAAGGAGGCAAAGTAGTGTAACTAGTAAAGTATCAGTGGCAGAGTTCAAATAGAGTTGAGAGGCTACTCTGGAGGCTCCTTGTGCTTTCATTCAAATTGCTACTGGACCAAAGTGACCCAACCTTAAAATATGAACCTGACAACCTCATTCATTGCTCCCATTATAGACTACATTTTTCAATCTATCTTAAAGTTGGTTCATGGCCAATGAAAGGTTTGTGTCCAAGTGTTCTTTCCAGCAGGTATGCATAACATAATTTAACATCTAAAAACATCATATTGAACAATATAAAGTTATATCCATGTGATAAAGCAAATGCTAGACTTTCAAAAACTCAACTTTAAGAAATCAACATAAAAAAATAAGGTCCACACATGTAAGTAACAAATATAAACTACTACCTTTGCAAGCTATAATGCTGGAGCAGTTTTTCCAACTCTGGGTCACAACACATTAGTAAATTATAAAATCCATTTTCTTGGTTTTCAGGCACTTTTTTTTTAATCTTGGGTTTCTTCATATGAAACTTAATCCCACAAAGGATAGGTCAAGCCTACTTAAAATTAGGTCTAAGAGTCACCCCCAAGAGAACCTCTTTTGTTGCTCAGATGTGGCCTCTCTCTCCAGCCAACACAACAAGCAAACTCACCACCCTCCCCCTGTCTATGTGGGACATGACTCCCAGGGGTGTGGACCTTCCTGGCAATGTGGGACAGAGATCCTGGAATGAGCTGAGACTCAGCATCAAGGGACTGAGAAAAACCCTAGAATGAGCTGAGAATTAACATCAAGGGATTGAGAGAATCTTCTCCACCAAAGGGGGAAGAGTGAAATGAGACTGTGTCAATGGCTGAGAGATTCCAAACAGAGTTGAGAGGTTATCCTGGAGGTTATTCTTATGCATTAAATAGATATCACCTTGTTAGTCAAGATGTAATGGACAGGCTGGAAGGAACTCCCTGAAAATGTGAAGCTGTGTTCCAGCAGCCATGTTTCTTGAAGATGATTGTATAATGACATAGCTTTCACAATGTGACTGTGTGATTGTGAAAACCTTGTGTCTGATGCTCCTTTTATCTACCTTATCAACAGATGAGTAAAACATATGGAATGAAGATGAATAATAGGGGGAACAAATGTTAAAATAAATTTAGAGTGAAATGCTGGTGATCGGTGACAGGGAGGGATGGGGGGTATGGTATGTATGAATTTTTTTTGTTTTCTTTTTATTTCTTTTTCTGAATAGATGCAAATGTTCCAAGGAATGATCATGATGATGAATATTCAAAAAAAATGTTTAAATATTACAACAAACACAAACATTCCTAACATAGGATCATTCCGTTCTACATATATTATCAGTAATTCACAATATCATCACATAATTGTATATTCATCATCATGATCATTTCTTAGAACACTTGCATCAATTGAGAAAAAGAAAACACAAAAAAATCATACATACCCTATCCCTTACTCCTCCCTTTCATTGATCACTAGGATTTCAACCTAGTGAATTTATTTTAACATTTATTCCTCATTATTTATTTTTATTCTGTATGTTTTCCTTGTCTATTGATAAGGTAGATAAAAGGAGCATCAGACACAAGGTTTTCACAATCACACAGTCACATTGCGAAAGCTATATCATTATACAGTCATCTTCAAGAAACATGGCTACTGGACACAGCTCTATATTTCCAGGCAGTTCCCTCCAGCCATTACATCTTTTTTTTTTTTTTTTTTTTTTTTTGCATGGGCAGGCACTGGTAATCGAACCCGGGTCTCTGGCATGACAGGCAAGAACTCTGCCACTGAGCCACTATAGTCTGCCCTCCAGCCATTACATCTTAACTAACAATATGATAACCTATTTAATGCATAAGAATAATCTCCAGGATAACCTCTCAACTCTGTTTGGAATCTCTCCGCCATTGACACTTTATGTTGTCTCATTTCTCTCTTCCCCCTTTCGGCTGAGAAGATTTTTTCAATCCCTTGATGCTGGGTCCCAGCTCATTCTAGGAATTCTGTCCCACCTTGCCAGGAAGGTCCACACCCCTGGGAGTCATGTCCCACGTAGAGAGTGGGAGGGCAGTGAGTTTGCTTGTTGTGTTGGGTGAGAGAGAGAGAGAGATGGGCCACATCTGAGCAACAAAAGAGGTTCTCTCGGGGGTTACTTCTTAGGCCTAATTTTAAGTAGGCTTAACCTAGCCTTTGTGGGGTTAAGTTTCATATGAACAAACCCCAGGATGGGGCTCAGCTTATTGCTTTGGTTGTCCCCACTGCTTGTGAGAATATCAAGAATTCTCCACTTGAGGAAGTTGAATTTTCCCCCTTTCTCACCATTCCCTGAAGGGGACTTTGCAAAGACTTTTTTATTCATTGTTCAAATCTCTCTGGGATTTATTGGGGCATCACTCTGGACAAACCTACAAAATCTTATGCCCTACTCAAGGTTCCATGTACTTACGGTGTTCAATTAAGCTGTCCACTCATGCACTTTTTTTGGTAATGAAAAAAGAAAAACATCTCAGATTGCATCCCATGGGATAAATAGTAAATCATTTTTTTGAAAGCGTTTAAAATGCATACATAGCATTTAACATAAACATAAAAGTGCATGTGTGTGTGCTGGCTCATGATGTAATATAAATATTTTTACTGAGATTCTCAGAAAACTTTGAAACACATCGGTGCGGAGGAGCTTTTATGAGAAAGGTAAAGTAAGATGTAGCTACTAGCGTTAAGTGGAAATGGGTACCAGGGACCGCTCTGTATTATCTCTGCAACTTCCTGTAATTTTTAGGTATTTCAAAATAAGTTAAAGAAAGGAAGGAGAGAAGCCCGGGCCCTCTCCACTAACTAACACAGACGGTGAGAAGGGGAAGGAGCCACAGCCTCCGAACCTAGCTGCCTCGAATGTTCCTCGAGGGTGTTCGCGGTCGCTTCCGCGCCTTTGGTCAGGAAAGGAAAGCAGGTGAACGGCCTGCTTTGCCTCTACGGGACTCGCCTCCCGGCCCAGGCCGGCGCCCAGGGGGTCTCCGGGACGCTCGCAACCCAGCGCTGCACGGAGCTCTGAGGCTCCGCCCCACCCCACCGCCCCTTTCCCGGGGTCTCGGAGGTTCAGGAAGGGATGTTCGCTCTCAGCAGCGCTCCCGGGGCTCATCCCCTATCCCACCCCACGACCCTGCGTTGGGCCGCCCGCCCCTCCCGCCTCGCCCACCAGGAAAACACCGGCTGAGCAGAGAGCGCGGCCGCCTCGCCCCGCAGCTGGCCGCCCCCTTGTCGAGCGTCCCCCACCTTGGCAGGGTTGTCGCCGCCACCCCGGAGCCAGGCAGGTGCCCAGCAGGTGTTTTTTTGATTTAGAGCAGTTGATGGCTTATGCTGTGCGGGGCATCGGGTGCAGTGTTGGGAACCAGCGCGTTGGACGACCAGGGCGTCCCCGGGGTCCCAACACACGCTCGCCGGGCGTCAGCTCCTGCAAAGGTGGGGCGGACTGCAGTCCCCAGGCTCTGGCTCCGCCCCCAGAGTGGCCCCGCCCACAAGCTCTGGACGCGATCCCGGGGTGGCCACGCCCACAGGCTCTGGACGCGCCCCCGGAGGAGGTCATCTCAACGGTCTCTGGCCCCGCCCCGTCCTCGTTGCCGGGGCGGCCGGACTCGGCACCACCAAGACGGCCAAGCCTTCGTGCGGCCTAGAGCGGCAGGAAGGCCACAGGGCGGGGACTGACGTCCTAGGCACGTTTCCGCCGTCGTTGAGCTGTCGCAATCTTCGCGCGCTCCTATGGGAGAGTGAGTCTGCGCGGTGCTGCAGAGGCCGTCTGAGTCGTCCGCCCACCTCCCGCCCTTCTCTGGGTTCGGTCCGGCGTGGGGAGACCTTGAGTGCGGTCTGGAGGTGGTCAGCGCGGGGCGGGGGGTCGTATGACCAAGCCCCGCTGTCACACGCAGGCCAGATTCCTGGATCCGGGGCCTCAGCCAGTCGCGGCTTTCTCTTCTTTTCTAGATCTGCCCAGGAGAGTCCCAATCTCTCCTGCGTAGTCACCCCCTCTTAGGGTCCTCTCTTCCTCATTTGTTGCTTCTTGAAGGCCTAGAATTTGTGATGGTGCAAAAAGGGCGGTGCCTTGGGTGGAATTGGCGATTTCCTTTCATATTCCTGTGTATTTGAATTCTGGCTGTTGCTGAGGGCCTGCCCCACTATTTCCCGGTGCCGGCGCCGCCTTCTGAGACCTAAACTCGAGGAAGCCCTCTTACTCTTTATTCTGACCTCACAGGGAGAGGGCCTGGACCCAGTGGCTCAGTTGAGGTGGGTGATCCGATTCATCTCACAACTTTGGAGCTGGTGCAATCTCCCTGCCCCTTTCAAGGAGCTGATGGGTCATGAGCATTGTGGCTGGAGGCTGGAGTTGGAGAACTGTGAAGGGAGGAGTTCCTGGGCTCTCTGGCTGTCCTCCACCTGCAGCTTTCTTGATTCCTGGAATTCCAGTACCCAGCCCGCTATCTAGTCCATGTGGCTCCAGTCTACTCCAGCCTGCAGTTACTCCCTGCTTCCTTTGCTGCCTGTCATCCAGCCACTGGCTCCATTCAACAGGAGTCCTCCCTGCCTCAGGCCCTTTGCAGTGCTGTTCCCATTGCCTGAAGTGCCCTCCCCACCTCTACCCCGTTGGCCTTGTTAGCTCCTGTACAGCCTATAGTCTGATCACATCCTCAGGGAGGTGACACATCACACTAAGTCATTTTCCTGCTATGAATGTTTTGATAGTCTTTTGTACTTAAGCACTCTCATGGTTGCAGATTTGTATTTCTGTGATTATTTTACCCTTTGCTTCACTAGACTGTGTTCTGTGAAGGCAAGGTCCTTGTCTTTTTCTTCACACCTGTAGTCCCATTGTTTTGGTCAAGTGCCTCGCATGTAGCAACTTTACATGTTTGTGTAGTGACACACACATACACAAGAAGATGAACAAAACCCTGTCCCTGCAAGAGAATATCTGGAGTTGGGTATAAGGGAGTGGAGAGCACAATACCCGTTGATTATACTGGAAATTGAGGGCGTCGAGCACCCTGACCTCTCTTTCAAAACTGCCAACAGGGATCCTGGCCAAGACGTGTGGACACCCACTCAACCTCATGGTAGGAAGCCTGACAAAGTTCTGCCCTCATTTGTCCCGTGAGGTCCTCTACCTTTATCCATCTCTGGGCATCCACTGGGCCCTGGGCTCAGACCCTGCAGGCATGCCCCTTTTGCTTCTATCCCTAAGAACTGAACATACCCTGTCCAGACCAAACTAAGGCTCTTGAGGTGGGTAGGTTCTTTGCCGTAGACCCTGGGTTGCTCCCCTGTCCCCAGAATTTTAATCCCAAAGGGGTTATGACCAACTCTTCTCACCCGTGTGGTACATCTGCTTGAGGCAGGCGTTGTGGCTATGCCAGAATAAGGCTGTCACCAGGTCTCAGTGCGGCACTGCTGTGTGTTTTTTCAGGAGGTGGTGACATTTGGAGATGTGGCCGTGCACTTCTCACGGGAAGAGTGGCAGTGTCTGGACCCTGGCCAGAGAGCCCTCTACAGGGAAGTGATGCTGGAGAACCACAGCAGTGTGTCTGAGCTAGGTGAGGCTATACCTTCAGATACTCCCCCCCCCCCCCGGGCATGTTGCTGATCATCACCCAGCCCACCCAGGCCTGTGCCAGGGGCTGGGATTGTTGAGGCTCTCTGGGCCTAAATAGGGCCTTGGGCCTGTGATTCTTCATGCTCTTATGGCCAGCCTGTAGGGTGGGAGCTGTGGGTCCAGAGCTGGCCTAGAAGGGCTTACTGTGTGCCAGGCAGGCCTGTGCTTTACACATGTCATGTGATTCAACCCCTATGGGAGAAGTGGAATAATGGGACCTAGTAAAGCCACTTTTTTGGCTAGGATAGCTTAAATTAACCTGAAGCAGCTAAGACAAGAATAAATCGTAGGCTCATGGTATCTTAGGAAATGGTTGTAGAACTGAATCAAGGGGCAGCAGAGATGTTCTTGGGACCACTGTGTGTACATGGGACAGTCAGACGCGTCTTCCCCTCTCCGGTCCTTCTGTCTTTGTCTCCCATTTCCCTCCCCTCACCATAGGCACCCAGTTGGACATGCTTAATGTCCATCTTTGTGTTCTGGCAAGATGTGCTCACTGCTTGGCATGCTCAGATAACTGTCAAGAGGTGTTTTTCTCACCTTCTTTGTACTGCACCTCTCCCACCTGCTACTGAACTTTCTGCCTACTTGGCTCTATGGTCCTGTGATCATCCTGGGCCCTTGGGGTGGAGGATCAGGGTGGGGTTTCTAGGTTCCATAGTAGCCAGGGAGGTTCTTTTTTTTTTTTTCTACTAAGTTTAAATTTTTTTTTATGTCAACATATGGCTATGTCATGAACTTTGGCATTTTAACCATGTTTAAAATTTATTTATTTATTTATATCACATAGTTGTATATTGATCATCATGATCATTTCTTAAAACATTTGCATCAATTCAGAAAAAGAAATAAAGAGAAAACAGGAAAAAATTCATAGATATCATACCCCTTACCCCTCCCTTTCATTGATCACTAGCATTTCAATCTAGTAAATTTATTTTAACATTTATTCCCCCTATTATTTTTATTCCATATGTTTTACTTATCTGTCAATAAGATAGATGAAAGGAGCTTCAGACACAAGGTTTTCACAATCACGCAGTCACACCACGAAAGCTATGTCGTTATACAATCATCTTCAAGAAACATGGCTACTAGAGCAGAGTTCTGATTTTCAAGCACTTCCCTCCAACCTCTCCATTACACTTCAGCTAAAAAGATGATACCTATTTAATGCGTAAGAATAACCTCCAGGATAACCTCTTGACTCTGTTTAGAATCTCTCAGCCATTGACACTTTATTTTGTCTCATTTCACTCATCCCCTTTTTGGTCAAGATTTCCTCAATCCCTTGGTGCTGAGTCCCAGCTCATTCTAATATTTCTGTCCCACGTTGCCAGGAAGGTTTACACCCCTGGGAGTCATGTCCCACATAGAGAGGGGGAGGGCAGTGAGTTTGCTCGTCGTGTTGGCTGATAGAGACAGCCTACATCTGAGCAATAAAACAGTTTCTCTTGGGGGTGACTCTTAGGCCTAATTTTAAGTAGGCTTAGCCTATCCTTTGCAAAGTTGAGTTTCATATGAACAAACCCCAAGATTGGGGGCTCAGCCTATTGCTTTGGTTGTCCCCACTGCTTGTGAGAATATCAAGAATTCTCCATTGGGGAAAGTTTGATTTTACTCTTTTCTCAACATTCCCCCAAGGGACTTTGCAAAGACTTTTTTATTCACTGTTCACATCCTTCTGGGAGTTATCAGGGCCTCACTCTGGACAAACCTGTAAAGTCTTATGCCCTAATCAAGCTTCCATATACTTATGGTGTTCAATTAACATATCTATTATTTATCTATTTTTAGCACCCTGCAGTATTGACATTCCTTTGTTCTTCCTCATGCAAAAACATTGTTAAATTTGCACATTTAGTCACTAACATTATACACTCTAGGTATTCCTAGATTATACCATTTCATCTCAGTCTTTATCGTCTTTCTTTCTGATTTCATTTGTGCCCCCAGCCCTCCTCCCTCTATCATTCTCACATTCAGCTTCATTCAGTATTCTAACATTATTGTATTACAGTTAGGTAGTATTGTGTTATCCATTTCTGAATTTTTATGAACAATCCTATTGCACAATCTATATAATTTCATCTCTAATTACCCAATATCTTACCCTATTTCTATCTCCCGATGGTCTCTGTTACCAACAAAATTCTCCAAGTTCATTCACTAATGTCAGTTCATATCAGTGAGACCATACGGTATTTGTCCTTTTATTTCTGGCTAGCCTCACTCAGCATAATGTCCTTAAGGTCCATCTTCTTGTTACATACTTCATAACTTTATTCTGTCTTACAGCTACATAATACTCCATTGTATGCATGTACCACAGATTGTTTAGCCACTTGTCTGTTGATGGACATTTGGGCTGTTTCCATCTCTTCACAATTGTAAGTAATGTTGCTGTAAACATTGGTGTACAAATGTCCGTTTGTGTCCTTGCCCTCGTTTCCTCTGAGTAAATACCTAACAATGGTATTGCCGGGTCATATGGCAAATCTATACTTAGCTTCCTGAGGAACTGCCAAACTGCCTTCCACAGTGGTTGTGCCATTTGACATTCCCACCAACAGTGGATAAGTGTGCCTCTTTCTCCACATCCTCTCCAGCACTTATCATTTTCTCTTTTATTGATTATGGCCATTCTGGTGGGTGTGAGATGACATCTCATTGTGGTTTTGATTTGCATTTCCCTAATAGCCAGGAAAGTTGAGCATCTTTTCATGTGCCTTATGGCCATTTGTATTTCCTCTTCTGAGAAGTGTCTGTTCAAGCCTTTTGCCCATTTTATAATTGGATTGTCTGTCTTTTTGTTATTGAGTTGAGCAGTCTTTTTATATATTCTAGATGCTAGAACTTTATCTGATATATCATTTCCAAATATTGTCTCCCACTGTGTAGGCTATCTTTTTATTTTCTTTTCAAAGTTCTGTGATGCAGAAAAGTGTTTAATTTTAAGGAGTTCCCATTTATTTATTTATTTCTTCAGTGCTTGTGCTTTGGGTGTAAGGTCTAGGAAACCGTCTCCTATTATATGATTTATAAGATATTTGCCTGTATTTTCTTCTAAAAGTTTTATGGTCTTAGATCTAATGTTTCGGTCTTTGATCCATCCTGAGTTAATTTTTGTATAGGGTGTGAGATATGGATCCTCTTTCATTCTTTTGCATGTGGATATCCAGTTCTCTAGGCACCATTTATAGAAGAGACTGTTCTGTTCCAGGTGAGTTGGCTTAACTGCTTTATCAAAGATCAGTTGACCATAGATGAGAGGGTCTATATCTGAACACTCTATTCAATTCCCTAGGTCAGTATGTCTCTTTTTGCCAGTATCCTGTTTTGACCACTATAGCTTCGTAATATGCCTTAATGTCAGGTAGTGTGTGACCTCTGACTTCATTTTCCTTTCTCAGGATACTTTTAGCTATTTGGCGCACCCTGCCCTTCCAGGTAAATTTGATTATTGGTTTTTCTATTTCTGCAAAGTAAGTTTTGGGGATTTTAATTGGTATTGCATTGAATCTGTAAATCAATTTAGGTAGAATTGACATCTTAACTATATTTAGCCTTCCAATCCATGAACACGGTATGCCCTTCCATTTATTTAGGTCTTCTGTGATTTCTTTTAGCATTTTCTTGTAGTTTTCTTTGTATAGATCTTTTGTATCCTTAGTTAAATTTATTCCTAAGTATTTTATTCTTCTGGTTGCAATTGTAAATGGAATTTTTGGCTTGAGTTCCCCCTCAGATTGTGCATTACTAGTGTATAGAAACTCTACAGATTTTTGAGTGTTGATCTTGTAACCTCCCACATTGCTATACTCATTTATTAGCTCTAGTAGTTTTGCTGTGGATTTTTCAGGATTTTCAACATCTATCTTCCTTTCCAATTTTGATGCCTTGTATTTCTTTTTCCTGTCTAATTACTCTAGCTAGAACTTCCAACACAATGTTAAATAACAGTGTTGATAGTGGGCATCCTTGTCTTGTTGCTGATCTTAGGGGAAAGTTTTCAGTTTTTCCCCATTGAGGATGATGTTAGCTGTGGGTTTTTCATATATTCCCTTTATCATGTTGAGGAAGTTCCCTTCTATTCCTGTCCCTTGAAGTGTTTTCAATAGGAAAGAATGTTGAATTTTGTCAGATGCCTTTTCTGTATCAGTTGAGATGATCGTGTGGTTTCTCTGCTTTGATTTGTTGATAAGGTGTATTAATTAATTGATTTTCCTATGTTGAACAATCCTTGCATACCTGGGATGAATCCTACTTCATTGTAGTGTATAATTCTTTTAATATGCTGCTGGATTTGATTTGCAAGAATTTTGGTGAGGATTTTTGCATATATATTCATAAGAGAGATTGGTCTGTGATTTTTGTAATATCTTTGTCTGGCTTTGGGATGAGGGTGATGTTGGCTTCATAGACTGAGTTAGTTAGCTTTCCCTCCTCTTCTGTTTTTTTGAAGAGTTTGAGCAGGATTGGTACTAATTATTTCTTGAATGTTTGGTAGAATTCACATGTGGAGCCATCTGGTCCTGGACTTTTCTTTTTGGGGAGCTTCTTGATGACTGATTCAGTTTCTTTACTTGTGATTGGTTTGTTGAGGTCATCTATTTCTTCTCGAGTTAGTGTTGATTATTCATGCCTTTCTAGGAAATTGTCCATTTCATCTACATTGTTGAGTTTGTTAGTCTAAAGTTGTTCATAGTATCCTCTCATTACTTCCTTTATTTCTGTAGGGTCAGCGGTTATGTCTCCTCTTCAATTTCTGATTTCATTCATTTGCATCCTCTTCTTTTTGTCAACCTTGCTAAGGGTCCATCAATCTTATTTTCTCATAGAATCAACTTCTGGTTTTTGTTGATTTTCTTGATTGTTTTCATGTTCTCAATTTCATTTATTTCTGCTCTGATCTTCATTATTTCTTTCCTTTTGCTTGCTTTGGGGTTAGTTTGCTGTTCTTTCTCTAGTTCTTTAAGTGGACAGTTAATTCCTTGATTTTTGCTTTTTTTTGATAGAGGCATTCAGGGTAATAAATTTCCCTCTTAGCACTACCTTTGCTGCATCCCATAAATTTTGATATGTTGTATTTTCATTTTCATTTGCTGTGAGATATTTACTGATTCTCTCATAATTTCTTCCTTGACCCACTGGTTGTTTAAGACTTTGTTGTTGTGAATTTTCTGGCACTCTGCCTATTATTGATTTCCAGCTTCTTTCCTTTATGATCTGAGAAAGTGTTTTATATCATTTCAATCTTTTTAAATTTATTGAGACTTGCTTATAGACCCAGCATATGGTCTATCCTTGACAATAATCAAAGAGCACTTGAGAAAAAGTTGTATCATGGTGCTGTGGGGTGTAATGTTCTATAAATGTCGGCTAAGTCTAGCTAATTTATTGTATTATTCAAATTCTCTGTTTCTTTATTGATCCTTTGTCTAGATGTTCTGTCCTTTGGTGAGCGTGGGAAATTGAAGCCTCCAAATATTATGGTAGATGTGTCTGTTTTTCTTTTCAGTGTTTGCCTCATGTATTTTGGAGCATTCTGGCTTGGTACATGAATATTTATGATTGTTATGTCTTCTTGTTGAATTGTTCCTTTTATTAATACATGGTGTCCTTCTTTGTCTCTTTTAACTGTTTTACATTTGAAGTCTAATTTGGTGGATATTAGTATAGCTACTCCTGCTCTTTTCTGATTGTTGTTTGTATGAAATATCTTTTCCCACCTTTCACTTTCAACCTATACTTATCCTTGGGTCTAAGATGCATTTCCTGTAGACAGCATATAGATGTATCCTGTTTTTTAATCCATTCTGCCAGTCTATGTCTTTTTTTTATTAATTTTTAAATTTTTTTAAAAATATTACAAGAATGAAACACAAACAATCCCAACATATGATCATTCCATTCTACATATATAATCAGCAATTCACAATATCATCACATAGTTGCATGTTCATCATCATGATCATTTCTTAGAACATTTGCATCAATTCAGAAAAAGAAATAAAAAGACAACAGAAAAATAAAATGAAAACAGAAAAAAAAATTATACATACCATATCCCTTGCCCCTCCCTTTCATTGGTCACTAGCATTTCAAACTAAATTTATTTTAACATTTGTTCCCCCTATTATTTATTTTTATTCCATATATTCTACTCGTCTGTTGACAAGGTAGATAAAAGGAACATCAGACACAAACTATCCCTAGGTTTTAAAGATGTTTCCCTCTATTTTCTTCCAGGAATTTTATGGTTGTGGCCCTCATATTTAGGTCTTTGATCCACTTTAAGTTAATTTTAGTATAGGGGTTAAGGTATGGGTCCTGTGTCATTCCTTTGGATATAAATATTCAGTTCTTCTAGCTCCATTTATTTATTTTATTTTTTAATGATGTGTGTGTGTGTGTATGAAATATACAAAAAAGCAATAAATTTCTTAGTACACTTTAACGAGTAGTTATGGAACAGAATTTAAAGTTTGATATGGATTACAGCTCTACAGTTTTTTGTTTTTTTCTTCTAGCTGCTCCAAGACATTGGAAACAAAAAAAAATATCAATATAATGATTCAGTAGTCATACTCATTTGTTAAATCCTATCTTCCCTGTTATACTTCTCCTTCTCTTTAAATAAAATATATATATGGTTTTGGAGTTAATAAAAAGCTCCATATGTCATTCAACAAAATATCTTTTCCAGTTAAAAATATATGTATATATATATGATAAATATATAAAAGCATTTCAAAGTACATCACAACAGTTAGTTGTAGAACAGATTTCAGAATTTGGTATGGGTTACAAGTCCATGATTTTAGGTTTTTATTTCTAGCTGCTCTAAGGTACTGAAGATTAACAGGAATATCAGTGTAATGACACTCATATTCATTTGTTTAACCCAACCTTCTCTGTATAACTCCACCATCCCCTTTGATCTTTCTTCCACTCTTTAGGGATATTTGGGCTATGCCCATTCTAACTTTTCCATATTGGAAGAGGTTGTCAGTAATATGAAATAGGGGGATGGAACTAGTTGATGTTCTGGAAGGGCTGGCCCCTGTAGGTTTCGGGCCTTACCTGGTCCGGGGACCCATTGTAGGATTTGGAGATTTACCATAGCATATGGAACAATTGTAGACTCTTATATAATGCCCTAGGTGTTCTTTCAAATTGGCAGGAATGGCTTTGGTTGGGGGTTGGCATGTTATAATAGGTAGCAATGTCTAACTGAAGCATGCCTAAGAGTGATCTTCTGTGTAGCCTCTCGACTTTATTTGAACTTCCTCAGCCACTAATACTTCATTTGTTACACTTTTCCCATTTTTGGTCAAGGTGATGATTGATCCGTCAGTGCCAGGCCCAGGCTCATCCCTGGGAGTCAGTTCCCATGCTGCCAGGGAGACTTTCAGCCCTAGATTTCACACCCCACATATAGGGGAGGGCAGTGGCTTTACTTGCAGAGGTGGGCTTAAAGAGAGAAACCAGCCCTATTATTGAAGAGACTGTTCTGTCCTAGTTCAGTAGATTTGGGGGCCTTGTCAAAAATCAGGTGACCATAGATGTAAGGGTCTATTTCTGAACTCTGAATTTGATTCCGTTGATTAATATGTCTATCTTTGTGCCAGTGCCATGCTGTCTTTTTTTTTTAATTTTTGAGACTAGAGATGTCATTTTTTATTGTTTTTTTTAACTTTTTAAAATTGTATAATATAACATATATACAAAGCAAACAAAGAAAAAATTAATAGTTTCCAAAGCACTCTTCAACAGGACAGATCCCAAAGTTTGTCATGGGCTCCCATACCATCTCAGATTTTTCTTTCTAGCTGCTGCAGAGCATAGGTGGCTAGAAGAAATAAATATTTTTTTATCATCACAGTAAACTTTATTTTTCTTTTTCATGAAAAATAGCATATTTACAAAAGAGCAGTAAATTTCAAAGCACAGCACAACAATTTGTTGTAGAGCAGATTTCAGAGTTTGGTGCGGGTTAATTCCACAATTTTAGATGTTTACTTCTAGCCTCTCTAAGATACTAGAGACTAAAAGAAATGTTAGTTTAATGATTCAGCAATCATATTCAGTTGTTAAAACCTATCTTCTCCACCATCACCTTTGATTTTTCTATCCAACTCTTTAGCACTATTTGGGCTATGGCCATTCTAACTTTTTCCTGTTGTAAGGGGCTGCCAATGATATGGGGCATGGAGGTGGAAAAAAGCTGATTTTCTGGAGAGGCTGGGCCCTCTGGGTTTCAGGACATATCTGGTACAGGGACCCATCTGGAGGTTATAGGTTTCTGGAAAGTTACCTTACTGCTTGGAACCTTGTAGAGTCCTATATATTGCTCTACGTGTTCTTTAGAATTGGCTGGAATGGTTTTGGTTGGGGTTTGGCACATTATGATAGGTAGCAATGCCTAAGTAAAGCTTGCATAAGAGTGACCTCCAAAGTAGCCTCTTGACTCTATTTGAACTGTCTCAGCCACTGATACTTTTTTAGTTACACTTCTTTTCCCCCTTTTGTTCAGGATGGAATTGTTGATCCCATGGTGCCAGGGCTAGACTCATTCCTGGGAGTCATCTTCCATGCTGCCAGGAAGACTTTCACCCCTGAATGTCAAGTCCCACGTCAGGGGGGAGGGCAATGATTTCACTTACAGAGTTGGGCTTATAGAGAGTGAGGCCACATTTGAGCAACAAGCGGTCGTCCAGAGGTGACTGTTATGCACGCATCTAGGTAGACTAAGCTTTTCAGCTCCATGCATAACTTCATAAGATCAAGCCTCAAGATCAAGGGCCTCGCCTATTAATTTGGGTGTCCCTAATGTTTGGGATGGTATCAGGGGTTTCCCCAGAGCACCATGCTGTTTTAACCACTGTGGCTTTTAGCTTTAAGGTCAGGAAAGTAAGTCTTTGCATTTTGTTCTATTTTTAGGCTGTTTTTGGCTATTCGAGGCCCCTTTCCCTTCCAAATGAATTTGATAATGTTTCCAAGTTTACAAAGTAGGTTGCTGGAATTTTGGTTGGTATTGTGTTAAATCTATATAACAGTTTGCACAGAATTGACATCTTAACAATATTTAACCTTACTATCCATGTACCCGGAATGTCTTTCCACTTATTTAGGTCTTCTTTGATTTCTTTTAGCAATGTTTTGTAGTTTCCTTGTAGAGGAAACTTATATCCTTGGTTAAGTTTTTTCTTGGTTGATTTTTCTTACTTGATTTTTGTGGTTGCTATTGTGAATGAATTTTTTTTCTCAATCACCTTCTCAGTTAGCTCCATACTAGTGTATAGAAACACTACTGATTTTTTTATTAATTAAAAAAATTAACAACAAAAATATGAACATATCATTCCATTCTACATATATAATCAGTAATTCTTAATATCATCACAGTTGCATATCGTCATTTCTTAGAATATTTGCATTGATTTAGAACTACTGATTTTTGTACGTTAAACTTGTACCCTGCTATTTTGCTGAAATTGTTTATTAGTTCTAATAGTTTTGTCATAGATTTCTCAGGATTTTCCAGATATAGGATCATGTCACCTGCAAATAATAAGAGTTTTACTCATTCCATTCTGATTTGTATGTCCTTTATTTCTTTTTCCTGCCTAGCTCTAGCTACAACTTATAGCACAATGTTGAATAATCATGGTGACAGTGGGTGTCATTTTCTTATTTTCAGTCTGAGGGAAGACTTTCAGTCTGAGGGAAGACTTTCAGTCTCTCACCATTGGGTATGATATTGACTGTGGGTTTTTGATATATGCCATTTATCATTTTTAAGAAGTTTCCTTCAATTCCTACCTTTGAAGTGCTTTTATCGAGAAAGAAAGCCGAGTTTGGTCAAATGCCTTTTTAGCGTCAATTGAGATGATCATGTGATTTCCCCCTTTCCATTTGTTAATGTGTTATATTACATTAATTGGTTTTCTTGTTTTTCAGCACCACTTGGTCATGGTGTAGAATTCTTTCAATGTGCCTTTGGACTTGATTTGCAAGTATGTTTCTGAGAATTTTTCATCTGTATTCATTAGGGAGATTGGCCTGTAGTTTTCCTTTCTTGTAGTATCTTTATCAGGTTTTAGTATTAGACTGATCTTTTCTTCTTAGAATGAATTAGGTAGTGCTCCCTTTTCTTAAAACTTTGGAAGATTTTGAGCAGGAATGGTGTTAGTTCTTAAAATGTTTGGTAAAATTCCCCTGTGAAGCCATCTGGCCCTGGGCTTTTCTTTTTGGGGAGATTTTTGATGACAGATTGAATTTCTGATTAATAGTTTGTTGAGGTCTTCTATTTCTTCTCTGGTCAGTGTGAGTTGTTCATGTTTTTCTGAGAAATTGTTCATTTCATCTAGGTTGTCTAGTTTGTTGGCATACCGTTGTTCATAATATTCTCTTCTGACTTTTTTATTTCTTTGGGGTCAATGGTAATGATCCCCCTCATTTCTGACTTTCTTTGCATCTTCTGTTTTTTTTACTTTGTTAGTCAAGGTAATGATTTGTCAATCTTGTTGATCTCAAAAGAACCGACTTTTGTTTTGATTGATTCTATCATTTTTTGTTTGCCAATTCATTTATTTCCACTTTAATTCTTGTTATTTCTTTTATTTACTTGCTTTAGGGTTAGTTTGCTGCTCTTATTTTTGTTTCTTCCGTTAGGTCTTTGGTTTTAGCTCTTCCTTTGAAATTTAGGCATTTGGAGGTATACATCCCTTAGGTTTTGATATCTTCTCATTTTCGTTCATCTCCAGATATTTGCTGAGTTCTCTTGCAGTTTCTTCTTTGATCCACTGATTAAGAGTTTATTGTTTACCTCCATATAATTGTAAAAGTTCCAGTTCTTCAGTGGTTATTGATTTCCAGCTTCATTCCATTATGATCAGAGAAAGTACCTTGAATACTTTCAGTCTTTTTTGGGGGTGGGGTGGTGATGCATTAGTCTGGAAATCAAACCTAGGTCTCTTGCATGAAAGGCGAGCATTCTACCGTTGAACCACCCATGTACCCCAATTTCACTCATTTTAAAATTCTTAAAACCTGCTTTTTGCCCCAGGATATGATCTGTCCTGGAGTATGTTCCATGAGCACTTGAGAAGAATGTACATTCTGGTGTTTTGGGGTGCAACGATCTATATATGTCTGTTAGGTCTAATTCATTTATCATATTACTTAAGTTCTCTATTTCCTTATTAATCCTCTGTCTAGTTGTTCTGTCTGTTGAAGAGAGTGACTTGTTGATGTTTTCCACTGTGACTGCGGAAATGTCTATTGCTCCTTCAGTTTTGCCAGTGTTTGCCTTATGTCCTTTGGAGCACATTGATTTAGGTGCATGTAAGGTTGTTATTTCTTCTTGGTGAATTACTGCTTTTATTAATATATAATGTTCTTCCTTGTCTCTTATGACATCTTTGCATATAAAGTCTATTTTGTCAATACTAATATAGCTAACCCAGCTTTCTTTTGGTTACTGCTTGCATGTTATATATTTTTCCATCCTTTCACTTTCAAACTATTTGTATCTTTAGATCTAAGATAAGTCTTGTAAACACAATATAGATGGATCACATTTTTAAATACATTTTGCCAATCTGCATCTTTTGATAGGGTCAATCAAAAGTTTAATCCATTGATAGACTTCCAGGCCAAGATGGTGGCTTAACAGTGTGCGCATTTTAGTTCGTGCTCCAGAAAAACTACTAAATAACCAGAAACAGTACAGAACAGCTCCTGGGCCATGTCAGTGACCGGACACACAGCGTACCCCAGTCTGGACCAGCTGAACCAGTGGAAGCCCACCCAGAACCGTGAGTTCCCCAAGCCATGGCAGCTGGCACCCCTCCCCCACAGGCTGCATCCCAGAGGGGACAGGAAAGGGACTTTACCAGCAGCAGGGGCTGAGCCCAACTAAACACCAATTGTGGAATTAACAAGTTCTGACTACTAAAAATATGCCCCCAGCTCAGGTGAACCTGGTCAAAGTGGAGGTCGCTGATTTTTGCCCTGGAACCAAGGGGGCAGAGTTGACGGGAAAAAAAGAAAAAAAAAAAGGAAACAGAGGTTTTTGTGGCTGTGTTTCTACAAAGGCTTGACTGCCTCTGGATTCAGCGGCAGGACTTCTCAGGCTGCAGCTGCTTCAGACATAGGCAGAAACGGGTTGTTTGAGAGCTTGTCTGGAGTCTTTGCCTTCCCAAAGGGAGGGTTGAAGTCCAACTCAGGTGGAATCCCTCCCTCAAGGAATTCATACCCCAGGGCTTGGTAATCCAGCCTACAACCTCTCCTCTGTCTCCACCATGTTCCCAGCAGGGAGAGTCTGGCAAAGTTAAAGGTACCGCATCATCTTATGCTGGTGGGACCTGCAGTCAGACAAGCACCACGTACTGGGCAGGATACGAAAAACAAGAGTCCAGAGACTTCACAGGAAAGTCTTTCTAACCCTCAGGGACAACCGATGCAGGTGACTCTTTCCTCCTGATAGGAGGCAAGTTTCATCTGGGAAAATCCAGCTGGGGTCTCTAATACCTAAGTAGATCCTCCTAAGTGTCAGGGAGTGGGGGGGAAGGCACCATACAAGCAGGGCAAGAAGCAAGAAAACATGAACTGAAAAATTCTCCTCTGTTAAATAAAACCTAAGCTAGAGGTCCAGATAAAGCTGAACTGAATGTCAAAGAACAGATAGACAACAAATTCATCCAGCAAGAAAACCCTAGGTAAAAGAAGTGAAAGCAATCTCCAGAATAAACTAATTAAGGTAATTAAATGCCTAGATGCCAGCAAAAAATAACAAATCACACTAGGAAAATTGTAGATATGGCCCAGTCAAAGGAACAAACCAACAATTCAAATGAGCTACAGGAGCTGAAACAATTAATTCAGAATATACGAACAGATATGGAAAACCTCATCAACAACCAAATCAGTGAATTGAGGGAGGACATGAAGAAGGCAAGGAATGAACAAAAAGAAGAAATCAAAAGTCTGAAAAAACAAATCACAGAACTTATGGGAATGAAAGGCACGGTAGAGGAGATAACAAAAACAATGGAAACCTACAATGGTAGATTTTGAGAGATAGAACATAGGATTTCTGAACTGGAGGATGGAACATCTCAAATCCAACAAGAAACAGAAACTATAGGGAAAAAAATGGAAAAATATGAGCTGGGACTCAGGGAATCGAAGGACAATATGAAGCACACAAATATACAGGTTGTGGTTGTCCCAGAAGGAGAAGAGAAGGGAAAAAGAGGAGAAAAACTAATGGAGAAATTATCACTGAAAATTTCCCAACTCTTATGAAAGACTTAAAATTACAGATCCAAGAAGTACAGCCTACCCCAAAGAGAATAGATCCAAATAGAAGTACTCCAAGACATTTACTAATCAATATGTCAGAGGTCAAACAGAAAGAGAAAATCTTGAAAGCAGCAAGAGAAAAGCAGTCACATACAAGGGAAGTCCAATATGACGATGCGTAGATTTCTCAGCAGAAATCATGGAGGCGAGAACACAGTGGGATGATATATTTAAATTATTAAAAGAGAAAAACTGCCAACCAAGAATTCTATATCCAGCAAAATTGTCCTTCCAAAATGAGGGAGAAATTAAAACATTTTCAGACAAAAAAATCACTGAGAGAATTTGTGACCAAGAGACCAGCTCTACAAGAAATACTAAAGGGAGCACTAGAGACAGATACAAAAAGACAGAAGAGAGAGGTGTGGAGAAGAGTGTAGAAAGGAAGACCAAGAATAAAGGTAAAAAGAAGGAAAATTAGATATGACACATAAAATCCAGAAGGCAAAATAGTAGAAGAAAGTACTACCCGTGCAGTAATAACACTAAATGTTAATGAATTAAACTCTCCAATCAAAAGACACAATCTGGCAGAATGGATTAAAAAACAGGACCCATCTATATGCTGTCTCTACTCAAAGGACATGAGGGCAAGGACACAAATGGACATTTGCACACCAATGTTTATAGCAGCATTATTTACAATTACCAAGAGATGGAAACAGTCAAAATGTCCATCAACAGACAGATGGCTAAACAAACTGTGCCATATACATATGATGGAATATTATGCAGCTGTAAGACAGAATAAAGTTATGAAGTATATAACAACATGGATGAACCTTAAGTACATTATGCTGAGTGAGATTAGCCAAAAACAAAACGTCAAATACTGTATGGTTTCACTGATACGAACTGACATTAGTGAACAAATTTGTAATATTTCCTTGGTGACAGAGACCATCAGGAGATAGAAATAGGGTAAGATATTGGGTAATTGAAGCTGAAGGGATACAGATTGTGCAACAGGACTGAATATAAAAAGAAATTGACAACACAAAACTACTTAACTGTAATACAATTATGTTAAAACCCTGAGTGAAGCTGAATATGAGAATGATAGAGGGAGGAGGGCTGGAGGCATAAGTGAAATCACAAAGAAAAATAGGTGATAAGGATTGAGGTAGTATAATCTAGGAATGCCTAGAGTGTATAATGATAGTGACTAAATGTACAGATTTTAAAAATGTTTTTGCATGAGGAAGAACAAAGGAATATCATTACTGCAGAGTGCTGAAAATTGATGGTAATTAATATTTTAAAATTTCAACTTATGTGTGAGACTAAAGCAAAAAATGTTTATTTGATACAAAATTTATATTTTCACTAGTACATGTCCTAATATAACTTATGTAGATAGTTGGTTGAACAGCATAAGTACATGGAACCTTGAGTAGGGCATGAGATTTTGTTGGTTTGTCCAGAGTAATGCCCCAATGAATCCCAGAGTGATTTGATCAGTGAGTGGAAACATATTTGCAAAGTCCCCTTCGGGGAATGGTGAGAATGGGGGAAAATTCAACCCCCCCCAGTTGAATTTTTGATCTTCTCACAAGCGTTCTGGACAACCAAAGCTATAGGCTGAGCCCCCAGTTTTGGGGTTTGTTCATATGAAACTTAACCCCACAAAGGATAGGTCAAGCCTACTTAAAATTAGGCCTAAGAATCACCCCCAAAAGAATCTCTTTTGTTGCTCAGATGTGGCCCCTCTCTCCAGCCAACACAACAAGCAAACTCACCACCCTCCCCCGTCTATGTGGGATATGACTCCCAGGGATGTGGACCTTCCTGGCAACGTGGGACAGAAATCCTAGAATGAGCAGAGACTCAGCATGAAGGGATTGAGAAAACCTTCTCGACCAAAAGGTGGAAGAGTGAAAGGAGACAAAGTGTCAATGGCTGAGAGATTCCAAACAGAGTCGAGAGGCTATCCTGGAGTTTATTCTTATACATTAAGTAGATATCACCTTGTGATTCAAGATGTAATGGAGCGGCTGGAGGGAACTGCCTGAAAATGTAGAGCTGTGTTCCAGTAGCCATGTTTCTTGATGATGATTGTATGATGATATAGCTTTCACAATGTGACTGTGTGATTGTGAAAACCTTATATCTGATGCTCCTTTTATCTACCTTGTCAATAGATGAGTAGAACATATGGAATAAAAATAAATAATAGGGGGAACAAATGTTAAAATAAATTTAGTTTGAAATGTTAGTGATCAATGAAAGGGAGGGGTAAGGGGTATGGTATGTATAATTTTTTTTCTGTTTTCATTTTATTTCTTTTTATGTTATCTTTTATTTCTTTTTCTGAATTGATGCAAATGTTCTAAGAAATTATCATGATTATGAATATGCAACTATGTGATGATATTGTGAATTACTGATTATATATGTATAATGGAATGATTATATATTAAGAATGTTTGTGTTTCTTTGTTTTATTTTTTAATTTAAAATTAATTAAAAAACATTTTTTAATTCATGAATAAGTTTTTAAATAACTTAAAAAAATTTAATCCATTAACATTCAAAACTATTACTCTAAAGGCAGTTCTTGATTCAGCCATCTTCTCCTTTGGTTTTTATTTCTCAGATCCATATTTCTCTCTCTCTCTCTCTTTTATCCTTTGAGTTACCGTTACTAATATTCTTTGATTTTCTACCCTTCTCCAGACTTATCTCTTTTTTTTTCCCCCAAATAACAGAACTCCTTTTAGTATTTCTTCCAGGGTAGTTCTCTGTTAGCAAATTCTCTCACCATTTGTTATTTGCAAAAATTTTAATGTCTCCTCAGTTTCGAAGGACAGCTTTGCTGGATAAAGAATTTTTGGCTCGAAGTTTTTCTCTTTCAGAATCTTAAATGCATCATACCACTGCCTCCTCACCTCCATGGTGCCCAAGAAGTAGTCAGTATTTACTCTTTTGTGGCTTCCCTTGTATGTGGAATCACTTTTCTCTTACTGCTGTCAGGACTCTCTCCTTCTCTTCAGCATTTGTTAGTCTGATTAGTATGTATCTTAGAATATGTCTGTTTGAAATTCCTCTACTTGGAGTTCATTGGGCTTCTTTGATTTGCATATTTATGTCATTTATAAAGGTTAGGAAGTTTTCCCCAATTATCTCCTCAAATAATCTTCCTATCCTTTTATTCTTCTACTTCTGGGACACCACTGATTTTTATTTGTGTTATCAACCATTTCCTTGAGATCCAGTTCAAATTTTTCTATCTTTTCACCATTTATAAACCAGAATGTATGGAGAAAAAAATTCATTGCCAATTTAAATTCAGTTACTTTGTCCTCTAGTTTGCTTATTCTGTCTTCTGCCTCCACAAATCTGCTGTTGTGTGTCTCTAGTATATTTTTAATTTGATCTATAATATATTTCATTTTTGTAGGATCTGCTATTTTTATATGTATTTTTCAAATTCTTTATGCTCTTCTAGTGTCTTCTCTTCAGCCGTCTCACATTAGTTTATCATTGTAATTGTTTATGTCATGACTTTAATCTCCCCTTCTCTGAGTGTTCCGGCTCCTATATTGAGGTGGCAGCCATGTCTGCTGAGTGAAGCTGGCATTGGGACTGGTCTTCTTCTCTAGCCTCCATGTCCCCATGATAAAACCCTCCCTGTTCTCTGCAGACTCATTTGGTGTCAGGACAATTGGGGTAGTTGTCCAGCTACTACTTGGAAGTGTAGTTGTCTCTCACTGTCCAGCCTCAGGAGCTGGACCAATTTGGACAGAGAGTGGGTACTTGTGTTCCCCCTGTGCCCAAATCCCCACCCTTTTCTCCCTTCAGACGCTCTGCCTGTGCATCTTCTCACTCCACCTAGCAGGAGTCTCTTCAATTCTAGGCGCAATCAACTTCATCACCACTATTATTAACATAAAACCCCCAGCAATAAATCAATATCAAACCCCACTATTCGTATGATCAGTGCTAGTAACAGCAGTACTCCTTTTACTATCACTCCCCATTCTAGCTGCCGGGATTACCATCAGCCCCCCGTCCCTTTATATCCCGAACCAGTGAGGAGGTCGAGCACTGTGTTGTACTCCCACCATGCCAATGTGCTGTCTCCTTCTCCTCCAGCCCCCACAGCAGGATTCTTGGTCTTCAAACCTGAGCTGATAACCCGGCTGGAGCAGGGGCAGGAGCCATGGGTTCTAGACCTGCAGGGAGCAGAAGAGAGAGAGATACCAAGAACCTCCCAGACAGGTGAGTCTCAGGCCTGGAGGCCCTCAAGACATCCTTTTCAGACCCCATCGGGCAGGAGAGGATGAAGAGTGGTTGAGATAAAGTACATCTTGGCTGCTAGTGCCCCCATAGTGCTGCTGACAGCAGGGCTGTGCAAGGTGATGCTGCCTTGCAGCAGTGGGAGGCTGGAAGCCAGCCTTGGAGGCTGATACCAGTGACCACCTTAGGATATCAGCTGGGCTGCCAGACACATGATCAGGGAGGCAGCAGCAGACCTGGAAGGAACAGACCAGTAGTGGGACTTCAAGATTGATTAGAGAAAAGCAGGGGCCCAAAACACCTAGTGTTTTGGCAAAGATGAAATTCATTTTTTAAATCATAACCATGCTTTGTTCAATTTTTTCACTTTTACTAATACTGTATACTCATCCATGTGAAGTATACTTGTCATTTAACTTGGCTCTTTTCAGCCTTTCTTTAGGCAACCGTCCCCCGAGATAATCCCCCTACCCTGGAGTTCACTTCAGAACTTCTTTGGACCCTAGTTGATCCCAGACTCTCAAAGCTCCAGGGACATTTGCTGCTCCATGACAGTGGACTGTGTTTGGCCTTTGTCAGATAGGGAGTTGACTCCTGCCCTCTCCAAGTGTGCTCTGCTCTGAGGCCTCCCTTGCAAACTTGTATTGCCCAGGTTCAGCTCTGAGATGACAGTGAGATATGAAGGAGCAAAAGGAATTCCTCTCTCCTCTGGCTGCCTACTGAAACATGCATGGCTTATCTGTCAGAGATGCTGTAGTCTTGTAGGGCTATCTGGAAGTATAGCAGGTAAATCCTGAATTGTAAAAAATAAGGACTGTGCTCTTCCTTCCATACACACATCCTCTCACCTCACACAGGGGTCGTTGACCACAGCCCCACCTGGCCTGGCCTTACTGGCCTGGTCCCTGCTACCTTCTCTGCTGTCTTCCTGTTCAAACTCACTGCTAATCCCTTCTGGGAAGGAGGTAAAGCGGTAAGAGATCTGATCATTATGAAATGTTTCCAAGATTGAACGGAAATTTTTAAATCTCCCTTCAATCCATTGCACTATCGTAACGCCAGCTATAGTTGGCAAAATTAGATATTCATTGGGTTTTTAGGCAACAAGCAGAACCTGGGGGTAAAACCACAAGGTAAGGTGTTTTCCTGCCATGCAGACCTGTAGCTGTTGTCTACCATCCCCAGGACTCACAGTGCAAGAATGTGATCTGATAGAGCAAAAATATGCTAATATAAACCGGAATGTATGGAGAAAAAAATTCATTGCCAATAATGTCCTTTGTACATGACTGGTATAGGAAGTGAAACCACAAGTGCATATATCCATTGCACTTAATGGATAAGCCGTGTTGGTCCAGCGTTAGGGAGGACGAGCCTGGTCTGCAGTGGTCCTCTCACTATACTCTTGTCTACCTTCAAAAGCCCCAATGCGTGGTTTCTAGCATGCCTGGGAGAGACTTGCAATCTGCCTTTGTTTTGCGGCAAGGACATGTGTCCCCTCTCTGAAGGAAAACCACTTGCAGAATGAGATTTTGGGGTTTTTTTTTTTTTCAATAATGTGCTCCAGGGTAGAATGAAAGCCTTGAGCTTAAATCACAGGCCTCCAAGGGGCCACCATTTTAAGAATATTTGCCAAAGCCATGCCTGTGCAGTGGGGCTGTTCTCAGTAAGTAGGGACTGTAAATGGACTGTGCCAGTCTATTGGGGGACAGAAGGTGTGAGACTATAGGAGCTGAGGGCAGACAACTCCAAGCACTGTGGAAAGCCAGTCAGTTGTGAACAAAGATTCAGTTGTGAATCTTTGCTGCTTTCAGGCAGCAAAGAAGCAGGTCTGGAGCAGGTTCAGTGTCAGGAGAGCTGGTAGCCACTGAAATTACATTATTGGGAGGATCATGTGGTGGCAGTGGCAAGGTATTGAGTGGAAAAGGAGACCAGCTCTAGCTTCACCCTTCTTAAGAGGTGACAGTTTTAAATCCTAATCCAAGTATCTTCTAGTGACAGGCATCCAGAGTAAGGGATAAATTTCATAGTAGAATAATGGATTTGTTACTTCCTAATACTTCAGTCAGCAATACTTGGGGCTGCAAGCTGCTTGACTGCACAAAAGCTTTTCTTCCTTTCATAACAGAAGGTCTGAGCTGACATAAGTTTGGGAGCTAGACAGATCTGGGTTCTTACTAATTCCCTCCTTAGCTGTATGACTGTGGTCAAAGTGCTTAACTTCTTTGAGCCACATTCTTTTTATCTGTGTAATGGAAATACTACTCTGACCTCACTGGGATGTTGTAAAGACTGAGACATACCCAGAAACTGTTCCTTGTACATAAAAGATACTTAGTGAATGATAGCTTCTTTCCTCACAAAGAAACATTCCAGGATGAAAGGGTAGATTGCAAGTCACTTGAGACTTAACCATTGAAGTTTAAGGAATAAGCCATGGTCCATGAGAGATTGATGCTCTTGTAATGAGACTCCTGGATTTCACTGTAGGGATGGAGTTGAGTGGGTGTTTAGCAGAGATGGTCTCTGAGGTTGCAGAGTAGAAAAGAAGGAGACATTAATTTGAAGTGAGTTCAGCAGGAAAGTGGATGGCAGGAAGGCCTCATGGTGGCAGGGCAGTTGGGGGGCCAGGTAGAACCAGGCAAACCTCTCCAGAAACTTACAGGCTAAAGGAAGTCAGTGTGGTTTAGTGGGGAGAATCATTGATGGGTGTAACAAAATTTTTTTTTCTTTTATTTCTTTTTTTTAATTGGGTTGTCATTTTATTTTATTTTATTTTATTTTATTTTTTATTTATGAAACATATCCACATACAAACACATTCTTACCATATGATCAATTCATTCTTGTTCTGTAATCAGTAACTCACAATTCACATAGTTGTACATTCATCATTATGTTCATTTCTTAGAATATTTCTATCAATTCAGAAAAAGAAATAAAAAGAAAACAGAAAAAAAAATCATACATACCACACCCCTTACCCCTCCCTTTCATTGATCACCAGCATTTCAACCTGCTAAATTTATTTTAATATTTTCCCCCTATTATTTATTTTTATTCCATATGTTTTACTCATCTGTCAATAAAGTAAATTAAAGGAGCATCAGACACAAGGTTTTCACAATCACACAGTCACATTGTGAAAGCTATATCATTATACAATCATCTTCAAGAAACATGGCTACTGGAACACAGCTCTACATTTTCAGGCAGTTCCTTCCAGCCTCTCCACTACATCTTGACTAACAAGGCGATACCTATTTAATGCATAAGAATAACCTCCAGGATGACCTCTTGACTCTGTTTGGAATCTCTCAACCATTGACACTCTATTTTGTCTCATTTTACTCATCCCCCTTTTGGTTGAGAAGATTTTCTCAATCCCCTGATGCTGAGTCTCAGCTCATTCTAGCGGTTGTAACCAAATTTTGAAAACAATCCAAGGCATTGATTTCTTATAGTGTTTTTCCCATATGGGAATAGTATAGTGCTTGATGCAGTCTGTCCTGGGAGGGGAACGCAGTTCCCCCATGGCAGTCTACACCTCTCCTACCCGACTCTAGTAGTCTTTTTCTTATCTCTGTGTACAGAGAGGAAGGAGTAATTCTATTTTATGTTTATTTCAGTTTCTGTTACTCAGACTGATAATGAACAGACTTGTGAGGACATGAATATTTTAAAATCAGAATCACATGGAATGATGATCAAAATCCCCCAACAGGATTTTCCTCAGAGTTCTGGCTTTGGAGACACTGGTAAGTCTGAAGGCTGGTCAGACAGTAATTGGAGCAGTTCTGGCCCAAAAGTGATGAACTCCCTCTTTGAGATAAACTGTTTAAATAAAGGGACTATGACATGCAAGAAGATGTTTACCAAAGAGAACTCCCACATATGTAATGAATTGGGTACAAGTGGCAACCTGGATCGCAAATTTAGTGAAAATCAAAGAGATTCTACAGATCAGACATCTGAAAACTGTGATATGTGTGGCAGAAGTTTCAGATCCACTTCACACATTGCTCTGCATTGGAAAATTAATACACAAAAGGAACCTAACCAATGTCAAGATTGCCAAAAGAAACGACCTTATTCCTTACAGGGGAAACTTCAAACTAATTGCCACGGAGATAAAACATATGAATGTGAGGAATGTGGGAAAGTCTTCAGGTTGTGCTCACAGTTTAATCAGCATCAGATAATCCACACTGGAGAGAAACCATTTAAATGCATTGAGTGTGGAAAAACCTTCTCCCTGAGCACAAACCTTGCTCAGCATCAAAGAATTCATACTGGAGAGAAGCCCTACAGGTGTGAGAAATGTGGAAAAGCCTTTGATCATATTTCAAGCCTCATCAACCATCAGATAATCCATACAAAGGAGAGGCCTTGTGGTTGTCATGAGTGTGGGAAAGCTTTCATTCAGCAGTCACAGCTGAATAGACATCAGCAAACTCACACTGGAGAGAGACCCTACACCTTTAAGGAATCTGGGAAAGCCTTCAGCCAGAGCTCAACTCTGGCTCAACTTCAGAGAATGTGTGATGGGGAGAAATCTCAAATCTCAAGGACTTCAGATAGTCCAAACCTTGCTACACATCAAAGAATCCATGCTGTAGAAAAACCATTTAAATGTGATGTGTGTGGGAAAGCTTTTCGATGGAGCTGTCGCCTTAGTCAACATCAGTTAATTCACACTGGAGATAAACCTTATAAATGTAACAAATGTACAAAAGCGTTTGGTTATAGCTCATGGCTTATTCGCCATCAAAGAACTCACACTAGAGAAACACCATATAAATGTGATGAGTGTGGGAAATGCTTTGTCCAGCGCTCACACCTTATTGAGCATCAGAGAATTCACACTGGAGAGAAACCTTATTCATGTAATGACTGTGGAAAAGCCTTTAGACAGAGCTCCAGCCTCATTTGCCATCAGAAAATTCATAAGGGAGAGAAACCCTATGAATGCCTTGAATGTGGGAAAGCCTTCAGTATGAGTAAACATCTTACAGTACATCAAAAAATTCACACTGGAGAGAGACCCTATAAATGCAATGAATGTGGGAAAGCTTTCAGTCAGAATTCTAGCCTTTGCCACCACAAGATCATTCATGCTGGAGTGAAACCCTATGAATGTAGTAAATGTAGGAAAGCATTTAGCCGGAATTCATATCTTATTGAACACCAGAGAATTCACACAAGAGCCCAGTAGTGTTATGAGTATGATAATTCCCTGGAGAGGCCAACCTTTGTAAGCCATAAAAAGGTTAATAGTGTAAAGAAACCGCATAAATGTAATGTATGTGAGAAAATACTCCAAAGGCTGAGCCCTGAATATTCTTTGTTTTAAGAGTACATAGGCTAGCTTGCAGGGCAGGAGTTACCATGGGAACGGGCAGCGGATAGCTGCAAACACCAGCTTTTAGCTGGTATTTTTTATCTGGAAAGCAGACACTTCGTCTTGCTAAGTGGGCAGTACTGGGCATGACTAGGTAGGTACAGCAGACGTTTTCTTTTAGAAAGTATGTTTTTACACGTTCTTGAAAATACACAAATTCATAAAGTCATTTCAGTTAGGAAATACAGCATTAACACTGGAGCCACTTTTGTGTGTGTGTGTGTGTATGTTTTTATTAATTAAAAAAATTAACAACAAACAAAAACATTAACATTCCATTCTACATATATAATCAGTACTTCTTAATATCATCACATAGGTGCATATTCATCATTTCTTAGAACATTTGCATCAATTTAGAAAAAGAAATAAAAAGACAACAGAAAAAGAAAACAACAACAGAAAAAAAAGATTATACATAACATACCCCTTACCCCTTGCTTACATTTATCACTAGCATTTCAAATTAAATTTATTTTAACATTTGTTCCCCCTATTATGTATTTTTATTCCATATGTTCTACTTTTCTGTTGATATGGTAGATAAAAGGAGCATCAGACACAAGGTTTTCACAATCACAGAGTCACATTGTGAAAGCTATATCTTTGTTCAATCATCATCAAGAAACGTGGCTACTGGAACACAACTCTACATTTTCAGGCAGTTCCCTCCAGCCTCTCCACTACATCTTGAACAACAAGGTGATATCTACTTAATGCGTAAGAATAACCTCCAGGATAACCTCTCGACTCTGTTTGGAATCTCTCAGCCATTGACACTTAGTCTCATTTCACTCTTCCTCCTTTTGGTTGAAAAGATTCTCTCAATCCCTTGATGCTGAGTCTCAGCTCATTCACTGGAGCCACTTTTACGAACTACCTCAGTATCACATAATGACTGCATCTGTATATCATCATTATGTAAAGTCACTGTTTTTTAACGTGTTTGGGTAAAATGATTTCTGTTGTGCTCTTGAATCACATCTAGCTCTTCCATATTTTTATCAAATTGCTTAGCCAACTTCATAAGTTCTTCTTGATTTTGTGTTTTTAACTTTGTGCAACCGAATTTTGCTCTTGATTTTCCTTTTGTTACACTGAGAGTACAAATAATAGCAGATGCACCAGTCCACATTCCTGGCATAAAATTTGTTGTTGGTTTTTCATCCTGAGGAGCAATACGATGAACAATATGTGAAATCTCATCACTATCTGAGGAGTATATCTGTTTTTTGCTTCCTTTACCTAACTGTTTTGTCATTGGAGAATTTTGATCCCAAAAGATATCATCTGTCCATCAGGATCATTAGAACTGAAGGTACAAAAGAATAAATCCATTTTCAGTACTCGCTTTAGTATTTCATATCTTTCCTTGGGGTTACTTTTACCACAAGTAGCGGCTGCTGGGGGCTGTACTTGCTGCCACACTGACCGGGGAGGCCCTTCCATAGCCCTGCAGAGTCCCACATGGTGGGCTGACCTCAGCTGCCTCCTCCCTGGGTAGACTACCAAGCTGCACTCTTCAGCTGACACCATTCTGCATGGCATGCCCTTCAGGCAGTGCTGTCTCCATGTTTCCTCTGTTGATGCATCACCTATGACCCACCCTCCACCAGCCTCTTTTCCTTTAGCATTTTGTAAAGGCAGAAGAGTAACAGCACTAAGAGTAGGAACCCATGCCCAGGACCACTGCCATTTTGGCTGGTGGAGTGATTGCATTTTAAATGTGTATAAATATGAGTAAACTTGCAGCCTTAACTTCGTTATTTTATTTGGAATCATATATACTGTTAATTTAGAAGGTTGGGAAAGATTTCTCTAAAGAAAGAGTATCCAGAGTCATACAAATTATATGTTTATTTGCTAAATATATTTGACCTTATTCCATACAATAAAGCCTCTCCCTCACTTCAGGGTACCATCTGTAAAGTTTTTGAGATCTCAGAAGTCTCCAGGTCCCTGTGTATGAGAAGGAGGTATGAGAAATACTGTTTGAGTGCTGCCAGACTGAATAGGTTAAAAGAAGCTATCCATTGTTTTCTCTTGAGATCAGTTACTCACATTGGTTTAAACAATTAAGCAGTTTATTAGTGCACACTGAAGTAGGGAAAACTCCGAACAACACACAAGAAAGCACCAGAGCCTCTGAGAAGTGTACAAGCTTTTATTGTGGCAGTCTCAGAGGACTTCTGTCCAAAATCTGAGACCTGAATGTCCTTTGTTACAAGATTATATAAGCTAGTTTGTAGGGTGAGAGTTATCATGGGAATGGACAGGGACAGACAGGCTAGCTACAAGCCCTGGCTTTTAGCTGATGTTTCTTATCTGGAAAGCAGACACTTGCTCTTGCTAAGCAGGCAGGCCTAGACATACCTGGGCATGACTAGGCAAGAATAGGAGACATTTTCTTTTAGAAAGCATGTTTTACACATTCTTAAAAATAGGCAAATTCATAAGTCATTTTAGTCAGGAAATACAGCAATATGAGTCACTCTTACAAACTATTCCCCCTTTTGATACATTGTTTATCAAGTATAAAAAGACTAAATTGAACAACTAAGTCAGCACTTGACTGCTAACCAACTCCTCAAGCTTCAGCTGTGTGTAGATTTATCAGCCCTGGAGTGACTGAAGCAAGGCTCAGAGAAGATTTCCTCAGGCTTTTCCTGTATGTAGACCAGCTAGCTCCAGAGTGGCTTGGACAGGGCACATGGGTTCTTTTATGCAGGATCAGATACAACAGGTTTTCTGGGTTAGTCTGGCACTTCTAAGACAGGGTTGAGCTATTTCCAGGTTTCAACCCAGAGTGGTGGATCCAGCGGATGATCTCAGCATCCTTGATAGCTGCGGGGGTAGAAAGGAGGACTGTACAGGGCCCTAACCAGGTAGGTGTTAATGCCTGATTTTTCCAATCTTTTACCCAGACTAATGATCCTGGGGTAAAGAAGTGCACAGAGGGTGTTAATTGCAGTGGAAATCTTTTCATTTACCCAGCTCTGCAACTGAGACAGTGGAGTTCAGGCCCTGGAGTTGCTTTTTTAAGGCTAACTCTCCAAATTGTGTAATGTTTCCTTGGAGTTCTTTTAGTAGTGGAGGCCGTCTAAACAAAACATTGAAAGGGGAAAATCTGGTTTGCTTTGTGGGACTGCATCTCACCATAACAAAGCTATAGGGAGAACATCGATCCATTTTAAATTTGCTTCCTGACTAAGTTTCTTCAGGTATGATTTCAAAGTGTGATTCATTCGCTCCACTTTTCCTGAACTCTGAAGCCTATATGCTGTGTGGAGATTCCACTTTATGCAGAGGGTTTTACTGAGATTTTGTATAATATGGGCTACAAATGCCAGCCCAATGTCAGAGTATAAGGAACTTGGCAGTCCATACCGCGGAATGATTTCTTTGCACAAGAAGCAGATGACTTTCTGGGCTTTTTCTGAGTGAGTCAGTATGGCTTCCACCCATCCTGAGAAGGTACAGACTCCTACAAGTAAATGGTGGTACCCCTTTGCCCAGGGGAGTTCTGTGAAGTCTATTTGGATGTCATCAAATGGCATCTGTCCCACGACTTGAATTCCTGGGGGGTGGGGTTGGCCCTTGTCCGGGGTTGTTTTGAGCACAAGTTGCACATTTAGCACAAACTGCTCAGGCAATTTGATGCAGCCGAGGGATGTAGAAGTGCTGTTGAAGAAACTGCTCTAGGGCTGTTCTTCCATAGTGACTATTTTCATGAACTTACAAAACCACCGCTGGGCCAGAGTGCTTCTGGGGTTGCTAATTAGGCATTTTTGAATTTCCACAATCCATTTGGTAGAAAGGCACCGCTTTCTTGGCTCAGCCAGGTATGTCCAGCCTCAGAGTATTTTGGCTGTAGGCTATTTATGGGTTCCAATAGAAGCACTGTGGAGTGGGTTCCCCTTAAGGCTCCTGCCTTGGCTTTGTCAGCCAGATGGTTCCCTCCGGCTACTGTTGTGTTTCCTGACTGATGTCCAGGGGAGTGGGTGATAGCAACCTACGCAGGGCCCATACTACATCCAGAAGGGCCAGGATCTCCAGACCGTGCTTTATTTCCTTTCCTCTGGAGTTAACTAGTCCTCTTCTCTTGTAAGGGTCCCGTGTACCCGAGCAGTGTTGAAGGCATACCTTGAGTCAGTGTAGATGTTGATGATGGAATTTGATCCTAATAGCAGGGCTCTGGTGATGGTTATGAATTCAGCTTTTTGAGCTGAGGTGCCTACTGGAAGGGGCTCAGATTCTACGATTGAGTCCAGGGTCACCACTGCATATCCTGCTTTTTGCACTCCATTGTGGACCAAACTGCTGCTGTCCATGTAACATTCTACATCAGGACAGGAGAATGACTGGTCCTTTAGGTCTGGTCTGCTGGAGAACACTTATTCCAAGGTTTCTATACATTCATGATCAGGCTGGCCTTCTGTCGGTGGGAGGGTAGCTGGGTTTAGGCTGTGTATTGCCTCCACTTGAATGTTTGGCTTGTCACATATTATTTTAGCAGCCAGGAAGTGGAGAGCCAATGATGTCCCTTCTGTTGGAGAACTGCCTTGATTTGGTGTGGGATGCAAAGGCCGAAGGTTAACTTTTTAGCAAGGGGGTTAGAATGACAGTGGCGGCTATGGCCTGCAGACAAGGAGGCCATCCTTTGTCTACCAAGTCTAACTGCTTTGACAAGTAAGCTACTGGGTGATCCCAAGAACCTAATTTTTGGACAAGGGCTTCTATGGCTGTTCCCTGTCATTCATGAACATACAGTGTGTAAGGTTTGTCAATGTCTGGGAGACCCAAGGCTGGAGCTTGAGTGAGTTCCTTTTGTAGAGTTTCAAAGGCTTTTTGTTGTTTGGTTTCCCAAGCAAGGGTGAATTCTCAGCTCCTTGTGTAGCCTCATACAGGGGCTTAGCAATTGTGAAGCTAGAGATCCAGATGCAGTAGAATCCTGCAGCCCCTAGGAACTCACGGACTTGTCACTAAGATGTGGGTGTACATTTCTGAAAAACGGCTTGTTTTCTTTCAGTTCCCAGGTGCCAGGTACCTTGGGTGATGTGAAGTCTGAGGAATTTCACTTGCTTTCTGCAAATTTGAGCCTTCTTCCTAGACACCTTATAGCCTCTTTGATTCAAGTGGGCCAGGAGTGCTTCTGTACCTTCTAGACAGTCTTGTGAGGTTGTGCTAATTGTAAATCATCTACATATTGGAATGGAACACTATTATATTTTTTGTCATGAAATTCTTGCAAGTCCTTCCCTAGGGCTTGGCTGAATATCATGGGAGAATTTTTGAACACTTGAGGCAGGCATGTCCAGGTAAACTGTTGCTTTCTTCCAGTGCACGGGTGTTCCCATTCAGAGGCAAAGATGGATTGGCTGACTGGTGCCAGATGAATGCAGAAGAAAGCGTCTTTCAGTTCTTGGCAGGAGAAAAATGATGTTGGAGGAATTAAGCTCAAGAGGGTATATGGATTTGGTGCTATACATTGCAAGGGAGCAGTCACTTTGTTAATGGCCCACAAGTCTTGAATAGGGCGATAATCATTGGTGCCGGGTTTTCATACCAGCAACAGAAGAGTGTTCCCTGGAGACTGGCATTCCCGTATTATAACATGAGTAAGCAAGTGGTCCACGTGTGCCTGAATTCCTGCCTGGGCTTCTCGGGGGACTGGATATTGCTTAAGGCACACTGAGGCAACTCCTGGGCAAAGTTCCACGAGGAATGGAGGGATGGTCATTGCTAGCCCCAGTGGACTGTTTCCTGCCCAAACGGAAGGCACCTGTGGATAATCGGGCCAGTCTCAGTCTTCTTTGGCAAGGAAGAAACATTACTCTTCTGTCTGGGGGGCTGTCAGGGTCTCCGTGATTTTCTTCCCTTGGTCCTTTAGCATCAGGGACATTCCCCTTCTGCACTGAGTTTATTTGAGCCTGGAGCTTTGTCCCGGGCAGTCTGGAAAATAAAGAAATTGATGGGAAACCATCAATTTGAGTAAAGAATGCTTAAATAAATGAAAAAAAAAAATGTTTCATGCTCATGGTCTGGAAGATTTAATATTAAGATGTCAAATACTACCCAGAGTGATTTACAAATTCAACACAATTCTTATCAAAATTCCAGAAGCTTTTTTGTAGAAATTGAAAAGGCAGTCCTCAAATTCATATGTAATTGCAAGGGACTCCAAGAAACCAAAACAATATTGAAAAAGAAGGAAAAAAATGATGTTGTACACTTCCTGATTTCAAAATTTACTGCAAAGCTACAGAAATCAAATTAGTGTGGACCTGGCTATAACTCTGTAAGGATAGACAAATAGGACAATGGAATAGAATTGATGGTCCAGAAATAAACCCACACACCTATGGCCAATAGATTTTTTAGTTTAAGCCCCTTTGAGTGGGAAAGAATAGTCTCTTCAATGAGTGGTGCTAGGAACACTGAATATCTATTGTTAGCCCTAGCTCACACAACTTAAAAAAATTTTTTTTAATGGAATCAATGACTGTCGTGGTCAGGTTCATGTGTCAACATGGCAAGGTGGTGGTGCCTCCTTGTCTGGTTGATCAAATGCTGGCCTGTCTGGTGCTATGAGGTTATTTCATAGAATTAAATCCTGATCATGTTGGCTGAATTCACAGCTGATTGCATTTGTACTCAGACAAGGGGATTGCCTCCTGCAGTAAGTGATACTTAATCTAATCACTGGAAGAGTTTTAAGGAGGATTCAGAAGAGGCCACTTCTCTTCCTGCTTCAGCTGGCAAGCCTCTCCTGTGGAGTTCGTCCAGACCCTTCATCAGAGTCGTCAGCTTCACAGCCTACCCTACAGGTATTGGACTCTACATTCCAACAGTTATGAAGCACACATATAAATTTTATATCTATGGATATTTCCTGCTGATTCTGTCTCCCTAGAGAACTCTCTAGCTAATACAGCTTGGTGCCGAGAGTGGGGTAGCTCTTAAGAAACAGAATCTTAAAAATGGGTTTTTATGATTGGTTTTCTTCTCTGACTGGACTGAAAGACACTAAGGACTCTGATTCCCATAATCAGAATGATATTGCCAATCCATAGGGTAAGTTGGCAAAAGAGATAGTCAGAATGTCACCAATGAATTCTTAATGTTTCGTTTGTATGAAGTCAGGCTTGGGGATAAGGTTTTTGACACCTTTATGAAGTTTTGTGGAAATAGAAGGTATAGGGATGTTGGTTGGTTGTTGTTAGATACACTGTATATATATATATATATATATATATTTGATATGTGCATGTCTCTGCATGCATGAATTTTATTTTATTTTTAAGTTAACATACAATAAAATTGACTTTTTGGCTATGCAGTTTTATGAATTTTGACATATGTATAGATACGCGTAACCAGTACCATAATTAGAATACAAAACAGTTCCATTGCTCAAAAAAATTCCCTTATGATAGCCCTTGGTAGTCACACTTTGCCCCCACCCATAACTCCTGGAAACCACCAGTCTGTTTGCTGATCTTACAATTTTGTCTTTTCAAGAAGGTCAGATAAAAGGAATCCTACAAACTGGCTCCTTCCACTTGCCAGACTACTTAGGGTTTCATCCAAATTGTTGCATGACCCTGAAAATGAGTGACTAGTCCCAGCTCTATTTTAAAGTTTCATACTTTACGTTTAAATCTATGATCCATTTTGAGTTAATTAAGTGTGAGGTTTCATTCCAAATTCTTTATTATGATGATCATTTTGCCTATGGATGTCCAATTGCTCCAGCACCATTTGTTGAAGAGGCTATCTTTCCTCTATTGAATTGCCTTTGCACCATTATAAAAAGTCAATTGACCATATTTGTGTGGATTTAGTTCTGGACTCTGTAAGTGTATTCCATTGATCTATTTTTTTTTATCCCTTTGTCAATATCATGCTGTCTTGATAGCTCTAACTTTTTAGTAAATCTTGAATCAGGTGGTGTGATTCTTCCACCTTGAATCTTCTTTTTCAAAATGGCTTTGGCTATTCTAGTTACTTTTCCTTTCCTTATACACATTAGAATTATCTTGCCTTATATCTACAAATAATCCTGCTGGGATTTTTATTGGAATTGCATTAAATTTGTGGATTTATTTGGAAACTTTTGGCATCTTTATTATATTAAGTTTTCCACTCCAAGAACACACTGTGTCTTTCCATTTGTTCAGATCCTTGTTTTCTTTCATCACAATTTTGTGATTTTCAGAAAAAGATCTTGTATGTGTTTTGTTAGATTTATACCTAAATATTTCTCTCTTTTTTGAGCTACTGTAAATAATATTACATTTTAATACTATTGATTGTATATACAAATATGGTCAATTTGTGTGTGACCACAAATTGTAGGCTTGTATCCTACAACCTTGCTGAAAGGTTTAGGAGGCAAAAGGGTGAGAAAGAAGAAAAGTAGACCAGGAAATTTAAAGGGAGGGTATTTCTGCGCTCCCGGGCAGAACTCACCAAACCCAAGATGGAGGGAGGTGAGTGCGCGCAGGCTTTGGCACAGGCAGCTTTTAAGGATGGAGGTCAGGTGACGTTCGGAAGGGGCAGTTCATTAGTTCCTGAAGTCAGGTTGGGAAGGGCGACACAGCCTCCACAGCTGCAGTTGCAGTGCCCTTCCCCATTCCCCCAACCTAACATTCCAGCCTTTTTGTGATAATAGGGTGCCAAGATCTTTCTGGCTACTTCCTGCTGTAATGGGGCAGCATAGGGTTATAGGCCGGAACCGTCATGGCCAGGGGAGTGGGGAGGCTGGCTGTAGGAATCTGGTGAGGAAGGCAGGTGATGATAATGATGCAGGAGCATTTGGTTGACTGCTACCCGGGATAGTTCCTTCATGCATCCCTGAAGGAAGTTGAGGAGGCAGGGAGCTAGGAGAAAAAAGAGACAGATTAGGATAACTGGTCCTAGTAGTGGTAGGAGCCATGTTGCCAGGGGAGAAGAAAACCAGTTTAAGGCAGAGTTGGTTCCTTGCTTTCTGTGGTAGAGATCGTTTCTTTGTTTAGGGTTTGAATATTTTGTTCCACCAGACCTGACTCGTTGACATAATAGCAGCATTCTCTTGGAGGAATATACACGTTCCTCCTTTTTCAGCTGTCAGGAGGTCTAAGGGCCATTGATTTTGAAGAGTTAGCTGGGCTAGTGTGATGAGTTGGCGATGTAGAGAGGAGAGGGATTCTGACGTTGATTCCAGGGCTACTTGTAGTTGAGTTTCAAAGTTTTGAGAGGTTAAAATACCATGTCCCAGTGCCCCTCCTGCTGCAGCTAAGGCTGCAACTGAAGCAGTTAGGCTGATGCCTACTAGGATAGTAAGAAAGCCAAGTTAGTTCAGACTCCCCATAGAGGGTCAATTGAGGAACAATAGTTACCAGGAAGCATGGTCCTGGGGCAATAGATTTAAGGCACTTGGTAAGAGTTCCATTACACCAGAAATATTGTTCTTTAGGGGCATGGGTGGTGCTGTGGATAGTGACATTAGTTTGGCACTTGCTATGAAGTTTTGTTTGAGGGTTTTTTTATCCAGTGTAGTGAGGCTTTTAATTTGGCAAGAAGATCTTGCCCCATTAGTGGGCTGGGGCAAGAAGGCATTACTAAGAAAGAATGTATAATGGGGTACCCTTCTATTAAATATGTAAGCAGTCCAGTAGTTAAGGGGCATGAAGGATGACTGTCTATGCCCATAACCATGACCTGGGAAGGAAGGAGTTGACCTGAGTAAGAGGGGGGGACAGAAAAGGTAATCCCTGTGTCCGCTAAAAAGGAGGTGGACTTACCTGCTACCTTGATTGTTACCCTGGGCTCGACGAGGGTGATTGGGGTCGCTGAGGCCGGGCGTCGTCCGTCGTTGGTGGCCAGACCCAGGACTGCTAGCAGTGGGTTAGGGGTTGGAAGGACAGCCCCTCTACGGCCGGGCGCTGAGGGGCAGTCACTTTTCCAATGTCCCTTTGTACCACAGAGAGGGCACGGTCCCTTGGGCAGTCAAGCATTGGGGCACTGGTGGGACCAGTGTCCATCGAGGCCACATTTGAAGCACTTTCCTGGTGGTGGATTAGTCATAGCTGGCTTCTTCTCCATTGAAGTGAGCCACAGAGCCACAATCAGGGATTGGGTTTGTAAATTTCCCTTTCGGGGGTCCTGGGATTCCTTTTCTGCCCTCTCTAGTTCATCATGAGTATTTAAAATTTTAAAGGCCGTGTTTACCAGGTCATGGATAGGGGCCTGAGGACCGTCCTCAATTTTTCTAAGTTTACACCTTATATCTGGAGCTGATTGGGATATAAAGTGTGCGGCTAAAACAGTTTTACCAGCCTCCAAGTTGGGGTCTAGGCAGGTATATTGGGAGAGGGCTTCTGTGAGCCGGTGTAGAAAAGCCGCCGGGTTTTCATCAGGACCCTGGGTAATTTCCCTTAGCTTATGGAAGTTTACTACTTTATGTGAAGCTTTCTGCATGCCTACAAACATTTTGTCCCATCTAGTCCACCTGTTCCTCCCCACTGGAGTGTCAACCTGATAGTCCCACCCTGGCTCTTGGTCTGGCACTGCCTCGGCCCCTGCCAGCAAGGTGTGGTCGGTTATATGCACCTGGTCAGCATGAGCCCTGGCTGCATTGAAAATGTGGTCCATTTCATCTGTAGTTAGGGAAGAAGAGCAGATTACATGAATGTCATGCGAGGTTAAACTGTAGGCATTAGCTAGATATTGAAATTCCTTAGTATAGGCGGTCGGGTCGCTGGAGAATGAACCTAGCCGTTTCTCAGTATTAGAGAGGTCAGCTAGGGAGAAAGGGGTGTGTACTCGAGCTAACCCCTCAGGTCCCGCAGTTCCCTGTAGTGGGCAGTAAAGAGTTCTTTGAGCGGGTCTGAGATCTTATAGGTGAGGAGGGCAAGGCTGTTGAGGACAGTGGGGGACAGGATGGAGATGGGGGGAGGATAAGATGTCGGCTGGAATGCTGCTGGGCGGGGGGAGGAAGAGGGGGGAAGATGGCGGTGGGAGCGCTGCTGGGGGGAGGGGAGGGCAGCGCGAGGGAGAGGAGGATACAAAGGGAGGGGCAGGAGCGCAGAAGGGAAAAACCTGGACATAAGGAATTTCGGCCCTTTTGTCGTTCCTCTGGCAAAAGTTGCGGAGGTTCGTAAGGATATTAAAATCGAAAGTCCCATCCTCGGGCCCATGTGAGAGGACCTGCTGCCCATGCTGCGGGGGCTCTGAGGAGAAAGGACTGGCCCAGGGGGTGTCGGCGTCCCAGCGCCCTGAGAGCCCTCGGAGCTCCTACGAGCGGGGGGCTCGTCTCCCCGGGGGACGTGTCCCCCTGGTTTGAGGCCCTTTCAGGCCCTGGACCTGAACTCGGGAGGGAAACGAGAAGCGGGGCGTCCCCACGACTTTTCGAGTCCCGGGAAGGGAGTGAGGTGGTGGGCGTCTCTGTTCACCTCAGCCCTTGGGAGAGACCCTGACGTGAATTCACGGTTTTCGGAGAGTATTTAACGGACAGGCTCTCTCAGAGCCGGGAGCCCCGGCAGCAGGGTGAGGAGGGAAGGGACTTCCCCAATCCCTGGTGGGTGTAGTGGCGGCCGAAGGATCCCTTGTCGCCGGCCATGTGGAGGAAGGAGGAGAGAGGAAGCTGGGGCGCCTCCTCTCCCGGGTTTCCGGCACCACATGAAAGGTTTAGAAGGAGAAAGAGTGAGAAAGAAGAGAAGTAGACCAAGAAATTTAAAGTGTGTGTGGGGGGGGTATTTCTACACTCCCGGGCAGAACTCACCAAACCCAAGATGGAGGAAGGTGAGTGTGCCCACTGTATATATTAATGAGTGAAAGAGATGGACTTAAGGCTTCAAATGAAAAGCTTACGTGCCGTCTGACAGATGTAAGCATTTCTATGAGTGTCCTGAAGGAAAATTTTATTTCCTGCAGCCATAGACTAGAGATCCCTGAAAATCAGACTCAGAATCTTATTGTTAGAGTAGTAACTTCACAATGTAAATTGAAATCTCAATTTTGCATCGTGTCTGCCATTGAAGTGAGGGCAAGAATTAAGAGTAGGACCCTGAAAAATGGGATGGCAACATATGGATTGATAATGATGTCTGTGGAGAGGTTGAACCCTAGGTCATGCTGAGCCTTCTCTAGATAACCCTTGTAATAGTCTGCCCTGAAGACATAGCCGCCCCACCTCCAGCCTGCCCTGAGGAATTGACCACCCAACCTCCACCTGAAGCGATTAGCCCTAGAGTGATTAATCCTGTTCCACCAGATGAAACTGCAAATGAATGCCCTGAAGCAAATGGCTTGGAAGATACTTCTAATTCTTTTCATGACCCACCTCCACCACCCCTCATTTCTTTGAGACCTATAACTAGACTCGGGTCCCAAAAGGTGAGGTACAAAGTACCAACCACGAAAAGGTACATTATACTCCAAAAGAATTGCATGAGTTTTCCAATTTATATAGACAGAAATCAGGGAAATATGTGTGGCAATGGATTTTAAGGGTGTGGGATAATTGTGGGAAGTATATAAAGCTAGATCAAGCTGAATTTATTGATGTGGGCCCACTAAGCAGAGATTCTGCATTCAACGTTAAAGCTCAAGCAGTTAGAAAAGGCATTAAGAGTTTGTTTGGGTGGTTGGCTGAAAACCGGATCAAAAGTTGGCCAACACATCAGAGGCAAAGGAGGTCAAATAGAGTCAAGAGACTACTCTGGAGGTTGCTATTATGCAAGCTTCAGGTAGACCTTTCTACCTATCATAACCTGCCAACCCCCAACCAGAACCATTCCAGCCAATCCTAAAGAACACCTAGGGCAATATATAAGATTCCACAAGGGTTCCAGGCACTAGGGTAACTTTCCAGAAATCTACAACCTCCAGATGGGTCCCTGGCCCAGATAAGCCCTGAAACATAGCCTAGCATCTCCAGAATATCAGATAATTCCATCTTCCTACCCCATATTAGTGAAAGACCCTTCCAATATCAAAAATTCAGAATGGCCATAGCCCAAACAACCCCAAAGAGAGGTATAGAAAGATCAAGGGTGATGGTGGAATTATACATAGAAGATAGGACTTAACAAGTGAATATGAATGCTGAATCATTAAATTGATATCTTTTCATCTCCAGTATTTTATTTTTTTTATATATTTTTTTAATTTATTTTTTTATTAATTAAAAAAAGAATTAACAAAACAATTAGAAATCATTCCATTCTACATGTACAATCAGTAATTCTTAATAACATCACATAGTTGCATATTCAACATTTCTTAGTACATTTGCATCGATTTAGAAAAAGAAATAAAAAGACAACAGAATAAGAATTAAAACAATAATAGAAAGAAAAAGAAAAAAAAAAACCTGTACCTCACATGCAGCTTCATTCAGTGTTTTAACATAATTGCATTACAATTGGGTAGTATTGTGCTGTCCATTTCTGAGGTTTTTTTTTTTAATTTTTTTATTAATCAAAAAAAAGAAAAGAAATTAACACAACATTTAGAAATCATTCCATTCTACAAATGCACTCAGTAATTCTTAGTATCATCACATAGATGTATGATCATCATTTCTTAGTACATTTGCATCGATTTAGGAAAAGAACTAGCAAAACAGCAGAAAAAAATATAGAATGTTAATATAGAGAAGAGAATTAAAATAATAATACTAATAATATATATATATATATATATAAAAAGGAAAAAGAAAAAAACAAAAACAAAAGATACAAACACACAAACAAACAAACAAAAAACCATATTTCAGGTGCAGCTTCATTCAGTGTTCCAACATAGTTACATTACACTTAGGTATTATTGTGCTGTCCATTTTTGAGTTTTTGTATCTAGTCCTGTTGCACAGTCTGTATCCCTTCAGCTCCAATTACCCATTATCTTACCCTGTTTCTAACTCCTGCTGGTCTCTGTTACCAATGATATATTCCAAGCTGATTCTCAAATGTCGGGTCACATCAGTGGGACCTTACAGTATTTGTCCTTTAGTTTTGGGCTAGACTCACTCAGCATAATGTTCTCTAGGTCCATCCATGTTATTACATGCTTCATAAGTTTAGTCTGTCTTAAAGCTGCATAATATTCCATCGTAGGTATACACCACAATTTGTTTAGCCACTCGTCTGTTGATGAACATTTTGGCTGTTTCCATCTCTTTGCAATTGTAGATAATGCTGCTATAAACACTGGTGTGCAAATGTCCGTCTGTGTCTTTGCCCTTAAGTCCCTTGAGTAGATATCTAGCAGTGGTATTGCTGGGTCGTAATCCATTCTGCCATTCTATGTCTTTTGATTGGGAAATTCAGTCCATTAACTTTTAGTATTATTACTGTTTGGATAATATTTTCCTCTACCATTTTGGCTTTTGTATTATATATATCATATCTGATTTTCCTTCTTTCTACACTTTACTCCATACCTCTCTCTTCTGTCTTTTCGTATCTGACTCTAGTGCTCCCTTTAGTATTTCTTGCAGAGCTGGTCTCTTGGTCACAAATTCTCTCAGTGACTTTTTGTCTATAAATGTTTTAATTTCTCCTTCATTTTTGAAGGACAATTTTGCTGGATATAGGAGTCTTGGTTGGCAGTTTTTCTCTTTTAGTAATTTAAATATATCATCCCACTGTCTTCTAGCTTCCATGGTTTCTGCTGAGAAATCTACACATAGTCTTATTGGGTTTCCCTTGTATGTGACAGATTGTTTTTCTCTTGCTGCTTTCAAGATCCTCTCTTTCTCTTTGACCTCTGACATTCTAACTAGTAAGTGTCTTGGAGAACGCCTATTTGGGTCTATTCTCTTTGGGGTGCGCTGCACTTCTTGGATCTGTAAATTTAGGTCTTTCATAAGAGTTGGGAAATTTTCAGTGATAATTTCTTCCATTAGTTTTTCTCCTCCTTTTCCCTTCTCTTCTCCTTCTGGGACACCCACAACACGTATATTTGTGCGCTTCATATTGTCATTCAGTTCCCTGATCCCCTGCTCAAGTTTTTCCCTTCTTTTCCCTATAGTTTCTGTTTCTTTTTGGAATTCAGATGTTCCATCCTCCAGTTCACTAATTGTAGCTTCTGTCTCTTTAGATCTACCATTGTAGGTATCCATTGTTTTTTCCATTTTTTCTTCTTTGTCCTTCACTCCCATAAGTTCTGTGATTTGTTTTTTCAGATTTTCTATTTCTTCTTTTTGTTCAGCCCATGTCTTCTTCATGTCCTCCCTCAATTTATTGATTTGGTTTTTGAAGAATTTTTCCATTTCTGTTCGTATATTCAGCATTAGTTGTCTCAGCTCCTGTATCTCATTTGAACTATTGGTTTGTTCCTTTGACTGGGCCGTATCTTCAATTTTCCGAGCGTCATCCATTATTTTCTGCTGGTGTCTGGGCATTTGATCAGATTTCCCTGGGTGTGGGACCCAGCTGGTTGAAAGCTTTTTCTGTGAAATCTCTGGGCTCTGTTTTTCTTTTCCTGCCCAGTAGGTGGCGCTCGTGGCGCTCGTCTGTCTGCACAGCAGTCGCCCGGGAAACCGCGCGTGGAGGTGGGGGTCGCTGGCCGCCGCGGCTTGGGAGAGTGCTGGTCCTAATTGCCCAGCTGGCCCGAAATGCCAAGCGTGACGGGAGGGCCCCGCTATCCAACGTTCCCAGTCAGACTGGGGAGCCACGTGCGTGGAGGGGACCCCAGTCGCCAGCCGCCCCGGCCGGGAAAACGCGCGCCCCTCGGGTAGCTCACCGCAGCAGATTCTCCCTGCCCGTCAGCTGTTCCAGAATGGGGTACGCTGTCTTTTTGGTCTCTGTCGTGACTCTGGGAGCTGTTTCGTATTGTTTCTGTTTCTTTAGTTGCTTTTCTGGAGGAGGAACTAAGACCCGCGCGTCTTACTAAGCCGCCATCTTCTCCGGAAGTCATCTCCAGTATTTTAGAGCACTAGAAGTAAAAACCTAAAATTGTGAAACTGTAACCCATGTCAAAATCTGAAATATGCTCTACAACTAATTGTGGTGGTGTGCTTGGAAATGTATTTTTTTTGTGTATATATGTTATTGTTCACAAAAAAAAGAAGGAAAAAATGTCTATTGTGATGAAAAAGTATTTAAGCCCCCAAGTCTCCTACATTCTGGAGCAGCTAGAAGGAAAAATATGAAAGGATCATATGGTAGCCAATGACAAACTCTGAGATCTATCCTGTAACCCCCCCCTTTTTTTTTTTTTTAATGAGTAGAAATTTATTAGGGCTACGAAGGCTACAGAGGGAGCACCTTGCTTGGGTCAGTGTGTGTATATGTACTTCTGCAGGTGTCTTAAATGCCAAAACAACAAAGTGCTATAAGGGAAAAAACATTCAAGCAAGAATATTTACAGCACCACGGGTAGGCGGCACAATGATTTCATGAATGGTATTATTGTATTTTGGTAATTGAGAACTTAAGAATTTGCCAATGATTATGATTACAGAATCATTACATAGATGTTTTTCTTTCTATATTGTCTTTTTCATTTTCATTCGCCTCGAGATATTTACTAATTTCTCTTGTAATTTCTTCCTTGACCCACTCGTTGTTTAAGAGTGTGTTGTTGAGCCTCCACGTATTTGTGAATTTTCTGGCACTCTGCCTATTATTGATTTCCAACTTCATTCCTTTATGATCTGAGAAAGTGTTGTGTATGATTTCAATCTTTTTAAATTTGTTGAGACTTGCTTTGTGACCCAGCATATGGTCTATCTTTGAGAATGATCCATGAGTACTTGAGAAAAAGGTGTATCCTGCTGTTGTGGGGTGTAATGTCCTATAAATGTCTGTTAAGTCTAGCTCATTTATTGTAATATTCAAATTTTCTGTTTCTTTATTGATCCTCTGTCTAGATGTTCTGACCATTGATGAGAGTGGTGAATTGAAGTCTCCAACTATTATGGTAGATGTGTCTATTTCCCTTTTCAGTATTTGCAGTGTATTCCTCACTTATTTTGGGGCATTCTGGTTCGGTGCATAAATATTTATGATTGTTATGTCTTCTTGTTTAATTGTTCCTTTTATTAGTAGATAGTATCCTTCTTTGTCTCTTTTAACTGTTTTACATTTGAAGTCTAATTTGTTGGATATTAGTATTGCTACTCCTGCTCTTTTCTGGTTGTTATTTGCATGAAATATCTTTTCCCAACCTTTCACTTTCAACCTATGTTTATCTTTGGATCTAAGATGTGTTTCCTGTAGACAGCATATAGAAGGATCCTGTTTTTTAATCCATTCTGCCAGTCTATGTCTTTTGATTGGAGAATTCAGTCCATTAACATTTAGTGTTTTACTGTTTGGGCAATACTTTCCTCTATCATTTTGCCTTTTGTATTATATATATCATATCTAATTTTCCTTCTTTCTACACTCTTCTCCACACCTCTCTCTTCTGTCTTTTCATATCTGACTCTAGTGCTCCCTTTAGTATTTCTTGCAGAGCTGGTCTCTTGGTCACAAATTCTCTCAGTGACTTTTTGTCTATAAATGTTTTAATTTCTCCTTCATTTTTGAAGGACAATTTTGCTGGATATAGGAGTCTTGGTTGGCAGTTTTTCTCTTTTAGTAATTTAAATATATCATCCCACTGTCTTCTAGCTTCCATGGTTTCTGCTGAGAAATCTACACATAGTCTTATTGGGTTTCCCTTGTATGTGATGGATTGTTTTTCTCTTGCTGCTTTCAAGATCCTCTCTTTCTCTTTGACCTCTGACATTCTAACTAGTAAGTGTCTTGGAGAACACCTATTTGGATCTATTCTCTTTGGGGCCTGTAACCACTTTTTGAAGAGTGCTTTGAAAGCTATTGATTTTTTATTTCTTTGCTTTGTATATATGTTATGCTATACAATTAAAAATGTTTTTTAAAAAATTAGAATGGGCACAGCCCAAATACCTCTACTGAATGTGAAAAAGATTAGAGGTGATGGTGAAGTTATACAGAGAAAGTTGGGTTTAGCAAATGAGTGCTGAATCATTTTACTGATATTTATTTTAGCCTCCAGTACCTTTGTGCAGCTAGATATAAAAACCTAATATTGAGGAAGGGTAACTCATACCAAACTGTGCAATCTGTTCTACAACTATTTGTTGCAATGTACTTTGAAATGTATTGCTTTTAGCTAGGTATGTTATTTAAAGAGAAATATAACAGATAAGATAGGATTTAACAAATGAGTATGACTGCTGAATCAATATATTGACATTTCTGTTGGTCTCCAGTGTCATGGAGGAGCTAGAAAGAAAAACCTAAAATTGTGGAACTGTAACCCATACCAAACTGAAATCTGTTCCATAACTACTTGTTAAAATGTTCATTGAAATTTATTGCTTTTTTATACTATTTTATGATTTTTAAAAGTTAAAAAAAAAATGTGGCCGACATTACCTGAGGTTGAAATGCCAGAACTGCTCTGGCATCATGTAGATTGGAGACTTAGAGAGATTGGAATGTTAGAGTGGATTTATCATGGAAAGCCTGCTCTTGCACCCCAGGAATGTCAGGAGGATGCACCTTTTACCAGAATTCTGAGAAGTAAATTTGTGAGACTAGTACCATCATCTAGAGCCCTGTAGTTCCACTTCTCTGTAGGTCAGTTACTGTAGGAACTGCTGTCACTGAGCTGGAATCCTTAAACACAATGGACATGACCAGATCCCGAGTTGGCAGAAGCTAGGTGACAGCACTTAATCACCAAAAGCAAGGTCAACGTGGCTTTCATAATTGACAGGCAACTCAAAGTAGGAGTTAAGATAATTTGACTCACAGAGTCTTGTGGTGTTGGCTAGTAGATCATGGGGTACCTAGAGTCTATTAAATTCTTTTGCGAGCTGTATAAATAAAAGAGTTCTAGGTCAAGTGAACAGAAGTCTAACTTGAATTACAAAAACAGATTCACAGCCCTTTAATAAATTTCCAGACTTGAGACAGTTTACAGACCCAGAGCATCTTGATTGAGGGGGAGGCCAGGTCCCTTGTGGGGGGGAACCCTGTTACACTGCCACAAATTTATACTGTTGATCTTCCTCCAAGGCTTCCCTAAAGAGACTGAAAATATATTGACATTTTACCAGGGTAACTGTGCATTGGGAAAAAGGAAATGATCAGATATTTTGGAGATTATTAGACACTGGGTCTGAAGTGACATTAATTCCAGAGAACCCAAACCATCACTCTTGTCCAACAGTCAGAGTGGGGGTTTATGAAGGTCAAGCAATCAATTGAGTTTTAGCTCCATCTCCCTCTGGGTCTAGTGGGCCCCCAGGCCCATTCTGTAGTTATTTCACCAGTTCCAAAATGCATAATTGGAATAAATTTGCTACTAAGCAACTGGCAGAATCCCCACATTGGCTCCCTAATTCATGCAGTGAGGGCTATTATGGTGGGAAAGACCAAGTGGAGGCCACTAGAACTGCCCCTACCTAGCAAAATAGTAAATCAGAACCAATACTGGATTCCTGGAGGGATTGCAGAGATTACTGCCACTCTTAAGGACTTGAAGGATCTAATAGGGGTGGTGATTCCCACCACATCCCCATTCAACTCTCCTCTTTGGCCTATGCAGAAAACAGATGGGTCTTGGAGGATGACAGTGGATTATCATAAGCTCAATCAGGTGGTTATTCCAATTACAGCTGCCGTTCCAGATATGGTATCATTGCTTAAGCAAATCAGTACATCCCCTGGTATCTGGTATGCAGTTATTGATCTGGCAAATGCTTTTTTTCTCAATAGCTGTTAGTAAAGACCACCAGAGTTTTCTTTCAGCTGGCAAGGTCAGCAGTATACTTTTACTGTCCTGCTGCAGGGTTATGTAAATTTTCCAGCCCTATGTCATGCTCTTGTTCACAGGGAACGTGATCATTTCTCCCTCCCACAAGACATCACACTGGTTATATTGATGCTATCATGTTGATTGGACCTAGTGAGCAAGAAGTAGCAACTACTCTAGACTTATTGGTAAGGCATTTGTGTGTCAGAGGATGGGAGATAAATCCAACAAAAATACAGGGGCCTTCTACCTCAGTGAAATTTCTAGGTTTCTAGTGGTATGGGGCATGTCATGATATCCCTTCTAAGGTGAAGGATACATTGCTGCATCTGGTTCTTCCTACAACCAAAAAAAAAAAAAAAAAAGCACAACACCTAGTTGGTCTCTTTGGATTTTGGCAACAACATATTCCTCAGTTGGGTGTCCTACACTGACCCATTTATTGAGTGTCCAGAAAAGCTGCTGATTTTGAGTGGGGACCTGAAAAAGAGGAGGCTCTGTGACAGGTCCAGGCTGCTGTACAAGCTGCTCTGCCTTGGACCATATAATCTAGCAGATAAATGGTGCTGAAAGTGTCAGTGGCAAATATAGATGCTGTCTGGAGCCTTTGGCAGGCCCCTATAGGAGAATCATAATGCAGCCTCTTAGAATTTTGGAGCAAAGCCTTATCATCTGCTGCAGATATCTATTCTCCTTTTGAGAAACAGTTTTTGTCCTGCTACTCGGCCTTATTAGAGACTAAACACTTAACCATGGGCTCCCAAGTTACCATGGGACCTGAGTTGCCTATCAGGAGCTGGCTGTTGTTGTCTGACCCACCAAGCCATAAAGTTCAATGTGAGCAGCAGCACTCCATCATAAAATGGAAATGGTATATATGAGATAGGGTCAGAGCAGATCCTAAGGCACAAGTAAGTTACATGAGGAAATAGCCCAAATGTCCATGGTCTCCACTCCTGCCACATTACCTTCTCTTTCCCAGACCAGAGCTATGGCCTCTTGGGGAGTTCCTTACAGTGAACTAACTGAGGAAGAGAAAACTTGGGCCTCATTTACAGATGGTTCTGCACAATATGCAGGTACCACCCGAAAGTGAACAGCTGCGGCACTCCAACCCCTTTCTGGTATGTCCCTGAAGGGCAGTACTGAGGGGAAATCCCAGTAGGCAGAAGCTCGAACAGTGCAACTGGTTGTTCATTTTGCTTGGAAGGAGAACTGGACAGAGGTGCATTTGTATACTGACTCATGGGCTGTTGTTAATGGTTTGGCTGGATGGTCAGGGAATTGGGAAGATCATAATTGGAAAATTGGTGACAAAGAGGTCTGGGGAAAAGGTATGTGGATAGACCTTTCTGAGTGGGCTAAAAACATGAAGATATTTGTGTCCCATGTGAATGTGCACCAGAGGGTGACTTCAGCAGAGAAAGGCTTTAGTAATCAAGTGGATAAGATGACCCCTTCTCTAGATACCAGTCAGCCTCTTTCCCCAGCACCTCCTGTCATTGCCCAATGGGCTCATGAACAAAGTGATCATGGTGGCAGGGATGGAGGTTCTGCATGGGCTCAGCAACAAGGACTTGCGCTCACCAAGGCTGACCTGGCTACAGCAACTGCTGAGTGTCCAGTCTGCCAGCAGCAGAGACCCATACTCAGCCCCCAATATGGCACCATTCCCCAAGGTGACCAGCCAGCTACATGATTGGTTATATCAGACCACTCCTTTCATGGAAGGGGCAGTGATTTGTTCTAAATGAAAGAGAAACGTACTTTGGATATGGGTTTGCTTTCCCTGTACACAATGCTTCTGCCAAAACTACCATCTGTGGACTTTACAGAATGTCTTAGCCATCATCACAGTATTCCATACAGCATTGCTTCTGATCAAGAATACACTTCACATCATATAAAGTGTGGGAATGAGCACGTGCTTATGAATTTCTCTGATCTTACCATGTTTCCCATCATCCTGAGGCAGCTGGGTTGATAGAATGGTGGAAGGGCCTTTTGAAAACTCAATTACAGTGCCAATTAGGTGGCAATACCTTGCAAGGCTGGGGTGATGTTCTCCAGGAGGCTTTTATGCTCTGAATCCACGTACACTGTGTGGAGCTGCTTCTCCTATAGCCAGGATCCATGGGTCCAGGAACCAAAGGGTGGAAATTAGAGTGGCACCACTCACTGCTACCCCTAGCGATTCACCAGGAAAATTTTTGCTCCTGTCACTTTGACCTTGAGCTCTACTGGTCTACAGGTTTGAATTCCAGAAAGGGGAGTGCTTCTACCAAGAGAAACAGGAATGATTCAATTGAACTGGAATCTAATGCTGCCACCTGGTCACCTTGGGCTACTCATGCCCCTGGATCAACAAGCCAAAAAGGGGATTACTTTACTGGCTGAGGTAATTGACCCTGACCATCAGGGGAAAGTAAGATGGCAACCACACAATGGAGGTAAAAAAAAGAGTTTTCCTAGAATATAGGAGATCTACTAGAGCATCTTTAAGTACTGCCATGCCCTGTGATTAAAATCAATGAAAAACTACAACAACCCAATCCATGCAGGACTACCAATGGCTCCAAAATTTCAGGAATGATGGTTTGGGTCACCTCACCAGGTAAAGAACCATGGCCAGCTGAAATCCTTCTGAGGGTAAAGGGAACACGGAATGGTTTAGTAGAAGAAGGTAGTGATAAATATGAACTATGACCATGTGATCAGTTACAGAAATGAGGACTGTAGTGCTGTTTTGTTCACGTTATAGTATTTAAGTTGTAAGATATCAAGTTTAAGAATGAATATTATCCAAGGGCTTTCACCCTATTCTGGGGAGGTTTAATAAGTTTCCAGTTGTGCATGGGACAGTTGAGTATTGTTAGGCAAGGAAAAAATGTCTTTTATTGTGTTCTATTTAGAGAATAAGCATGGTTTAAGGTGATGTGTATACTGCCAAGTTGACAAGGGGTCGACTGTCATGGTTAGATTCGTGTGTCAACTTGGCAAAGTGGTGTTGCACATTTGTCTGGTTGGGCAAGTGCTGGTCTGCCTGTTGCTATGAGGTCATTTCATAGAATTAAATCATGATGACATCAGCTGCATCCACAGCTGATTGCCTTTGTTTTCAGCCAAGGGAGAGTCTTCTGCAATGAGTGATGTTTAAGCTAATCACTGGAAGGCTTTTAAGGAGGAATCAGAAGAGACAGTTTTTCTTCTTGCTTTGGTCTATGAGCCTCTCCTGTGGAGTTCATCCAGATTTTTCATCGGAGCTGTCAGCTTCACAGCCTGCCCTATGGATTTTGATCTCTATGTTCCCATGATTATGTGACACCCTTTTATAAATTTTATATCTACAGATATTTCCTGCGGATTCTGTTTCTCTAGAGAATCCTAGCTAATACAATGACCTAGATATAAGAGCTAAAAATATACACACTTACGAGAAAACATAGGGAAAATTTTCATGACCTCAGATTTGGCAATGAATTCTTAGACTTTTCACAAAAAGCAGAGCAACAAAGGAAAAACAGATAAAATTAGACTGCATCAGAATTAAAAACATTTGTGCATCAAAGGGATTTATCAAAAGGAGTGAAAAGAAAACCTTCAGAATAGGCATAAACAGTTGCAAATTAAATATCTGATAAGGATTTAATATCCAGAATATATGAAAAAATTCTATAACTCAATAACACAAAGAAAATCCAATTTTTAAATGGGCAAAGGGCCTCCTGTGTTCTGGGGCTGCTAGAAGGAGGGATCTGGGATGATGATGTGGTGCCCTATGGCAGACTCAGGGATCTGTCCTGTGGCTACTTGTTGAAGAATGCTTTAAGAACTATTTGCTTTTTGTTTCCTTCTTTGCTTTATATATATGTTTTATTGTACAGAAAAAAAAGTAAAAATCAAAAAATGGGCAAAGGACTTGAATAGACATTTTTCCAAAGAAGATAAATGGCCACTAAGGGCATGAAAAGATTTTCTCTAAGGGAGTTTTGGGCTATGGAGTAGTGTACCCTCTAACCTGAGGCCCATGTAGACTCCATGTCTAACAATCTCAGTTAATTCCAGCCTCCAGCCATTCCCACCAAGTGGCAGGCAGGCAGATGAGCATATGAAGACCACTGAATAACCCCAATCAACCTTGGAGCAGAGAAATTTCCCAATCCTGCCTGAATTCCTCACCCCAAAATGGTAATGTATAATAAATGGCTTTTGTTTTAAGTTGTTAAGTTCTAGAGTAATTTGTTGCATAGCAATGGATGACTGGAATAATTGCCATATGATGATTTTCAAATCTATGATTTCTTTTACATCTATTAATTGAAATTTTACTCTAAAGAAAAGCTTTCTTCTTCCTATTTATTGGCTGCTTATTTAAATAAATGTGGACTCATTTATTCCTATTTTATTCAATGAATTATGCTCCATTACTCTTCTTAACTTTAACTTTTTATTTTGAAATACTTTCAAGTTTATAGGACAGTTGCCAAACTACCAAAGAGCCCATACAGAGAACTCCCACACATTCATATCCCCCTGGGTACCCACATCCACCAATTTTAACATTCTGTCATATTTGAAATATCATTCTATCTGTCTATCTCTCCATCTTTCTATCTACCTATTCATCACTTCATTTTATGAACCCTTGAGTTTAGGTTGTATATATGTTCCTTGAACACAATACTGCCAGGTGCATTTCCTAAGAACAAGGATATTCACTTATGTAACCAAGTTCAATGCAGTTGTCAAGTTCAATACATTTAACATTGATATAAAATTTACATACATTTAACATTGATATAAAATTTACAGTCTATATTCCAATTTTTAGTGTCCCAGTAATGTGCCTTTTTCCATTGTATTTTTTAAAAATATGTTTATTGAAAAATCACACATGTACCGTCCATATATGGTGTGCAATCGATAGCTCACAATATCATCACATAGTTATGTATTCAGTTATGTATTCATCACCATGATCATTTTTTAGAACATTTGCACCATTTCAGAAAAAGAAATGAAAAGAAAAAAGAAAAAGCTCATTCATACCATACACTTTACACCCTCCTCTCATTAACCATTAATATTTTCATCTACCCAATTTCCAATAATGTGCCTTTGAGTCTTTTCCCCTCCCTTGCTAGATCCCATCTAAGATCATGTATTGCATTTAAGTGTCATTATCTGTTTAGTTACTCTTTCTTTTTTGTGGGAACATATATGCAGCATAAACTTTTCCATCTCAACCCCTCCCAAGCATGCCATTAAATGGGATTAGTCATTTTCACAATATTGCTATGCTGTCACCAACTTCTGTGACTTAATCTTTCCATCTCCCTAAATATAAGCACTACACCCATTATGCATTAACTCCTCAGTTCCCCTGTCCCTCCACCCCTCACAACCTGTACTCTGTTTCCTGGCTCTATGGGCTTACATTTTCTGACATTTTCTTTGTAGTTACCAGAGGATTTAAATTTAACATCCTAAATCTATAAGTCTCATTTGCTTTATTACCAACTTAATTTCAACAGGGTACACAAACTATATTCCTATACCCCTCACCCCCGACCCTTATATAGTTTTTCTCATAAATTACATGTCTATATATTATGAGCCTGAAACCACTGATTTATCATTACATCTTATGCATTTGCCATAAACGCTTGCCAGTTACTACTGTAGGAAGTAAAAAGTGGAGTTATACTAAAAGATACAATAGTACTGGCATTTATATTTATCTGTCATAATATTCACTGGAAATCTTCATCTCTTCATATGGCTTCAATGTATTGTCTATTGTCTTTTCTGTTAACCTACAGCATTTTCTTTAGCTTCTCTCATAGGGCCAGTGTAGTGCTGACAAAGTCTCTCAGCTTTAGTTTATCTGGGAATGTCTTAATTTCTCCCTCATTTTGAAAGACAGTTTTGCTGGATATAGAATTCTTGTTTGGCAGGTTACTTGTATTCAGCACTCAAAGTCCTCCTACTGCCTTCTCACTACCATGGCTTCTGAAGAGAAATCAGCATATAATCTTATTGAGGCTCTCTTGTACATGACACATTGCTTCTCTATTGCAGGTTTCAGATCCTCTCTTTATCTTTGGCATTCAACAGTTTGATATAATACGTTGTGGCATGGCTCTATGTGGGTTTTTCCTGTTTAGAGTTTGTTGAGTATCTTGGATATCTATATTCATGTCTTTCATTAAATTTAAGTGTTCATTATTTCTTTGAATATTATCTTTTCCCCTTTCTATATTTCTTCTCCTTCTGAGATTCACAATACATATATTGGTATGCTTGATGGTACCCCATAACTTCCTCAGGCTCTGTTCAGTTTTCTTCATCCTTACTGCTTTCCATTCTCAGATTAAGTGATCTCAATAGTCATATCTTCAAATATCTGATTCTTTCTTCTGTCAGCTCCAATCTACTGTGAACCCTTCTACAGAAATTTTTGTTTCTTTTACTGTGGTCTTCAGCTCTGTTTGGTTTCTTTTAATAATTTCTGTATCTCAATTTAAACCCTTTTCATGGCCATCTATTATTTTCCCAATTTCCTTGATTTCTTTGTCCATGTTTTCCTTCAGTTCTTTGAACATAATTAGGATACCCCCATTTTTTTCTTTTAAAGTATTTGTCTGGTATGTCCTAGGTCTGGATCTCTTTATTGATGACATCTGTTGCTTTCATTTTCTCCTTTTCCTGGCCATCATTTTCCGTTTCTTTGTATATTCTCTAGACTCTGGTTAAAACACAGACATTGTGACATTTAATATGTTATCACTGGAATTTAGACTCTGAGATGTTGGTTCCTTAAACTTGTATCTAGCTTGCATTGTGACAGAAATTTCCTTGACTGCTAGGAGCCAACAAGAAAAAAGGAAACCCTTTGCAATCTTTGCAAATGGATACTGTCCTCAGAGCTTTTTCATAAAATGAGCTTAGAGAATAGAGCCAGGCCAAAGCACAGGGCTGTCTTGATCCTTTCTGTACATGAGTCTTGTCTTGGGCATATGCATGTAGTCCTAAGAATTCCCTATTTGCACTAATATAATGTTCCCTTTTCCCTAGGATATGCTTTCCTCACAGTCCTAGGCACTGCACTGTGTCTTACATACAAAAATCCCTTGACATGAGTTGACTGTCCTCCCACAGTGTTCTGTAGGAGAGTTCCATGAGCTACCTACTACAGAAAGGGCAAGTTCTTGGATGGCGAGACCCTCAGGCTATTACCAAGCATATTGGGCCAGACATACATGCTCCCAATGTGTGAAGAAGGGTTATCTACCTCCTCCAGAACCAGCACCGGGGATCTGCACTGGGTGTGGCCCGGCTCTGTGCCAAGGGTGCCAGGAGAGCTACATAATATTTTTTATTTTTAACTTTTTTAAAAACTTTTTTTATTGTATAGTATAACATATTGATTTCTTAAATCTGATCTTCTCTGTATAACTTTAACATAACCTTTGACCTTTTTTATTTAATTCTCTTGGCTATTGATATCCAGTTCTTCCAAGCCCAGTTATGGAAAAGATTATTTTGACCCAGTTCAGAGGATTTGGGTGCCTTGTCAAAAATCAGTTAACCGTAGGTTTTGGTGATCTAGTTCTGCACTCTTGATTCAGTTCCATTGGTCAGTGCTTCTGTCTTTATGCCAGTACCATGCTATTTTGACCACTGTGGCTTTATAATAGGTTTTTAAAGTCAGGGAGTGTTAATCCTTCCACTTCATTCTTTTTTAGGATGCTTTTAGCTATTCAGGGTCTCTTTCCCTTCCATAAAAATTTGGTAATTAGCTTTTCCAAATCTTCAAAGTTGGTTGTTGGAATTTTGATTGGTAGTGTGTTGAATCTGTAGATCAATTTGGGGAGAATTGACATCCTAACTATATTTAGCCTTCCTATCCATGAGCAGTGAATGTCTTTCCACCTGTTTAGATCTCCTTTGATTTCTTTTAGCAATGTTATATAGTTTTCTATATACAAGTCCTTTACATCCCTAGTTATGTTCTTTCCTAAGTACTTAATTCTTTTAGTTGCTATTTTGAATGGAATTTTTTCCTTAAATAACTCCTTAGCTAGGTCATTGCTTATGAATAGAAATGTTACTGATTTTTGCACATTAATTTTATTTCCCACCACCTTGCTGAATTTGTTTATTAGCTCAAACAACTTTGCTGTAGATTTCTCAAGATCTACCTAGTATCATATCATTGCAAATAATGAGACCTTTACTTCTTCCTTTCCAATTTGGATGCCCTTATTTCTTTGTCCTGCCTGGTTGCTCTAGCTAGAACTTCTAGCACAATGCTGAATAATAGTGGTGACAGTGGGCATCCTTATCTTGTTCCTGATCTTAAGGGGAAAGCTTTCAGTCTCTCTCCATTGAATACAATGTTGACTATCAGTTTTTCATATATTCCCTTTATCATATTGAAGTAGTTACCTTTGATTCCTATCTTTTAGAGTGTTTTTATCAGAAAACTATGCTGAATTTTGCCAAATGCTTTTTAAGCATCAGTTGAGATGCTCATGTGATTTTCCCTTTTGATTTGTTAATGTGCTGTATTACATTAATTAATTTTCTTGCATTTAATTATTCTTGCATTCCTGGTATAAACCCTACCTGGTCATGGTGTATAATTCTTTTAATGTGTTGTTGGATTCGAATTGCTAATATTTTACTGAGAAATTTTGCATCTATGTTCATCAGGGAGATTGGGCTGTAGTATTCCTTTCTTAGAGCATCTTTATCCAGTTTGGGTATTAAAATGATATTAGCTTCATAAAATGAATTAGGTAAAGCTCCTTTTTCCTCAATTTTTTGGAAAAGTTTGAGCAGGATTGTTGTTAGTTCATTTTGGAATGCTTGATAAAATTCCCCTGTGAAGCCATCTGGTCCTGGGCTTTTCTTTGTAGGGAGATTTTGATGACTGATTGAATCTCTTTACTTGTGATTGGTTTGTTGAGATCTTCTGTTTCTTCCTAAATCAGTGTAACTTGTTTGTTTGTCTCCAGGAATTTGTCCATTTCATCTAAGTTGTCTAGTGTTTGGCATATAGTTGTTCATAGTATGCTCTTATGATTTCTTTTATTTCTTCAGGGTCTGTGGTAATGCACACCTTCTCATTTCTGATTTTGTTTATTTGCATCCTCTCTCTTTTTCTCTTTGTCAGTCTTGCTAGTGGCCCATCAATTTTATCAATTTTATCAAAGAACCAATTTTTGGCTTTATTGATTCTTTCTGTTCTTTTGTTCTCCCATTCATTTATCTCTGCTTCAATTTTTGATATTTCTCTTCTTCTATTTGCTTTGGGGTTAGTTTGCTGTTCTTTCTCAAATTTCTCCAGGTTTGCTGTTAAGTCCTCAATTTTTGTTCTTTCTTGTTTTTTTAATAGAGGCATTTAGGGTAATAAATTTCCTTCTCAAAACAGCCTTTACCACATCCCATAAGTTCTGATAAGTTGTATTCTCATTTTCATTCATCTCCAAATAGCTACTGATTTCTCTAGCAATTCCATCTTTGACCCACTGGTTGTATAAGAGTGTGTTATTTAATTTCTATATATTTATGAATGTTCTCATTCTTTGGTGATTATTGAGATCCAGCTTCATCCCATGTGATCAGAGAAAGTGCTTTGAATAATTTCCATGTTTTTAAATTTATAAAGACCTGTTTTGTGCCCCAGCATATTATCATAATGTTCCACAAGCACTAGAGAAGAATGTATATCCTTGTGCTTTGGGGTACAATGACCTACATGCGTCTGTTAGGTCTAATTCATTTATCAAGTTATTTACCTTCTCTATTTCCTTATTGATCTTCTGTCTGGGTGCTCTATCTATAGAGGAGAGTGGTGTATTGAAGTCTCCTACTATTATTGTTGAAACATCTATTGCTCCCTTCAGTTTTGCCAATGTCTGTCTCATGTACTTTGGATCTCCTTGATTGGGAGCATAAACATTTATGATTGTTGTATCTTCTTGGTGAATTAATCCTTCAAATATTATATAGTGTCCTTCTTTGTCTCTTATGATGTCTTTATTTTAAAGTGTATTTTGTCCAATATTGGTATAGCTACTCCTGCTTTCTTTTGATTACAACTTGCATGGAAAATCTTTTTCCATCCTTTCACTTTCAATCTATTTGTATCCTTGTGTCAAGGATGAGTCTCTTGTAAGCAGCATGTAGCTGTATTATATTTCTTAATCCATTCTGTCCATCCGTGTCTTTTAATTGGTAAATTTAGTCTGTTAAGATTCAAAGTTATTACTGAAAATGTGTTTCTTGAATCCACCATATCTTCTATTTTATTTGTCTGACCTATATATTCTTTTCTCTCTTTCTCTTTGCATTCTTTAAATTACCCTTAGTACTCTTCAATTTTGTGCCTTCTTCCAGACCTCCCTCTCCTGTGTTTTTTTGTTTGTTTGTTTGTGTTTGTTTTTGTTTTTCCAGCCAACAAGACTTCTTTTGGTATTTCTTGTACGTTTGGTCCCTTGTTGACAAATTCTTTCAGTACTTCTTTGTCTGAAAACTTTAATCTCTGCCTCAGTTTTGAAGGACAGTTTGTCTGGGTACAGAATTCTTGACTGGAAGTCTCTCTTTCAGGATCTTGAATATATCATACTACTGCCTTCTTGCCTCCAGAGTGCTAGTTGAGTGAGACACAACTCAGTCTTATTTGATTCCCCTTGTATGTAGTAGATTGGTTTTCTTTTGCCACCTTCAGGATTTTCTGCTTCTTTTCAACATTTGACAGACTAATTAGTATGTGTCTTGGGAAAGGCCTATTTGGATTTATTCTGTTTGGAGTTCATTGGGCTTCTTTGACTTGTATATTTATGTACTTTATGAGGGTTGGGAAATTTTCCCCCATTATAACCTCAACTACTCTTCCTAGGCCTTTACTCCTCTCTTCTCCTTCTGGGACATGAATGATTCTTATATTTGCATACTTTGTTTTGTCTATCATTTCCCTGAGATCCAATTCCATTTATTCCATGTTTTTTTACCATTTGCTGTTTTGAGTCTTCAAAGTCAGTTATCCCATCCTCTATATCACTTATTCTTACTTCTGTCTCTTGAAAAATCTGGAGCTGTGTGCCTCTAGCATGTTTTTTATTTGGTCAACAGAGTTTAATCTCTGTGATAGCTGCCATTTTTCTACTTATTCTTTCAAATTCCTCTTTTTGCTCTTCTACTATCTCTTGATCTCCTTTATGTCATTTGCTATCCCACTTATTTTATTAAGTAGAGTTGTATGAACACCTTTGATTACTTGTTCCAATGTCTGTGTCTCCTCTGGTGTTTTAATTTGGTCATTAGGCAGGGCTATATCTGTCTGCATTGTGATATGCTTAGTGATCTTCTGCTGTCTTTGTGGCATGTAAATATCTTCATTGATTTGCTTTGGGAGTTGATTTCTTTCAGTACTCTAAGGCCTTGTGTTTGTGGGATGGTTGTACAGCAGGGAGAAAGGTATGGGGTAGGACATTCCATGCGGTGATTTGTTTCAGGGCACATATAGACACAGGTGGGGGTGTTACACTGATACTTTTGAACGTGGGCATCCAGTGGCCAGGGAGGATGTAGCTGTGTGGGTGCAGCAGTCTGGGGGGCATAAGCCTGGTGTGCACTGGTGTAAGGCATGGAGCCCTTTGTGCACATGCATAGAGCTGTGGCAGCAAGTCAACATATGCCTTCATGGGTTGAGGGCAGATTTGACCCAGCTGCACTGGTCAGAACTTTCTCAGAGCTGGGAAGTGTGACTGAGGGCCATGCATATGCATGGTACTAGGACTGCTGTAAAGTGTGGTGCCCTGGTTGGGCTGCACTTACGGTGGGGGTGGGGGTAGGTACGTTGCACTGAGGGCTGGTCAGGTGGGGGGGGCCTGGAGTGCAGGGAATGGGAACAGATGATGATTAGGTACATGGGGTGTGGGGTGAATTGCCAGTCACAGGGCTGTGCTGGTGAGGGTAGCACACCCAAGGAGCATGGTCTGGCTTACTTCTTAATCCCCTGCTCCCATCCATGAACTCCTATGGGCTACTTGCCTCCATGCCAGGCTCCAGATTTTTCCTCAGCCTCTGAAACCAGGGCTGCCTTCTGGTGCAGAAGGCTCCCCCAGGTGAGCCTCTCTCCTACCCCTTCTCTAACTTTTCTTTGAGCAGGGCTAATCTCGATATACTCTATTCAGCCCTCTTTCCGGAAATGCCTACATATTTTTTTTTTTTTAGAATTCATACAATTTATTAACTGGTTGGCAAAAAAAGATTTCTGAACACTATCTCAACTTAAAAGGTGAAGAGAAAGAAAAGTCAGTACTTCTTAAGACAATGCACGTCTACAGTTATCCCATTTTTATAAAAATATTCCTATCTGTAAAAAGACACGAAGAACTGTGTGCATTAATATGAACTCAATTTGATACAGTTATAATGCAGTAAAAACTTTCTATTTCCTTCATAAAATTCAAATCGATCAATTTTTCTGAAGAAGCAAAACATTGTCTTGTTTTAGAGGTATTTTATTTAGATAACTAAAAACAATGAGATGTTCAGAAGCAGTAAACAATGAAATAAATCAAATCAATTGCTTTATCATGTATTTCCCATTCTCAGCAACCCAAACAAAAAAAGGCTTTCTGCTCTAAGGGAAAAATCAGAAAAATAGGCCATTATATTTTTTTCTCCATGAAAACATAAACAGATACAAGAAATCAAATTATTACAAGAGAAATTGGATTCTGGCTTGCAAATACTTATTCAAAAAGACCGTAGGCTGATCATTACTACAAGAGCATTACTCCACCTGCCTTCTTTTGATACTTTTAAGAGTTTTCACTTACAGGTAACACCACATTAGTCCCAGCACTGGAGCTAATTGATATTCCCCATTATTTACTGCCCATATTTACCTTGAGCAGAGAGTAACTCTGGAAGGCTGATGCATGTCTCTTCTTGCTTTAGTCCATAATTTAGGTGTGGCATATGCCTGATGTCCAGGCCTTAATTTCAGGAGATGAACTATAGATGGAATCTGAATTTTCCAAAGCAGTTCCTTCTAGCTCTTCTTTTGCTGTCTCTGGTAAACTGCTCTTTGGCTTTGCCAGTTCACTACTACCTTCTTCAGGAAGAAAACATTTTCAAAGGCGACATGTTTTTCTTACCACAGTTTGCCATAATCCCAATGTTCCACCTTCAGAACCACTGGCATAGAGTTCCCCATCAGGACTAAATCTCACACAGTAAATAGGACAAAAGTGTCCTTAGTAAGATTCTAATACTTCTCCACTATTATAATCATACTTATAAAGTTTAAAATCTCCACCACCTGCAACAAGATATTCCTTCTACAGATGAAGAGAGGCAAAATTAATGGCTGCAGGAGCTTTAAAGGATTTAATTGGCTCCAAACTTATCACATTGTAAAAAGCAATAAACCACCCATAAGTTATTACCAAAATCTTTCCCTCAGGAATATATTCCACACTACTAACAGACATATTAAAATTTAGAGATTTCCAGAAAGGAAGATAGATAATAAAGATTGAGATGATATAATCTAGGAATGCCTAGAACGTATAATGACAGTGACTAATGTACAAAATTTAAAAATGTTTTTACATGAGGAAGAACAAAGGAATGTCATTACTGCAGAGTGCTGAAAATAGATGGTAATTAATATTTTAAAATTTCAATTTATGTGTGAGACTAAAGCAAAAAATGTTTATTTGGTACAAAATTTATATTTTGACTAGTGCATTTCCTAATATAACTTATGTAGACAGCTTAATTGAACACCATAAGTACATGGAATCTTGAGTAGGACATGAGATTTTGTTGGTTTGTCCAGAGTGATGGCTCGATAAATCCCAGAGCTATTTGAACAGTGAATAGAAAAGTATTTGCAAAGTCCCCTTCGGCGAATGGTGAGAATGGGGGAGAATTCAACTTCTCCATGTTGAATTCTTGATATTCTCACAGGCAGTATGGACAACCAGGGCTGTAGGCTGAGCCCCCAGTCTTGGGGTTTGTTCATATGAAGCTTGGCCCCACGGGGGATAGGTCAAGCCTACTTAAAATCAGGCCTAGGAGTAACCCCCAGGAGAACCTCTTTTGTTGCTCAGATGTGGCTTCTCTTTCCAGCTAACACAACAAGCAAACTTACCACCCTCTCCCTGTCTATGTGGATGTGACTCCCAGGGGTGTGGGCCTTCCTGGCAATGTGGGACAGAAATCCTGGAATGAGCTGAGACTCAGCATCAAGGGATTGAGAAAACCTTCTTGACCAAAGGGGAGAAGAGTGAAATGAGACAAAGTGTCAATGGCTGAGAGATTCCAAACAGAGTCAAGGGGTTGTCCTGGAGGTTATTCTTATGCATTAAGTAGATATCACCTTGTTGGTTGGGATGTGGCAGAGAGGCTGGAGGGAACTGCCTGAAAGTGTGGAGGCTGTGTTTCTTGGAGATGATTGTATAGTGGTGTGGTTTTCATGGTGTGACTGTGTGATTGTGGAAGCCTTGAGCCTGATGCTCCTTTTGTCTACCTTGTCAGCAGATGATTACAACATATGGAGTGGAACTGAATAATAGGGGGAATAAATGTTAAAATAAATTTAGTTTGAAATGCTGGTGATCGGTGAGGGGGAGGGGGAGGGGTATGGTATGTATAACTTTTTCTTTCTGTTTTTGTTTTATTTCTTTTTCTGAATGGATATGAATGTTCTAGAAAATGATCATGATGATGAATATGCAACTATGTGATGATGTTGTGAATTACTAATTACATTTGTAGAATGGAATGATCAAAATAGGAACATTTGCATTTGTTTGGTGTTTTTTGTCATTTAAAAAAAATAAATTGAAAAAATTTTTTAAAAATTTAGAGATTTCACTTGTCATACTAGCCTGATCCCAAAGGCAGACAGTTTTATCAATAGCTGATAGAATTTGTTTATCACCACTACACCAGAGCCTTTTTAATACCAGAAGTGTGACCACTGATTTCCTTAGGTTTTAATTCAGGTGTTCTCAAGTCCTGTATGCAAAACAGTTTATCCTGTGCCCCCAGTTAACAAATAATTGCTATCCTGGGTGAAATTCACAGATTTGACAATGTGCTCATGAGCCAGGGTCATCAATTTATCTCCTAAGACAGCATCGCACCCTTTGGCTGTAAAATCTGTAGTTCCTATAGCTGCTTTGGTTGCATCTTTAGTCAATGTTGCACCCCACAGAACACCCTTATGACCCAAAAATGTTGCAATCCAGTCTCCTGTAACTTCATGGTGTAGCACAGTTTTATCATCTTTGCAAATGGCAATTAAGAAATAGCCATAAGTGGAGAAGTTTCCAAGATGGTGGCTTGGTAAGGTGTGGAGTTTAGTTCATCCTTCAGAGCACCTAGTTAATAGCCAGGAACAGTAAAGAACAACTGCTGGAGCCACATCAGTGACCAGACACACAGGGTGCACCAGTATGGACAAACTGGATGAGCTACAATCCCACCCAGAACTGTGAGTACCCCAAGCCATGGTGGCTGGTGCCCCTCTTCCATAGGCTGATTTCCAGAAGGGAATAAAAAGAGACTTTACTAACAGCAAGGGGTTGAGCTCAACCAAGTTCCAACTGTGGAATTAATTAATACATTTTGACTACTAAAAATATGCCCCTAGCTCAGATAAACCTCAAATAAAAGTTACTACTTTTTTCTTGGTGCAGAGGGAGCAAGGCTAACAGAAAAAAGGGGCTTTTTTGGGTCACACTGTACAAAATACTTGAAAAGGCCTGGACCCTAAAAACAAAAGAGGGGGCACAGAGTACCTGGAGATACATAGAGCAATGTACCAACTGAAACTCTTGATTAATAAAGCCGAGGAACGGGTGTCCTACTTTTGAAAAGGATTTTTTTTTTTTGCTGTGTTTCTACTGCTTAACTGCTCTTTAGATACAACTGAAGGCTTCTCAGGCTACAGCTGACCCCAGGCAATGGTGGAATTAAGCTTCTCTGACAGATGAAGAGGCTGGTCAGGTGAAAGGAGGAAATTGCCTGGAGGCTGTGCCTTCCTCAGGAGATGGGTGGGGCTCAGCTCAGGTGGAATCCCTTCCTCAATGAATCCAGACCCCAGGGCCTGGAAAACTGAAGCCATTAAAGCCAGCATACAAACCAGCATACCTGACCTTTGTCTCAACTACACCCTCTGCAGGAAGAGTCTGCTGAAGTTAAAGGTACCACATCACTTTATGCTGGTGGGACCTGCAGGCAGACAAGTGTCACATACTGGGCAGGATAGGAAAATCACAGAGTCTAGAATCCTCATAGGAAAGTCTGTCAACCTGCTGGGTCTCACCCACAGATAAAACTGATGCAGGTGTCTTTCCTCCTGAGAGAAGGCCAGTCTTGTCTGGGAAAATCTGACTGGGGTCTGTAATACCTATCCAGGCCCTCTAAGGTAAAAAGAAAAGACACCATACAGGCAGGGCAAGAAACAAGAAAACGTTTGTATTGTTTTCATCTTTTGGCAATCATAAATAATGCTGCTATAAGCATTGGTGTGCAAATGGCCGTTTGTGTCCTACCATAATAGTTGGAGACCTCAATTCCTCACTCTCATCAATGGACAGATCATCTAGACCGAGGATCAATAAAGAAACAGATAATTCAAATAATACAATAAACAAACTAGACTTAACAGACATTTATAGAACATTACACCCCACAACAGCAGGATACACTTTTTTCTCAAGTGCTTATGGATCATTCTCAAGGATAGACCACATGCTGGGTCACAAAGCAAGTCTCAATAAATTTAAAAAGTTTTAAATCATACAAAACACTTTCTTGAATCATAAAGGAATGAAGTTGGAAACCAATAACAGGCAGAGGGCCAGGAAATTCAAAAATATATAAAGGATTGACAATACACGCTTATACAACCATGAGTCAAGGAAGAAATTACAAGAGAAATCCTTGAGGCAAATGAAAATAAAGCATGTCAAAATTTATGGGATGCAGTGCTAAGAGGGAAATTTATTGCCCTAAATGCTTAACAAGAAGAAAGAGCAAAAATCGAGGAATTAACTGTTCAGTTGGAAGTACTGGAGAAAGAACAACAAACTAACCCCAAAGCAAGCAAAAGCAATGAAATAATGAAGATTAGAGCAAAATAAATGAAATTGAGAACATGAAAACAATCGAGAAAATCAACAAAACCAGAACTTGGTTCTATGAGAAAATCAGGAAAATTGATTGATCCTTAGAAGGTTGACAAAAAGAAGAAGAGAGAGGATGCAAATAAATAAAATCAGAAATAGAACAGATATAACTACTGACCCCACAGAAATAAAGCAGGTAATGAGAGGTTACTATGAACAACTTCATGCTAATAAACTAGACAACATAGATGAAATGGACAACTTCCTAGAGAGGCATGAACAGGCAACATTGACTCGAGAAGAAATAGATGATCTCAACAAACCAATCACAAGTAAAGAAATTGATTCAGTCATTAAGAAGTTCCCAAAAAGGAAAAGTCCAGGACTAGATGGCTTCCCATGTAAATTCTACCAAACATTCAAGAAATAATTAGTACCAAATTCTGCTCAAAGTATTCAAAAAAATTGAAGAGGAGGGAAGTCTACCTAACTCATTCTATGAAACCAACATCACTCTCATACCAAAGCCAGACAAAGATACAATAAGAAAAGAAAATTACAGACCAATCTCTCTAATGAATATAGATGCAGAAATCCTCAACAAAACTCTTGCAAGTTGAATCCAGCAGCACATTAAAAGAATTACACACCACGACCAAGTAGGATTCATCCCAGGTATGCAAGGATAGTTCAACATAAGAAAATCAAATAATATAATACACTGTATCAATAAATCAAAGCAGAAAAATCACATGATCATCTCGATTGATGCAGAAAAGGTATTTGACAAAATTTAATATCCTTTCTTGTTGAAAACACTTCAAAGGATAGGAATAGGAGGGAACTTCCTCAAAATGATAAAGGGAATATATGAAAAAAACTATAGCTAAGATCATCCTCATTGGGGAAAAACTGAGAGCTTCTTTCCTCAGATCAGGAACAAGACAAGGATATCCACTGTTACCATTGCTATGCAACATTGTGTTGGAAGTTCTGCCCAGAGCAATTAGACAAGAAAAAGAAATAGAAGGCATCAAAATTGGAAAGGAAGAAGTAAACTCTCACTGTTTACAGATGATATGATGCTATATGTTGAAAACCCAAAAAAATCCACAGCAAAACTATTAGAGCTAATAAATGAGTACAGCAAAGTGGCAGGTTACAAGATCAACACTCAAAAATCTGTAGTGTTTCTATACACTAGTAATGAGCAATGTGAGGGGGAACTCAAGCCAAAAATTCCATTTACAATAACAACCAAAAGAATAAAATATTTAGGAATAAATTTAACTAAGGATACAAAAGGCCTATACAAAGAAACCTAAGAAAATGCTAAAAGAAATCACAGAAGATCTAAAGAAATGGAAGGGCATACTGTTCATAGACTGGAAGACAAAATATAGTTTAAAATGTCAATTCTTACTGATTGTATATGTAGAATGGAATGATCATAGGATAAGAATGCTTGTGTTTGTATGTTGGCAAATTTAATAAATAAAATAAATTTTTAAAACAATGTCAATTCTGCCTAAATTGATTTATAGATTCAATGCAATACCAATTAAAATCCTAAAAAATTACTTTTCAGAAATAGAAAAACCAATAATCAAATCCATCTGGAAGGGCAGGATGCCATGAATAGCTAAAAATATCCTGAGAAAGAAAAATGAAATCAGAGGTCTCACACTACCTGACTTTAAGGTGTATTGTGAAGCTACACTGGTTAAAACAGCATGGTACTGGCATAAAGATAGATATACTGATCAATGGAATCAAATAGAGTGTTCAGATATAGACCCTCTCATCTATGGACAATTGATCTTTGATAGGCAGTCAGATCAACTCACCTGAGACACAATAGTCTCTTCAATAAATGGTACCTAGAGAACTGGATATCCACATGCAAAAGAATGAAAGAGGATCGACATCTCACACCCTATACAAAAATTAAATCAAAATGGATCAAAGACCTAAACATTAAATATAAGACCATAAAACTTTTAGAAAAGAATATAGGGAAATATCTTATAATACTTGTAATAGGAGGCGGTTTCTGAGATTTTTAAAACTTTTTTTATTAATTAAAAAACTAACATACAAAACATTAAGATATCATTCCATTCTACATATACAATCAGTAATTCTTAATATCATCACATAGTTGCATATTCATCATTTCTTAGAACATTTGCATCGAATTAGAAAAAGAAATAAAAAGACAACAGAAAAAGAAATAAAATGATAACAGAGAAAAAAAGATTATACATACAATACCCCTTACCTCTCGCTTTCATTTATCACAAGCATTTCAAACTAAATTTATTTTAACATTTATTCCCCCCATTATTTATTTTTATTCCATATGTTCTACTCTTCTGTTGATATGGTAGCTAAAAGGAGCATCAGACACAAGGTTTTCACATTCACAGAGTCTCATTGTGAAAGCTATATCATTGTTCAATCATCAAGAAACATGGCTACTGGAACACAGCTCTACATTTTCAGGCAGTTCCCTCCAGCCTCTCCACTACATCTTGAACAACAAGGTGATATCTACTTAATGCATAAGAATAACCTCCAGGATAACCTCTCAACTCTGTTTGGAATCTCTCAGCCATTGACACTTAGTCTCATTTCACTTTTCCCCCTTTGGTCGAGAAGGTTCTCTCAATCCATTGATGTTAATTCTCAGCTCATTCTAGGGTTTTTCTCAGTCCCTTGAAGCTGAGCCTCAGCTCATTCCCGGATCTCTGTCCCACGTTGCCAGGAAGGTCCACACCCCTGGGAGCCATGTCCCATGCAGAGAGGGGGACAGTGGTGAGACTGCTTGTCATGTTGGCTGGAGAGAGAGGCCACATCTGAGCAACAATAGAGGCTCTCTTGGGGGTGACTCTTAGGCCTAAATTTTAAGTAGACTTGACCTATCCTTTGTGGGGTTAAGTTTCATATGAACAAACCCCAAGACTGGGGGCTCAGTCTTTAGCTTTGGTTGTCCACACTGCTTGTGAGAATATCAAGAATTCAACTTGGGGAAGTTGAATTTCTCCCCACTCTCACCATTCCCTGAAGGGGGCTTGCAAATACTTTTCCAGTCACTGATCAAATCACTCTGGGATTCATTGGGGCAGCACTCTGGACAAACCAACAAAATCTCATGTCCTACCTGAGATTCCAAGTACTTATGACATTCAATCAAACTATCTACATGAGTTATATTAGGAAATGCTCTAGTCAAAATATAAATTTTGTAACAAATAAACATTTTTTGCTTTAGTCTCACCCATAAGGTGACATTTTAAAGTATTAATTATCATCTATTTTCAGCATCCTGCAATGACATTCCTTTGTTCTTCCTCATGCAAAAACATTTTTAAAATTTGTACATTGTACATTTCACTATTATTATACACTCTAGGCATTCCTAGATTATACCATCTCGATCTTTACCATCCATCTATCTTTCTGATTTCATTTATGTCCCCAGCCCTCCTCCCTCTATCATTCTCATATGCAGCTTCATTCAGTGTTTTAACATAATTGTATTACAGTTAGGTAATGTTGTGCTGTCCATTTCTGAGTTTTTATATTCAGTCTTGTTGCACAATCTTTATCCCTTCAGCTCCAATTACCCAATATTTTACCCTATTTCTATCTCCTGGTGGTCTCTGTTACCAAGGAAATATTCCAAGTTTATTCACTAGTGTCAGTTCATATCAGTGAGACCATACGGTATTTGTCCTTTTGTTTCTGGCTAATCACACTCAGCATAATGTCCTTAAGGTCCATTCATGTTGTTACATACTTCATAACTTTATTCTGTCTTACAGCTGCATAATATTCCATCTTATGTAAATGTCACAGTTTGTTTAGCCAACTGTCTGTTGATGGACATTTTGGCTGTTTCCATCTCTTGGTAATTGTTAATAATGCTGCTATAAACATTGGTGTGTAAATGTCCATTTGTGTCCTTGGCCTCATGTCCTTTGAGTAGAGACAGCATATAGATGGGTCCTGTTTTTTAATCCATTCTGCCAGACTATGTCTTTTGATTGGAGAGTTTAATCCATTAACATTCAGTGTTATTACTGCATAGGTAGTACTTTCTTCTACTATTTTGCCTTCTGGATTTTATATGTCATATCTCATTTTCCTTCTTTTTACCTTTACTCATAGTCTTCCTTTCTACACTCTTCTCCACACCTCTCTCTTCTGTCTTCGTATCTGTCTCTAGTGTTCCCTTTAGTATTTCTTGCACAGCTGGTCACAGATTCTCTCAGTGATTTCTTGTCTGAAAATGTTTTAATTTCTCCCTCATTTTTGAAGGGCAATTTTTCTGGATATAGAATTCTTGGTTGGCAGTTTTTCTCTTTTAATAATTTAAATATATTATCCCACTGTCTTCTCACCTCCATGGTTTCTGCTGAGAGATCTGCACATAATCTTATTGGGCTTCCCTTGTATGTGATGGATTGTTTTTCTCTTGCTGTTTTCAAGATCCTCTCTTTCTCTTTGACCTCTGACATTCTGATTATTAAATGTCTTGGAGTATGTCTATTTGGATCTATTCTCTTTGGGTTATGCTGCACTTTGGGTTAAGTCTTTCATAAAAGTTGGGAAATTTTCAGTGATAATTTCCTCCATCAGTTTTTCTCCTCCTTTTCCCTTCTCTTCTCCTTCTGGGACACCCACAACATGTATATTCATGTGCTTCATATTGTCTTTCAACTCCCTGAGTCCCTGGTCATATTTTTCCATTTTTTTCCCTATAGTTTTTGTTTCTTGTTGGATTTCAGATGTTCCATCCTCCAGTTCAGAAATCCTATGTTCTGTCTCTTGAAATCTACCATTGTAGGTTTCCATTTTTTTTTCATCTCTTTTACTGTGTCTTTCATTCCCATAAGTTCTGTGATTTGTTTTTTCAGACTTTCAGTTCCTTCTTTTTGTTCTTTCCTTGTCTTCTTTATATCCTCCCTCAATTCATTGATTTTGTTTTTGATGAGGTTTTCCATGTCTGTTCGTACATTCTGAATTAATTGTTTCAGCTCCTGTATGTCATTTGAATTGTTGGTTTGTTCCTTTGACTGGGCCATATCTTCAATTTTCCTAGTGTGATTTGTTATTTTTTGCTGGCATCTAGGCATTTAATTACCTTAATTAGTTTATTCTGTTGATTGCTTTCACTTCTTTTATCTAGGGTTTTCTTGCTGGATGAGTTTGTTGTCTATCTGTTCTTTGGCATTCCGTTCAGCTTTATCTGGACCTTTTGCTTAAGTTTTGTTTAACAGAGGAGAATTTTTCAGTTCCCTTTTTCTTGTTTCTTGCCCTGCTTGTGTGGTGCCTTTCCCCACACACACACTTAGGAGGGTTTACTTAGATATTATTGACCACAGCCAGATTTTCCCAGACCAAACTGGGAAGGAGAGAGTCACCTGTGTCAGTTTTCCCTGAGGGTGAGACCCAGCAGGTTGAAAGACTTTCCTGTGAAGTCTCTGGACTCTGTTTTTCTTATCCTGCCCTGTGTGTGGCGCTTGTCTGACTGCAGGTCCCACCAGCATAAGTTGATGTGGTACCTTTAACTTTGGCAGGCTCTCCCTGCTGGGGATGTGGTGGAGACAGAGGAGAGGTTGTAGGCTGGTTTTAATGGCTTCAAATTACCAAGCCCTGGGGTCTGAATTCCTTGATAGAGGGATTCCACCTGGGTCGGGCTTCACCCCTCCCTGGGGAAGGCACAGGCTTCAGACAAGCCCCCAAAAGAGTTCATTTCTCCCTATGCCTGGAGCAGTTGCAGCCTGAAAATTCCTGCTGCTGTATCCAGAGACAGTCAAGCCTTTGTAGATACACAACCACAAAAACCTCTGTTTCCTTCTTTTTTCCCCCCCCTTTTTCTGTCAGTCCTGCCCCCTTGGCACCAGGGCAAAAATGAGCAACCTCTGCTTTGATCAGGTTCACCTAAGCTGGGGGCCTATTTTTAGTAGTCAGAATTTGTTAATTAGTTCCACAATTGGTGTTTGATTGTGCACAGTCCCTGCTGCTGGTAAGCAGTGCCTGCTTCCTTTCCCCTCTGGGAAGCAACCTGTGGGGAAGGGGTGCTGGCCACCACAGCTTTGGGAACTCACGGTTCTGGGGGGTGCTTGCAGCTGGTCCAGCTGGTCCAGACTGGGTTACGCTGTGTGTCTGGTCACTGATGTGGCCCCAGGAGCTGTTCTGTACTGTTTCTGGTTATTTAGTAGTTGTTCTGGAGGACAAACTAAAATGTGCACGTTGTTAAGCCACCATCTTGACCCGGAAGTCGGTTTCTGAGATCTTATACCCAAAGCACGAGCATTGAAGAAAAAAATAGATAAATGGAAACTCCTCAAAATGAAACACTTTTGTGCCTGAAAGAACTTCGTTAAGAAAGTAAAAAGATAGCCTACACAATGGGAAATAATATTTGGAAATGACATAATAGATAAGGGTCTAGTATTAAGAATATATAAGGAGATTATTCAACTCAACAAGAAAAAGACAAACAACCCAATTACAAAATGGGCAAAAGACATGAACAGACACTTCTCAGAACAGGAAATACAAATGGCCAAAAGGCACATGAAAAGATGTCAACTTCCCTGGCTATTAGGGAAATGAAAATCAAAACCACAATGAGATATCATCTCACACCCACCAGAATGGCATTATCAACAAAACAGAAAATGACAAGTGCTGAAGACAATGTAAAGAAAGAATCACACTTATCCATTGTTGGTGGGAATGTAAAATTGTACAACCACTGTGGAAGGCAGTTTGGTGATTCCTCAGGAAGCTAAGTATAAAAATGCCATATGATCTGGCAATACTATTGCTAAGAATCTATTCAGAGGAAATGAGGGCAAGGACACAAGCAGACTTGCACACCAATGTTTATAGCAGCATTATTTGCAAATGGAAACAGCCAAAATGTCCATCAATAGATAAGTGGCTAAACAAGCTGTGGTATATACATATGATGGAATGTTATGCAACTATAAGACAGAATAAAGTCATGAAGCATGTACCAACATGGATGTACTTTGAGAACACTATGCTGAGTGAGATTAGGCAGAAACAAAATGACAAATACTATATGGTCTCACTGATATGAACTAACATTAATGAATAAACTTGGAGAATTTCATTTAAGAACAGAGGTCATCAGGAGATAGAAAAAGGGTAGATATTGGGTAATTGGAGCTGAAGGGATACAGATTGTGCAACAGGACTGAATGTAAAATCTCAGAAATGGACAGCACAATGCTACCTAACTGTAATACAATTATGTTAAAACACTGAATGAAGCTGAATGTGAGAATGATAGAGGGAGGAGGGCTGGGGGCATATATGAAACCAGAAGGAAAAATAGATGATAAAGACTGAGCTGATATAATCTAGGGATGCCTAGAGTGTACAATGATAATGACTAAATGTATAAATTAAAAATCATTAGCATGAGGAAGAATAAAGGAATGCCAATATTGCAGGGTGTTGAAAATAGATGGTTATTCATACTTTAAAACTTCAACTTCTGCATGAGACTAAAGCAAAAAATGTTTGCTTGGTACAAAATTTATATTTTGACTAGTGTATTTCCTAATATAACTCATATAGACAGGTTTTTAAATTTTTATTAATAAAATCAATCAGCATACAACATGAACATTCTTAACATATGAACATTCCATGCTTGGTGTGCAATCACTGGCTCACAATATCATCATATAGCTGCATATTCATCACCATGATCATTTCTCAGAAGATTTACATCACTCCAGAAAAAGAAATAAAAAGAAAAAAGAACAAACTCATACATACCATACCTCTTAGCCCTCCCTCTAGTATTTCCCTCTACTCAATTTATTTTAACATTTGTTCCCCTCATTATTTATTCATTTCTAATCCACATTCTTTACTCATCTGTCCATCCATAGACAAAAGGAGCATTAGAACAAGGTTTTCACAATCACTTGGTCACTTGTAAAAGCTATTAACTGGACAGTTTAACTGAACTCCCTAAATACATGAAACCTTGAATTAGGGCATGAGATTTTGTAGGTTTGTCCAGTGCAATGCCCTGATAAATCCCAGAATGATTTGGACAGTGAACAAAGAAGTATTTGTAAAGTCCCCTTGGAGGAATTGTGAGAAAGGGGGAAAATTCAACTTCCCGATTTGGAGAATTCCTGATATTCTAGCAAGCATTGGGGACAACCAAATCAATAGGCTGAGCCCTCAATCTTGGAGTTTGTTCATATGAAATTTATCCCCACAAATGATAGGCTAAGCCTACTTAAAATTAGGCCTAAAAGTCACCCCCAGAGAACCTCTTTTGTTCCTCAGATGTGACCCATCTCTCTCTCAGCCAACACACTAAGCAAACTCATTGCCCTCCTCCTCTCTACATGGAACATGACTCCTAGGGGTATAAATCTCCCTGGCAATGTGGGACAGAAATTGTAGAATGAGCTGGGACTCAGCATCAAGAGACTGAGAGAATCTTCTCAACCAAAAGGGGGAAGGGAGAAATGAGACAAAATAAAGTGTCAGTGGCTGAGAGATTTCAGAGTTGAAAGATTATCCTGGAGGTTATTCTTATGCATTATATAGATATCCCCTTTTTTAGTTTAAGGTGTATTATAAAGGCTGGAGGGAAGTGCCTGAAACTGTAGAGCTGTGTTCCAGTAACTATGTTTTTTGAAGATGATTGTATAACGATATAGCTTTTGCAATGTGACTGTGTGATTGTAAAAACCTTGTCTGATGCTCCTTTTATCTACAATATGGACAGATGAGTAAAAAATATGAATAATAAATAAATAAATAATAAGGGGAACAAGTGTTAAAATAAATTGAGTAGGGTGGGCCACTGTGGCTCAACAGGCAGAGTTCTCACCTGCCATGCTAGGGACCCAGGTTTGATTCTAGGTGCCTGCCCATGGAAAATAAATAAATAAATAAAAATTGAGTGGATTGAAATACTTGTGATCAATGAAAGGGAGTAGTAAGGGGTATAGAAAAAAAGTAGGGGGAACAAAGGTTAAAATATTTTGGGTGGATGAAAATACTCGTGGTCAATGAGAGGGAGGGGTAAGTGTATGGTGTGTATGAGTTTTTTCTTTTTTTTTAATTTCTTTTTCTGGAGTGATACAAATGTTCTAAGAAATGACCATGGTGATGAACATACAACTATGTGATGATATTGTGAGCCATTGATTGTACACCAAGTATGGAATATTCATATGTTAAGAATGTTTGTGTTTGTATGTTGTTTTGTTTTGTCAATTAAAAAAAAGAAATATCAATAATTGTTATATAAGATTCTACAAAGTTTCCATGCACTAGGGTAGCTTTCCAGAAACCAACAACTTCTAGATGGGTTCCTGGAGCAGACAGTCCTGAAACCTAGAGGGCCCAGCCTCTCCAGAACATCAGCTAGTTCCATCCCCCATCCCATATTATCAACAGCCCCTTTCAACAACATTCTAATAAAAAGTTAGAATGGGCATAGCCCAGATACCCCAAAAGAGTGGGAGAAGCTTCAAAGGTTATGGTGGAGTTATACAGAAAAAGTAGGGTTTAACAAATTAGTATGATTGCTGCACCATTATATTGATATTTGCCTCAAGTATCTTAAAGCAGCTAGATGTAAAAGCCTAAAATTGTGGAACTGTAACCCATACCAAACTCTGAAATCTGTTCTACAACTAATTGTTGCAAAGTGCTTTGAAATTTATTGTTTTCTTCTATAAGTTTTTTACAAAAAAGAAAATTTATATTTCTCTGATGATAAATGTTCTAGTTTGCTAGCTGCCGGGAATGCAATACACCAGAAACGGAATGGCTTTTAAAAGGGGGAATTTAATGAGTTGCTAGTTTACAGTTCTAAGGCTGAGAAAATGTCACAATTAAAGAAAGTCTATAGAAATGTCCTATCAAAGGCATCCAGGGAAAGATACCTCGGTTCAAGAAGGCCGATGAAGTTCAGGGTCTCTCTCTCAAGTGAGATGGCACATGGTGAACACAGTCAGAGCTTCTCTCTCGGCTGGAAGGGCACATGGCAAATGCGGTGTCATCTGCTAGCTTTGTCTCCTGGCTTCCTGTTTCATGAAGCTCCCCGGGAGGCGTTTTCCTTCTTGATCTCCAAAGGTCGCTGGCTGGCGGACTCTCTGCTTCGTGGTGCTGCAGCATTCTCTGCTCTCTCTGAATCTCTCTGACTCTCTCATTCTCCAAAATGTTTCCTCTTTTATAGAACTTCAGAAACTAATCAAGACCCACTCAAATGGGTGGAGACATGTCATCCCCTAATCCAGTTTAACAACCATTCTTAACTAAATCACATCAACCAGGGAGATGATCTCTCTGGCTAGTGATGTATTCAATATACAGTATTGAATAGGGATTATTCTACCTTTAAGAAATGGGATTTATATTAAAACATGGATTTTCTTAGGAGGCATACTTCCTTTCAAACCAGCACAATAAATGTACAGCTATATGATGATATTGTGAACCATTAAAAATAGTAATAAAATGAATAAAAATAAATAAATAGCCATAAGACGTGATACCACTGATGGCCAAATCAACCATGGGCCTCATGTGGCCTGAACAGGTGACTGGTATCTACCTCATTGCCATCACTGTGGTGAACCAGTGACCTGACTGGTGAGCCCAGGGTTGTTTTCATCTTTTCTCTTCTCAACTGTGGTGTGTCTGACTCAAGGCCCAACTGCCTGACACTGGGACTGGAAGTGTTGTAGTTTGCTAGCTGCCTGGAATGCAATATACCAGAAATGGAATGGCTTTTTAAAAGAGGAATTTAATAAGTTGCTAGTTTACAGTTCTAAGGTTGAGAAAATGTCCCAATTAAAGAAAGTCTAAAGAGATGTCCAATCTAAGACATCCGGCAAAGATACGTTAGTTCAAGAAGGCTGATGGTGTTCAACATTTCTCTCACAGCTGGAAGGGCACATGGTGAACATGGAGCATCTGTTGGCTTTCTCATGGCTCTAAGAAAAGCGACTCTCTCCAAAATGCTTTCTCCTTTAAGGCTAATGGGTTGGAAGGGTAAGGGGCATGGTATGTATGAATTGTTTTCTGTTGTCTTTTTATTCTTTTTCTGAATTGATGCAAATGTTCTAAGAAATGATCATGATGAAGAATATGCAACTATGTGATGATATTGTGAATTATTATTATTTTTTTTTTTTTTACATGGACAGGCACCGGGAATTGAACCCGGGTCCTTGGGCATGGCAGGTAAGCACTCTTGGCCCACCCTGAATTATTGATTATATATGTAGAATGGGAAAAATATATATACTTCTATATACCCATGTCTCAACTTTTCAAAATTAAATATGATCGATTCTTTAAAAACAATAAAAGGCTAATGGGTGGAGTCATACTCCTTGGAAGCTATCTGATCAAAAGTTACCACCCACAATTGGGTAAGTCATATCTCCATAGGAGCAATCAAAATGTTTCCAGCCAGCAAGCCCCCAGTCTTGGGGTTTGTTCATATGAAACTTAACCCCACAAAGGATAGGTCAAGTCTACTTAAAATTAGGCCTAAGAGTCACCCCCAAGAGAGTCTCTTTTGTTGCTCAGATATGCCATCTCTCTCCAGCCAACACAACAAGCAATCTCACCACCCTGCCCCTGTCTACGTGGGACATGACTCCCAAGGGTGTGGACCTTCCTGGCAATATGGGACAGAAATCCTAGAATGAGCAGAGACTCAGCATGAAGGGATTGAGAAAAATCCTAGAATGAGATGAGACTTAGAATCAAGGGATTGAGAAAACCTTCTTGACCAAAAGGGGGAAGAGTGAGATGAGACAAAGTGTCAATGGCTGAGAGATTCCAAACAGAGTCAAGAGGTTATCCTGAAAGTTATTCTCATGCATTAAGTAGATATCACCTTGTTATTCAAGATGTAATGGAGAGGCTGGAGGGAACTGCTTGAAAATGTAGAGCTGTGTTCCAGTAGCCATATTTCTTGATGATGATTGTATAATAATATAGCTTTCACAATGTAACTGTCTGATTGTGAAAACCTTGTGTCTGATGTTCCTTTTATCTACCTTGTCAAGAGATGAGTAGAACATATGGAATAAAATTAAATAATAGGGGGAACAAATGTTAAAATAAATTTAATTTGAAATGCTAGTGATCAATGAAAGGGAGGGGTAAGGGGCATGGTATGTATGAATTGTTTTCTGTTGTCTTTTTATTCTTTTTCTGAATTGATGCAAATGTTCTAAGAAATGATTATGATGAATATGCAACTATGTGATATTGTGAATTAATTATTATATATGTAGAACGGAATGATTTTATATAAGAATGTTTGTGTTTCTTTGTTGTCATATTTTTTTAATTTAAAATTAATTTAAAAAATTAAAAAAAGTGTTTTCAGCCAGCAATATTGAATGAGGATTCAAGGATATGGCTTTTCTGGGATCTACCACAGATTCAAACCAGCACAGCTGGGAAACAGGAATAGGAGGCCAATCCTGTGATACCAAAGTCAGGAAAGGGTTAGGGAAGGGTCAGGGAGTCCAGGAACTTGAGTAATAGCTGCCCAAGGAGGGAAAAGGAGGGAGGGAGGATAACCAGAGAAATGGCCAAAGCCTGCCAATTTTAAGGACACATTTTCTTTTTTTCAGCACTCATCCTGTTACTATAGTCCTTTATCCTGTTTTCTAGAGCTGTGAAAAGCTTCTGTTGGGGGACAGATCCCTGAAGTCCTCATTTCACCATCTTGAATAGGAGGGGACTCTATAATTAATTTTGATGCTCAGATTGAACCAGATTTGCCAGTGGGAGCCCCTTCATCCTGGTTTCTGTATTCCTTAGACATGGACCCATGAATACTTCCCTACATTTTACTGCAACAAGATGTTCCAGGTTAATCTTGTACTTTCCCTGGCCCAGCCCTGGAACCAACCATTTCTCCATCCATATATTATGCATTTTAGTGGAATGTTTATGTTCCCAGATCTGAGCTCTAAGAGTATTTGCTGCTGGGGTGGTGCTGTTCCAAAGCATATTTATGTCCACACACACACACACACACACACACACACACACCCATACCACATACATATTTACAAATACACATTTTCACATCTACATTTCATTCTCTATCTCTAAATATAGAAAACCATGAGTTTACACCAATACCTACAATTCCAATCCAACCCTATGGGATTCAGTCCAGCTTCCTTCTTCCCATATTTCTTCATCCTTTCTCATACAGTGAGAAACCTGACTCTATTATCCTCAACATATTTAATAATTTGTGCAATCCATTGTATGTGGCCAACCTCAAGCCTTCTGGGCTGCCCTTATCTATCTGTGCCAACATCCTATCCTCAGGGAGGCTACTATGTCTGTTCACAGCTGGGTAGCACCTACTGCCCCACTATGACAGTCTTTGCACAGGCCTTATATGGCTGTCATTATCACCTACCTCCAAGCTGCCCTATCATCCATTCTGATTCACCATCTTCATTCCTTATGTAATTACTCAGACACGTCTTCATACAGCCCTCCATGACTGCTCCAACCTAATATCTTTTGGACTCAGGGAAGTAAGTAAGCAAGCAGGAAAGTGACAAGCATTTCATTAGAAAACATTTTTTTTAATCATTAACAGCTTCTTTAATTTCACATTAATAGTCCAATTTAAAATACTAGCAACTACCTGGCAATAGTGTTGAAAGAATCAGGTTTCTGTGACGGAAAACAAAACACATGCAAAATACTCCTCAAAACACATGATTTTCTTTCTCATTTTATAATCTAAACTTGTAAAATTTTTATAAATACATGATCATTCTACACAATACAGATTTTCTAGAGTATTTCTAAAGGAAATTACAGTTTTTGGTCTTAAGGAATAAGACTAAGATGGAAAGGGGGATGAAAACAGTGAAATCTGAGGGAGCAGTGCACTCTCTTCTACACACACAAGTATACCGCTGTTTACTAAGTCAGGTGAGTGGTTACAGCTTAGGATATGGTTTTCAAGGCAACCGAAGACATCAGGACACAGGTGTTTCACCTTTCTAGAGTTAGCAATTGTTTTAAAAGCTCTGGCCTATCCATAAAGGATTGTTTGGTTGTCTTTTTTTCTGAAAAGGGAACAAATAAATAGAAAAAAAAAAAAACCAAAACAAAACTTTGCATTCCCAAATTCATGTACACAACTACATTAAGGGAGCTAAAAGCTAGTTTTAGACTATGCAATTAAATAGAATTGCTGGTACCATCTAATGCAAGTGCTACTCTAGATAGCCAAAACATGATCTAGTAAATCAAATCCACGTTTTTATGCCTCAAACAAGTAGGAAGCATTTCATTATTGTTCTAATAACATGCTTAGTAAAATTTTCAGGTAACAGACTTCTAGGATTCTGTACCTTAATGCTGTATCTGACGGCTTACTGGCAATGGAATGTCAAATACAAAATCTAATATTAAAGTTGTCTTTGGAAAAAAAAAATAAAACCTAATGTGAAAAGGAGAAGAAACTATGTACTAACACCAAATGCCTGAAAGCAGAATTTCTGTTTGTGGAAGACAGAGTGATACACCCAATCGAGATCAATTAGAAGACAGAACAGAACAGGGAATGAAAATGGTAAAGAAAAGAAGAAAAATAAAAAGGAGGTGAAGGAAAAGGAAAATGGATGAGACCCAGGCAGCAAAGGAATTATTGGATAGCCTGAAAATAAGAGAAAATGAGGCATGTGTGTGACTCCCTTCTTTCTGTCCTCTGTGTTCCTATAATTTACAATGTAAGTGGTTTGTAGACCACACTAGAAGGCAAAAATGAACCTTCTGATGGATAGAGAGGAAGGAGTTGGGGCTGAGAGGCTTTGTTTTTTGTTTTGCTTTTAATTCATACCTGAAAGCCTTGAATCCTTGCTAAATATTCCAGCTGTTTTGAAGGCTGTACTGGAGAACAAGGGGGAGTAGGAGAGCTTCCTTTTAAACCTATGGCTTCAGCTGTAGGAGAGGTTCCATTCATAAGGAGTTCCCTGGCAATTGTAGCCGAACTATTTGATGTGGGAGATATACTGAAGAAAGAGCTCGAAGGCTGGTTCATATCTTTGGGTGACAAATAGCCTAGAGTAGTGCCAGAGATTACTTTGTGGCGGCTGGCTTCCATTTCTTGATAAACATCAGGAGACAAATGAAGAATTCCTTTGGGAGTGTTATTTGTTGGTTCAGGAAACCCAGCCTTTGGACCACTCCATCCTTTGTTTTCCCCTGTCTTGTCAATTTGCTCTTGAAGATTAGTGGATGCTTTGTAACCAAGTTGTAACAGCATTGCTTCTGCGGCATTTTTTTTGGCTTTTTATTAGGTCCTGTTGCAGTGGCAACTTCACTGCCTACTTTGACCTCTGATTGTACATGCCCCAAAAGTTGTAATTAGCTCTATAACTGGGGAATGGCTTTGGGTCTAATGGCCTGTAGATGGCAGGCTCTCCCCTTTTCATAGCAAGCCCATTCAGTTCCACAGTTGGAGTTATACTGCCTGGATTATTATTCACATTACTTTTGGGTGGTTTCTGAACTGGTTTGGGAAGCGTAGATTCAGACAAAGCTTTATTAACAACAGCTTGTTGGGCCTTCTTTATACTGCTCCCTTCTGATTCCCATGTCTGGTCACCAAGACTCAGTTGCACTGAGAACATCTGATTTATCTGAAGCATGTTAAGACTTTATTGACCAAATTGTTGTATCCCTCACGGCTCCAAAAACTTTCCCGGGCTCTCTAGCTGGCCCCCTCGGCTCTGCACGTGCCGCGCGACCATCCCGCGTCTGCTCCGGCCGCCGCTGTGCCAGAAAACATTTTTGTTAACAGTTTCCTGAACCCATGAGCTTTTCCTTATTTCCCAAAATAGATTCCAGGGATGGTCTGCTTGATAACTATGGCAGTCATGAGAATACTTCTTTGCAGAGTGCAACTACACAGACCACCATCAGTTAAGGACTCAGTTGCTGAGCTTTGAAATCCATTACCATGTTTATGCTGAGGCCACACCTCTCAGGGATTGGTCCCTACTGATCACAGAGCAAGGCAGAGATACCTACGCAATCTCATTCCTGGATATTTGGGACTCCTTTGAGGTAATTGCTTCATGGACCCCCTGACAGTCTTCTTGATCCTTCTTCAGACTGCACAGTGGCCTAGAATGCCTCTGCCCAACTCTTTCCTCTCAATCTCAGATGATTGTTGCATTTTGATGGCTCTTTCAGCCTTTCCTGGTTCCCTCCAATTCTTCTCTAACACAGGCACTTCCCCTAGCATAACCTTTGTACATTTAATTTTGTCTTGGTGTCTGCTCTTTGGAGGACCCAAATGGTACCAGGAGTGGCACAAGAAAACAGGTGGTCAAATGGGATTGAGGACTGGCTCATCCTTTATATGACAGGTGAGGAAGACTTTGCCTTTATTGGTAATTAGGGCATGGAGAATCCCTAGTACAAGAAATTGGCTCAGTTACTCTGGTGAACTGGGAAAATATTCCAGTGGAAGGGAATTCTGTGACAGGTGTAATAATGCAGGCATTGAGAAATATGGAAAGAATGGCAACTCATATCACTGTGATCTGGAGTATGGCTATACTGTCTTCAGCAGAGAATTACATGCCACTAAAACAAGTCTTGGCTTGTTACCAGGCCATGGCATTGATGGAACACTTGACTATCAAGTGACATTGGATCCAAATGACCATTCATCCGTATGCACTCCCCATTATTTGTTTGGGCTCTTCCCAGCCTGCCAAAGGAAGCTGGACAGGCTCAGCCACTGTCCATCATAAGGTGGAAATGGTACATCTGGGATGGCACCAAGCAGTGCCAGAGGACATAGGTAAGGTGGTTTTGCAGATGCCTACTCCCCTATGTCAGCCCTCAGATTTGCACTAGTGTCCCTCCATCTATTCACACCTAAAGTCACATGGGGGTTTCTTTATGAACAGGTGAAAGAGTAGGAAAGAGGATAGGCTTGATTTACAGAGGCTCAGTACATGGGCCCATGCTGAAATGGACATCAGCTGCTGCATTACGATTACTTTCAAGGGTGCCTTGAGAGACAGTGGTGAGGAAAATTTTTCCCATTGGGCAAAGCTGCAAGTAGTGCCCCAGGTCACCCATTTTGAGTAGAAATTGGAGTGACCTTAGGTGAGAATATAGATTCCTTGGCAGTGGCCAATGGCCTAGTCATGTGATGAGGGGACAAGAAGGAAAAGGAAGATTGGGGCCAAGGAAGTCTGAGTTAGAGGCATGTGGGTGGACACAGGGGATTGGGTACAAATTGTAAAGTTTGTTTTTTAATACATTAATACCCACCAGAAGGCAAATTCCACAGAAGAGACACTGAAGAATGAAGTAGACAAAACTCAGTTAACAATATTCAGGCTTCATTATCAGCCAGACTGGAATTGAGATGAAGTGTGCAAGAAAAAGATGGCAGAAGTGACCGAAATTAGGGCTATAAATATGAGCACAACTGCATAGCACACAGATGCACACCCATATCACTCTAATCACTCTAGCTACTGCTGTCTCTAACAGTTCATCCTGTCATGTCAGAGCTGACTACATCAGCCCCTTCCATCTTTGAAATGCCAGTGGTTTATCCTCACAAGGATATGTATCTATTCCAGGCAAGAGTTTGCCCTTCTTGCAGAGTCTCAACCAGTATCACCATCTGGGTCCTTACAGATTGCTTCATTCACAGATGTGGAACCACATACAGCATACCATCCAAATAGGGAATCCACTTTACAGTGAGGGAAGTAGGAGACCCCTGGTTGTATCGTGTATCAAATCACCCAGAGGTAGCCAGTCTCATAGTGATTAACTGGCCTTCAGCTGTACTACCAGCTTGGATAAAACACTCTGAATGGCTAAGACAGCCCCTTTGGGAAACAGTGTATAAACTCATAGACATCTTGATGGCATTATGTCTCCAGCAGAAAGAATGCATAGGTCTGGGAACCTAAGGATAGGTACATGAGTGGCCCCACGCATCATAACTCAGAGTAACCCACTGGGGGATCTGGTGCTTCCATTCTCCACAATTCTGGATTTTGTGAGGTTGGAGGCCCTGGTCCCCAAAGAGGACACACAAAAAAGAGGACACTTAACAAACTGCAGCTGCTGCCAGAGCACTTGGGCCTCCTTGCACTCAGAGACCAGTCAATGGAAAGGAGTCCTCACACTAGCAGGGGTAATTGCTCCTAATCACCAGTAGTCTGAGCTGCAATCATTCCATGTCTTCAGGGAGGAACATGTGTGGACCCAGGTGATACACTCCCTCGGCACAATGTAACTGTGAAGAAACAGGTGTACAAACCCTGACTGAGAAGGATAGGAGTACAGATGAACTTCAGGACCAAAGGTTACCATCACACCACCAGGTAAGTCACCAAAAACTTCCATGTTGATAACTGAGTGTGAGATTTATAATGTATAATGGAGAGTGAGAGGATGTGAACGTTTCAGCTTAAGACCAACTTCAGTGACCAGGTGTGTAGCTAATCCAACATCCCCCCAGAAGCAGGACCCATGGGAGCCATGGATCTCTGAAACAATGTGAGGGAGAACTGCATAACACAGGCGTGGGTGTGATGGCCACAAGAATACACCTTGTAGACCTCCAAGTGCAGGAAACATAACTGACTGAGGTAATGAAACTCCATCGCTGAGTATGTGCAAGGCCACGCAGTCTGCTCCTTACCAATAATGACTGGACATAGTGGGTATAAGGCAGACCTGTTCTTAGGAGACATGAGACTCCTCTGATAGCTGACTGGCTCAAGGACTTCCTGATGGCTTTGCCTAACCTTTAGACTGCTTGGAGCCTATATCGTGTCTATCCAAACTTCTTTCCCTCTTTTCTTCAAAGTCAAACTTGCTTTGTAGTCTGACCGTCTATCCTGATTCTCTCATTTTCTGTCACAAAGGGTATTTTTCCTAGTGACATCCTTCATGGCTAATTTTGTCTTGGTGTCTGCCTCTCAGAATATTTGGACAAATGCAGTAACCAAACTTCTTCTATCATCCTTTATTCCCATCCATTTAAGTTGGGGCCACTTTCATTCCTGTGAACCCTGCAAGCCCTTCATCAAAGCTTTACCATGGCATATCATTCTCTTCAGTTTGTTCTGAATTGCCTTTCCCAGGTTGCGTTGACTTGAACCTGATGCAGCCATCAGTCTTCTGACAAAATCCAGGCCCCTGGTTACCTTCGGTCACACTAAAATTCTGACCCTCACTTGTCCCCGTGCTGAAGTTTTGACATACTTCCTAGGCCCTCCACCTGAAGGCTCTCTGATCCCTTCTATGGAGTATTGGGCTGCCACTTCTATTTCTATGCCTCTTGGTGTACCTTTGAGAGTCTTGGCCAATGTTTAGGACAAATGTCCATGTTGTTGGTTTCCAAGCTGTGTCCCTGCAACTAGTGTTCTGATTATAGATCTGCTGAATTTGTGCCTCCATGAAGTTTCAACAGGACAAGGATTATATAAACATGTTTCCATTCTACTTTTGAGTTTTCTCAAAATAGAAAAATGAGCTGCTGGGCCTGTCTCCTGCAACCACCCGGCTCTGCAACCACCTTATAGCTTTTGCCTAGACCCCTCCCCCTCTTCTACTGTGTGACAGTGTTTCAGTCTGTTTCCATTCCACAACCCAGGAGAGATATTAGGTATAATGAAGGCCTGACCAGACCATCAACAGGGAACAAACAGCACCAGATACTAATTCTCAGTGGCAGGGTCCCCTCCCTGAAGGATGGATAAATAGGACCCTCAAACAGCACAGATTTATCTCTCTTCTCCAACTCAAAGTGGAGCATGCAGAGCTACTATGGACCCCAATGAGAGCAGTTTTAGCCATCCTGGCAAACCAGCCAGGATGGGATCTCTTCTTGTGTTCCCTTGGACCCTTTGTACTATATAAGCAATAAGGCAGTCATTGCTGAGAGCTTCCTTTGTACTATATAAGCAATAAGGCAGTCACTTGCTGAGAGTGTCTGTGGCACCCTGAGCCTATGTTCCCATGGTGCACCATGTAGCAGCTTGCTCCACATGAGCTTTTGCTAAAATTTTTCTGACATTTTTTTTACGACATCTTGAGGAATTAGCAGCAAGATAAGACTTGGATGTGAAATGGCTGAGAGCTTAAATTTCTGAAATTAGTAACAGAAAGAAGTCCAAATATCTGAGCAGTGGAAGAAATATGTAAGGACTAAACTCAAGACTCTTCGATATACAAAATGTGGCTTTTGAACTAAAATATAACAACACAGAAAAGCTGAACATGAGTAAACAAAGACAGACCAGACACACAAATAAAGTTGCTGCAGCTATAAACCGTTTCTTATATTCTTCAAATTCTTATTGGTATGACATTTTTGCAGAATGACAGACAAATCCTCAGGGCACAGCTTGAAGGACAATCAGAAATTGCACATGTCACAGAACTAAAAGAAGCGGGGGAAGTGCCCTACCAGAAATCAAGACTTATAACAAGGCTATGATGATGAAAAGAGAAGTACTGACACAGGGATAACAATAAAGGAACAGAGTCAAACCCAATGACATATCCACAATGTTTGTGGCAATGGGAAAGGATGTACTCTTCAATAAATGATATTCATACAAGTAGTATCCCATAGGAAAAATAAATTAAAATTATATCCCTGCCTCCTACTGTGAGCAAAAATAGATTTCAAGTGAGTTGAAGACATAAATATTTAAAAGCCTATAATTATAAGAAAATAATGTATGAAAGGTACAGTAAATAAGGGAAAAGATTGTTTAATTTGACTCCATAAAAAAAATTGATTTGAAAATCCTGTACAAGACTAAACAAAGTGAAAACAAGCTTCAGAATGAAAAGTATTTGCAACATATATATACAATATATAAGGGATACAAAAAAATGAAGAAAAAGACAAATTACTAAGAAGAAATGGAAATTAAGAATGCTGTTGCAGTGGAGAGAGTGCCAAGATGGTGGCTTAGTGAAGTGTGGGATTTAGTTGATCCTCCACAACAGCTACTAAATAGCCAAGAACAGTACAGAACAGCTCCTGGGGCCACGTCAGTGACTGGACATACAACGTACCTCAGTCTGGACCAGCTGGACTAGCTGCGAGCCCCACCAGAACCATGAGTTCCCCAAGCCATGGTGGCCGGCACTGCTCCCCCACAGGCTGCTTCCCAGAGGGGACAGGAAAGAGACTTTACCAGCAGCAGGGACTGAGCCAAACCAAAAGCCAATTGTGGAATTAATTAACAAATTCTGACTACTAAAAATAGGCCCCCAGCTCAGGTGAACCTGGTCAAAGTGGTGGTCGCTCATTTTTGCCCCAGCACCAAGGGGGCAGAGCTGACAGAAAAAGGAAAAAAGAAGAAGAAAACAGAGGTTTTTGTGGTTATGTTTCTACAAAGTCTTGACTGCCTTTGGATACAGTGGCAGGGCTCCTCAGGCTGCAACTGCCCCAGGCATAGGCACAAACAAGCTCATTTGAGGGCTTGTCTGGAGCCTGTGCCATCCCCAGGGGAGGGGTGAAGCCCAACTCAGGTGCATTCCCTCCCTCAAGGAATTCAGACACCAGGGCTTGGTAATTTGAAGCCATTAAAACCAGCCTACAACCTCTCCTCTGTCTCCACCATGACTCCAGCCAAAGTTAAAGGCACTGCATCATCTTATGCTGGTGGGACCTGCAGGCAGACAAGCACCACTACTGAGCAGGATAAGAAAAACAGAGCCCAGAGACTTCACAGGAAAGTCTGTCAACCTTCTGGGTCTCACCCTCAGGGAAAACCGATGCAGGTGAATCTTTCCTCCTCATAGGAGGCCAGTTTGGTCTGGGAAAATCCAGCTGGGGTCGATAATACCTATGTAGACCCTCCTCAAGGTGGGGGGAAAAAGGCACCAGGCAAGCAGGGCAAGAAACAAGAAAAAGGGAACTGAAAAATTCTCCTCTGTTAAACAAAACTTAAGCTAGAGGTCCAGTAAAAGCTGAACTGAATGTCAAAGAACAAATGCACAACAAATTCATCCAGCAAGAAAACCCTAGGTAAAAGAAGTGAAAGCAATCTCCAGAATAAACTAATTAAGGTAATTAAATATCTAGACGCCAGCAAAAAATAACAGATCACACTAGGAAAATTGAAGATATGGCCCAGTCAAAGGAACAAACCAACAATTCAAATGACATACAGGAGCTGAAACATTTAATTCAGAATATAAGGACAGACATGGAAAACCTCATCAAAAAATAATCAATGAATTGAGGGAGGATATAAAGAAGGCAAGAAATGAACAAAAAGAAGAAATCAAAAGTCTGAAAAAACAAATCACAGAACTTATGGGAATGAAAAGCACGGTAGAAGAGATGAAAAAAACAAGGGAAACCTAAATGGTAGATTTCGAGAGACAGAACATAGGATTTCTGAACTGGAGGATGAAAAATCTGAAATCTGGCAAGAAGCAAAAACTATAGGGGAAAATATGAGCAGGGACTCAGGGAACTGAAGGGCAATATGAAGCGCACGAATATACGCATTGCGGGTGTCCCAGAAGGAGAACAGAAGGGAAAAGGAAGAGAAAAACTAATGGAGGAAATTATCACTGAAAATTTCCCAACTCTTATGAAGGATTTAAAATTTCAAATCCAAGAAGTGCAGCATACCCCAAAGAGAATAGATCCAAATAGATGTATTCCAAGACATTTACTAATCAGAATGTCAGAGGTCAAAGAAAAAGAGAGAATCTTGAAAGCAGCAAGAGAAAAGCAATCAATCACGTACAAGGGAAGCCCAATAAGACTATGCGTAGATTTCTCAACAGAAACCATGGAGGCAAGAAGACAGTGGGATGATATATTTAAATTATTAAAAGAGAAAAACTGCCAACCAAGAATTCTATATCCAGCAAAATTGTCCTTCCAAAATGAGGGAGAAATTAAAACATTTTCAGACAAAAAATCACTGAGAGAATTCGTGACCAAGAGACCAGCTCTGCAAGAAATACTAAAGGGAGCACTAGAGACAGATACAAAGGCAGAAGAGAGAGGTGTGGAGAAGAGTGTAGAAAGGAAGACCATGAGTAAAGGTAAAAAGAAGGAAAATTAGAAGGACATATAAAAGCCAAAAGGCAAAAAGCCCGGGCAGTAAGAATACTGATGTTGATGGATTAAGCTTCCCAATTGGGGGACATGGACTGGCAAAATGGATTAAAAAACAGGACCCATCTATTTGCTGTCTCTACTCAAAGGACATGAGGACAAGGACACAAACGGCCATTTGCACACCAATGTTTATAGCAGCATTATTTACAATTACCAAGAGATGGAAACAGCCAAAAAGTCCATCAACAGACAGGTGGCAAAACAAACTGTGGTATATACATACGATGGAATATTATGCAGCTGTAAGTCAGACTACAGTTATGAAGTATGTAACAACATGGATGGATCTTAAGGACATTATGCTGAGTGAGATTAGCCAGAAACAAAAGGACAAATACTGTATGATCTCACTGATATGAACTGACATTAGTGAATAAACTTGTAGAATTTCGTTGGTAACAGAGACCATCAGGAGATAGAAATAGGGTAAGATATTGGGTAACTGGAGCTGAAGGGATACAGATTGTGCAACAGGACTGAATGTAAAATCTCAGAAATGGACAGCACAATGCTACCTAACTGTAATACAATTATGTTAAAACACTGAATGAAGCTGAATGTGAGAATGATAGAGGGAGAAGGGCTGGGGGCACAAATGAAATCAGAAAGAAAGGTAGATGACAAAGATTGAGATGGTATAATCTAGGATTGCCTAGAGTGTATAATGACAGTGACTAAATGTACAAATTTAAAAAAGGTTTTTGCATGAGGAAGAATAAAGGGATGTCATTACCACAGGGTGCTGAAAATAGATGGTAATTAATATTTTAAAATTTCAACTTCTGTGTGAGACTAAAGCAAAAATGTTTATTTGGTACAAAATTTATATTTTGACTAGTGCATTTCCTAATATAACTGATGTAGATAGCTTGGTTGAACAACATAATGGAACCTTGGGTAAGACATGAGATTTTGTTGTTTTGTCCAGAGTGATGCCCCAATGAATCCCAGAGTGATTTGATCAGTGAGCAGAAAAGTATTTGCAAAATCCCCTTTGGAGAATGGTGAGGACGGGGGAAAATTCAACTTCCCCAAGTTGAATTCTTGATATTCTCACAAGCAGTGTGGACAACCAAAGCTATAGGCTGAGCCCCCACTCTTGGGGTTTGTTCATATGAAACTTAACCTCACAAAGGATAGGTCAAGCCTACTTAAAATTAGGCCTAAAAGTCACGCCCAAGAGAACCTCTTTCATTGCTCAGATGTGGCCTCTCTCTCCAGCCAACACAACAAGCAAACTCGCCACCCTCCCCCTGTCCACGTGGGACATGACTCCCAGGGGTGTGGACCTTCCTGGCAATGTGGGACAGAAATCCGAGAATGAACTCAGACTCAGCATCAAGGGATTGAGAAAAACCCTAGAATGAGCTGAGACCCAGCATCGAGGGATTGAGAAAATCCTCTTGACCAAAAGGGCGAAGAGTGAAATGAGACAAAGTGTCAATGGCTGAGAGATTCCAAACAGAGTCAAGAAGTTATCCTGGAGGTTATTCTTATGCATTAAGTAGATATCACCTTGTTATCTAAGGAGAAATGGAGAGGCTGGAGGGAACTGCCTGAAAATGTAGAGCTGTGTTCCAGTAGCCATGTTTCTTGATTATGGTTGTATAATGGTGTAGCTTTCACAGTGTGACTGTGTGATTGTGAAGACCTTGTGTCTTATGCTCCTTTTATCTACCTTGTCAAGAGATGAGTAGAACATATGGAATAAAAATAAATAATAATGGGGGAACAAATGTTAAAATAAATTTAGTTTGAAATGCTAGTGATCAATGAAAGGGAGGAGTAAGGGGTATGGTGTATATGGTTTTTTTTCTTTCATTTCATTTTTTCTGTTGTCTTTTTGTTTCTTTTTCTGAATACTGCAAATGTTCTAAGAAATTATCACAATAATGAATATGCAAATATGTGATGATATTATTACTGATTATATATGTAGAATGAAATGATTATGTTAAGAATGTCTCCGTTAGTTTGTTATATATTTTTTTTAATTAAAAAAATTAAGAAAAAAGAAAAAAGTGACAAAGGATATGAACTAGTAAATCATTAATCTAATGTCCAATAAGCACTGAAAATATTTTCATTATTATTAAGAATTTGAGAAAGTTAAAACAGTTTTGTAGGCTGTCTTTCCCCAGAGATTGCAGGAAATATAAAATACTTTGTAATATAAAATACTATTGAAAGCAGGAGGAAACATGAAGACAGTGCAACCAGTCACCCTAGAAATCCATTTGGCAGTCCATGGTACAGCTGAAACCCTGCAGACTTCTCACTCAGGAATCCTATTTCTAGGTATGTATCCTGTAGAAATGCTTCCTAAAACATACAAGGAGAAACACAAGAATGTTATGGCATGCCTATGTATAAGACAAGGGAAACGATTCCATTATCAGAATACTGGAAAAGTAAATTGGAGTCACAGGGACTGAAAGGAATGAATCACATCATTGTTAGGCCTGGAGCACAGGACCCCTTCCTCACAGGACATAACCTACTCCTGGCAAATATTTCAGAAAGCCTCTCCCACCCCAAACCACGCCAGCCAACCTTCACCCTCCATTAGCTGCCCTCTTGCCATAACCGCCATCACTCAGCCTCCACTCCCTGGTAAACGCATTCTTGTGTAAACTCCCCTTACACACTGTCTGCCCTCCAGCATTTCATAACTTTGCGTGCTTAAGATAGTATTTAAATTTTAAACTTTGCCAGTGGAAAGCTGCCAACTCCTAACTTAGCCCCCTATTTCTGAACGCTAGCCAACAGTGACCTGTCTAACCCTGCTTCCCAGTTCTCTAACCCTAAGCCTTAAAAACCATATCCCCTGCCATCTTGGGGCAGCAGTTCCCTCCCCCTCCAAACGCTGCCCAGGCAGCTCTGTTTTCCCTGAAATAAAGCCTTTGCCTGAACTCCTCTGTTCCCCACCTTGTTCCTGGTGAGTGTGCCTTCAAGAACAAAATGAACAAAAATGGAAAGAGTAGAATTTTTTTTTCTTTATTTTTGCATGGGCAGGCACCAGGAATCGAAGCCAGGTCTCTGGCATGGCAGGCGAGAATTCTGCCTGTTGAGCCACTGTGGCCTACCTACTAAGTATAGATTTTTAAAAGACAAAAAAACTAAGGTTTAAAAAAGTGGGCTGAAAGGATATTGGTCAGAATAGGGGTTGCCTCTGGGGAAGCAAATGGGACCTTACCAGAATTGTTTTACTCTTAAAAAAGCAAACCAAGTCAAAATCCAAAGGCTTGAAAGAAATGTGGCATAGTGGGAACTGAATCTCATTTACTGTCACTCGGTCTGTTTGTTCACTGAGTCTCAGTATTTTCTTCTATTTTAAAATATTCTTTAAGTACTTTTTAAATTGTAATATTAAAACCCACAAAGCCATGAGACAAATAAAAAGATTTCAGACCTTGTAAAAAGGCCTCAGAACCAAACATGTAGCTGCTTGGCTGGGGGAGGGCAGCCTCAGGGCGGAGGCGAGGGTGAGTGAAAGGGGGTAAAGCATCACTGGGGCACGCAGTTTGGGAAACCTGGCTGCTTGAGGCAAGTGCAGGGGCAGCAACTGCTAGGGACGGGGGGCAAACGGGTAGGGGGATTATTAAGATGGGGCTACCCGTGCGCGTTGAATGTTGCCAGGACAACCGGCGCGTGTGCGTGTGTCCGTCCCTGACCGGACGCCCGGTGAGGAGGGGCTGTCCTGGAAACCCCCAGAACAGGGAAGAGTCCGGTACGGAAACCCTGGGGGTGGCTGGTGCCAGAATACAACGAACCCTGGACCTGCGACCTCATCACAGTTACCGGGTACCGGAGGGGGCTCCCGCCCGGCGGGCCCAAATTTTCCTGAGCGTCAGAGGGGAGCGACCGCCCGACCAGGCCCCGCACGCTCTGGCAGTAGGAATCCGGTCGGAAGTGACGTAACATAGGCCCCCCCCCCGTCCTGGCAGGAACCATCCGAGCCGCGCTAGGCCGCGGGAGGACTCGGAATCTCGGTGGTTGGCCTTGTGCGCTCTCAGTAGGTCCCTCGAGGAACCATAAATGGCAATGCCGTAAATTGGGAACGCTACCACCAGGTGGCAGTCTAGCCATAACCCCGAGACCCCAGAACAGAGACAAGGGAGGCTTTGGTGGCCAGCTTGAAGATGTACAGGTTACAGTAATTCTTCTTCGGGGAAAATCTCCCCTTTACGAGCAGGTGATGGCACAGGAATAGCCTTTTTCACTACCGTCCAGGGGGCCAGAGGAATAAGTCTGAGCAACCAAGACATCGACACACAAGACAAAAGTAGTGTGGATGAGCTGAACGGATAGAAAAAAAAAAAATTAGTGCTGATCACCCTCGGAATATGTGGGTGAACTTATCCGTATTTTCCAAAAGGTGAAAATCCATGTTTTATATAGGTCCTGGAGCTTACAAAATTATGAAAACATATTAAGCACACACAGGGTTGGCACGGACCTCAAGCTCCTTAGCCACTCAATGTATTCATGAGTTAGAATGACCATGAGCTTTTCACCTATGTAAACTCACCTTTTCTTGGATTTTGCCTCCACATGCATACTGTATGCTGCATCTGTCCTGCACTCACTGGGGCGACTCCTGGCTGCTTCAGATGCTCCTGGAGCAAGCCCTCCCTGATGAGTGTCCCTTGGCCCAAGTCCCTAGCCCCACTTTGCCCAGATCAATGGCAGCTGTGTCAGGTAACTGTTGAGAGCTTTCAACACTTTCTGCATATGTCTCGCCTGCCTTCAGTTTCAAACTCAAATGATGGGGCCAGCCCTGGTGAGGATCAGTTTCAGCCCCCTTGGGTATCTGCCAGGGATTGGGGAGAGCCTAGGCGCAGGTGAGGAGCCCAACAGCAGAATGGTGAGGACAGGGCCAGAACAACTGTGTAAGGTTTGGACCATTCTTGGAAAATGAGAGCAAAGAGCCAACCTGGTACCACAGCAAGGCCTTGTTCACCTGTGCCTGTGACTGAATATCCCATCAAATTCCAGATGTTCACATGCATAGGGATCAGGCCAGCGCTCTGGTCCAGGCACAGGGACCCTGCCAGAAAGAGCCTCTCCAGCCTGCCTGTCCTCACAGGCTGGCTTCCAGGAGGACCTGGTAAGTGGCTCCTGCTTTTCTTCTGTTGACGCCTCACTACTCATTTCCAGAGTCCCATAATGCTCAGGAAGGTCCTGTGAGGCCAGTGAAACCCGAGGACAGATGCCCCATGCAGAGACTACTCAGGGTGACCCCACCTGCAACTGTGGCAGAATCTGTGGTTTGGTGGATGCAGGCAATCCTCCCTTTTCCATTCAACAAAGCAGTCAGGCAATTCCAGCATGTTTGAGAGAACAAGTAACCATAGGTACCAACTTAAATTTCATCTTCAGGGCTAGAAGAACCCAACCCGAAGATTAGGTACACAGGACTGGGACTTAACTTGGCAGTGACCACTGCCCAACCAGACCCAGCATGGGGATCGGCAAAACGGATATAGCCATGCATGGTGGCCAGTGGGGGAGTAGTCAGGCGGGAAAGGTGGGTGAGACAGACCTAGGCCTGGCCTTCTTTGCTGTAATTTTATTCCTTATTTTAACTGTATTGTAATGTCCCATTTTGCTCTGGGGCCCTGGACCCAGGCCAAATGCTTGACAGCAAGTGAGACACCTCCAGGTGTTGACTTTGCAGGAACACACGAGGCCGCACACAATTTGGAAGGCCAGGAAATCAGTGCCGAGTCTGGGTGATATGGCCAGGATGTGGAGTCTAGATCCCAGCCAGGGGGATCTTCACTGCCCATTTTATCCACCTGAGCCAACCAGGCAGCACACCTTTCAGACCCAGAGGCCCGCAGTGCCAGGCCCAGGGTGCTGTGTCCTTGTCCCCCCAGTCTCACGAGGCAAGCAGGCCCCCAAAACACAGAACTCCCCTCCCCCTTCAGCTGTGGATGTTCCCTTCTGCCATTCACTGGCATCTTCCTACGTATTCTCCCTGCAAATGACCTCCATAGGCCACGCTGTGGTTGGGCTTAACAGGGTCCACTCAGCAAGGCCATTGCTCTGAAACCATGGGTATGCACAGCTCACAGCCCAGTAGAACAATCTTTATTAAAGCCCTCAGCCCTAGTTCTCTTTCTCCTGCACAGTCTTGGTTCCCCGTAGTCGGCCAGTCCGACGGGCAGCAATGAGACCCACTTTGCGGCCAGCAGGGGCGTCTCTGCGGATGGTAGAGGGTTTGCCAATGTGCTGGTGGTTGCCACCTCCGAAGGGATGCTCCACAGGCTGCAGGCAGAAGGCAGCAGCATTAGTGTGGGGTGACTCAACCTGCCATGGCCTTGGGGGCTCCCAGGATTATCATTAGCTCATAGGCAGAATGGACTGGTCTAATACATACAATCCTGCAGCTATCGATCACTCTCCTTCCGTGAGTGGAAGAAACATTCTTAGGATGTCCACCCAACTGCTGGGTCCCTATACTCCATATACGCCAAACCCCACTGCTGGGCTACTTACATTCATGGCCACACCCCGCACACGAGGCCAGCAATTCCTCTTTGCCTTGTACTTGTGGTAGGCACGGCCAGCCTTCAGAATGGGTTTGTCAATGCGTCCACCCCCCGCCACCACACCTGAAAGAAGAGCAAGCACCTCAGGGCACACATCACACTGCATGACCATCCTCATTAATCAGAGCCTCCATAGCTGAGGCCTTGCCTGTGAATGCCCAACCCCTATCCAAGATATACACTGCTTCCCAGGAGGTCCAGCGACAAGTGAAGTCTGTCAGCAATTTCTTCATGTTCCCCCACACTACCATGCCCTCACCCCATCATCTGTGGTGCCAAAAGAACTACAGCACTTCCCTTGCCAGCAGGTCACTCAACTTCCGAACCCCCCACAGGGTAGCTGTCCCAGCCTATTACAACTTTGGCAACACCTTTGCTTATTCAGAGCCTCTCTAGACAGGGCTCAGTTGACACAGGGACTCGAAGCCGTTAACACTTATGTGAACAAACTTGGGTTCAAATCCTCGTTTTAATACTTACTGTATGGCTTTGAGCAAGTCACCAATCTTTGAAAAAGCTGTTTACCAGCTAAATGCAATCACAGGAATCACAGAACACACTGGAGTGTAGACATGTCTCTAAGAACTTGCAGGGTGGTTAATCCCACTGTCGTACAACTAGGTAACAGCTACTACTGTGCCTACTTTCTAGACAAGACAACTGATTCCAGTGCTCGAGGCAATACAGCCACAGGGGAATTGGGACTTGCAAAAAGACTGCAAGGTGAATTCCAGAGCCCAGGTCTAGTCACTAATTGTGCATGTGCAACCGCACAACCTGTCCCCCCACCAATGACCACTTACCAACCACAGCTCTGTTGGCTGAGGAGATAACCTTTTTGGAGCCTGAAGGCAGCTTCACGCGGGTCTTCTTGGTCTCAGGATTGTGAGAGATGACAGTTGCGTAGTTCCCAGAGGCCCGGGCTAGTTTGCCCCGGTCACCGGGCTTCTCCTCCAGGCAGCATACGATGGTACCTTCGGGCATGGTGCCCACCGGAAGGACATTACCGATGTTGAGCTGGGCTGCAAGTAACAAGTGGTCAATGGAGCGCCGTAACCCATCTTAACACCCTGAGAACTAGGAAAGAACGCAAATCCACACGCTGTAGTGGTCTCCAAAGCCCAGAAGAGCACTTAATGTACAGTCTCCTTTGCCTCACCGGGTACATTCTTTGACCACGAGCCTCTCCCCAGATGAGGATACTGCTCGGAATGCTCCACCCTTACAGGGCTAAGGGAGTTAACATCCCCAGGCAGCTGCCAATACCCTGACCCTTAACTTTATCTCCAGTCTCGAGACTTACCCTTCTTGCCGCAGTACACGAACTGGCCCGTGTGGATGCCCTCGGCTGCGATGAACAGTTCCGTCCGCTTCTTAAACCGGTAGGGATCCCGGAACACCACCTTGGCGAGGGGTGCGCCGCGGCCCGGATCGTGGATTATGTCCTGCGGGCCCAGGCGGCGTGAGCACGAGGTCCCGGTGTGGCGGCCCACCCTCCGCCCCCCGACCTGGCCCCGCCGACGCCCCACACCTTCACGATGCCTTTAATGTACCCATGCCGCTCCGCGAAGTCCACGGCGCGCAGACGCGCGGCGCCCTTGCGGTGCTTCACGTGCGCTCGGAACACGGAACCCGCGCCCTTCCTCTGCCCACGTATCACGCGGCCCATGGCGGCGGGCCTGGAGGGAAGGAGGCTCAGTCATCTCGCAATAGGGCCAAACATGCAGCCCGGCTCCCTGCATCCCTCGCCCCCTCCGCGTCCCCAGCCCCGTCCGTTGGCTGCAGAAGCTTCGTTAGGTGAATAGATGCTTGTGCCAACGGACTCCGGGACAGAGGATGGCCACAGATAAATCCGAGGCCGCGGCGCCGCCATATCCTACCTGCAAACAGTCGCGGCCGAGAAAGGAAAAGCGGCGCCAGCGAGCAGTCTTATCTTCCGGGGCGGGGCTAGCGTGCCGCTTCACCTTCCGGGGCGGGGGCCACGGGCCGCTGTCGCGCGATGCACGCTGGGAATTGTAGTCCGCCCGCGACTATCCGACACCGCCTCGCCGCGTTGGCCTCCGCACAGGCGCACTGATCTGCCGAACGGGTGCCTTGGGGTCGTTCCTCGCGCCTCCTTTTCGGGGTGGCATCGCTCTGGGGCAGGTACTGCGAGGATGGGGACGCCCGGACCGTCATGGATCTCCCGGCAAGCGGGTGTCGCCCAATTGGGCACCGAGAGGTCGAGTGGCTTATCCAGCCGGAATGGCCGGCTGCCCTCTTGTCCGTGAAGGACTCCATTGTAGGGTGAGGGGCTCCCGCCGATGCACCTCGGAGCAGAGGGGAACCGGAAGAGACATGGCACTGACCCAGGCCACGTCGTGCTTTGCTGACCTAGAGAGCTTGGGGGTCTGGGTCACAGATGTCAAATATCCATTTCTCACCAGAACGACTGCTCCGCAGACGTAGGATTTTGTCCACTGCTGCGTCCTCGTAGAGGTTGGGGTGGCTGACCTAGGTGTGTGCAAGGAAGAGTTGCTGAGAGGTCATCCTTGCCAGGAGCGTCCACGGAGGAAGAAGGGGAGAGATGCCTGGGGCGTCGGTGAGGGGCGAAGTGGGAGCGGCAGAAAGTGGAGAAGTTCAGGAGTCACAGCTGGGAAGAGGAGACCCACTTCCAGGAGGACCTGCAGGCAGGTGGAGGAGGGGGAAGCCTCCCCGGACACCAGGAGGGCAGAACCAGGGATCACAGAAGCTGAAAGGAAGGATTGGCGGTATTACACTGGGAAGGGACGAGTGAAGGAAGACTAGACGGATGACCATGAGGTGAAGGAACAAGACTGACCAGAGCCGAGTTTGGGGAGAGAGGTGGGAGGGAGGAATGTCGGTGAGGTGCTGAGAATTGGGATTGCTGGGAAGGAACGGTGGGGATTAGAGCCTGGAGATGAAAAGTCTGAATGTGGAGGGGAGGAATGTCCAACAGGATGCATACTGCCAAGGAGGGGAGGCTTCCTGAAGCATGGGGTATGGGGTGTCATCCAGGAGAGGGGTCACACTAGCCAGGAAACAGGTGGAACCGTTGTCTAAATGACAAATACCAGTCATGGGGGGAGAGAAAGTGAGGAAGGGAGAAAGGCAAGGGCAGATTCCAGGGGAGGTCTGAGCTTGCAAGGAGAACTTGGACTGCAGGAATTCTACCCTGCAGGGCCAGAGACAAGGACCTGGTGTGGTCCCAGTTGGGCTTATTGACTTCATAAGAAGGTGACAGGAAAGGGGAGGAAGAGGAGCCAGGTGGCCACGTGCTAAAATTGCAGTGGAGCAGAGGGGACTGGTGCATATAGCCCCTATGAAAGATGATGGGTGGGCTCCACAAGCATCACAGCCCATGGCAATGCTGGGAGCTCAAGAGCATCAGGGCAGGGCTGGACCTCCTTGAGGTGGAGTGGGAGGTTCTGGGGTCAGCCGGTAATAGACTCCAAGGTCCAGAGGGACAGAACTGGGAACAGTACTTGGACACATGGGCTATGGTCCCATAAGTCCCCAGGATGGGGTGTGACTGGTTGCAAGGCAGCCAGTCCCCCACTCTAGGTCCTGGGATGCAGCCAGAAACCGGCAGATCAAGGGCATGAGCCCAGGGTCTCACTATCACTGAGTTGGGTCAGAAACCATAACGAGACCCATAAATGGTCAGCACCATTTATGTGAGTGAGACCAGGATGCCTTGCTCCCACGGGGCCTTGCTTCCCAGAGGCATCTGTGTCCTTAGCCTATGGGTCAGGTTCACCTAGAGGTGCAAGTGTGCACTCAGAGGTGTAGTCATTCACCTGATGCTTACCTTGTCCCTACCTTGTGCTTGGTGAATCTTTCCTCACAGAGAAGGGATGCTGGCCAGTGCCTGCCCCTCCATGTTGCGCAGAGCTGTGGCTCAGCTCCTTAGCTCCCTGTGAGAGCCCCAACACTTGCTCACATCCCTCCAGACCTTTGTCCATGCAGTTCCCGCCACCTGGAGTTCTTGCCCTCTCTTCTGTCTTTGCCCAGGTCTTTCAAGAAGCTGTTTTGCGTCACCTTCATCCTCCCACTCTGCATCCATATGCCTCCATGTGCTTCCCTATCCAAGCAGGGCTGGAATTGTAGTTGAACATTCCATGCCCTGTCCAGCAACTCCCTAGTCCTAACTGCATACTGGCAAGTCGACCATAGTAAATATTTGTTGACTGAAACAGCAGGACCCCGGGGACAGAGGTGGAACCAATCAGTTAGTGGAGTGTAGCAGGCAAAGGGGCACAGGAGCCCTCCCGGGTGCACAGAGAGGCATACCGAGGTGACCAGAAGTGAGCACCTTAAGCACCCTCACTGAGGCACCATCCCTAGTCCCTGACTCCTGTGGAGAGGCCCCATTACGCCTGCTCTGTTGGAAACTCCTCTATGGAGTCGCAGCCCCACATGCCACCCAAGTGGGCTGCCCAAGACCAGGACAGAACTCAGAGACCAATTAGGATTCTCTTATTGCACACTGTTTAAAACACACAGAAGACAGAGACAGATATGGGGAAATTACCACACTTAGGACAGGTGCCAGAAGTGGGAGGATCTCCAAAGTTGAATCCTGTTTAGGCAAGATTCATCTGCTGTACCTTGGCCTCTTCCATTTGGTGGGTGGGGAAGCTCCTGCTCTTCCCTGGTTGCTGCATAGTGTTCCACTAGATTCCAGCATTTTCGCCAGTTCAATAGTTGTTTTGGTGAAGGGTTTGCTTCCTGGAGGTTACTATTCCCCCAAGCTTCCCACAATCCTCACTTTCTGTATTTTGAGTCTCTATTAAAGGTGATGTATGTTTTGGGTTGTTATGACTTCCTTTTACCTGTTTATAAGGTTGCACTTAATCCTTTGTAATTTTTTTCCCCTTACTTTCTCTTTGACCTGATATTAAAATTGCTACCCCAGGGCGGGCCGCGGTGGCTCAGCGGGCAAAGTGCTTGCCTGCTATGCCGGAGGACCTCGGTTCGATTCCCGGCCCCAGCCCATGTAACAAAAAACGGAGAAACAGAATACAATAAAAAACAAGAAAATGTTTAAAGATGTTTCCCTTTCTTCCTTCCTTCCTTCTATCCTTCCTTCCTTTAAAAAAAAAAAAAAAAAAAAAAAATTGCTACCCCACCTTCTTTTTCCTATTTGCATTGTGCGGCAGGAGGAAACTATTGGGTCCCTTCCCAATAGCTACTCTTGCCTTCTTCAGCATTAACAGTTTTGATTTTTACCTTACACACTGCTCGCATTGTAGATTACATTTCTCACTCTAAAAGCTGGGTCATGGCCAATGAAATGTATGTGCAAGTGTTCTTTCCAGGAGGTATGCATAACATTATTTAACATCTGAAAAATCATAATGGACAATATAAAGTTGTATCTACATGATAAAGCAAATGCTAGACTTTCAAAAACTCAACTTTAAGAAAAACATTAATAAAAAAATGGTTCACACATATAACCTGTAATTTTGCAAGCAATAACACTGGAGCAGTTTTCCAACTCTGGGTCACAACTCATTAGTAAATTGTAATATCCATTTTCTGGGTTTTCAGGCACTTTTTTTGGTAATGAAAAAAAAAACGAGACTGCAGCCCATGTGAGATAGAGTAAATCGTTTTTTTGAAAGCGTTTAAAAAATATACATAGCATTTATACATACATGTGCAAGTGTTTATGTGTGCTGGCTCATAATGTAAATTTTTTTTACTGAGATTCTCTGAAAACTTTGAAAGATACCAGTGCAGAGGAGCTTTTATGAGAAAAACAAAATAAGATGTCCCTGCTAGGGTAAGTGGAAATGACATACATGGGACCACTCTATATTATCTCTGCAACTTTTGTGGGCGGTCAGGAGCAAGAAATCAGGCCCAAGCAAGAAGGTATCAGGCGTCACAAGATCCAGGGCAGAAAGTCCCCAAGAGTTAAAAATTGAACAATAATCATTGTTAAGAAACTAAACGAATGGGATGTATTTTGCAGGAGCTAAAGGCATTTTTCTGCTTCCATAGATAAGCTTGTTTTGCTTACAGCTGCAAATCAAGATGTGGCTCCAAAAAGATAACGCCCTTTCTGGCTTCTGTGGATAAGCTTGCAGTTTTTGCCTTCATGAGCCCCCCCTTGAGAACCTCTCGGGGCTGCTCTCTGAATCTTCCTTCTTGGGGGTTCTGAGGAAGTCACAGGCCAGCTAATATAGACTCCAAATTGGCTTGCAGTTTTTTTTTAATTGTGTGGTCTCTCTTTTGGTGCGCCCCACAACACTTCCTGTGATTTTATGGTTATTTCATTATAAGAAGTTAAAGAAAGGAAGGGGAGAAGTCCTGGCCTTCTCCACTACTAACTAACACAAGAGGTGAGAAGGGGAAAGAGCCACAGCCTCTGAATCTAGCTGACTCGAATGGTCCTCGAGGTCCTCGGCGGTGTTCGCAGTCGCTCCCTGGCCCTTCCGCAGGTCTTCTGGGAACCGACTGCTTTGCGTCTACGGGACTCGCCTCCAGGCCCAGGCCGGCGCTCGTGGGTCTCCCGGACGTTCCCAGCCCCGCCCTGAGGCCCCACCCTACTGCCCCTTTCCTGCGGTCTCGAAGGTCCAGGGAGGGGTGTTCGCTCTCAGCAGCGCTCCGGGGGGCTGACCCTGAACCCCACCCACCGAATCCCCACAGCTCCGGTGGCGAGGAGACTCACCGGCCGGAAAAAGGCGTCCAGAACGCGACAAAAGACTCGCATCCCTGCGCACACGCCCCCCGCCGCCGCGCCCCGTCCCACCTTGGCGAGCCCGCGGGAGCACCGATGCGGCCCCGGGGGAGGGCGGTGGGGGGGTGGGGGGGCGGACCTGGGCGGGGCTGCGGCTTTGAAAAATCCACGTGGGACCTCGCCCGAACCCGGACCCCGCGACTAACCCTCTCAGCTGCTCTCGCGATAATTGACAGCTCATTTCAACTCTTTTCCAGGAGCCCGCCTGGTGTGGGTGGAGAGGCAAGAGGGCACCACCAAGGCGCGCGGTCCTCCGAGCTTCCTAGAGCGATACTGCGGCGCAGCCTGTCTCCGGGAGCGGGGCGGGCCACCTGATTTCTGTGCGCTGAGCTCCTCTGTCCGGTCCGGGGCGGCGGCGCTGGGTGAGTGGTCCGGCCTGCAGGGGCGGGCGCCGGGGACGGGCGCGACCCTCCGGTTCCGCCTCGGCGGAGGCTGCGGCGCGGTTTTCCCGCGGCTCCGGACCGTGGGGCGGGTTCTGGCCGCCGAAGGCTTGTCTCACGCCCGCGTTGTCCACCCGAGGCTCGCGATCCCCGCCGGCCGCTGAGGGATTCGCAGGCCGCCGCCCCGAGCCCCCCCGTGCTGAAGGAGACGCCCGGCGGGGTGGCTTGTCCGGTTTGCGGCCCCCCGAGGCTTCGCCTGGTGCCGGAGCAGCGCGTGCTGGCTGTTGGGTTCTGCCTGGCGCCCCCGTTTCGGCGACCACACCTGCCAGCCCCGCGCGCGGTCCCTCTCCCACGTTACCTTGGGCTGTTTTTCCCACCCCGAGGTTCAGTGATTGAAAACAGTAGTCATTCTGCCAGCAGTTAGTGAGCCCCGACCGTAACCTAAGAACTCTTGAAGTGCTGGGGATTCCTTGGTGATCAGCACCGCCCCTGCCTCCTGTAGATAAGACTGGCAATAAACAAGTCAGCATGCCATTTCCTGTAGCAACAGGGTTTTGAAGAGAATAGATGAAGGGCTTAGAATTGTGAGAAATGAGGGGCAGGCAGTTGTAGGAGCAAGGGTTAAAAGAGGACCCGCAGAATTTGTTGGGAGCATCTGGCGTCAGGGTGGTGGCAGCAGTAAATTGTGGAGATTGTTATGTAGAGCAGTCTGGGAGGAAGAGAATGTTTACCCCAAATGGTTGTATTAAGTATGAAGGAAGAGAGCACTGAAAATTAAGCACTCTGATTCCTCAGGAAATGCATGCATGCCTTTTGTCACCCTGTAGTATATAGACTGAATCTGGTTAAGAATAAAGTCTGATCTTCAGACCCCTGATCCCATCTCTCGCTTTCTCATCATTCCTTAATATCCTTCGAGCTCCATTCCATAGGAAGCAACAGGCAGTAGCCAGGGATGGTCAGGGAAGTCCTCTCTCAGGTGACATTTGAACTGAGACCTTACGGCTGAGAGGGAACCGGCTTTGCAAGTCCCTAAGGAGAACCTTCCAGGTGAAGGGAACTGAGTTGTCAAGTTCTCGGGCCGGAGTGGCCATGGCTGTGCCACCGGAGTGTACTGAGGGAGCCGGGCCGGTGCAGCAGGTTCGTGAGGAGGAAGGGATGACTCCTGGTCCTCCTGGCCTGGATTAAATGTTATCTCCCCCAGGAAGCCCTCCCAGCATGTCCATCTGAATTAGCACTCCCCACACCCCTCTTGTTTTTCCTTCCAATGTTGTGAGCTGGGACTTGATCTATTTTGTGTGTTTGCTTTTATCATGGACAAATCCTATGCTCCATTCTGTGTAATTTAGCAGTGTTTTCATCTGATTAAACACAGTTCCTGGTCCAAGTGTAGGACTAAAAAACAGTTTTCCTCTAACCAAGCAGTGCTTCCCAGAGGACATGAACCCCCCTGACGTGTGAGTTAACAAATAAAAGCTCTCACTGCTTCCCGGCTCCCTGTTCCAGGGCTGTAGTTCTTACCACAAGGAAGGGTGGTATTTGTGGAGGGTTAAAGGGAAGGTCAGGTTGCCCCAGCAGCCCTATCCCCTGCGATGCTGTCCTGGCCTCAAGTTAGGGAGATCAACAAGTCTGTCAGCAAGCTGCCTGGACAGATGCCCATTGGTGGACTGTTGGGGGTAGGGGAATGGGTCTGGTCTCCCAAGGCCCAGGTGATCCACCAAGCCTCTCCCATCATTTTCCCCACAGCCAATTGTTCCCTCGCATGTTGATGAGCTCTGCTGCCCAAATCACCTGCCAATGTCCCCAGGTAGCTATGCTGCATCTGCCTATAAGCTTTGAGGTACCTGATGCCTGAAAGAAAATGCTCTTTACAAAGTGTCAGTTAGGGGGCTTATGCCCCACAGAGGAGGATGACTCCAGGGACCTTCTCAAACCCAGAAGACAAGTACCTGTTGAAGGGAAGAACTCAACCAGGCTAGAACCTGCTCACCACACACACATACTTCAGGCTGAGTCATGGTTATTGGTTTTTAACTAACTTTTCCCCAACCACAAAAATAATGTATTTGTAAATAAAATCTTTAGAAAGCAGAAAAACAAGAAGGGCCCATAGTTCTATAAAGAACTGCTGTTAACACATTGGTGTGTGGCTTGCCAGGATTTTGTTTTGTATGGTGTATGTTATTTTTCTAAATGAAAGTCCTGTGCTCACTTTTTTTTTGACAGTCTGCTTGTTTCATGTAGTAGTGCAGCAGAAATGTTTTCTGATGTCCCGTGACATGGGTTCACTGGTTGCAGGTCACCTCCCTTACAGATCCGTTCAGTCATTTCACAAACCATTGGGTACACACGCAGCCCTGAGAAGGCAGCCGTGAATACCACAGACGGATAAGAAGTAAGTGACACACATTATGCAGATGCTGTGGAGAAAAATGGAGCCGGGAATGAGACCAAGGATTCTGGGGCGGGGATAGCAATTTTAAATAAAGTGGTCTTAAAAGGCCTCCCTAGGAAGGAGACTTCCAGCAAAAATCAGGAAAGAGGTAATGCAGTGTGGACATGCAGGTCTTGGGGCATGGGAGGTGACCGAGAGGGCAGTATCTCACCCTTCTGCACTCCTCTGGACCTCAGTGGCCCCTGTGGGTGTGGCCTGGTGGGGTGGGGATGCTTAGGTCTGGCATTTCCCACTTCTGGGCTGTATGTTCCCTCAGCACTAACTGCCCTACCCCTAAGACAGGCGCTCTGGAATGGCGGTGGAGTGTCCGACGCCCAGACCCCAGGTGAGCTCTCCCCAGCCCCTAGTACGTGTCCTCCCCAAGAGGCTGCCTTTGTTCCCCACAGGTCCTGCAGAGCCTGCCACTGCCTTGGCCCCCAGCAACCCTGAGCTATACCCTCCCCAAATCTTTGATGGCCTAAGGAGAGGTCCTGGGCCAACTTGAGGCCCCACTCCCACTGTGGCCTTGTTTCTCCCTGTCAACCTCTTCTCTCTCCCTTGGGGTTTCTTCTGAGGATGAAGAGATGAAGGATGAAGGATGAAGAGGATGGGGTTTCTTCTCCATTACCTGGAGAGTACTGGAGTAGACCCTAGCATGAGGCCCTGGGAATGCCGTAGTTACCTACAGAGACAGGCCTTGACTCTCAGAGTCAAGTGGGGCACCACACTTTTCCAGGCCACTGGTCATCCTTAGGACAGCAGGGATATGGTTACAGGAGGCCATCGTATTTGAGGATGTGGCCGTGTACTTCACGAGGATAGAGTGGAATTGCCTGGTTCCTGACCAGCGAGCGCTCTACCGGGATGTGATGCTGGAGAACTACAGGAATGTGGCCTCGCTGGGTGAGCAATGTCCATGGGCAGTCCTGGTGCTGGGAAATGCTTCCCTGAGTTGGCACCCAGAGATGATTCTGCCTTGCCCACTTGGGCCCCACGCCAAGAGCTGCTTCCTTTCTGAGGGTGATGTCTAGCATGTTTGGAGAGGAAGCTGGAGGCCCTGACACCCCTAAGGAAAGCTTCCCTGTCCCACCCCTTGGGCACCCGCTGCCCGGCTTCCCACAACCCAGGGCTTCTCTCCAGGGGCAGAGTCCCTCCATCTCCCCTACAGCCAGCCAGCTACTTCCTTCCTGGGAGAGTAAGTGTCCCTGAGCCCGCATGGACCGCCCACAGCCTCCAGGGCCCCAGCTGGGCAGCTGGACACCCTTCTTCCCTCCTATTCCCCTGCCCTGATCATGCTGCTCTCCTTCCTGTTGTAGGCTTTCTCATCACCAAACCAGCTCTGATCTCCCTCTTGGAGCAAGGGGAGGAGCCAGGGGCCTTGATTTCACTAGTGGCTGAGGAGAATAGGACCAAGGCCAGCCCCTGCCCAGGTGAGCATGAGACCCAGGGCAGCCAAGGCTGTGGCCTGGTTACAACTCCAAGCAGGCTCCTGGGACCAGCTTGGGCCTCGCCCTGGTGCAGGGCATATGTCCTCAGCTCCTTTTAACAGGACCTAGTTTCGTACACAAACCTTGCTGGTGAAGTTCAAGGTCATCCAAGACTAACCTGTGCAAGAGGACCAAGTACAAACCCCAACACTCCATTCTGTCACCCATGGTGTTACGGGCTGAGTTTGTGGGGGCAGCAGGTACTTGGGGAGCACCTGCACAGTAGGACTCTGGAGCCCACTTTTATTTACCTGGTTCCACAAGGCCAGTGAGCCAAGGAACAAGCTCCAGGTCTGTGGAGATTCTGCCCCCAGGACCTTTGGAAGGGGACTGCAGCCTACAGGTCCCTGTTAGGGCTCCCACCTGTTTGCTGCTGAGCCAAGTGCTGTGGGTGCTTGGAGCCAGAGGGGAGTCTCCAGCCCCACAAGCCCTGCCCCTGGGTACCCCTGCCCTTTTCTCTCCCCTTGTGGGGCTCCCCACCCTCCCAAGCTGGCCGCCCACAGTGCTATGCCTTTATTAATCCCCGTTTCTTCCCATTGTTACCCAAATCCTGGGTTTGAGTCCCCTTCTGAGAGTTTTTCTGGCTCTCTCCTCTGACATAAAGATTCTGTCTTCATGTCATTGAGTTTCATTTTTGAATATGAAGACTAAAACCTCTTTCCATTTTCTGTTCATTGTTTCAGATTTCTGGGTGGAGGCTAGGCTCAAAGAGTCTTCACTGAAGAGGGAGGGCTCTAAACCAGAGGAGTCATCTGGCCGGGTTTTGCGATGCCTCCCCTGGGTTGACCCCGCATTATCTAAAAGTAATGGCAGTCACGAGGCCCAGGCAGATGAGCCACACCTCAACCCCCTGGGGCAGGGCCTGAGCACACCCAGCAGCCTCTGCAGTGCAGGGTGGGCAAGCCGAACTGCTGCTCTGAGCACAGCCTGTGGCACGGCTGCCCTGGACACAGAGGCAGAGAGAGTCTATAAGTGTGTGTGCGGCAAGGCTTTCAAGTACAATTCACTCCTGCTCAGGCACCAGATCATTCACACGGGGGCCAAGCCCTACCAGTGTACCGAGTGTGGGAAAGCCTTCAAGCAGAGCTCGATCCTGCTGAGGCACCAGCTGATCCACACCGAGGAGAAACCTTTCCGGTGCAGCGAGTGCGGGAAGACCTTCCGGCAAGGCACGCAGCTGATTGCACACCACCGGATCCACACCCAGGAGAGGCCCTTTGAGTGTGGCGCCTGCGGGAAGGCCTTCAGCCGCAGCACCCAGCTGTTGCAGCATCAGAAATTCCACACGGGCGAGAAGGCCTACGAGTGCAGTGAATGCGGGAAAGCCTTTTGCCGCAGGTTCACCCTCAAGGAGCACTACCGCCTCCATAGCGGCGAGAAGCCCTACAAGTGCCTACAGTGCGGGCAGCGCTTCTTCCACAGGGCCTCACTGTTGAAGCACCACAAGCTGCACACCGAGGAATACCCCCAAGGAAACAGCAAGTGCCAGAGTCCCCTGCTTGGGCCCACCCAGAAGACCCGCACAGGGCGCAAGACCTATGAGTGCACTGTGTGCCAGAGATCTTTCAAACACAACTCCCTGCTCCTGCTACACCAGAGGCTGCACACGGGTGAGAAGCCATTTGCGTGTAGGGAGTGCGGCAGAGCCTTCAGTCGCAAATCCAACCTCACTCTGCACCAGAAAATCCACACCAAGGAGAAGCCCTTCAAATGTACAGAGTGTGGCAAGGCTTTTCGTCGGAGCTACACCCTCAACGAGCACTACCGGCTCCACACTGGCGAGAAGCCATACCGGTGCAGGGCCTGTAACAAAGCCTGCAGCTGGCTGTCTACCCTAATCCAGCACCAGAAAGTACACAGCCGGGAGTGCAGGGGTGCTCCCCATTGACATGACAACCAGGCAGAGAATCCACCCAGGAGAGCCCACCCCACCCAGGCATCAAGGGTGCAGAGTGGAGATACACCGTGCACAGAAGTCAGGTGGCGGTGGCCCCGGAGGGTCTCACAAGTTGGTGGCAGTGGTCCTTTGGCCTGAGGAAAGCACGGTGTGAAAGGCTGAGCCTAGAGCTGTCTCCATCTCAAGCCTAAGTGGGAGAAGAAGCTGAGCCAGGATGCATGTAGGGGGTCCACTTCGTTTTTCCTAATATTGATTGTGGTATTGTCATTCATTTGTTTTGTTTTTAAGATTAGCCAAGAAGACCAGACCCTTCTGAAACAGAGGAGGAACAAAGGTGACAAACCTTTGTTTTGAGTCCAGCTCCCCAGTGGGGGAGGCAGGGTATAAGGACAGACCCCCACAGCCCCTCGGTGCAATGCATGGGGGAGGTAGGAGATTACAGGTGTAGAGGGACTGTTAACCACCTGGGCCCAGGTGAGCTGGTGGTGGTCCACCCTGATCCAGGCCTGCCTGAGCTCCCTGTGTCCCTGGCTAAGCAGGGCAGCACCACTGGAGCCCCAGCAGGCAGGGGCATGGCCAGCAGGACCTACCTTCACCTGGGACGATGTGGCTCTGGCCCTGTGAATAGTGGGTGCCTACTGGGACAAGCCTCCCCACATGGGGGCCTTCCCTTATGTCCCACCCCACCCCATCTCCTTGCTCTGGACAGGAAGGAGCCCCAGCACCCAGCAAACCATGAGCTCAGCCAAGCAAACCTTGTGGCGTCAAGCATGTGGGCAGCCAGGAAGATTCGCTCCCCAAAAGCTTTGGGGAGAAGCTCCCTGAGGGCCTGCTGGTAGGCCGGGGAGTCTTGGCACCCTCTCCTCCCCATCAGGACCACGCCACTGGCAGCCCAGGAACATGGGAAGCTTCTTCTGCTGCTCAAGTTGTCTGTAAAACTTGTACCAGAAAGGAGCTGCCTGGCCTGTGGGTGTTTATTTTTAAATTAACATTTTTTCCACTCTAAGTAGAGAATTACTGTATAACTTTTATAAAATGAAGAAACTTACAAAGAAGAACCATAAAATAATTCCCTTTTTCCTATTCTCTAGGTACAGCTGTTGATGTTTGGGTGTATTTTCTTAGTCTTTTTCTAATGTGCATGTGTAGGTATTTATTTTACAGAATCAGGATTATATTTAGCTTAGATATGTATACCTTATGATCAGATACCAACCCCCTGTATGTCTACTGCTTTGTTTGTGATTGATGCACCATGGAGACTGCAGGGTCACCCTGGCTTATGTCCATGATGATTTCCTTGGGATTGGAAGTGGGCTGCCCAGGTCAAGGACACTGGGGGTGGTCCTTTTAATCAGTTCATTAATCATGAGAAATGGCAGTTGTTTTAATTTGCATTTCTTGACCTGACTAGTGAATTCCCTATAAATGTCCTGTACCCATTTTTATTGGGTTTTTAAGAACTCTTTATATGATCGGGATTCTAGTCTTTCTTCCCTAATATCTGTTTTCTCAATTGTGATACAAATCACAAATTTTCTTTTTCCCCACGGGCTGAGGGGTGGGGAGATAGAAAGGAAACTCCATCTTGGAATTGAGGAAATAATTATATTTTACAAGTGTTTTCCCCAGTTCTTTCTGTGCTTTTTATTATGGAATTTTTAATATAAGCAGTAAATTTCCCCAGTAACCAAAATTGTCTTATATGATCAGAAGGGCCTTCCCCACCCCAAGATTTTATAAAATATGTTCTTGTACTTTGTTTAAAATACTGAAGTAATGCATTTTGGTAGTAAAACAAAACAAAACCCTCAAACAATATAAAAATAGGAATCAAGGCCCCTCCCTCCTTCCCTTGCCCCAAACTCCTAGATGTAATCCTGGTAACAGTTTGAGGTATATATGAGACCTTTTTTCTCTGCATTTACAAACATGTTCAGTGTATGTCAGGATTTTCCTCTATGTGTTTGTGACGCTTACGTGTTTCCAGTCAGGTGGGCTCCTAGGGAGATTCTCTCACAGGAGCTGGAGGGAGGGAGGGTATTTTGTAGCATACACACCTTCTTCCACTTACTCAAACACTAACCAAGCTGTGAAGGGGTTTTACAGCTGTGATTCAAGTCGCTAATCAGTTGGAATCCTTAAAGGGGCTGAGGCTTCCCTGGGTTAAGAGACTCTGCCCTTGGGCTCCAGTCTGCTCTGTGGACTTCAAAACTGCTTGGCACCATCTCCTCCGGGTTCTGCTGCTTTGGTGAGCCCCAGATAGAATGACTTTGTGCAGCTTTGCTTTTCAATCCAGTACATGATGGGTCCTTCCACGCTGGTGCATGCAGAACCATGTCATTCTCTGTAATGACCGCACAGGGTCTGACGTATGGGTATGCCATTGATGGTTAGCCTTCCCTGTGAGTGGACATTGCACCACTCCCCACTGCACAGAATGCTGCAGTGAAGTCCTTAGGCCAACTGTAAGCTCAAGGGATCCCCAAAGGTTTAGTTGCTGGTCCTTAGAGGATCGGAGGTTTTGCAAAGCCTCTGTCCACATGACACCAGGGCCCTCTCACCTCTGTGCCCCAGACTGGCTAGCACACGCATGCCGCCTAGTGACCAGAGCGAAGTGCACATGTAACTCAGGACAGGAATCCACAAGTCCCTGGTGTGGTGAATTAGGTGCTTGTTAACCAATTAACATCTGTTAACCCTCTCACTGCTGATTTAACCAGGAACCCAAACGAGCCAACTTGACCAGGACATGGCTGTGGCTGGCCTGCTCGCTCTGGTTCTGTGTATGTCACCAGAGTCACGAGAACTCATTCCAAACCTGCAAGTGCCAGTTAAATTATTCAAGTGTTGGGTAAAATTATTAAACATGGGTGAAATGATTGGTCTTTGTGAAAATTAAATTGCCTAATTTGGGAAGACTCAAAGGAATTATCAAAATTAATTACTGTCAAATTAGGTGTAGATTGACAACTAAAAGATGAGGAAGAAACTGAACGACCTGGAAGGATCCTACAGTGACATGACTTCACAGGTGTTTTAAAGTTTTTTCTCAACTTTGAAGAAAATAAAACATATTGGTGCAGGGTAGTTTTGGCAAGAAAGACGAGGAATGCCAATCAGTGGGCAAAGACTCAAATGGCTTTTGATCTGCATCAAGAGGTTGTCACAAATTGAAGTTGGTATGCTTTAAGGTAAATTAAAACAAAACAAAATACGTATTGCTTATTAGTTGCCAAGCTTTGACTGATATTTTTAAATAAGCTGATGGCTCAGGTAAGAGGCTCTGGCCCAGTGCCATCCCTGGGGTGAGCCCTGCATTCAGGGACTTCAGCTCTAACTCCTCACCCTTCAAACACCCTTCTGCCACCATCTAAAGATATCTGGCACACCTGTTTTTTTGTTTGTTTTAAAGGTAGAGAGAATTCTTAAGGCTGGGCTTAAGATTCAGCTCACCTCCCCAGAAGCACTAAAAGGTTTATCTCTGTTCCAGAGCAGATAGAGGTTCCCAAGTCTGTACAGAAGGATGAGGGGGAGGAGAAGAGAGACAAGGCCAAAAGTAAGTGGCTGCAGGTGCAGTAGCAGAAAGAGCAGGGAGTTAGAATCTGCAGAAGGCTTCATCTGGCACCCACCTGGTGTGCAGCCTTGGGGACACAGTGGGGGAACCCAATTGAGAGGAGACCCGAGGCCATAACCAAGCCCTTGAAAGCCCTCTTGCACCACACTGGCCAAGTGAGTTCAGGGTCTTTATTATACACAAACTTCTTGTATTGATTTGCTAAAGCTGCTGGAATGCAAGATACCAAGAAACAGAACGGCTTTTATAAAGGAAATTCATTATGTTGCAAGTTCACATTTCTAAGGCTGAGAAGATGTCCAAATTAAGAGATTACCTTCACTCAAAGTCTAATATCACCTGGAACACCTCTATCAGCTGGGAAGATACGTGTCTGGTGTCTGCTAGTCCTTGTTCCCTGTTCTGTTGCTTCCAGTTTCTGATGCAAAGGGTTTCTTCTCTAAGCATCTGTGGGCCTTTACTTAGCTCTTCTAGGGCACAAATCTGGGTTCTGGCTGGCACATGGTGAAGCCTGGGAAGGCATATGGCAACGTCTGTTGGGCTCTGCCCATGTCTAGGCATCTGCTCTGTCAGCACTCCAAGCATCTCCAAACATCCGTTTTGTCAGCTCTGAAGCAACTGTTCTCCAAGTGTCTCCATGGGCTCTGAGCTTTTGCCAAAATGATCCCCTTTAAAGGACTCCTGAATAGGCTGAGTCGCAGCTTCATCTAACCAAAAGGCCACACCCACAATTGGGCACACCGCATGGCCCTGGAGATAATCTCATCAAAAGGGTTTCCACCCTACAATATTGAATTGGGAGTAAACGTCACGACTTTTCTGGGGTACACAACACTTTGAAACCAGCACAGTTGTCATGTATTCTTAGGTCTATTTCCATGCATCTGTTTATTCATATACTGTGTTGGTGCCACTGTATAAGAAACAAAACAAAGTTTGTCAGAAAGCACTTATTGTGCTTAGTGGGCAGAGGAAGCAGAAAGTTGCTAGGAGTTTTAAAGACTCTGAAGACAGGATTTCAAATCAGTAACTTAAATGTAGATTATTCTAGAAATAAATAAGACAATTACCTACTACTGGAGAATAAGTGGGATTCTCACTTCATTCTTTATACCAACACATGTTCCAAATAATTTTAAAAGATAAATTATTATTAACAGTACTAGAAAATATAAAGTAAAAATGTCTATATTCTCAGGATTAGGGAGGGCTTCCTAAGTAAGATCTCATAAAGAGAAAGGCACATGTATAGCTCAATTTTTATTTCCAATATGAATTTTAAAAATTATCTAGGAAAAAATATTTGCAAAATAAATGATAAAGTATCCCTTAAAATTTTAGGAAAAAAAATAAACACCTTATAATGCAAAAAATCAGCAAAGAAGTGGCAGGCCATCATGAAAAACTACGACTGTCGCTAAAACTTTTGGCTAGCACCACCAAGCACTGCTCTGTGCTGTGTTCTATCATGAATAGTGTCTTGGTCAGGATACCAACAAGAAATGAACAGCAGAGTCAAACTGGATAATTCCAGGAGGATTTATTTACAAAGGATTGGTTTCAAAGACGGCAGTAGGGTGTAGGGGAACCCTGAGGGCTGGTGTGGGAACTGCAGCAGCAAAGATGTCACCTACCTGTGGTCTGGGGGGACAAAGGAAGGGAGAGAGATCAGCAACACGGAGGGAGAGAGTTGCATAAGGAGCCACTGGAAAGGACAAGTGACCTTCAGTGGCAGGATACAACCAACCCACAAGGGCATTATTAGGATATGGAAAAATTGGAACAGACTTTAAGCTTTATATCAATGTTAAATTTCTTGTACATGATAACTGTACCTAAGGTGAATACATAAGTGAATATTCTTGTTCTTTGAACATGTACATGGAAGCCTTAAATGTTCTTGGAGCACAATGTGTACAACTTACTCCCAGCTGTAGACAGACAGATGGATGGGTAAATAGATGGATAGAATGAATGATTTGGTAAATATAGCACAATATTAAGCTTGAATGTTGAACTCGGTGGACCTGGGTATGGGGATTCATATGTTGGACTTCTCTGCATGTGGTTTGTATTATTTTTGCAAGTATATTGTAAATTTGAAACTATTTCAAAATAAAAAGTTAAGTAAATAAATAAATGCCCTTCCGCCAAACTACTACCAGGGCTGCCCATTGATCAAACCCAACTGGAAGCCAGAAGACATGGAAGTCTGATGAAGGAGGGGTAAGGGGTATGGTATGTATGAATTTTTTTGTTTTCTTTTTATTTCTTTTTCTGAACTGATGCAAATGATCTAAGAAATGATCATGATGATGAATATACAACTATGTGATAAAAAAAATTTTACTCTGAAGGAAATCTTTTCAACATTCACTACACTTATAAGGTTTTTCTCCTCTGTGTGTTCTCTAATGCCAGATGAATACTGTACTTAAAGCAAAGGCTTTCCCACATTTGTGGTATTGATAGGGTTCCTCTCCAGTGTGAATCTACTGGTGTCTAGTAAGTTGTGAGTTTAGGCTGAAGTCCTTCCCACATTAATCACACCTATAAGGTTTATGTCCAGTATGAATACTCTGATGCTGAATAAGAGCTGAGCTCCCAATAAAGCTCTTGCCACATTCATTACATCTATAGGGTTTCTCATTTACGTAAATTTTCTTATGCTGAACAAGGTTTAAGGTCTGACTAAAGCTTTTCCCACATTCATTAATTTGTAAGGATTCTCTCCAGTGTGAGTTCTCAGATGCACAATAAGGTATGAGTTCTGACTAAAGGTCTTGTCACACTTATTATATCCAAAGGTGAGTTATCTGTTTAACAAGATTTGAATTCTAACTGAAGGATTTGCAGCACATGTAAGGTTTTTCTCCAGTGTGAGCTCTTCTATGCTGAATAAGATTTGAGCTTTGATTGAGACTTTTCCCACATTCATTATGTGTAAGGATTCCCTCCAGTATGATTTTCTTGGTATAAAATAAATTCTGAGTTCAGGCTGAGGACTACATCACAATCTTCATCTCCAGAGTGTTCCTCTCTAGCATGAATTTGCTGAATAAAGTTTGAATTGTATTTCAATATTTTCTACATGTTTTACAATCATAGGCTCTTTTTCCTATATTCTCTCTCTCATGTGTAACAAAGTTTGAATTCAGACCGAAATGTTTTCTGAATTCATTGCTGTGCTGGTTTGAAATGATGTATGTACCTTAGAAAAGCCATGTTTTAATCCTAATCCCATTTTGTAAAGGCAGCTGTTTCTTCTAATCCCTATTCAGTATTGTGTGTTTGAAACTGTAATTAGATCGTGTCCCTGGAGATGTGATTTAATCAAGAGTGGTTGTTAAACTGGATTAGGTAGAGGCGTGTCTCCACCCATTTGGGTGGGTCTTGATTAGTTTTCTGAAGTCCTATAAAAGAGGAAGCATTTTGGAGAATGAGAGATACAGAGAGAGCAGAGAAAAACGATATAGCCATGAGAAGCAGAGAGCTCACAAGCCAGTGACTTTTGGAGATGAAGAAGGAAAATGCCTCTTGGGGAGCTTCATGAAACAGAGAGCCAGAAGAGAAAGCTAGCAGATGACGCCTTGCTCACCATGTGCCCTTCCAGCCAAGAGAGAAACTGTGACTGTGCTTGTCATGTGCCTTGCCACTTGAGAGAGAAATCCTGAACTTCATTGGCCTTCTTGAACCAAGGTATCTTTCCCTGGATGTCTTTGATTGGACATTTCTATAGACTTGTAATTGGGACATTTTCTCAGCCTTAGAACTGTAAACTAGCAATTTATTAAATTCCCCTTTTTAAAAGCCATTCCGTTTCTGGTGTATTGCATTCCGGCAGCTAGCAAACTAGAACAATTTCCTTCCTCAGTTCTTTCTCTTGTGGATAATTGTTTGAAAGAGTTCTGGGAAAATGATTCCCTCAAGGCTAGCTGAATTTTCCCCTTGATTTTCTGTCAGATTTTAAAGTTTCTTTGAAATCAAGTTCTTGAAACATTGCCTGGAGTAGTTTCCAGTTTGATTCCATGGGATTCTATACTTTCAGACACATTCTCTTTGTCACAAAACCACCTATGTTCATTTTCCATCTGGGAATCTGAAAAAGCAATAAAAAAACATTTCCTGTTTTCTATCCTATAATAAAGGAAATTACTGGGAACAAGAGCATTAGCACTTATGTCCAAGAGCAAAATGCAGTATGAAAGTTTCAAAAATAAGGCAGAAAGCAGTACAAAAGATAGGTGAGCAGGAGCCCATTCTTATGAGAGAAATGTGGGATGTACCAGAGCTATGAAGCAGACAACACCTTGGTAGGGGAAAGGTGAGCCTGATGAAAGCAGAAAGGGAGTGCTCACAGGTCTCACTTCACAGCTAATGTAAAGGCCTAAAAGAAAGCTTCCTGCTCACCATATGTTCTTGGAGAGGAATCCACAGGGTGATACACATCCCTAGAGACTATTCCTTTCATGCATTTCTATGACATTAACTTCAATGAGATGCTCCAACTTCCCTGAAGTTATTGTCCTCGCTCATTATTTTTTTCTCACCATTCACAGTGGTTTTAGTTTTCACACTTCTAACCACCAAACATCTAGTCCCTGAATTATTTTATTCTAGATATAAAACACATATGTTCACCCTTTTGAAAGCCTGTTTTGCCCTTTAAGACCTCATTATTTCAGTCTATCACAGTTCAAGGTAGTATTGACCTGCTTATCTTTCAGGACCACGAGCATATACATCCCTTCATTTTTGGAAATTGGTCTTCAAAAACTATTAATCACTGAAGAGCAGGTTAGGGAGGTGACACAGGAAGAAATGCCTCTCTCCCTACAATAGGATGGATCTGTGTCTCAAGAGGTAAGGAGCAAAGAGAGCCTAATAATTGCATTGTTACTGAACCAGAGTATCCTTCCAACAGCCGTTATAATGTGCATATGGTAAGCATCTAAGCTAGAATATTAGGAGAAGTTGTCTCAGCTTTACAGCCTGGAAACTGGGAATCAAAATAGTTTGCCTCTTATAAAAAGTATATATGAAAATAATATTCATTTATCAGTGCTCCTTAGAGAAACGTGGTTCAAAAGTCAAATAATTTACAAAGACCTCTTTCCTACTCATGACACCACAGGTTTCCTACTCATGACAGTGACACCCAACCATTGTATTTGTAGATGAGAAAATGATTCACAGGACTATGTGTTCCACAGGGTGCTGTGGTGGTGGAACACACACCCCCTTCTTGACCAATGCTACTAGGCATTGTACCTGCCTGCGGCACAGAATAATAAATAACTGTACATGGAAGAACTTTAAATCATGAACACCACATATGAAAATAATTCCTCTCTGCCTATTTCCTGGCTCACCCTATGGCCACAGGTGGATTTGATTCAGCAGTCAGACTATGACCAGACCATGTTTACTAGTGGGTAGAATCATTAGTAGGTAAAACCAAGTTCCCGACTGTCATGGTTAGGGACAGGTGTCAACTTGGCCAAGTTGTGGTACCTGTTCATCTGATTGGGCAAGCGCTGGCCTGTCTGTTGCAATGAGGACATTTCATAGGATTAGGTCATGATCACGTCAGCTACATCCACAGCTGATTCCATTTGTAATCAGCCAAAGGGGAGTGTCTTCTGCAATTAGTGATGCTAAATGCAATCATGGAAAGCCTTTTAAGGAGGACTCAGAGGAGACAGGTTCCATTCCTGCTTTGACTGGTGAGCCTCTCCTGTGGAGTTCATCCAGGCCATCCATCGGAGTTATCGGCTTCGCAGCCTGCCCTGTGGATTTTGGACTCTGCGTTCCTACGGTCACGTGAGACACTTTCATAAATTTTATATTTGCAAGTGTTCCCTGTTGATTCTGTTTCTCTAGAGAACCCTAACTAATATACCAACCAATCCAGGCCCATGCTGATGAACATGACAGAATGAGAAGCTTCAGGGCTCTGTCCCCCACAGAAGCTTTGAACAACCGACAAGTACCAGCAGAAATATCTTTCTCAAAACAGTTAAAAGACTGCAATAACAGGGCAAGTGCTAAATCAAGATAAAAGCCACATAAAAGTGGTTAGGATCTTGTCGGGCCCCTCCTGGTTCTTCCCCCATTCTCTCACTGGCTCCATGTAAAGCCAGACATGCTTCCAATGGGGAACCCTGGTCCTGATTCAGGAAGAAGCAGAGTAACCTTCGTGCGCATATTGGGCCCAATCTGTCTGATGATGGCCTAAGGGATTTGCCATCCCAGAACTTGTCCTGCATGTAGAAAGTGGTTCATAGACCTCGCTTATGAAACACTGTGGAAAAGCAGTCAAGCAGTGCTGCCTGGGACAAGGGCATCTGGCTGTAGAACATACAGTGCAATGTCTGGGACTGTGAGGAAAGTGTCTCCTTGGGAAGAGGGGATGTTCATATCAGTGTCGATGGGAAAATCCTATGGCCACATGTGCATGCCCAAAACTAGACCTATGCACAGAAAAGAACCAAGGGCCCTGTCGTGGTCAGGTTCATGTGTCAACTTGGCCAAATGGTGGTTGGGCAAGTGCTGGCTTGTCTGTTGCAATGAGGACATTTCATAGAATTAAATCATGATCATGTCAGCTGCATCCACAGCTGATTCCATTTGTAATCAGCCAAAGGGGCGTGTCTTCTGCAATGAGTGATGCTCAGTCTAATCACTGAAAGCCTTATAGGGAAGATTCGGAAGAGACAGGCTCTTCCTGTTTTGGCTGGTGAACCTCTCCTGTGGAGTTTGTCCAGGTGCTCCATCGGAATCGTTGGCTTCACAGCCTACTCTGCGGATTTTGGACTCTGCATTCTCACGGTCACATGAGACACTTTATAAATTTTATATTTGTGAGTGTTCCCTGTTGATTCTGTTTCTCTAGAGAACCCTAACTAATACAGGCCCCTACACTTTGTCCTTGAACTATTTTCTAAACTCATCAAGTAGCCCTGAAAAAGAGCACTCATACAGGTCAATCTATAAAGACTGGGAAAGTTATTTTCTTTATGTCTTTTTTTTTTTTTTAAGCACCCCCCGTATTCAAGAAAAGCTCTGTCATAGTACTAGCTGGATAAAAGCTTAAGGAACAGACTCCTCAGAGTCTAAATTACAATGATAGCACACTAAAATATCAAATGTCCAGGTTTCAACAGATGATTAAAAAACAAAACAAAACAAAACAAAAAACAAGAAATGATGGCCCAGGCAAAGGAGAAAAGTAAAGCATTAGAAACCATCAATGAGAAAGGATCAGATCTGGGATATACCAGATAAACCATTTTCCTTCTGTTCTACTTCTTGTCTTCCACAGAGTTGTAGGGTTTCTCTCTTTCCTATACAATTTCTTTGATATCTAACAAGGCTTGAATCCAGATTGAAACTTATCTCAAATGTATTGCTTTCCTGGACTGTACCTCCTCTGCATTTTATTGAAGGCCACAGTAAACTGGTTGAGATACTTCTGGAAAAAGAATCCCCTTGAAATTAGCTTAGTTGAGTTTCCCTCTGATGTCCCTTTGTATTTACAAGTTTCTCTGACATAATGTTCCTGAGAAATACCCAAAAGGGTAATTTCTATTAATAATCCTTATTTTTTTCTTTTTCATAGAACTATTCATTCTGAACTTTGATCTCAGGGGCTGAAAAATATAAAACATTGCCTACTTTCTATAATGGAAAAAAGGAAATGGATAAAGCAGAAATAAGACCCCTGACATTCAAGTCTAATTTTTTAAAATTTATTTATTAATTAAAAAATTAAGAAACAAAACAAAACATGAACATACATAATCAGTAATTCACAATATCATCACTTAGGTGCATATTCATCATTTCTTAGATCATTTGCATTAATTCAGAAAAAGAAATAAAAAGACAATAGAAAAAGAAATAAAATGAACACAGGAAAGAAAAAAAAAAGACTATACCTACCATACCCCTTACCCCTCGCTTTCATTGATCACTAGCATTTCAAACTAAATTTATTTTAACATTTGTTCCCCCTATTATTTATTTTTATTCCGTATGTTCTACTCATCTGTTGATATGGTAGATAAACAGAGCATCACACACAAGGTTTTCATAATCAGAGTCACGTTGTGAAAGCTATATCATTGTTCAATCATCATCAAGAAACATGGCTACTGGAACACAGCTCTACATTTTCAGGCAGTTCCCTCCAGCCTCTCAATTATGTCTTGAATAACAAGATGATATCTACTTGACACATAAGAATAACCTCCAGGATAACCTCTCGACTCTGTTTAGAATCTTTCAGCCATTGACACTTTGTCTTATATCACTCGTCCCCTTTTGATCTAGAAGGTTTTCTCAGTCCCTTGATGCTGAGTCTCAGCTCATTCCAAGATCTCTGTCCCACGTTGCCAGGAAGGTCCATACCCCTGGGAGTCATGTCCCATGTAGAGAGGGATAGGGTGGTGAGACTGCTTGTTGTGTTGGCTGGAGAGAGAGGCCACATCTGAGCAACAAAAGAGGCTCTCTTGGGAGTGACTCTTGGGCCTAAATTTTAAGTAGACTTGACCTATCCTTTGCAGGGTTAAGTTTCATATGAACAAACCCCAAGACTGGGGGCTCAGTCTATAGCTTTGGTTGTCTGCACTGCTTGTGAGAATAAAAAGAATTCAACTTGGGGAAGTTGAATTTCTCCTTGTTCTCACCATTCCCCGAAGGGGGCTCTGCAGATACTTTTCCCCTCACTGATTGTGATTGGGACCTTTTGATTAGAGGGAGATGTGATCCATTCAATGGGAATCTTTTTTTTAATATATTTTTTATTTTTTAATTTTTTTAAAATTTTAAATTTATTAATTAAAAAATTAACAACAAACAAAAACTAACATATCATTCCATTCTACATATATAATCAGTAATTCTTAATATCATTACATAGTTGCATATTCATCATTTTTTAGGACATTTGCATCAATTTAGAAAAAGAAATAATAAGACAACAGAAAAATAAATAAAACGATAACAGGAACAAAAAGATTATACATGCCATACCCCTTACCCTTCACTTTCATTTATCACTAGCATTTCAAACTAAATTTATTTTAACATTTGTTCCCCCTATTATTTATTTTTATTCCGTATGTTCTACTCATCTGTTGATATGGTAGATAAACAGAGCATCACACACAAGGTTTTCATAATCAGAGTCACGTTGTGAAAGCTATATCATTGTTCAATCATCATCAAGAAACATGGCTACTGGAACACAGCTCTATATTTTCAAGGGGAATCTTAATACATTTTGTGGAGCTCTGTATGAAGAGAGTAACAGGCAGAAATCTTAGAGTTCAGACCTAACACAGAGAGCAGAGAGACAAACCCAAGACACAGGTGTTTGGAGATGCTAAGCTAAGACATGAAACCCAGAGTCTCTCCTGGAGAAGCTAAGTGAGGAGCCATAGATTCTTAGGGTGAAAGCCACTGAAAACAGGAACTTAGTGAGCCATCTGAAACTAGAAGCTGGGAGAGAAGGACAGCACATGACATGATGTTCCTTCAAATGTGACAGAGAAAACCCAGATACTATAGGATTTTCCTCAGAGTCAAGGTATCTCTTTCTGGATGCCTTAATTTGGACATTTTCATGGCCTTAAGACAGTAAATTTGTAACTTAATAAATCCCCTCTGAAAACAAGAGACCATTTCTGCTATATTGCATTCCAATAGCTTTAGCAAACCAAAACATGCCTACATTTCATTTTCAAATATTTTATTCAGTATCTAAACTCCCCTCTGGGTAAGATGAGAATTGATTTAATCCCCTTTTCTCCTCCCTACTGGAAGCCACATTCTTCCTTTTACAAATTATCAAGGATGTTGAGATTTGTACATGTCTTCAATTGTGTATTATAATCACAGTAATGTCTTACATGTGTCCATGAAAATCAGTAAGCAATCCCTGTATTATTATACCTAAGTAAATATCCTTCACTGCTGAGCCAAGCATCCCACTAGGAGAATATTCCCTTTCTTTAGATATTCTAGAAACAGAAGATGCCTAATATCAATGTCTTGATTTTAATTTAGCTTAAAATTAAAAGGTGCTCTTTTCTTATTCTGAAATTTTGGGGAAACGTCTCAGTTGAGTCACCAAAAATAAGGTTATGGTGTTGTTTCAATACAAATTTATAGGATCTTATAAAAATATTCCTCCAGTCTGCGCTGAGCTTTTTAAAATAAGAAATGATTGTTGAATTTTAGCAATGTCTTTTGAGATATATATATATATATATATATATATATATATATATCAAGATAACCATTCCTTCTTAAAACAATTATGCTAATAACATTAATATCAAACATGTTGCCCTATCCTTGAATATACTTTACTTAATTTACGAATGCTAAAGAACTACTTTCATCTTGAATACTTAAACTTGGTTGCTTAAAATAAATCTACCTTTGTAGATTTTAATGATACGCTATATTTATAAAAACAATCTGTTAGTGTATTAGTTATATTTTGCCACATAACAAATTACCATAAAAGTTCACATCTTAAATCAACAAAAATATCTTATTTCCCACAACTTCTGAGGACTGGGAATTAAGGAGTGCCTTAGCTGACTGGATCCCTCAGGAGATTGCAGTCAAGCTGTTGAGGATGCTTTCTTCTTAAGACTGAACTTTGGAAGAAGAATGGGCTTCAAGCTCAGTCAAATGGTTGTTGTCACTGCATGGACCACTTTAAAGAGTTTTTTCCTACATGGCATCTTGTTTCCCCCAGCAGAGGCTGCCCAGAACCAGCCATCAGGGCTCGGTGGTGCTGCCCAGAGGAGTAGCGAGGCATGAGTACGCAGCAGCCATGAGAAACAGCTCACCTGATAAAACTCCTGCAGCCGGTTCTTCTGCAGGCTTGCTGGGTGTTCCAAGGCGAGTCCATGTTGGCAGTGACCAGCAGGACCGCGGCGCCCCGACGGCCGCTTGGCCCGCCACAGCTCATCGGTGCTGCCTGGCTGGTCTCAGAGGCAGCCGCGGGGCATCAGCAGCGCCTGGGGGCGGCCCCACAGCAATCGCAGTGGGCCGAGGGCCAGGCCGGAGCCTTTAGATTCCTGCCAGGAAACCTCTGGCCGAGCATTATGTTTTTAAAAGCTATTTTAACAGGTTTCAGTGCACATTCCGCAGTGCTGGCACACACAAAATACCTCTGAAGAGACAGACAAGTAACTGGAAACAATAGCTGCCATGGTAGGGCAAGTGAGTGGCAGGGACAGAGACTGCAAGAAAGTCTTTTCACTGTGTATCCCCCTTTTTAAACATTTTTAAATTGTGAAATATAACAAATATACAAAAAAGCAGTAAATGTCCAAGTGCATTTTTTGGGGGGTGGGGGGGCATGGGCTGACACTAGGAATCGAACCTGGGTCTCTGACATGGCAGGCAAGAACTCTGCCTGTTGAGCCACTGTTGCCTGCCCCCAAATGCATTTTAACATGTAGTTATAGAACAGATTTTAAAGTTTGGCATAGGTTACAGTTCCACGATTTTTCATTTTTTCTTCTAGGTGCTCTAAGACACTGGAGACCAAAAGAAATAATAATATAATGATTCAGCACTTATACTCATTTGTTAGTTTATGTAGTTTAGTATCCAGGACCTTAGAGCAGCTAGAAATAAAAACCTAAAAGTGTGGAATTGTAACCCATACCAAACTCTGAAATCTGTTCTACAACTAAAGTTAGGCTGTGTGTTGAAATTTATTACTTTTTTGTATATATGTTATTTTTCACAAAAAAAAAAGAAAGAGAGAAGGAAGAGCATAATAGAGAAATAGGGTTTAACAAATAAGTACGACTGCTGAATCATATATTGCTATTTCTTTTTCTCTCCAGAGTCTTGGAGTAGCTAGAAGAAAAAATGAAAACTCATGGAACTGTAACTCACACTAAACTTTAAAATCTGTTCTATAACTACTTTTTAAAATGCACTTGGAAATTTATTAATTTTTTGTATATATGTTATTGTTCACAATTAAAAAAATAAAAGATCCCCCCAGCAATATTGAATCAAGATTAAAAAACCTGGCTTTTCTGGGGTACACAACAGTTTCAAACCAGCATACTCACCCCCTCAGGAATAGACTGAGGTGTTTGTTACCCCAGGAGCTGCTGAGACAGAACAGGGAGTAAGGTTTAAATCAGGTCTCAAAGTCCATGGATCAGAGTCCTAAAACTGGCATAAAGGAAATTAGCAGCTGTGTGAGCATTATGTTTTTAAAAGCTATTTAAACAGGGTTCAGTGTACATTCCACAGTGCTGGCACACACAGAATACCTCTGAAAAGACCTGACAGGTAACTGGAAACAATAGCTGCCATGGTAGGGCAAGTGAGTGGCAGGGACAGAGACTGCAAGGAATGAGATGCTCCTTGTCCTGGTAGCATTTGTGATTCCCAGATGAAGAAGAGCCTGCCTTGATTGATGCTAGTTAAAGCTGGTGACTTGAGTAAGGCTGTTTATCATGCCATTCTGTCTACTTTCTACGTGTGAAATTTTCTATTACAAAAGATGTCCCCAAACCTGAATTGATACTATGGAAAACAAGAGACATTTGAAGTGCAAATGATATTTTGGCCACCTTTCCCACCAACAGCACTACCCTAAGCTAGCAGGGGTTGGGGCTGGGGGAGGTGGGGGTGGAGGTGGGCGGTGGCTGCCAGGCCGCCTCATGAGCATCTCCTGGAGAGGCAATTTCTCAGGTGTGCAGACAGGTCCCAGCCTGGCCCCAGCTTTACGGGGATGCGCAAGCCCTTAGGCCGAGTCAGCAGCTAGAAGGAAGCAGCAACCAGGGACACGTGTGGCCCAACTCTTAAAGCCCTGACACCAGCTTCAGCCTCTGTGGAGGGCCAGGAACAATAAATCAGGCCTGAGCAGGGAAAGTCCCCAAGAGTTAAACAATAACTGATGTTAGGGAACTGAGGGAATGGGATGTGTTTTGGCAACAGCTAACGGCATTTTTCTGCTAAGATTACACTTGCTTGCTAGCAACTGCAAACTACATTTAGCCTTTATAAGCTCACCTTGAAAACCTCTGGGGGCTGTTCTCTGAATATTCTTGGAAGTTTCTGAGGCAGTTGCCGGCTGGCTAATAAAGACTCCAAATTGGCTTGCAGTTTTGAATTACATGGTCTCTCTTTCGGTGCGCCCCACAACATTTGGAGGCCCCAGCAAGATCATCCCTAATGGGACATCTGGTGACCACAGGTCCTAGGGATTGCCCCCGGAACTGAGGTCTGGCCTAGGGGAAGGCCTTGGAGATACGTTCCTCTGCCTCAGGCAAGGATCAGGGATGGGACTGGTCCTACAGGATCCTCTGAAATTATACAAAATCTGGTGGAGTCATCTGTTTCTGGAAACCTCACTGGTGAGTACAGGTCTGTTACTGGATCCAGGTCGGGGACCTCTGGAAGGCTGGACGCAGCATAACTTCTGAGGTCAGGTCCCAGAGCAAGACGTTGCCCGAAGCTTCTGGTTAGGAATCAATTCAGGATAATGCTTTTGTGTGTCTTGGTTTGTCTCTTCTCTCATCTGTTGGTCTCATCACATTCTGTGTCGTTCTTGTCATAATTGCCATGGGTCAGTCAAGCGCATCTATCTGTACTCCCCTTCAATGTTTTTTGAAAAATTTTCAGTGGAAGGCCAGAGACTATGGAGCCCCTGTCAATGCCTTCGACTTGGAGAAATTCTGCTCGTGGGAGTGGCCAACTTTTGGTTCTGGGTGGCCTCCTGAGGGAACCACAGACCTATCTATAGTTTATAGAGTCCAAAGGACAATTTTTGGTGATCCAGGCTACTCTGACCAAATCCCTTATATGCTAATTTGGATTGAAATTTAAATAGAAAAACCCAAGTGGTTATGGTCTTGCCTGGAGTCCCAAAAAGAAAGCCCCCCCCAAAATCAAAACAGCCCTTGTACTGAAGAACACTCAGAAAGAAAAGACTAACAGGGTCCCAGTACCTACAGGACCACCGAAGGATCTGCTCTTAATGGACCCTCCCCCATATCCGATAGCCCCTGCGCCCCCTCTGAGACCAGAGGGGATAAGCAGCCAAGAGGCGGCAATCAGCCCCTGTGATAGCCGGGAGGTGACCTTCTGCCCCCTCCCATATCAGAAGTGGCTCTGCTTACCACCCTTCTTCTGGTGCACAGTCACCGGATTCTTCCAGGGCCCCAATTTTACCCTTAAGACAGGCTGGCCCTGCCCCAGGGGATGCCCGCCCACCCTTCATGGTTTATGTCCCCTTTTCCTCTAGCGCCCTGTATAATTGGAAAAACCAAAATCCCTCTTTCTCTGAAAAGTCCCAGGGGCTCATCTCCCTCTTGGAGACTGTTCTAGTTTGCTAGCTGCCAGAATGCAATATACCAGAAACAGAATGGCTTTCAAAAAGGGGGAATTTAATAAGTTGCAAGTTTACAGTTCTAAGGCTGAGAAGATCTCCCAATTTAAACAAGTATACAGAAACATCCAATCTAAGGCATCCAGTAAAAGATACCTTGATTCAAGAAGGCCGATGAAGTTCACGGTTTCTCTCTCAAGTGAGAAGACACATGATGAACACAATCAGGGCTTCTCTCTCAGCTGGAAGGGCAAATGGCAAAAACGGCATCATCTGCTAGCTTTCTCTCCTGGCTTCTGGTTTCATGAAGCTCCCCGGGAGGCGTTTTCCTTCTTCATTTCCAAAGGTCACTGGCTGGTGGAATCTACTTCATGGTGCTGCTCTCTCTGAATCTCCCATTCTCCAAAACATTTCCTTTTTTATAGGACTCCAATAAACCAATCAAGACCCACTCAAATGGGTAGAGACATGTCATCACCTAATCCAGTTTAACAATCACTCTTGACTAAATCACATCATCCAGGGAGATGATCTGATTACAGTTTCAAACATACAGTATTGAATAGGGATTATTCTATCATTTATGAAATGGAATTTTGATTAAAACATGGTTTTTGTAGGGGGCATACTTCCTTTCAAACCAGCACAGAGACTGTCTTTTTATCCACCAGCCCACCTGGGATGACTGCCAACAGCTCCTCCAGGCCCTCTTCATCTCTGAGGAATGAGACTGGATCAGGAGAGAGGTGAGGAAGTTAATTCTTGGACCTGATGGACAACCTGCTACTGAATCAACCCGATTAGAGACTATGTTCCCCTCCAACCTCCCGGATGGGACCTCAACACTGATAGAGGTAAGGAGGCTCTCGATTGGTATCACTAGACTCTGCTCTGGGAAATACGAATGGCGGCCAAGAAGCTGACCAACTTATCTCAGGTAAGCGAAACCATACAAAAAAGATGAATCTCTGGCCAGTTTCCTTGAGTGCCTCCTGCAGGCATACCGCTTGTACACCCCTATAGATCCAGAGGTGCCCCAAAATAGGTGAGCCGTAAATACAGCATTTGTCACCCAGTCGGCCCCAGATATAAGAAAAAATTTACAGAAATTAGAAGGATTTAAGGGTAAAGTGCTGTCCGAACTGATAGAGATTGCCCAAAAGACTTTTAATAACAGAGATGACCCCGGGACCGTGCAGTCCAAAAAAATAGCCAAAATTTTAATATCTGCAATGGATGAACAGGAAAAACAAAAAGTTAGATGGGAAACTGTTGAAAAAAGAAAGGGAAACCAAGGGAAAATGTTGGACTAGGTGCAAACCAATGCGCCTACTGCAAAGAGAGCAGACATTGGAAAAATGAATGCCCTAAAAGAGGACTTAAAGGATTGAAACTGGCCCCCATTCTAGTTGAAGAGGCTAATTGATGGGGCTGGGGCTCCATTTCGTTGAGCCCCTGGGAGCCCAAAGTTACCTTAGAAATTGGGGGCAAGCCTATAAAATTTCTTGTGGATACTGGGGTGACCTTCTCCATCCTCCAGCAAGCAGAAGGGCCCACATCTAAGGGAAAAATCCCCATACAGGGAGCAATGGGAAAGACAAAGTCTTACCTACGGACGAAGACTAGGATCACTAACCTTGGGGAAGGAACTGTCACCCACATGTTTCTTGTAATGCCAGAGTGTCCATACCCCCTTTTTGGGAGAGACTTCTCCAGAAATTACAAGCCACCATCTCTTTCAAAAATGATTCGGCTGAGCTCCTTCAATACAAACCCCTCAGCAATTCTCCTCACTTGCCCCTTAATAGAAGAGTATTTACTTACTGCAGGAGTGTCGCTGCTGGTCCCAGGCCCATATTTGCAGGAATTTAAAGAAAAAATACCAGATGTATTGGCAGAAACTAACCTACCAGGATTAGTTGCCCACTGGCCCCCTATTGTTATCCAGCTAACTATCACCACCACCCCAATCAGATTCCGACAATACCCAATAAGCTTAAAGGCTAAAAAAAAAAAGGCATTGCAGTCCATATCAAAAGACTCGTAGAGACAGGTATTCTGGTCCCCTGCCATTCAGCCTGGAACACCCCCCTTCTCCCGGTCCAAAAACCCGAGACCAATGATTTCCTGCCAGTGCAAGATCTCTAAGAGGTTAACAAAAAATTTGAAACCATTCATCCCAATGTGCCTAACTCATATATGCTCTTGAGCCTGTTACCTCCCAGCCAGCAGGTCTACACTGTTCTGGACTTAAAGGATGCCTTCTTTTCGCTTCTCCTGGCCATTGTAAGTCAACCCATCTTTGCTTTTAAATGGACTGACCTAGAGGGGGGTTCTCTGGACAACTAACATGGACTCGGTTGCCGCAGGGTTTTCAAAAATTCTCCCACCCTGTTCGATGAGGCCTTAAGCCAGGATCTGGCTTGTTTTAGACAAGAGCATCCAGAGATAGCCCTCCTACAATATGTGGATGACCTCTTACTGGCAGCTAATAATCTGTCAGACTGCAAAAAGGCAACCGAAAACTTGTTACAGGAACTAGCCCAGTTGGGCTAACCAGTTTCAGCCAAAAAGGCTCAACTCTGCACCAGTTCAGCAACATACTTAGGGTATGAATTAAAAGGGGGAAAAAGAACTCTGTCTTCTAATAGAATTGAAGCTATCCTAAAAATACCCCAACCAAAAACAAGAAGGCAGGTACGGGAATTCTTAGGAGCAGTTAGATATTGCCTGTTCTGGATTCCCGGGTTTGCAGAGATAGCAAAACCCCTGTACACTAGCACAGGGGGAAAGGAGGAAGCTCTACCTGGACCAAGGCTGAGCAAAAAGCTCTTAAAACACTGAAACAGGAGCTGGTGAACACCCCTGCCTTAACTTTGCCTGACCTGTCCAAATCTTTTCAACTACACGTTGCTGAAACCCGAGGAATAGCAAAAGGAGTCCTCACCCAAATGCTAGGACCATGAAAAAGGCCAGTTGCCTACCTGTCTAAAAGACTAGACTATGTGGCAGCCGGGTGGCCAAGCTGCCTCCGAGCCATTGACAACACTGTCATTTTAGTCAAAGAGGCATCCAAATTAACTCTGGAAGAGGACTTACACATAGTGGCCCCACATTCAGTAGAAACATTACTAAAGAGTCTGCCCGAGAGATGGCTCTCAAATGCCAGGATAACCCAGTATCAGGTATTGCTACTAGATCCCCCAAGAATCCGCTTCCTAAAAACAGCGGCTCTTAACCCCGCCACCTTGCTTCCGAATGATGACCCATCCAAGCCCATCCATGACTGTCATGAGATCTTGGAATCTCTTACGAACCTGAGGGCTAATCTCACCAACAACTCCTGGCCAAATCCTGATGAAGAATTATATACAGACGGGAGCAGTTATGTCTCAGAAGGAATCAGGTATGCGGGGGCAGTGGTGGTAACTGTGGACCGGGTCATCTGGGCTCAGGCCCTAGGACATGGGACTTCAGCCCAAAAGGCTGAAATAATAGCTCTGACCCAGGCTCTAAGGTGGGGACAAGGGAAGGTTGTCAACATCTACACGGATAGCAGATACACCTTCGCAACTGCACATATCCATGGGGCACTATATCAGCAGCGGGGACTTTTAACATCGGGAGGCAAGGAAATAAAAAAATATACCAGAAATACTTGTTTTGCTAGAGGCTGTCTGGTTGCCAAAGAGGGCAGATGTTATACATTGCAAAGGACATCAGACTGCTGAAACTCAAATTGCCAGAGGAAATGCCCTGGCTGATAAAACGGAAAAAGAGGTTGCCCAAAAACCAGTGGGGACGCTGCAGATACTTCCTGTTTTACCAGGGTGAGTGCTGCTGAGCCCTCCAAAATATGCCAGGGAAGAAATTAGACTGGGTGAAACTCTGGGCACTAAAACAGATCTAGATGGTTGGAAAATTCTCCCAGATGGGAGAATCCTAGTGGCAGAGCACCTGGGGAAAAATTTGGTTGCCCAGGTTCACTAAAGTACACACCTGGGCAGTACAAAACTAACTGAACTCTTACAGAGAGATTACTACATTCCCCGATTGCAACAAGCCAGGCAGGTATCATCCAGATGCCACATCTGCACCCAGGTAAATTCCAGCTGAGGGAAAAAAATGCTCCAAGGAACCAGGCTGAGGGGACAAGCCCCAGGGGAACAGTGGGAAATAAACTTCACAGAAGTATTACCTGGTCCATATGGATACAGACACCTGTTAGACTTCATCGACACCTTCTCCAGATGAACTGAGGCGTTTCCCACCAGAACTGAGACAGCACAAATAATAATTAAAAAACTAGTTTCTGAAATTGTCCCCCGATTTGGCCTTCCGACTGCAATGGGGCCCAACAATGGGCCAGCATTCATCGCCCAAGTTACCCAATTGTTAGCAAAAATATTAAATATCAAAAGGAAATTACATTATATTTATAGGCCACAGAGTTCAGGGCAAGTTAAAAGAATAAATAGAACAATAAAGGAAACTTTAAATAAACTAAAGCTCGAGACTGGTCAAAACCAGGTGAGTCTTCTTCCATTTGCCCTCCTAAAAACTAGATGTACTCCCTATATTAAGGGAATTACCCCATATGAAATCATGTTCAGTTAAAAATAGCTGAATTAAATAACCATTCTCTTCTAAAATCATTACAGGCCCTGCAATCTGCCACCCAGCAAAGTCAGGAACTGGTAAAGGCAACCCATCCGGGACCAACAAATCCTGCTCCTAAAAAAGATCTATTTCAGGTGCAGCCCGGAGACCTGTCTGGATAAAGAAGATTCAACACCTATGCAAATGGGGACAGGAACCAAAGCTCACCATGGGAGATTGCCAAGGTCAAGGAACCTGTCGGCCAGCCACCTTAGAAGCCCAGTGGACAGGAAAACTTATTTTCCTGGTTCCTGTGGCTAACCACGCTCTAGTCTGCCATAGCAGGGCTCCTAATTCTTATCTTAATGTTTGGACAAACCATTAAATTATTAGCCCTTCGAACCCAATATCAACAGATTTATAATCAAAATGAAGAAATCATGACTTGATTCTCTCATAAAACCAGTGGGGAATATGGGGGGCCAGGAACAATAAATCAGGCCTGAGCAGGGGAAGTCCCCAAGAGTTAAACAATAACCAATGTTAGGGAACTGAGGGAACGGGATGTGTTTTGGCAATAGCTAACAGCATTTTTCTGCTTCTATGATTACTCTTGCTTACTAGCAACTGCAAAACCACAACATGATTTTAGCCTTTATAAACTCACCTTGAAAACCTCTGGGAGCTGCTCTCTGAATCTTCCTTCTTGGTGGTGTCTGAAGCACTCGCCGGCCAGCTAATAAAGACTCCAAATTTGCTTGCAGTTTTGAATTATTGTGGGCTCTCTTTCAGTGCGCCCCACAACACCTCCAGCCTATCTGTGCTGGTTTGAAAAGATGTATGTACCCTAGAAAAGCCATGTTTTAATCCTAATCCCATTTTATAAATCCAGCCGTTTCTTCTAATCCCTATTCGGTGCTCTATGTTTGAAACTGTAATTAGATCTTCTCCCTGGAGATGTGACTCAATCAAGAGTGGTTGTTAAACTGGATTAGGTAGAGAACTGTCCCCACCCATTTGGGCAGGTCTTGATTAGTTTACTGGAATCCTGTAAAAGAGGAAACATTTTGGAGATTCTGAGAGAGCAGAACGATGTAGCCATGAGAAGCAGAGTTCACTAGCCAGAGACCTTTGGAGATGAAGAAGGAAAACACCTCCCGAGGAGCTTCATGAAACAGGAAGCCAGGAGAGAAAGCCAGCAGATGACACTGTGTTTGCCATATGCCCTTTCAGATGAGAGAGAAACCCTGACCCTGTTCACCATGTGCCTTCTTACTTGAGAGAGAAACCCTGAACTTCATCGGCCTTCTTTTTTGTTGTTGTTGTTGTTGTTGTTTTTATTATTAATTAAAAAAATTAACTAACACAACATTTAGAAATCATTCCATTCTACATATGCAATCAGTATCATCGGCCTTCTTGAACTAAGGTATCTCCCTGGATACCTTTGATTGGACATTTCTATAGACTTGCTTTAATTGGGACATTATCTTGGCCTTAGAACTGTAAATTAGCAACTTACTAAATTCCCCTTTTTAAAAGCCGTTCTGTTTCTGGTCTATTGCATTCTGGCAGCTAGCAGACTAGAACACTGTCTCTCTCAGTGGCCAGTGTCTCCTGAGCTCAGGCAGGGGCCATCCCCCAGGGCCATCCTTCCTCCCTTCCTTGGACTAAGGTGCATCAGCACCTGCTGAGTGTTGTCTCTCAATGGCCTCCCTCCTCTCTATCCTGGGGGTGGGGCCGCAACACTGAGCTGGACAGACAAGGCCCTGACCTACAGAGCGTCAACCTAAGGGCAGAGCCAAGCACCCGGCCCAGAGAGGCCACAGCACTGGGGGCTGCACAACCTCTCCTGGGCCTCAGAGTCCAGGCTCCCCGTGATTCCGAGAGAAACCTCAGCATCCCCTCCAGGAGCGTTCGCCAATTCCCAGGGGAGCCCACTCACCACCCCCTACCCTCCACCCCGACTCACCCTTCGCATCTCCCCAGGACCGTGGGCCTTGCTGCGACCCAACACCCCTCCCCAGGTTGGAGGAAAACTTCGGGGACCCGGAAAGGAAGCCGGGTGGGAGGGGGACGCAGGGCGGGGTCCTTGGGGTGGGCCGCCTAGGCCACGGGGTTCTGAGGACCACGGTCGGGGCGGTGGCACATGGGGACCACCCTGTGTGGTCTTCTAGGTTGAGGAGAAGCAACCACGTCATGAACAGACCTCGTTTTGCTCCTGCCTCAATAGACCCGACTGTGGAAGTGCATTTCTTAGGCAATTGGGAAAATCTTAGCATGGACTAGGCATGGCCTTTAGGTGTGATAATGATGCTGTGCTCTTCAGGGAAACAGCAGGGTTTATCTTCCCAGACTCCCCGAAGTATTTAGGGATGAAATGAGGTGGTCTGTGATTTGTTTTAAAACATTCCACCAAAGAAGGGAGTGAATGGGAAGAAATGAAGCCCAAGACGAAACAGTGGTGGGCACTGGAGCTGGGTGGTGTCCTCTGTACTTTCATTTACATACAAATTAAAACAAAAGGACCAGCTGTTCCCTCCACACCTGGCTTAGGGCATGGAAAGTGAGGCGGAAGGTGGCTGCTTCCTGACACAGCTCACCTGGACTGGCAGGTGAGCGTGGGAGAGGGCACCGACTCCAGTATTGTTTCACTTTTAAAATAAGCACGTATCCCTTTGCAACCAAATATTGGGTGTAGGTGGGGGGAGGAAAAGAAAATTATCAGTACCAGAATATAACCTGTCTAATTCAAGAGAAAATGACACCCAGCTTGGAAGGTCCAGCAGACTGCTGGCTCCCACCTCGCTCAGATCTTCCTGGAGAGGCATGAGCTGCCCTGGGAGGCCCAGCACCCTCTCCAAATATCATGCCTTTGCACCCTCTCAGCCAAACTCAAGCCCTCTGCAGCACCCACCGATAGAAGTGGAATGCCAGCTACAGGAGTAATTCTGTATTCTTTAATAGCTGCATTAGAAAGTAAAAAGAAACAGATGAAATTAGATTTAGTAATATATTTTATTGACTTTAACACATCTAAAATATTATTGTGAAATGTAATCAACGAAAAAATTGCTCATATTTTACATTCTTTTTTTGTCTTTGAAATCAGGAGTGCATTTTGCACTCAACACATCTCAATTTGGATCAGGAACATTTCAAGGAGTCATGGCCACCGAGCTGTACAGTGTACGTCCAGACCAAAGAGAAGCACCCCCCTCCCACCAGGACAACCTGCCCTCAGCCCTCTCTCTTCAGGGTGCTGCTTCTCCCACTCCCTAAGTTAGGCTGATGGGGGAAGGGTGGTTCATGCCCCTTGTGCCCCAAGAGTTAAAAACAGGGTGAGTGAGCAGCTTTCTGCCCAGAGTGTCTCAGGGTGGACAGATCAACCTGACGGTAGTAATCGGCAACCCTGGGTCCAGTTAGCTTAGAGTTCTACACATATGGCAAATGTCCGCACTCTCACCCAAGTTCCCTGCACACATCCATGGAGTCTTCAACCTGACACACTGCTGGTGGCAGCAGCCTCTCGACACTACCAATAGCCTGAGGTTGGCAGGCCAGGCTCAGAATCTAAAACCCAGCCCTATTCTGCAAAGTCCTGAACAAGTGATTCAGTTTATTATCTAAAATCCCAAAGTCTAGTGAGCTTCTCAAGGTGCTTGGTTCAGGAAAATATAAATTGCCACGAACAACAGTGTCTGATTAATACCCAATCCTTCTTCACCTGTGGCCTGAGGTGGGGATGAACATGAAGAATCACATGGATTTAGTCCTTCACGGACAAGGAATAGAACAAGGAGCCTCCAGCCGGTCACACACCAGCTCCCTGTCCAGGCACTGAAGGCCAAGCCTCGACCCTGTGGTCCTCTCCAGCCCAGTGCCATTCCTGACACCCATTACTACCCAGAACTGTTCTATCTGCCAACCCAGCACAACCTCTCCCCTCCCTGAGCTGTTCCTGAAAGACAAGAGCAGCAAATGAGTAAGAGCAGGTCACCCTTAACCAGCTCTGTAACTACCTGTTCCCAGGGGGCGGTGACATCCCCTACCTCCAAGTAACACACAGGGCCATGGGAGAGGGCCATGACAGTCACTTGCCAATAGGCCAGAGCCCACCAGCCAGAAGCTGTGCTGGACCCTGGAGATGCCGGAGTTGGAGAGTCTGTCCTCTGACAGCTCTGGAAATAGTTCAAGGTCAGGGCTCAGAAAACCTGGAGCTCAGCTTCGGTTCCACCATCACTAATATTTGGCACTGGGCAGACCAGCCTTCCTGGTACCAGTTTCCACTGAGAAGTGGGGACACGAGGTTATGCCCAGCACTCCATGACAGTCCGACAAGGGTGGAGAGGTCCTGTGTAGCTTCTGTAGGAGGCTTCCACTCACCTGCACCATCCCCGTCTATTCTGAGGGACCCCATAGAACCACATTTTCTAGCTTTGGTAAATCAGTGCATTAATATCCATGGGTGCCTCTAGGTAGGCAGCCCACCCCAACAGCTGTTACTCCTAGATAATTTGGGCCTGGTTACCCATGTGCAACCTCCAACTGAGAAGGCTTCATTTTCAAATATAGCCAGCCAATCCCTGGAGGTAATTGCCAGGAAGGAGAGGGTACATGTGGTGGGTGGGGCCTGCTTCATTTCATTTCTGGGTGGCTGGCATGGTAAGACTGGTTGAGGATTGAGAGAGACACCAGAAAAGTTGTTGAGATTTATTATACACCCAGGTTCCTGGACAGTGGCCCCGAGGCAGCAAACAGAGGTGTACATGTGCTTGTCCATTGCTTTAGGTTGCAAGCTTGCTCAGTGGGAAGCTACAGGGCCAAAGTCATGCCAGTTCCACTAGTCACTCCAACAGCCATCTGCGTGAGCTCCCCCACAAAAGTGTCCAGGCCTGCAGGCCACAGTGGACCACACACCCATCCGTCCCAAAGGCTCATCCCATACGTGGTCTGGAGGGCTGAAACAGCCTGCTAGCCAGGAGCTCCCACACAGGCCTGCCTCGACCTCCAAACTACATGGGACGTGGGAACACATTAAGAGCTTGGGTATCTCCTCAGCGATACCCCCTGTAACTACATAACCACATACACCTCGATCCTTCTTAGCACAGGACGTGTCTTAGGTGAACATGCAGGGACAGAGACCCTAGACAGACAACACCATGTGGGGGCCTGCTGTGAGGGACAGAGACACAGAGCCAACAGGAGAGGCCAACGCTTGCCAGCCTCAGGTCCTCCTGACCAGAAGTTCTGCTGTCCCCCATTCAGGCTGGACTGGCATTACCCTGGACCCTGGAAGTCCCAGGGGTGGGGAGATGGAAGACCTGGCCCTACTCTCCCGAACTCCTCTGCAACTGCTCCAACATACTTGGCACAGATGGGCCAGAGGGAGAAGACTTAGAACCATTCTGTAGGTCACATAGGAGTGACTGAGATGCATAGGGTCTGAAAGGACATTGAGGTGGAAGAATAGAAGGGCACAGGTGGGGGTGACCCAGAGCCCCAGAAGTGCGAGGGGGCCTGAAGATCAACTTCACATTCCCTATTGTTGTGGGGCGCACTGAAAGAGAGATCACACAATTCAAAACTGCAAGCCAGTTTGGAGTCTTTATTAGCCGGCCGGCGACTGCCTCAGAAACCTCCAAGGAGGAAGTTTCAGAGAGCAGCCCCCAGAGATTTTCAAGGTGAGCTTATAAAGGCTAAAACCACATCCTGGTTTGCAGTTGCAGCAAGTAAGCTTAATCACAGAAGCAGAAAAACGCCGGTTAGCTGTTGCCAAAACACATCCGGTTCCCTCAGTTTCCTGACAATGGTCATTGTTTAACTCTTGGGGACTTTCCCTGCTCAGGCCTGATTTATTGCTCCTGGCCCTCCACACTTATGACTTCCCTCCTGGCCTCATTGCTGAGGGCTGGACCCTTCACCCCTCTGCTGACTGTGCAGCTGCCCCAGGGGGCACCAGGATTGGGCACAGCACCAGGGACCCCCAGCACCACCAACCCACCGCAGACAGCAGCTCCCAAGTCTGACACTCACAGCCACCCAGAACCCAGAACCTCACAGAAATAGACTGACATGCCTGTAGGAGCAAGGGTTAAAATAAGACCTGCAGAATTTGTGGGGAGCAGCTGGTGTCAGGGTAGTGGCAGCAGTAAACTGTGGAGATTGTTATGTAGAACAGTCTAGGAGGAAGAGAATGTTTACCCCAAATGGTTATGTTAAGTATGAAGGAAGAGAGCACTGAAAAATAAGCACTCTGTTCTCTCTGGAAATGCATGCATGCCTTTGTCACTCTGCAGTATATAGGCTGGATCTGGTTAAGAATGAAGTTGTCTGTTATCGCTGATCTTCATACACCCTGATCTGTCTTTCTTGTCAATCCTTAATATTCTTTGAGCTCCAGTTCATAGGAAGCAACACATGCCCAGGAAGGGGCAGACCAGGAGACGAGCAGGAAGGTCACTGCTCTCCTGAGATTGGACCTGCAGATTGCAGGAGCTCCAGCAACAGCAGGTAACAGCCTGCTTCCTTATAAATGTGTTCTAGTCTGCTAGCTTCAGGAACGCAATATGCCAGAAACGGAATGGCTTTTAAAAAGGGGAATTTAATAAGTTGCTAGTTTACAGCTCTAAGGCTGAGAAAATGTCCCAATTAAAACAAGCCTATAGAAATGTCCAATCTAAGGCATCCAGGGAAGATACCTTGGTTCAAGAAGGCCAATGAAGTTCTAGGGTTTCTCTCTCAAGTGAGAAGGCACATGGTGGACACAGTCAGAGTTTCTCTCTCAACTGGAAAGGTACGTAGTGAACACGGTCAGGGTTCCTCTCTCATCTGGAAGGGCACATGGCAAGCATGGTGTCATCTGATAGCTTCTTCTCCTGGCTTCCTGTTTCATGAAGCTCCCTGGGAGGCATTTTCCTTCTTCATCTCCAAAGGTCGCTGGCTGGTGGACTCTGCTTCTCATGGCTATGTTGTTCGGCTCTGCTCTCTCTGAATCTTTCATTCTCCAAAATGTTTCCCCTTTCATAGGACTCCAGAAACTTCTCAAGACCCACCCAAATGGATAAAGACATGTCATCATCTAATCCAGTTTAACAACCACTCTTGATTAAATCACATCTCCAGGGAGATGATCTGATTACAGTTTCAAACATACAGTATTGAATAGGGATTATTCTGCCTTAATGAAATGGGATTTAGATTAAAACATGGCTTTTCTAGGGGACACACATCCTTTCAAACCAGCACAAAAGGCCACCACCACACTCTGCAGAGAGCTCACTTTGAAAACCTGCCAGGACAGCCCCCTTAGGGGACAGAGCCTCCCAGCCCTCCCTTGCATCAGAATCTATGGGGAAACGTCAGGGAAACACTGGCCCATCATGCCCAGGAATCCTGAGTTGATGGCAGGGTTGTGCCAGGTGAGTCTACCTGAGCAGAACTAAGACTCACTGCTCTAGAATCTCCTACTCCACCTCCACATGTAGTGACAGGTGGATGTAGAGGTCTCCTCAGGTGCACAAGGTCTGTGGGTGACATGGTGTGACCAACTGCTCCCAGGGAAGGGGGAGCCAACTCCAAAGGCCTGATGCCTGCCACCCCAGTTCCATGACATGGCCAACAGGGAAAAGGCCAACCTCGGGGCGAAAACTGCATCTACTCCAGCTGCCCACGAGCTCCTGGGGATGGCTCTTCTGAGCGGGACTCCCTCATGCTGCAGGCCCCGTGTGTAGGTTTCAACATTCCTGATGTCGCATGGCCTGCGTGCTGCAAGTGCGTGCCCTGCGTGGGTATTCAGAGCTTCAGCAGAATGGCCCTCTGGCTGAAGGCTTGCCCACACTGGGTGCCCATTAATGGCCACTCCCCGTGTGCGTGCGCAGGTGCTGGAGCAGGTCGGAGCTGCAGCTGAAGAACTTGCGCACTTGCCGCACGGGAGGGGGTTGTGGGCACTGTGGGTGTGCTGGTGGAGCACCAGCTCCGAGCCCATGCCTGAAGGCCTGACAGCTCCCAGGATGATGGATGCGCAATGGAATGGCTGATCCTATGTGGATGTGCTAGTGGCAGGCGAGGCGCGAGCTCAGGCTGAAGGCCCGGCCTCAGTGGTGACTGAAGATCTTCCTGCAGGCACCACAGCCAAAGAGGGCCGGTCACCAGTGTGGACACGCTGGTGCTGCAGCAAGTTGGGGCCAAAGGCCTTGCAGCACTTGGGTCATGCGTGTGGTTTCTCGCCCGTGTGCATCCGTGGTGGCACACGAGCTGTGAGTTGAGACTGAAGATCTTCCCACAGGCGCCACAGCCAAAGGGCCTCTCCCCAGTGTGGACGCAGCTGGTGCTGCAGCAGGTTTGCCCTGTGGCTGAAACCTGTGCGGCACGCGGTGTAGTGACAGGGCTTCTCCCCGGTGTCCATGCGCTGGTGGCAGATCAGCTGGGAGCTGTGTCCGCAGTCTCAGCCCAATCCCTCCTGACCAAAGAGCCCCTCTGCCCCTGCACCTACCCAGGGGTCCCGGCATCTGGCCTGGAGCTATCTTTGCTGGAGCTGCTGCCACCACCACTGCCCTCCACTCTGGCATGGCCCTGCAGCTGGGAAAGCTCAGTACATCCCGGGACTCTTTCTCCTACCTTGTGGGCCGTGTCCCCCTGACCAAACGGGGGCTCCCAGAGAAGGGTCTCCCACACCCTCAGCGCAGGAACGCCCCAGGGGCAACACTCAGACCTGATTTGTGGCCTTCACAGTTGAGTTCCTCAGGACCTCGTGGGGAAGGCATTAGGCGACCAGGGTATATGGATTGGCTGACAGGCCCTCATCTCCACATTCCTCTTGATGGGCGCCTAAAACAGCGTCGGAGAACAAAGCAGACAATACAACTGGTTCCCATGCTGGGGCAGTAGAGAGGGCCCTGCTTGGAATGCCTGGGAAGGCAGCCCAGGCTCTACAGCCTAGAGAAGCTGCAGCCCCTGAAGGCAGACAGCGAGCAGAGGGCCAGTGGGGAAGGGCCTGGCTGCAGGTCAGCAGCAGTGCAGAGCGGGCGTCCGGACATAGGCAGAAAGGAGGTGAGCAGCCCAGATGTCCACGGACATTCTGAATGACTGCCTCTGCTCACTGTGTGGCCGGGTCCCTCCCTCAGTTTATCTCACCCACAGGCCCCTGCAGAAGTTTGGGTAGATGGAGTGAAAGCACAATGGTTGGAGGCTGCTGAAGAGGTGGGGAGCTGGAGTCTGCCATTGATCATAGTATCTTAACTGGCCTCTCTACCTGGAGATGAGCCGGCTCTGAGGGATCACAGCAGGAAGCCTCTCTGTGTGAGCACAGCCTGGCCCACAGCCAGCACCCGACATTCCCTGAGGGTATAGGACCCTGCTGGGCAGGAGGGGGAGATGAGGAGACCACCACTCAAATCCCAATGAGAACTGACCCACTGGGACACCCACTGCAGGGTGGCCTTCTATCCCTCACCCCTGTGCCACGTGCTTAGGACATCACCCCACCCCTCAGGAGTCTACACCTGCTCTTCTCTCTACCTAAACCCTGAGGTCAGGACCAAGCTCAAAGCCATGGAGTAGGTCCTACTCTCACAGAGGTCTGAGATGCTGCCAGGCCATCCAAGTCTGCACTCTGACCCTTGGACCCCTACCCTAGCCCAGCCTCAGTCTGGTACTGCACAGAGGCAGAGTTCTCTAGAGCAAGGCTGCTGCACACGCCCACACATCTTTGTGAAGCAGAGATGAGTGGATGAACAGATCTGCACCTCTGCAAAGCTCCCCACCAAGGTCTCTTAGAAGGGAGGAAATTGAGTCTCAAAGAAGATGCATTAGCAGCCTGGACTTAAACCCAGTCCTCCTCATCACCTTCTCAGCCACAGACGTGCAACTTGTGTCTTCTCACCCACCCAACTCTTCCCAACTCTCAGTCCGTCCTCCCCAGTCTGACCCTCACTGATGACAGGGACCCCTGGCGCTGCTCTCCATTAACCCACAGCTGCACCACCACCACTTGTCTTGGGACCTAAGTCAAGCCTCCTTGCATTTTGGCAGTGGCTCCTGACTCTAGTTCCCAAGCCTCTCAATAGCTATTTCTTTCTGGGCCTGCTCAAATCCAAGTTAACAGTGGCAGACTTCAGTTACCCCCTCCACAAGCTCCAGGTAAATGGGCAGGCCCACCCTGACCCCTTTTCACCAAACTCCTCCAGCCCCTTCCAGGCATGGCAGCAGATCAACTGACCTCTCTGTCAACCCTGTGCAGGTCAGAATCCCCAGACCCCACCACTGGCTCCACTGAGGAGCTATGCCAGCTCCTGCTTGATGGTCAGGTGTTGTCCATCCTCTCTCCCCTATAGCCTGGCTGCCAGCCCCCTGTGCCCCACATCATGGCTCCCAGCCTGCAGCACTCACCAAAACATTGCTAAAGGCCAGGCATGGCCCCAGGACCAGAATATTCTACAGGGAAGATGAGATCTTGTTCTCATGAGACTTTTTCTGTTCATGGGATCCAAACTGCCCCCACTTGAAGCCTTGGGAGGACCTCCCAACTTGAGTTCCCCCATGCCACAGAGAAGCCTATGTGATCCAGTCTCCACCCAGTGACCTGGCTGGCCTCGCATCCTCCAGGGGCCCCCCATAGTCAGCCCCCTGCTGCACCCCTCTTCATCCCACTGCCTGGACTACCCTGCACCCATCTCTGGGTGAAGCTCACTGCCTCTCACTGTCATGCAGGCCCCTCCTCACTCCTCTCAGCACCCCAATATCAACAACCTGCAGGCACCAAGGAGACACTCAAAGGCCTGTGTAAAGCCCCATAGCACTATCCTCAGACATCTCCCTGTCAGCACTAAACCAGCCTGTGAAGCTGAGCCTCTCCACCTCTTACCAAAGCTGACCCCAGTGACCACCAACCCTGGCACAACAGGCAGCACAGTCACCTTCCCAACAATAAAAGCTGAAACCTTTCACCACCTAGGGCCTATGTGTTTCCCCTTCTGTATAACACTGGAGTTAAAAGTAAGATGCTGGTTTCTGGTTGTCTCAGGGTACCATTTCCCAACAGAATCTTTGAATAAGGAGCGAAAAGTGGCAGAGTCATCTTCTTCAGTACTCCGGAAACATTTAAAGGTTTGCAGAAAGTGGGAGGGTACTGAATCAAGAAAACTTAGCTTTAGAGGAAAATTCAGCTTCCCCAAGTGGAGAATTTTTGATATTCTCACAAGCAGTGGGGACAACCGAAGCAATAGGCTGAGCCCCCAATCTTGGGGTTTGTTCATATGAAACTTAACCCCGCAAAAGATAAGCTAAGCCTACTTAAAATTAGGCCAAAGAGTCACCCCCAAGAGAACCTCTTTTATTGCTCAGATGTGGCCTCTCTCAGCCAACATGACAAGCAAACTCACTGCCCTCCCCCTCTCTACGTGGGACATGACTCCCAGGGGGGTGGACCTTCCTGGCAATGTGGGACAGAAATCCTAGAATGAGGTGAGACTCAACACCAAGGGACCGGAAAACCTTCTAGACCAGAAAGGGGAAGAGAGAAGTTAGACAAGATAAAGTGTCAGAGTCGAGAGGTTATCCTGGAGGTTACTCTTACGCATTAAATAGATATCACCTTTTTAGTTAAGGTGTAACAGAGAGGCTGGAGGGAACTACCTGAAAACGTAGAGCTGTGTTCCAGTAGCCATGTTTCTTGAAGATGATTGTATAATGATATAGCTTTCACAATGTGACTGTGTGATTGTGAAAACCTTGTGTCTGATGCTCCTTTTATCTACCTTATCGACATTTCAGTAAAACATATGGGTTAAAAATAAGCAATAGGGGGAACAAATGTTAAAATAAATTTAGTAGATTGAAATGCTAGTGATCAATGAAAGGGAGGGGTAAGGGGTATGGTATGTATGATTTTTTCTGTTTTCTTTTTATTTCTTTTTCTGAATTGATGCATATGTTCTAAGAAATGATCATGATGATGGATATACACCTATGTGATGATATTGTGAGTTATTGATTATATATCAAGAATGGAATGATCATATGGTAAGAATGTGTTTGTATGTTTGAATGTTTAATAAATAAGTAATTGGGAAAAAATGGAAGGAGAAAGTCGTGGTGCCCTTGCTGGCCTCTTCCCTCCCCTCCCCAGCATGATGTGGAACTGACCTGTGCTTCCATTGTGAGCTCTATGAGCATACTGAGGTGCCTTATGGTAAGAAGAAATTGCAAGCTCATATGGGCAGAATACAGAGGTACAGATTGTCAGGGGTGGGAGGCAGAGGGCTTGGGAGTTAATGCATAATGGGTGTTGGGGTATGGTTGAAGAGATGGGAAAAGTTTTATTAATGAAATTGGTGAGGGTATTCTGAATGTGCTTTATCCCATTGCATGGTATGCTTGGGAGTAACTGAGATGGGAGAATATGTTGTTATATGTTCCCACAAATAATAAAAAAGAGCAACTAAATAATGACAACTAAATGCAACACATGATCCTGGATGGGTTCCTAGGACAGAAAAAAGGCTCAAAAGGACATTACTGGGCTACATGAGAAAAAAAAAGGAATACAGACTATGAGGTTTATATCAATCTTAAGGTTCTTGAACTCAAAAACCATCCTTAAAGTGGTCACATAAGTGAATATTCTTGGTCTTGGGAAATGTATTAAGTGTGCAAGGGGCACGATGTATACAACCTATGCTCAAGTGTTCAAAAGTGGATACATGGAAAGATAGACAGATAAATATAGACAGATACATGGATTGACAGGCTGATGGACAGCTAGAATATTACAGCAAATGTGGTTAAATGTTAAAATTAGTAGATCTGGGTATCTGGGTGAGGGTGTGTTGGCATTTTCTGTATGAGTTTTGTATTATTTTTTTGCTGTCCAGTTTGGAAGTATTCAAAAACAAATTTTTTAAAAATCTAGCCACACACAGGTTAGCTGCGATTTGGTCTTGCCTCCACTGCTCAGTAGCAATGTTGGCCACATTTCATGCCTCAGTTTCCTTCTCTGTAGACAGTGACAGCTGGACCTGCATGCAGTTGGTTACTCCTGCAGCCCCACGTCCCTGGTTGGCTCTATCCTCTCTCACTGGGATCCCTGCCATCCTGCCCACCAGGCATGGCTGACCCTTCACACCGCTGGATGCTATGGCAGGTGCTGCCCTTATGGAGGCTCTGCTGCTCATAGTTCTCTGTCAGGCCCCACCCACCCTCCCAGTTCCTGGGGCCATCCACAGAGTAGCAGGCTGGCCCATGTTGACAGGTAGCAACCACGAGCCATGATCAGCATGCTTGCTCTTACCCACTCTGCTGGAGGCCCTCAGGAGCTCCTGTTCCCATGTCTGGCCAGGTGAGGGTCCATGGTACCTCCCCTTGTTCCAGCAAGGAGATGAGATCAGGTTTAGAGGCTGGGAGTCCTGCTGGCATGAGACAGTCCTAGAGAACTGAAGGTGAGTCCAGGCCATGCCTACAGGAAGCATGGGGTCCCAGTTCTGCAAGAACATGGGGGTCCTGGGTCTATGCGGAGCATAGGAGTAAAGGCCAAGCCTACAGAGAGCATGTGAGATGCAGGTCCAGGCCTGTGCGGAACGTGATGACTGTGGTTGCAGGGAGCAAGCAGGGTATGATCTCTGCACCCCTCATATGCAGCTAGCCAAGCTGAGCTGCATAGACCACTCAGAGAGGGGTTAGCGTCTACCAAGTTCTCTTCCACAGAGACCCTGAGAACATTTCCCTTCCCCACAGGCCAACCTTAGAGGCTCCTGGTGGTCTGGGCAGCCCTGCAGAGTTCACACCCAGTGAGGCCACCTACCCATAGTTCTCCAGCATCACGTCCCAGTACAGCTGCCTCCGATGGGGGCCCAGACTCAGCACTTCTGACTGGTGAAGTGCACACCCACATCCTTGAAGGTCACAGGCTCCTAAAACAAAGCAGCCAGCTAATCACCCATGAGCCATAGAGGCTAGCAGAGGATGAAGGGGAGCCAAGACCTAGAGAACAAAAGTAACCCATGGGCAGGCCCTAAGGATAATTTCCAGAGGGGAAGGTTCAGAGGCAGGGGAATGCCATGCTCGGGGGTGGGTCCACCGTTCCTGGCGCCCCTGCAGGCAGAATGCAGATGGCTCCACAAGGGGACTAGGGTGGGTCAATAGGGAGGGGACTCTACTCCTGCCTGCCAGGAGACACCTGCCTCCCTCTGCCTTGCCTGCAGGGGACAAGGGTGACCTCAGGCAGTGGGGTTAATCATTCCCACTCAAGGGGCTCAGTCTCACCACACAGCACCCCTCACGCACCCACTTCCTTCCCCCCAGCCCTGCTTCTTCATGGCCACAGCCAGTCTCTGGGTTCCGGTCCTTCTCTCCACTTGCCTGGACCCTGACACCAGCAGGTGGTAGGTCTCACTGCAGGTGGCGAAAGCTCCTCTGGCCTTGCCCCCACCTTACAGGCCTCTGTGAGGTTGACACAAGATCCTAAAGGGACAGCTCAGGTGGGCTTGCAGTTATGGGCCCCAAAGGCCCCATGAGAGCTGCTTCCACATAAGCCCAAACTAGGCCAGGTCTCCCTTCTCCTGCCCCCTTTCAGCTCCTATGGCTCTCCCACCTGAGACGACATACTTCTTGCCCTGCCCTCCAGCCCCATATTCCTCCTCTGTCCTCCACTCCACTTCCCATTCTGGCATGTGTGTGCTCTGGCTCTGCTTTAGGGGCCTGTCCTGAGTCCAGTCCTCTCATCAGGCACATGATAAGTCTTGGAAGGTAAATGGATTGCCTTCTCCCACCAGCCAAGAAAGCTTTCCTGGTCTGCCAGCACTGAACACTCAGGGTATTCTGGGAGGGCATGCAGGCCCCAGGACAAGCTGGAGAAGCATTCGGGGCCCCCGCAATCACAGGGATGGGAGAACCTGGACCGCAGTTAGAATTGCTGAAAGCCTTGGTCGTGAAACATTCCAGCTATGCTGTTCCACCTGCAGACAGCACAATCCTGCCAGCTTGGCCCCCTCATGCATTCTCTACCACCTCCATATTTAAGGGATTGGTTTCCATTTGGTGCAGCTGAGGCACCACACAGGCTGTGTCCCAGGCAGCACCCAAGCCACAGGACCTGGTGGCCACTGTCTCACCACCATCCCTGGGGAAGGACCAGCTGGGTCAGACCCAGAATCCACCTTCCATTAGAGGCTGGGTCTTTGGGGAGGAGAAGATCTGACTCCCTGGGTTTTTGTTTTGTTTTCAGTTGTGCCTTTATTTGCCTTGGTTCATTTAAAACATACTTGTCTTCAAGAGCCTATAAGCAAAGCTACAATGCACTTATTTGGGTTAGAAGTCATCCCTCTCACATGGCATTTTTTTGTTTTGATTTTTTAAAAAGCATATTTCTTATAGAAATCTTATTGATCACACTGTAGTTACAAGAATGTCAGATATAATGACATACACAATCTGAATAAGACAGACTGATTGAGAATTTACACCGTGTGGTAAAAATATACGGTGTCAGCATTAGCAGTGTGGACAGACGCACGCGGGTGGGAGTGGAGGTGGAACCCCTCTCAGGCTGGGCACGGGGGTCCCTAGCAGTAAGGATGAGCTCCGCACCAGGACACACATCTCCCACCAAGAGAGACAGGCTTACACACACACCTAAAGGCCAGAAAGACATCTGAGCTGAGGATCTGTGATCGTTCTGTGACACACCGTGAAAACAGTGAATTGCAAACCCCATGCAAGTATCAGGAAGCATCAAGTCACTTATTCTAGGTGGGAGATGGAAGATGTTAAGTTATGATTGCCTTTTCTACATTTTCTTCACAATTGGCATGCATTTAAGAGTGGAGGAAAAAAAAGGGCTGGGAGCTTTGATGGTGGTTTCACCTAACGGTACTCTTATAAGATGTGACACCCTGGTTTTGATCTGTGCCAATGCTAGCCCGGCTTGGATCAGGAGGCCCCGCTCTCAGTTCTGATTCCACATGGGAAACAAGGAAGAGGTCAGCTGTGCCTGGAAAACAGCCGAAAACACCCTCCTCAGTGAGGTTCAGAGTTAAGACCCACTTGCTTTCCTCATTCTGAGGCAGTGGGCCTGACCACATCCTCACTGCCAGACACCTGCCAGGGGCAGCACCCAGTGACCTGCTATGTGCCAGCCTTGTGGGGGTGAGAGGTTCCCGTCACTGTGGGAGAGACTTGGAGGTGGGGGGTATGGCTAAGCCAGGGCTGCACCCTTCCTCGTACCAATGCACCAGGTGCTGGCTTGAGTACAAATGGAAAGTGGTGTTGTAGGGTGCACCAAAAGAGAAACCATACAATTCAAAAACATCTGCAAGCCAATTTGGAGTCTTTATTAGCTGGCTGGTGACTGCCTCAGAAACCCCCAAGAAGGAAGATTCAGAGAGCAGCCCTGAGAGATTCTCAAGGCTTATAAAGGCAAAAACCGCAAGCTTATCCACAAAAGCAGGAAAGAGGCATTATCTTTTTAGAGCCACATCTTGGTTTGCAGCTGTAGACAAGCAAGTTATCTACAGAAGCAGAAAAATGCCGTTAGCTCTTGCAAAAATACATCCTATTCTTTTAGTTTCTTAACAATGATTATTGTTCAGTTTTAACTCTTGGGGACTTTCCGCTCTGGTCTTGTGACTCCGGATATCTTCTCCTTGCTTGGGCCTGATTTATTGCTCCTGACCCCCCACATTCCCCACTGGTTTTATGAAAGAATCAAATCATTGTTTCCGTATTTTGATTATAAATCTGTTGACAGTTGGTTCGAAGGACTAATAATTTAATAGCTTGTATTCTTTTCTGCACATATGAGGTCAGACAGTTTATTATACAGGGTCCAAACATTAAGCCTAATAATATGAGAATTAGGGGTCCTGTTATGGCGGTTAGGAGCATGGTCAGCCATGGGGACCAGGAAAACAAATTTTCATACCAGTTGGTTTCAGCTTTCCAGCATTCCTCCCGCTCTCATAACCTGCTACAGACTAGGGATAGACTATTTTTAATTATTCCAGAATGAATGGCATAGAAGCAGCAGGTCTCTCCAAGGGCCATGCATAATCCTCCTTGTTTTAGAAATAGGAGGTCCAAGCCCCTGCGATTTTGGAGGACGACCACGGCTAGTGAGTCTAAAGAAGTTTCCAAGTGACTAATGGAGCTTTCTAATTCATTAAGATCTAAATCAACCTGTTTACTCAGTGTTTTAAAATTTTCATCCCCAGTGATGAGGGCTGACATTCCTATCACAGTTGATCCTGCTATGCCTAATCCAACAAGGAGGGGCACCAAGAGTGGGGTTCACTTGGTTCGGTGAGTGATTTTTAAGTGCTCCCTACCTCCTTCTCCAGAATAATAATATACTTGGGGGATTATGTGAACTAAGACACAAAACTCCGTCTCAACGGCCATAACTGGGGGAGTTATGCAGGGGGTGATACCAGATGTGCAAGCACTGTCGGGAGCTACAAGGAGGTGGTCCCATTCATTTGGGGTTGAAGTTAAAATGTCCTTTAGCGATATGAGGAGTCTGCAAGAGTCACTATAGGGGGATTTAGCTAGACTGAAATCCTCAGAATAAATGCAGGTTCCCTGCCCTTGGAGATCTCCTAAGGTGAGTTTTGGTTCCTATTCCCACCTGCATAGGTGTTGGAATTGAGCTTCTTGGACTGAGAGGTTTCTGATATGGGTATCCGCGAGGCCTAGGGAGATATTAGCTCCTATTCCTATGCAATAGGGGGGTTCAGGGTTTAAGCCAAGCCAATAGTCTTCAGTAATAAGTGGATTGGTTTGATTCATAAACTGGAACATTGAATCCAACATGTCAAGCAGGGGTTTTCTGGGGGAGGGGGAGAAGCCTGTATGAGGGCTTAAATGGGTGAGATTGGATTCGGGGTACCCCGGGGGATGGCGATCTGTCCTGCCCCTTGGCTGGTGGGAGGGAGCCGCGATGGTGGCAGCTGCTCAAGCGGGGGCGGGGGGGGTGTTGTATGGGTTTTATGCCGGGGTTTAGAGCTCTGTTTGGCCCTATGGGGTTGTTCGGTTATTTTGGAAGGAATCTTTGAATTGTGAAATTAATGCTGGGGTCATAACCTGTGACATATAATCTAAGACCCCAAGCTTTCCCACTAGCCCAGGTTTGAGTGTGCCAGGAGGAGATTTGGATGATGACGGGGTTGCAAGAGCCCTGGGCACAGGCATCAAGGCCGGGAGAGGTTAGTCTAGGCAGGGAGATTAATGGGTCCCGATCAGCCCACAGGGCAAGTGTTTTGCAACCCCATTTGGCACAATGAAACTCGCCCAACCCTTGGCATTCTGGGCTACCTTCCTCAAGGCAGGCATAGTGTTGGGTATGCCATAGACCTTGTTCTAAGGGGAGGGTACTGCACCCAAATTGTTGGGACAAACTCTGCCTGCCCCTGCCCCCCTGTAACCAAAACTTTGCTTTTTTTGAGGGTTCCAGTGGTTCCTGAATAACCAGCAGAGATCAAAGCGGAGAGTTGGTTGGAACGGAGCGGTGGTTGTAGCCACCAGTACTCCATCTACCATCCTAGTGAGTTCTCAGGTATAGTTTATAAACTGGTGAGGGTTTTTTCCCGTGACTCCCACCAGGGATATCAGGAGGACCAAGAGGGATTTCTTTCCAGTCTTATCTTTAGTGGATCCTCGGTTCATTGGATGGTCCATTTTCTGGGGAGCTGGTCCAGGGTAGCCTTCTTGATCTGGGTGTGATGAACCCAGTGTCGTTTTCCCACAACTTTTACTGCCTTTGGGGTTGTGAGGATTACTGGCAGGGGTCCCGTCCATCGGGCCTCCAAGGTGGCTGGCTGAAGGCTTTTAATCCAGACCAGGTCTCCGGGCTGCACCTGAAATAGATCTTTGTTAGGGGCAGGATTTGTTGGTCCCGGATGGGCTGCCTTCACCAGTTCCCAGGTGTGCTGGGTGGCAGACTGCAGGGCCTGTAATGATTTTAGAAGAGAATGGTTATTTAATTCAGCTATTTTTTTCTTCCCCCAACTTAGGAATTGGTGGGGTTGTTGCCCAAACATGATTTCATATGGGGTAATTCCCTTAACATAGGGAGTACATCTAGTTCTTAGGAGGGCAAATGGAAGGAGACTTACTCAGTTTTCACCAGTCTCAAGCTTTAGTTTATTCAAAGTTTCTTTTATTTATTTATTCAAAGTTTTATTCATTCTCTCAACTTGTCCCGAACTCTGTGGCCTATAAATACAATGTAATTTCCATTTGATATTTAATATTTTTTGCTAACAATTGGGCAATTTGGACAATGAACACCATCCCTTTGTTGAACCTCATTGCAGTCGGGAGGCCAAATCGGGGGACAATTTTGGAAACTAGTTTTTTTTACTACCATTTGTGTTGTCTCGATTTTGGTAGGGAGTGCCTCAGTCCATCTGGAGAAGGGGTCGATGAAAACCAGCAGGTATTTGTATCCACATGGACCAGGTAATATTTTCGTGGAGTCTATTTCCCACCATTCTCCTGGGGCTTGTCCCCTTATCCTGATCCCTTGGGGCACCTCCTTCCCTTGACCAGAATTTACTTGGGTGCAGATGTGGCATCTGGATGATATCTGCCAGGCTTGTTGTTGCAGTCAGGGAATGTAGTAATTTCTCTGTAAGAGTTCAGTTAGTTTTGTACTGTCCAGGTGTGTACTTTGGCGAACCTGGGCAACCAAATTGTACCCCAGGTGCTCTGGCACCAGGATTCTTCCATCTGGGAGAATTTTCCAACCATCTGGATCTGTTCTAGTGCCCAGAGTTTCACCCAGTTTAATTTCTTCCCCAGTATAATTTGGAGGGCTCGGCAGTACCCGTCTCGGTAAGACAGGAAGTATCTGCAGCATCCCCATTGTCTCTTGGGCAACCTCTTTTGCCATTTTATCAGCCAGGGCATTTCCTCTGGCAATTTGAGTTTTGGCAGTCTGATGTCCTTTGCAATGTATAACAACTGCCCTTTTTGGCAACCAGACAGCCTCTAGCAAGGTGAGTATTTCTGGTATATTTTTTATTTCTTTTCCTCCAGATGTCAAAAGTCCCCCTCCTGATATAGTGCCCCATGGACGTGTGCAATTGTGAAGGCATATCTGCTGTCCGTTCAGATGTTGACAACCTTCCCCTTTTCCCACCTTAGAGCCTGGGTCAGAGCTATCAGTTCAGCCTTTTGGGCCGAAGTCCCATGTCCTAGGGCCTGAGCCCAGATGACCCAGTCTGCAGTTATCACTGCTGCCCCCACATACCTGATTCCTTCCCAGACATTAACTGCTCCCGTCTGTATATAATTCTTCATCAGGATTTGGCCAGGGGTTGTTAGTGAGGTCAGTCCTCAGGTTTGTGAGGGATTCCAGGACCTCGTGGCAGTCATGGATGGGCTCAGATGGGTCATCATCCAGGAGTAAGGTGGCGGGGTTAAGGGCCGTCGCTTTTACGAAGAAGATTCTCATGGGATCTAGTAACAGTACTTAATACTGGGTTATCCAGTCATTTGAAAGCCATCTTTTGGGCGGGCTTTTTAGTAATGCTTCTACTGAACGTGGGGCCACTATGTGTAAGTCCTGCCCCAGAGTTAATTTGGATGCTTCTTTAACCAAAATAACGGTGGTGGCAATGGCCTGGAAGCAGTTTGGCCATCCGGCTGCTACACAGTCTAGCCTCTTAGACAGGTAGACACCCGGCCTTTTCCATGGTCCTAATATTTGGGTTAGGACTTCCTTTGCTATTCCCCGGGCCTCAGCAACAGGCAGTTGAAAGGGTTTTGACAGATCAGGCAAGGTTAAGGCAGGCGCACTTACAAGTGCCTGTTTCAGTATTTTAAAAGCCTTTTGCTCAGTTTCAGTCCAGGTTAGAGTTTCATCCTTACCCCCTGTGCTAGCATACAGGGATCTTGCTATTTCCACAAGCCTGGGAATGCAGAGCCGGCAATATTCAACTGCTCCTAAGAACTCCTGTATCTGCATTTTCGTTTTTGGTTGGGGTATCCTTAGTATAGCTTCAATCCTATTAGAAGACAGAGCTCTTTTTCCCCCTTCTAATTTATACCCTAAGTATGTTGCTGAACTGGTGCAGAGTTGGGCCTTTGTGGCAGAGACCCGAGAGCCCAACTGGGCTAATTCCTGTAACAAGTCTTCGGTTCCCTTTTTGCAGTCTGACAGGTTATTAGCTGTCAGTAAGAGGTTATCCACATATTGTAGGAGGGTTATCTTTGGATGCTCTTGTCTAAAATGAGCCAGATCCTGGCTTAAGGCCTCATTGAACAGGGTAGGAGAATTTTTGAAACCCTGCGGCAACCAAGTTCAGGTTAGTTGTCCAGAGAATCCCCCTTCTGGGTCAGTCCATTCAAAAGCAAAGATGGATTGACTTACCACGGCCATGGGAAGCGAGAAGAAGGTGTCCTTCAAGTCCAGAATATGTAGACCTGCTGGCTGGGAGGTAACAGGCTCAAGAGCATATACATGTTATGCACAGTGGGGTGAATGGTTTCAGCTCTTTTGTTTACCTCTTGGAGATCTTGTACTGGCCGGAAGGCGTCAGTCCCGAGTCTCTGGACCAGGAGGAGAGGGGTGTTCCAGGCCAAATGGCAGGGGACTAGAATGCCTGTTTCCCAGAGTTTTTTGATATAGACCGCAATGCCTCTTTTAGCCTTTAAGCTTATTGCGTATTGTCGGACTCTGATCTGTGTGGTGGTGCTAGTCAGCTGGGCATCCGTGGGGGGCCAGTGGGTGGCTAATCCTGGTAGGGGAGTCTCTGCCCATATACCTGGATTTTCTCCTTAAATTCCTGCAGGTAGGTGCTTGGGGTCGGCAGTGCCACCTCTGCAGCAAGTAAATACTCTTCCGATAAGGGGCAAGTGAGGAGGATTGCCAAGGGGTTGGTATTGAAGGAGAGCTCGGCCGAATCGTTTTTGAAAGAGATGGTGGCCTGTAATTTTTGGAGAAGGTCCCTTTCCAAAAGGGGGTACATCCCAGTATCCACAAGAAATTTTATAGGCTTGCCCCCAATTTCTAAGGTGACCCTGGACTCCCGGGTGCTCAACGGAGTGGAGCCCCAGCCCCATCAATTTGCCTCCTCAACCAGAACGGGGGCCGGTTTTAGTCCTTTAAGTCCTCTTTTAGGGCATTCATTTTCCCAATATCCGTTCTCTTTGCACTAGGTGCATTGGTTGGCACCTAGGCCCAATTTCCTTCCTTGGTTTCTCCTCCTTTCCTTAACGGTCTCCCATCTGCCTTTCTGCTTCTCCTGTTCGGCTATTGCAGATACCAAAATTCTAGCTATTTTCTTGGACTGCATGGTCCCGGGGTCATCTCTGTTATTGAAGGTTTTCTGGGCAATCTCTGTCAGCATGGACAGCACCTTTCCCTCAAATCCTTCTAATTTCTGTAATTTTTTCCTTATGTCTGGGGCCGACTGGGTAATAAATGCTATATTTATAGCTCGCTTGTTTTCAGGCACTTCTGGATCAATGGGGGTGTACAAGCGGTATGCCTCAAGGAGGCGTTCAAGGAAAGTGGCCAGGAATTCATCCAGCTTCTGTATGGTTTCGCTTACCCAAGACAAGTTGGTCGGCTTCCTGGCTGCCACTCATATTCCTCCGAGCAAAGTTTGGTGATACTGATCGAGAGCCTCCTTACCTCCACCAGTGTTGGGGTCCCATCTGGGACGGGTGGAGGGGAACATAGTCTCCAGTAAAGTTGGCTTGGTAGTAGGCTGTCCGTTGAGTCCAAGATTAATTTCCTCGCTTCTCGCCCAACTCAGTCTCATTCTTCGGAGGTGAAAAGGGCCTGAAGGAGTTGTTGGCAGTCATCCCACGTGGGCTCGTGGGTAGAAAAGACAGTCTCCAAGAGGGAGATGAGGCCTTGGGGTTTTTCAGAGAAAGAGGGGTTCTGTTTTTTCCAGGTATACAGGTCGCTAGAGGAAAAGGGGACATAGACCATGAAAGGTCGGTGGTCTTCCCCTGGGGCAGGGCTAACTTGCCTCAAGGGTAAAATTGGGGCTCCAGAAGAATCCAGTGATTGTGAACCAGAAGAGTGGTAAGCAGAGCCACTTCTGGTATGGGGGGCGCTGAAGGTCACCTCCTGGCTGACTGCCGCTTCTTGTCCGTTTCTCCCCTCTGGTCTTGGGGGGGGGGGGGCGGAGGGGCTGTTGGGTATGGGGGAGGGTCCATTAAGAACGGATTCTCCGGTGGTCCCGTCAATACTGGGACCCCATTAGTTTTTTTTCTGAGAACTCTTCAGTACAAGGGTCGTTTTGGTTGTGGGGGGGGTCTTCCTTTTCGGAACTCCAGGCAAGACCGTAACCACTTGGGTTTTTCTGTTAAAATTTCAATTCACTGAGAGATTCCAAACAGAGTCGAGAGGTTATCCTGGAGGTTATTCTTACGCATTAAGTAGATATCACCTTGTTGTTCAAGATGTAGTGGAGAGGTTGGAGGGAACTGCCTGAAAATGTAGAGCTGTGTTCCAGTAGCCATGTTTCTTGAGGATGATTGAACCATGATATAGCTTTCACAATGTGACTCTGTGATTGTGAAAACCTTGTGTCTGATGCTCCTTTTATCTACCATATCAACAAAAGAGTAGAATATATGGAATAAAAATAAATAATAGGGGAAACAAATGTTAAAATAAATTTAGTTTGAAATGCTAGTGATAAATGAAAGTGAGGGGTAAGGGGTATGGTATGTATAATCTTTTTTTTTTCTGTTATAGTTTTATTTCTTTTTCTGTTGTCTTTTTATTTCTTTTTCTAAATCGATGCAAATGTTCTAAGAAATGATGAATATGCAGCTATGTGATGATATTGAGAATTGCTGATTGTATATGTAGAATGGAATGATATGTTAATATTTTTGTATGTTTATAATTTTTAAAAAATTAATAAATAAAAAAATTTAAAAAAATTCAATTCAAATTAGTATACAGGGGATTTGGTCAAGGTGGCTTGGATTGCCAAAAATCATCCTTTGGACTCTATATGCTACAGATGGGTCTGTGGTTCCCTCAGGAGGCCACCCAGAACCAAAAGTTGGCCACTCCTGTGAACAGAATTTTTCCAAGCTGAAGGTGTTTACAGGGGATCCATAGTCTCTGGCCTTCTGCTGAAATTCCTGAAAATTTTTCAAAAAACATTGAAGGGGAGTACAGACAGATGAACTGACTGACCCATAGCAATTATGACAAGAACGACACAGAATGCGATGAGACCAACAGTTGAGAGAAGGGACAGACTAAACCAAGACACATAAAGCCTTATTCTTAATTGATTCCTAACCAGAATCCCTGGGCAACGTCTTGCTCGGGAACCTGACCTCGGAAGTAATGCTGTGTCCAGCCTTCCAGAGGTCCCCAACTGAATCCAGTAACAGACCTGTACTCACCGGTGAGGTTTCCAGAAACAGACTACTCCACCAGATGGGATTTTGTATAATTTCGGAGGGTCCTGTAGGACCGGCCTGGTCCCTGGTACTTGCCTGGGGCGGAGGAACGTTTCTCCAAGGCCATCCCCTAGGCCGGACCTCGGTTCCGGGGGCAATCCCCAGGACCTGTGGTCACCAGATGTCCCGTTAGGGACAATCTCACTGGGGCTTCCAAATGTTGTGGGGTGCACCGAAATAGAGACCACAAATTCAAAAACTGCAAGCCAATTTGGTGTCTTTATTAGCTGGCCAGCGACAGAAATCCCTGAGAAGGAAGTTTCAGAGCATAACCCCGTGGGGATTGCAGGATGGGCTTATAAAGGCTGAAACCGCAAGCTTATTCACAGAAGCAGAGAAGTGGTGTTAGTTTCCCAGAACCACATCCTGGTTTTGCAGCTGTAAACAAGCAAGCTTATCTACAAAAGCAAAAAACTGCTTTTATCTTTTGCAAAAACATGTATGTGTAATTTCCACATCCTGGCCCCATTACTGGGTGTTCTTCATGGGCCTGGGGGATGGGGGGTTTCCACCCAGCTGGGGTCAAGCTCCTGGTCCCTTACACTACCCAGCTACACAGCTCCTGGCTATTGAACCATAGCACTGCCTCCTGAGCCCAGGAGTGTGCTCAAGCAACTGAGATGTCAGGAAGTGAACTCCGGGGGAGCAATTTCCAAACTGTGTGACCCATTAGAGGATTATGAAATCAGTCTAAATGGGTTGAGTATTGTTTTTGCTCTAATAAAACAGAATAGAGTAGGAAACAACAGAGTATACCACACAGACATGTTTTAGTTTTATACATGTGTACAGACACACGCACTGGTACGCATGGAATCAAACATACGCATGAAGTACTTTGCAAGGTAACATAATTTTTTATTGTGGATCTTGATCAACAAGTTGGATAATCACAGCTCTGAGTGGTAACATGATGACTGTGCTCCCGTGGCACAGGTGGGACACACGCTCTGTGGGCACCCGGACTAAGACAGTGTCTTCCTATCAGCAAGGCACCTGAGTACCTCTGTTCTACAAGCAAATACCAGAACAGTGACAACACTGCATTTCTATGGCTTTCGCTTTCCAAGACGGCAGAACATGAACCGGCTTGAGATACAATTCTTCCCTTTAATTAATAATGTGCGCTCACCTCCCTCATAAGACAAACGACACTTCGAGACTCAAACTCAACTGTAGTTTTGGCCATTTGGAGAGGACCATCTGATGCTCCGGAACTTTCCCATTTGTCTTAACCTCCAATCTCTAAGAAGTGCTCCGTCATCGCACAGCCTTCATTACAGTTTTGTTTTGTTTTGTTTGGGAGGGAGGGAGGGAAGGAGGAGGAGGATTCCGTCAGAGCACCCAGGGTTTTGACCCGCCCCTCACTTAGACTGCGGTGTGCGGTAATTTGGGGTCGGGGTCTTCACCTCCCAGATCTACCCAAAACTGCCGGCTGGGGGCGTGCGGCCTGCAGAGGGAAGGGTACGGGCTCGCGGAGGCCGGTTCACCTGGCCCGGTCGCCGGGGCCCCTCCGGGGAGGGCAGGCGGCACCAGGAGCAGCGGGCAGATTGGCGGGTCCAGGAATCCACAGAGGACGGGGACACTACGACTCAGGCCCTGACGCGACGCAGCCGCACTTGCGGGGACGTGCCGAAGCACTTCCGGAGACACTCTAGGAGCCCCGAGGACGGCGGCGCTCGGGTCGCGCCTGCGCACTGCGAGTAGGCCCAGCAGCCTCCAGCCCTTTCCCGGGCCGGCCCAGTACAGAACTGTGAGCCTGCTAGCTAGGCTGGTTGTGCAGCCGTGAGGGCTGGCTCAGGATTCCAAGAGGCAAAGGGAATATAAAAGCACAGCTGGCCACACAAGGCGCATCAGTCTTCGGAACAGGCGGCACTTTCTCTGCTCCCCGCCCTGGCCTGTCCCACGCACCAGCTATCCCGGAGACCCTGTGTGACTTGGCTTTTAAGTCTGGGGACCCTAGAGATAGAGATTTTAAAGAGCTTGCCCAAGGTCACACAACCAGTAAATTAGAACCCGAAGGCAGACTAAGATCCCCGTAATCCCAAAGCCTGGTCCTTACTACATCCAACGACCAATGGAATAAATCCCCAGGATCACAGCCTTCCCAGCCAAGGGCATGCATTTGTGGGAAAAACCTGTATGATCAAAGCGTCTTTTAATTCTGGTAAGCTGGGGGCAGGTTAAATGAGAATCAATCACTCCTTAGGGAAGCTTGTCGTTCTGCAAGAGGTTTGATTAGACTACAAATTAGATTGCCATATTTCACAATCCCAGAGTGAAATCGACGAGAGCTTCATGTAAATCATTTTCTTAATTTTGCTCTTCTCAAACTTAGTTTTCCAGTGTCTGCAATCAGGGTTAACTCAGGCACTCCCCTCCCCCAGTTGGTTGCAGGGCACAGGGTTTCTACCTGGACTGGACCTATATCCAGCAGATGGTGTGGGCCTACAGTGCCAGACACCTCAGGTAGCTCACAAAGGTTGGGGTAAGAGACCACTTTGTCTCTCATGTCTCACACCATGCCAAATGTGTGACAGGGCAAAGGCTAATGCTGATGCTGGGAGAACCCCCACCTTTCTCCCCCACGCCCACCTCCTCAGTTCTGGCTTGAGAACCTTGACCTTGGAATGCAGCCCGTCCCTCCTGAGTACCCTGTGTCAGCTCGGCTCCACATGCTACCGATAATATATATATATATATTTTTTTTTTTTTTAAGTAAAGACAGAGAGAAGGAAGGAAGGATAGAAGGAAGGAAGGAAGGAAGAAAGGGAAACATTTTTAAACATTTTCTTGTTTTATTGTATTCTGTTTCTCCGTTTTTTGTTACATGGGCTGGGGCCGGGAATCGAACCGAGGTCCTCCGGCATAGCAGGCAAGCACTTTGCCCGCTGAGCCACCGCGGCCCGCCCCAATATTTTTAAATTTATTTATTAAAGAAAATTTAACAAATGAACTAAAACATTAACATATATAATCAGTAATTCACAATATCATTTAGTTGCATATTCATTATTTCTTAGAAAATTTGCCTCAATTCAGAAAAAGAAATAAAGACAATAGAAAAAGAAATAAAACGAAAACAGAAAAAAAAAGATTATACCTACCATACCCCTTACCCCTCGCTTTCATTGATCACTAGCATTTCAAACTAAATTTATTTTAACATTTGTTCCCCCTATTATTTATTTTTATTCCATATGTTCTACTCGTTTGTTGACAAGGTAGATAAAAGGAACATCAGACACAAGGTTTTCACAATCACACAGTCACATTGTGAAAGCTATATCATTCCAATAATATTCTAAGGCACAGCCTGGACCACCCGGGCCCCAGGAACGGCCTTGAATTTGAGGACTTCAATTCTGCAGCAAACTCCCAAAGCCTCTGGTCCCTGCGCATACACCCAGCCATGTGGCTGCAGGGCTGCAGTGTGCACCTGTCAATCCACCAAATGTCAGGGCTGCAAAATGGTTGTCCTGCCCTGAAGGACCCCCACAGCCATGCAGGAAGAAATTCCTCACAAGGAACTTTGTCCCTTGGCAAGAGCACAGCTCCTGCCTTAGGTGGTGGTAGTGGAGATCACCTGCTCTCAGAGCAGGAGGGCAGGGAGGGAGGGGCCGACGCTGCCCCCTGGTGCTGACAGCCACCCATTTATCCATTCCCTGGGTTCTTACAGCTGAATGTGGCATGTGCCATTGAACAGGAAAGGACCCCCAAAGCTGGGTGTAAGGAAGTAAATGGGGTGTTTTTCTGTATCCATCACAGCAGTTGGTCTCAAATTTTGCTGCACATAGAATCACCAGAAAGCCTTTCAAAGTTCCGCTGCCCAGGCTACACCCCAGACCAGTAACTGGAATCTGTAGATGAGACACATTCAGCAGTTTATATGATTCCCCCACCCCCATCCTGCAGTGATTCCAGTGTACCAGCAGGAGCCCGTCCTAACCACAGTGCCCAGAGCTGCTTTGGTATAGATGAGCCCTCCCATTTCACTCATCTCATTGGGCTTCCCAACCTTCCAAGGAGGAGGCTAGGAATTCCTCTGCACCCCAAGGTCCAGGGAGACCGTGTGACTGGCCAGTGAAACTTAGCCAACATGTGGCATGACCCCATTTCTGGGTGCTATGGCAGGAAGGTATCACAGAGTGTGGACTTGTGCTCTTAGTTGAGATCCCAAGTACCTGGGGGGACCCAGAGCAGGTGGCCCGGTAGGTAGGGTAGAAAGTGGAAGTGGAAGTGGAAGATACTAGGTCCCTGCAGGCCCTAGGCACAAAGTCACAGACTCCCACTTGCTCCGACTTCTCCAGAAGGGACTTGGAGATAGTCAAAAGACCCCAAGCCTCGGTGGCCTGCCTCACTCGAGCCGCCCCTACTGTCCCCCAGCTGCTGACACCACACTTATTCCTCTGATCTCTGCTCACACACACACACACACACAAACACACACACACACACACACACACCATTGCCACTTCCCTCCCTCGCCCCCCTTTCTGGGCCTTCCTTTCTCAGCCTCTGCGGGGGACTCCTTTAGTGTGGGGTGCCCAAGAGAGCGGCAGACGTCCACAGCTGAGCCGGTCACTGCTTAACTAGGACCTGCCCGGCCCCGCAGCACTCCAAGCGCCCTCCGAGCACTTTCCCGCCACTCCAGCGATCAAATGTGCGGGTGATGGGCAGGCCAGGGTCCAGGCATAAGCACAGGGCACCCGGCTGGTGATGGTGATGAGGCTCCAACAAAGGGAAACTCAGGGTGGGTGGGTGAGGGAAGTTGAGGCAGCCAGAGATGACGTACTGTCGCGAGGCCTAGGGAGCTGGGGCCGCCCAAAATAAGCCCCGAGGGGGTGGACACCGGCACCCCCAGGAGAGGCCCACCCGCCCATAGGGAGCGCTGTCTCTCCCCCAACAGCAGGGCAGAGCATGAGTCTGGGGGTGCCAAGGAGACCGCCCAGCACAGATGGCCCAGCATTCAAGTAAAACTGCTAGGAAAAGCCTTCACTTGACTTCGGGAAAAGGCCTGGGAGGTGCTGGAGCCCATCGCCCTGCATCGGTGTCCCACCCCACGACCCTTCGTTGGGCCGCCAGCCCCTCCCGCCTCGCCCACCAGGAAAACACCTGCTGGACAGACAGCGTGGCCGCCTCGCCGGAACCTGGCCGCCCCCTCCTCGAGCGTCCCCCACCGGGGCGGGGTTGTCGCCGCCACCCCGGAGCCTGGCAGGTGCCCAACAGGTGTTTTGATTCGGAAAAGCTGAAGGCTTGTGCCGTGTCAGGCATCCGGTCCAGTGTGGGGAACCTGCGCCTCCGGATGACCCGGGCCACCCCGCGGTCCCAACCTCAGCACAGGGCGTCAGCTTCTGCAGATGCAGGACGGGCTCCAGCTCCCCGGGACCTGACCCCGCCCCGGGGGTGGCCCCGCCCACAGGCTCTGGCCCTTCCGGGTCCTTCGTGTCCGGGCGGCGGGATTGGGAACCACAGAGACGGTCAAGCCTCCGTGCGGCCTAGAGCGGCAGGAAGTCCGTGGGGCGGGGGCGGGCATCCAAAGTCCGTTTCCGCCACCGTCACGCGTTCGCAACCCTCCGGCGCTCCTCCGGGAGGGTGAGTCTGAGCGGCGGGCGCGGTGGCCTGTCCGCTTACCTCTAGTCCTCGGGCCGAGTGGCCGCCGGCCTCCCGGGCTTCCCAGCCTCACTGCGCCCTACGCCTCCCCCACCCCGCCCCGAGGACTCACTTCCCGCCTCTCCCCCCTTGGCCTTCCGTGGGCTCGGGCCGGCCTGGAGAGACCTTGAGTGCCTACTGGAGGTGGTCAACGCTGGGCGGGGGCGTATGGCCAAGGCCCCCTGCCACACGCAGGCCAGGCTCCCAGATTCCGGTCCTCAGCTAGTCGAGCACCAGTCGAGCCTTCTCTTTTAGATCTGCCCAGGAGCGTCCCAGTCTCTCTCCTGCGTAGTCACCCCCAGTTAGGGTCGTCTCTTCCTCATTGTTTCCTGAAGGCCTAGAATTTGTGATGGTGCAAAAAGGGCGGTGCCTTGGGTGGAACAGGCGATTTCCACCCGTATTCCTGTGTCTTTGAATTCTGGCTGTTGCTCAGGGCCTGCCCCACTATTGCCTGGTTCTGGCGCCACCTTCTGAGCCCTAAACTCTTCAAGGAAGCCCTCTTACTCCTTAGTCTGACCTCGCAGGGCATTCCCAGGGAACCAATGGGCCCAGTGGTTCAGTTGAGGTGGGTGGTCCGTATCAACTTGCAGCTCTGGAACTGGTGTAATCTCCCTGCCCCTTTCAAATTGCTGATGGGCCGTGGGCACTGTGGCTGGAGACTGGAGTTTCAGAACTGTAAAGGGAGGAATTCCTGGGCTCTCCTAGATCTGTGGTTGTCCTCCACCAGCAGCTTCTTGATTCCTGGAATTCCTATACCCAACCCTCCCTGTAGTCCATCATTGTGGCTTCATTCTATACCAACCTGCATTTATTCCCTGCTTCCCTTGCTGCCTGTCATCTAGCCACTGGTTCCGTTCAACAGGAGTCCTCCCTGCCTCAGGCTCTTTGCGGTGCTGTTCCCATTGCCTGGAGTACCCTCCCCACCTCTACCACCTTGGCCTTGTTAGCTACTTTACAGCCTGTAGGTCTGAGCACATCCTCAGGGAGGTGACACATCACACTAAGTCATTTTCCTGCTATAAATGTTTTGATAGTCTCTTGTACCGAAACACACTCATGGTTGCAGATTTGCATTTCTGTAATTATTTTACCCTTTGCTTCACCAAACTGTGTTCTGTGAAGGCAGGGTTCTTGACCTTTTGTTCACTTCTGCTTAGGTCGAGTGCCTTTCATGTAGCAACTTTACATGTTTGTGTAGTGACGCACACAGGAAGCTGAACGAAACCATGTCCCTTCAAGAAAATATCTGGAATTGCAGATAAGGGAGTGGAGAGCACAGTACCTGTTGATTATACTGGAAGTTGAGGGTCTCCAGCACCCTGACCTCTCTTTCAAAACTACCAACAGAGGTCCTGGCCAAGACGCGTGGACGCCCATTCAGTCTCATGGTAGGAAGCCTGATGGGGTTCTGGGCATCCACTGGGCCCTGGGCTAGACCCTGCAGGCATGACCCTTTTGCTCCTCTCCCTAAGAAACTGAGCCTACCCTTGTCCAGACCTAACTGAGGCTCTTAAGGTGGGGATGGTCTGTGCCATAGACGTGGTCTGGGTTGCTCCCCTGTCCCCAGACTGCCCACCCCAGGATTTTAGCCCCAAAAGGGTTAAAACAGGACTAATTTGCTTCACCCTATGGTACCCTTGCCTGAGATAGGCCTTGCGGTGGTGCCAGAATGAGGCTGGCACCAGGTCTCGGTGGGGCACAGGGGTGTGTTTTTTTCAGGAGGCTGTGACGTTTGGTGATGTGGCCATACACTTCTCGTGGGAAGAGTGGCAGTGTCTGGACCCTGGCCAGAGAGCCCTCTACAGGGAAGTGATGCTGGAGAACCACAGTAGCGTGGCCGGGCTAGGTGAGGCTGCACCTTGGGACACCACCACCATCACCATGTTACTGATCAACACCCATCCCATCCAGGCCTGTGCCAGGGGCTGGGATTGTTCAGGCTCTCATGGCCTAAGTGGGCCTTGGGCCCATGAGTCTTCACGCTCTGTATGGCCAGCCTGTAGGGTGGGAGCTGTGGGTCCAGAGCTGACCTGGAAGGGCACAGCAGGCCTGTGCCTTGCGCATGTCATGTGAATCAACACCTATTGGGGGAGTGGAATAATGGGGCATAATAAATCCTCCTTTTTGGGTAGGTGAGTAAATTATCCTGAAGTAGCTTAAACAAGAAGAAATCATGGGCTTATGGTGTCAGAGGAAATGGTTGTAGAACTAAATCAAGGGCAGCAGAGATGTCCTTGGGACCACTGTGTGCAGATGCATGGGACTGTCAGATATATCTTCCCTGCTCCTGTCCTTCTGTCTTTCTCTCCCATTTCCCTGCCCTCACCATAGGCACCCACTCAGGCATGATTAATGTTCATCTTTGTGTTCTGGCAAGATGTGCCTGCTGCTTGGCATGCTCAGATAACTGTCAAGAGGTATCACCTTCTCTGTACTGCACCTTTCCCACCTGCTGTTGAACTCTCTGCCTTCTTGGCTCCATGGTCCTGTGATCATCCTGGGCCCCTGGGCTGGAGAATCAGGGTGGGGTTTTTAGGTTCCGGGGTAGGCAGGGAGGTCCTTGGTCTGCCAAGTGCTTCTCAGGATGCTGTACCTGGCACCCCTCCTGCTGGGAAGAAGAGCCCTCCTGTACCCGTCCTTTCTGGCCATACTGGCATGGTCCAGCTTGATAATACTTTGTCACTCAAGTAAGTGTAAAGTGTGAGCCTATTGTGGTTTGAGTTTGGATGTTACTACTAAGCTTGAATGTCTTCATACTCCTGTTGACCTGTTGGGTTTCTTCTATAAAGTGTCTACTTGGAAACTTCACCCATTTTCTACTGGGGTTGCTGTTTCCAATTGATTTGATGGTGTTCCTTGTGTTATTCCTTATGTTCAATTTAAACAAATCGAATATATAGTTGGTTTTTTTTTTTTTTTGGTAAAATTCATCATTAATTTGTGGACCATTAAGAAAGATAGAATGCTGGCAATATCAGATTTTTTTCTTATTCTGTACTTTTTTTTTTATAGTGTTTAAAGATCTCATTTAGACTTATTTGAATGTTACTTATGTATCACTCATATAGAAAGGAAAAGACAGAAGTAATAAAGTGATTGGGGTTTTCTGATATTTCTTCCTATCCTCTAGTGAGTTATGCTTTGGCTTAGAGTGGACTACTTTCCCTCATGATAATGCCCTGCAGGCCATGGGGAGTATGGGTGATGGCATGTTTCTTGAGTATTTGGGTGTTCTTTCATCCAGTGAGGTTTGGTCCTCAGGCTTTCTTGCCCAGCATGAAATTCCATTCCTTTCATGCATGTCTCAGTAACAAACAGAACAGCTTCATCTATTAGTGCCTTTGCTGCTTTCTCAGGCCTTGTAAACGTACACTTTCTGATTTGCCAGTGACTGGAATTGCGGTCCCTCCTCCAGCAGTAGTTTTTTTCTCTGATTTCAAAATTAAGCCCTGTTGCTCTTCTTTCATGCCCTTCTGCTTATGTAGTAGCTTTCTGCATTATTACCAACTCTCAGGATATTCTTTTTAATGACATTTTAAGTAGTGGTTAAACTCACAGTGTATTGTATCAACAATGCATGTGACTCAACCAAAGCTGTGAAATGAGCACCTGTGGCTGAATTCACACCTGTGCAGGTACCTGTGACAGCTGTAAGAAAGCACCTATTCCAAGATGAATCCCAAATCTAGAGTTGAGAAAGTGTTATTTAAAAGCTTATCTTGGGCGGACCATGATGGCTCAGTGGCAGAGTTCTTGCCTGCCATGTGAGAGACCTGGGTTCGATTCCCGGTACCTGCCTATGCCCCCAAAAAAGAGATGTTACATTAAAAGCTTATCTTAGGTGGGCCATGGTGGCTCAGCAGGCAGAATTCTTGCCTACCTTGCTGGATGCTGGAGACCTGGGTTCAATTCCCAGTGCCTACCCATGCAAAAAAAAAAAAAAAGAAAGTTTATCTTAGGGTGTGTCAAATATGACCATATTTGTAGATTTTGTGCATTGTAGATATCTTCTATCTCCTGCATTTGTTAACGACTTGATGTCAGGTTTTAATGTAATTAAATTCTTTTTGATTGTTTGTTTTTGCCTAAAGGTTGTGCCTTTGAAGTTTTATTTAAAAGTTTTCCCTACCCCAAGTCATCAAGTTACCTTACATTTTCTCCTATGAACTGTGTGGTATATTGTTCACATTTGTGAACATTAGAAATAACACTGTTTTATTTTTGCCTCCATACTGAGTCATTTCCCGTTATCATCTACGAAACAGTCTAATCTTTGCCCGTTGAGGAGTATGGGTTTTTGTGAGCTCTGTTCTCATCCTTGAATCTCTCTTGTTTGCCAGTCGCTACTCCTTCCTTTAGCTTTGATTTTGTAGTATATCTCAATACCTGGTAGGGCAGGTCTCTCTATTCTTTTGAGAGATCCACTTCCTATTCATGGGTAATAGGGTAAATCTTTCACATAATTTTTAGATTATATTGGATTTCCTCAAAAATCCCACTGGAACTTTCATTGGAAGTGCTTGGAATTTATAGATAGTGTGATAAGAACGAACGTCTTTCCTATATTACGTTTTCCTATCCAGAAACTTAGATGTGTCTCTTATTATTCCACTTATCTTCTACAGTTTTTATTAAAGTTTTAAAATTTTCTTGACTGTTAATCAGTTAATTCCTAGATGCTTTAATTTTTGTTGCTTTGTGATCATCTTTTTTGTAGTTTTAACTATTTATTGCTGGTATACAGAAGCGTTACTGGGTTTTGAGAATTGATCTTGCAGTTTGCAACATTGTTGCTTTCAATCATTTGTTAAATTCTGTTGTGTTCTCTAGGAGGCAGATGATATTTGCAAATAAAAGTTTTATATTTTCCTTCCAGTCCTTATCAGTCACATTTCTTACCTTTTGCATTGGGCAGGAGAGCCAATGCTATATTAAACCATACCAGTATTTTGGGCGTGCTTGCTTTGTTCCTCATTTTAAAGGGAATGAATCCGCATTTAAAAGTTTTCTTCTATTCCTGCTTGGCAAGGGGTTTTGTTTTGTTTTTACTCATAACTAAGTATTGGATTTCAGATTCTTTTTTTCATCAGTTGATATAATTGTGTGATTTTTCTGCTTTAATCTGTTAACTTGGTGTAAATTAATATTTTCTTATATTCCTGGAACAAACTACTTGAATCATGATTTATATATATAAATCTACCCCACCCATCCCTGCTGACCTCTCCTGCAGGGGCCTCTCCTGCACTGCCTACTAGCCACCTGCCTCTGTTACTTAGAATGCAGTCAGTCCTCTAGTTGTGCTTACACTTATCTGTATTAAGTAGCCTTCTGAGGGCCCACCTAGGATTGCACCACCACCCCTTACCCTCCTGCCCTTGTAGCACACCATATCTCTGGAAAGATGTGTTTCAAATTCCAAAGTGGCCTTAATCCCATTGCTATCATGAGTACATAGTACCTCTTCTTGCTCCAGCTGTCATTCATCCCTACCCTTAATGTTTCTGGGAGTCCCCTAAAGGAGCCTTTCTTACCCATGGCCAGAATCAGCCCCATCCACTGGCATCTGCCCACCAGGGTCCTGGAAAGTCTTTGTCACCACCACCACTGCTGCCCCCACTGACCAGGCCCACCACAAACACACCACTGCCCATGTCAAGACTCATTTTGTGGAGTGCCAGGGCAGAGAGGGATTCCTTGTGAGGGCAGGACAACGGCCTTGCCCCAACTCGGAGCCATCTTTGGTCCCCTTGGATGGACTCAAAGCAGCTCAGTTAGTGCCCAAGGCTTCAGCAGTCCTTCTGACTCTTTCTTTCCTCCCCCAGCCTTGGACCGTAATATATATAACCCTTTGAACTCATCTAATAATTGTATTTTGAATTTTTGCATCACTGTTCATAAGCAAAATGGACCTGTACATTTCTTTTTGTAAATTGTCTATATGTTAGTTTTCGATTTTAGATATTATACCTCCTCATAAAATGAGCTGGGTAGCTTTTGCTACTTTTTTAAGTTCTAGAATTTATATAGATGGAAGTCATTGAGCTTTAGAACTTTTGGTAGAACTCATTTATAAAACTGTCTGTGCCTTGGCTTTTTGGTGAGAAAAGCCTTAGACTAGTTATTTAAATTTCCTTAGTGCTTAATGGTTGTTCAGGCTTTTTACTTTCCTCTTGTACTGATTTTGTCATTACTACTTTTTCTAGAAATTCTTCCATTTAGTTTTTACTTTCAACTCTTTCAGGATGTATTTGTTCATATGTCATTGTGGTTTTTTTTTTCCAAAGATTAATAGATTTATTAAAGAGATAAAGCGTGGAGGAAGTAGGTGGAAGAACGAAAGGGAGAAAGCAGGTAGGAGCCTGAAATTGGATCCTGCCCAGGGAGCCATCAGGAAGAAAGAGAAAATGTCTTCCCATAATACCCTAGTTTTTAACCTCTGTTATGTTTGTAGTTGTTTCCCATATTGGTTATTTTATTTCTTGGCACATTCTCACTATGATGACCTCAGTTGGTTTTGCTGTGAGGTTATTGCGTTATTAACTTCAAATTTTACTGCATTTTGGTTGTCACTTAGACTGTAATATTCCTCTGGGACCTTCTGTGACAACTTTGAGACCTAGGGTAAGGATGGTTTTCTGTCAGTGACTTCTGAGCACATCTGGTAGCTTGAGCTTGTTCATTACAGACTGGAATCTCTCCATCTGCTTTTTTTTAAAACCCCATGGTAAGAAGCCTCAGGGAAACTTTAAATCAGAGACCTTGGCTGACCCCACTTCCCAGGTTGAATGGCTGTCTGACCCAAATGGGCTAAGTGCCCACCCCAGCACCTGCCAGCAGTGAAAGGGCAATAGGGGCTCTTGATGGGAGGGCATGCTGCTCTATGGAAGTTCCAGCATGGGGACTAGTGGTGCCAAGAAGGTAGGGTGGTGCCAGTAAAGTCAGGTGGTGCCAAGGTCAGGTGGGAGCTGACAGGAGAGTCCTTTTGGAAGAAGGACTGCCCTGGACACAAGATGGGGAGGTGACCACTGGGGGCTGGACTGTAGCATTTTCTGATTAAGGCATGCTTCATTAGTGTTTTTTGTTTGTATGTTTTGAATCTGCAGATTTTATTGAGATATATTTACATATGATATCTTCTATCTAAATATACAGTATATTGCACTATCATCTAGTTATGCAGTCATCATCACACTCAATTTTAGACCATTTTCATTGCTCTAAAAAGAAAAATATCAGATAGATGCAACAAAAGAAAACCCAGGATATCCCATATCCCTTATCCCATTATTGACCCCTAGTGTTGGTGTGGTACACATGTTACTGTTGATGAAAGAATATTAGGGTCTTACTGTTAACTATAGTCTATAGGTTGTAGTAGTTAATTTTCCCATATACCTCTTTTATTAACTCCTTATACAAGTGTATATTTGTACTAGTTCACGTAAGAACTTATATTTTTAGTGTTAATCAGTGACATACATAAGTCTAAACAACCACTTTCAACCAAATTCATCTACAATATAGTACTATTATAATTCCAACAATGAGCTACCCTCACCTTTATCCATTCCTAGACATTTGAGTTCAACCTTGTTAAAAGGTAACTAGTCCCCCTTCTCTAGCTTCTGTCTGTGCCTAGGTACCCTATATTCTACATTTTAAGGCTCTGAGTATATATTCTAGTCAGTTCATATTTGTAAAATCATACAATACCTGTCCTTTTGCATCTGACTTATGCATTATGTCTTCAAGGTTCATCCATGTTGTCGCATGCTTCAGGACCTCGTTCCTTCTTACTGCTGTATGGTATTCATCTTCTGTATATTTATACATGTTGTTTATCCACTAATCTGTTGATGGATACTTGGATTGTTTCCATCTTTTGGCAATTGTGAATAATGCCACTAAGATCATCAGTGTGCAAATATCTTTCATGTCCCTGCTTTAAGATCTTCTGATGTATACTGAGTAGCAAAATTGCTGGGTCATAGGGCAACTCAATATTTAGTTTTCCACCAAACTGTCTTCCACAGAGACCACCATTTTACATTCCCACCAATGGTGAATATGTTCCTTTTTCTTCACATCCTCTTCAACATTTAGTTTCCTGTTTGTTTAATTGTGGTTTTGATTTACATTTCTATAGAACATCTTTTCATGTGCTTTACAGTCATTTGTATTTCCTCTTTGGAGAAATGTCTGTTCATATCTTTTCCCCATTTTTATACTTGGGTTATTTGTCCGTTTATTGTTGAGTTGTATAATTTCTTTATATATACTGGGTATCAAACTGTTACCTGATATATGGTTACCAAATATTCTCTCCCACTGAGTTGGCTGCCTTTTCACCCTTTTGACAAAGTCCTTTGAAACATAGAATGTTCAATCTTGAGGAGCTCCCATTTATCTGTTTTTTCTTTTGTTGCTTGTTCTTTGGGTATAAGGTCTAAGAAGCGATACCCTATCCCTAGATTTTGAAGATATTTCCCTCTATTTTATTCCAGGAGTTTTATGGTACTGGATCTTTTATTTAGGTCTTTGATCTACTTTGAATTAATTTTAGTATAGGATGTAAGGTATGGGTCCTGTTTAATTCCTTTGGATATGGATATTCAATTCTTCTAGTCCCATTTATTTATTTTATTTTTTAATGTTTTTTTTTTGTGCATGTGAAATATGCAAAAAAGCAATGAATTTCCTAGTACATTTTAACAAGTAATTATAGAACAGATTTTAAAGTTTGGTATGGATTACAGTTCCACAATTTCTTGTTTTTTCTTCTAACTCCTCCAAGACACAAGACCAAAAGAAATAATGATTCAACAGCCATATTCATTTGTTAAATCCTATCTTCTCTGTTACACTTCTCCTTCTCCTTAAATAACATTTGAACATAAAAATGATAAATTTCAAAGTGCATCACAACAGTTAGTAGTAACAGATTTCAGAGTTTGGTATGGGTTACAACTCCATATTTTAGGTTTTTATTTCTAGCTGCCCAAAGGTACTGGAAGCTAAAAGAAATATCAGTATAATGATTCGGCACTCACACTCATTTGTTTAACCTAATCTTCTCTGTATAACTCCACCATCACCTTTGACCTTTCTCCCACTCTTTAGGGGTATTTGGGGTATGTCCATTCTAACTTTTTCGTGTTGGAAGGGCCTGTCAGTAATATGGAATAGGGGAATGGAACTAGTTGATGTTCTGGAAAGGTTGGCGCGCTGCATTTCAGGACTTATCTGGTCCAGGACCCATCTGGAGGTTGTAGGATTTGGAGAGTTACCCTAGTGCATGGAACCCATGTAGAATCTTATATAATACCCTAGGTATTGTTTTGGATTGGCAGGAATGGTTTTGGTTGGGCTTTGGCATATTATGATAGGTAGCAATGTCTAACTGAAGCATGTATAAGCGTGACCTCCAGTGTAACCTCTCCACTCTATTTAAACTCTCTCAGACATTGATACTTTATTTGTTGCACTGCTTTTCCCCTTTTTGTTCATGGCGCCAGGGCCAGGCTCATCCCTGGGGGTTATTTCCCATGCCGCCAGGGAGACTTTCACCCCTGGATGTCATGTCCCACATAGTGGGGAGAGCAGTGGTTTCCCTTGCAGAGTTGAGCTTAGAAGAGAGTAACTGGCCCCATTTTTTGAAGAGACTGTTCTGTCCGAGTTCAGCAGATTTGGGGGCCTTGTCAAAAATCAGGTAACCATAGATGTGAGGGTCTATTTCTGAACTCTCAATTTGATTCCATTGATTAATATGTCTATCTTTGTGCCAGTACCATGCTGTCTTTCTTTTTTTAATTTTTGAGAATAGAGATGTCATTTTTTGTTGTTGTCATTGATTCTTTTGTTTTTTAACTTTTTTAATTGTATAGTATAATATGTATACAAAGCAAAGAGAGGAAAAAGCAATAGTTTTCAAAGCAGTCTTCAACAAGTAGTTACAGGACAGATCTCAGAATTTGTCATGGGCTATCATAACATCATCTTACATTTTTCTTTCTAGCTGCTTTAGAACACAGGAGGCTAGAAGGAATAAATATATATATATATATTTCTGTCATCACAGTCAGCATTTCTTTTTTGTGAAAAATAACGTACATACAAAAAAGCAATTAAATTTCAAAGCACAGCACAACTATTTGTTGTAGAACAGATTTCAGAGTTTGGTGTGGGTTACAATTCCACAATTTCAGGTGTTTACTTCTAGCTGCTCCATGATACTGGAGACTAAAAGAAATGTCAGTTTAATGAATCAGAAATCATGCTTTTGTTAAACCCTACCTTCTCAACCATCACCTTTGATTTTTCTGTCCCACTCTTTAGGGGTATTTGGGCTGTGGCCATTCTAACTTTTTCATATTGGAAGGGGCTGTAATAATATGGGGTAGGGAGATGGAACTAGCTGATGTTCTGGAAAGGCTGGACCCTCTAGGTTTCAGAACTTACCTGGTCCAGGGACCCTTCTGGAGGTTGTCGGTTTCTGGAAAGTTACCTGAGTGCATGAACCCTAGAGTCTTATATATTGCCCTAGGTGTTCTTTAAGATTGGCTGGACTGGTTTTGGTTGGGGTTTGGCACGTTATGATAGGTAACAATGTCTAAGTGAAGCTTGGGTAAGAGTGACCTCCAGAGTAGCCTCTTGGCTCAACTTGAACCCTCTCTGCCACAGATACTTTATTACTTTATTAGTTACACTTCTTTTCCTCCTTTTTATTACTTTATTAGTTACACTTCTTTTCCTCCTTTTGGTCAGGATGAAATTGTTGATCCAATGGTGCCAGGGCCGGTCTCATCCCTGGAGTCATCTCCCACTCCACCAGGGAGATTTTCAACCCTGAATGTCATCTGCTACATAGGGGCAAAGATGATGATTTCACTTACAGAGTTGGCCTTATAGAGAGTGAGGCCTCATCTGAGCAACAAAAGAGGTCCTCCAGAGGTGACTTGTAGGCACACATATAGATAGACTAAACTTTTCCACTATCCACATAAGCTTCACAAGAGCAAGCCTCAAGATCAAGGGCTTGGCATATTGATATGGGTGTCCCTAATGTTTGACATAGTATCAGGAGTTTCCCCAGAGCACCATCCTGTTTTAACCACTGTGGCTTTATAATAAGCTTTAAGGTCAGAAAAGTAAGTCTTCCCACTTTGTTCTTTTTTGGATGTTTTTGGCTATTCAAGGCCCTTTTCCCTTCCAAATAAATTTGGTAACATTTCCACGTTTGCAAAATAAGTTGTTGGAATTTTGACTGGTATTGTTTTGAATCTATAGATCAATTTGTGTAGAATTGACATCTTGATGATATTAGCCTTACTGTCCATGAACATGGAATGTCTTTCATTTATTTAGGTCTTCTTTGATTTCTTTTAGTAGTATTTTAGTTTTTTGTGTAGAGGTCCTTTATATCCTTCGTTAAGTTTTTCTTAGATACTTGATTTTTTTGGTTGCTGTGTGAATGAATTTTTTTCTTAATTGCTTCCTCAGTTAGCTCCTTACTAGTGTATAGAAGCACAACTGATTTCTGTGCATTAATCTTTTTTTTTTTTTTTTGCTGAATTTGTTCATTAGCTCAGATAGCTTTGTCATAGAGTTCTCAGGATTTTCCAGATATAGGATCATGTTGTGTGCAAATAATAAGAGTTTTACTTGTTCCATTCTGATTTGTATGTCTTTTATTACTTTTTTCTGCCTACCTCTAGCTAGAACTTGTAGCACACTGTTGAATAATCATGGTGACAGTGGGCATCCTTTTCTTATTCTGAATCTTAGGGGGAAGGCTTTCAGTCTCTCACCATTGAGTATAATTTTGACTGTGGGTTTTTGATATACGTTCTTTATCGTATTTAAGAAATTTCCTTCGATTCCTACCTTTGAAATATTTTTATCAAGAAAGGATGCTGAGTTTGGTCAAATGCCTTTTCAGCATCAGTTCAGATGATCATGTGATTATTTATCCTTCCATTTGTTAATGTGTTGTAGTATATTAATTGATTTTCTTGTTTTCCAGTACCGCTCGGTCATGGTGTATAATTCTTTTAATGTGCTGTTGGATTTGATTTGCAAGTTTTTTTTTTTTTTTTTGAGAATTTTTCATCTGTATTCATTAAAGAGATTGGCCTGTAGTTTTCCTTTCCTGTAGTATCTTTATTAGGTTTTGGTATTAGAGTGATGTTTGCTTCTTAGAATGAGTTAGGTGGTGTTCTCTTTTCTTAAAATTTTGGAAGATTTTGAGCAGGAATGATGTTAGTTCTTAAAATGTTTGGTAAAATTCTCTTGTAAAGCTATCTGGCCCTGGGCTTTTCTTTGTAGAGAGATTTTTTTTTTATCCATTCACTTATTTATTTATTTATTTATTTGCATATCCATCATCATGATCATTTCTTAGAACATTTGCATTAATTTAGAAAAAAAATAAAAAGACAACAGAAAAAATTCATACATACCATTCCCCTTACCCGTCCCTTTCATTGATCACTAGCATTTCAATCTAAATTTATTTTAACATTTGTTCCCCCTATTATTTATTTTTATTCCGTATGTTTTACTCATCTGTTGATATTGTAGATAAGAGCATCAGACACAAGGTTTTCACAATCACACAGTCACATTATGGAAGCTACCTCATTATACAATCATCTTCAAGAAACATGGCTACTGGAACACAGCTGTACATTTTTAGGCAGTTCCCTCCAGCCTCTCCATTACATCTTGGCTAACAAGGTGATACCTATTTAGTGCCTAAGTATAACCTCCAGGATAACCTCTCTACTGTTGGTAATCCCTCAGCCATTGACACTTTATTTTGCCTCATTTCACTCTTCCCCCTTTTGGTCGAGAAGGTTTTCTCAATCCCTCGATGCTGAGTCTCAGCTCATTCTAGGATTTCTGTCCCACATTGCCAGGAAGGTCCACATCCCTGGGAGTCATGTCGTACGTAGACAGGGGGAGGGCAGTGAATTTGCTTCTTGTGTTTTCTGGATAGAGAGGCCACATCTGAGCAACAGAAGAGGGTCTCTTAGGAGTGACTCTTAGGCCTAATTTTAAGTAGGCTTGACCTATCCTTTATGGGATAAGTTTCATATGAACAAACCCCAAGATTGGGGCTCAGCCTGTTGCTTTGGTTGTCCCCACTGCTTGTGAGAATATCATGAATTCAACATGGGGAGATTTTTGATGACTGATTAAATCTCTTTACTTCTGATTGGTTTGTTGAGGTCTCCTATTTCTTCTCTAGTCAGTATAGGTTGTTCCTGTGTTACTAAGAAATTGTCCATTTCATCTAGGTTGTCTAGTTTTTTGACGTACATTTGTTCATAGTATTCTCTTGTGTGCTTTTTTTTTTTTCCTTTGGGGTCCATGGTAATGACCCACCCTGTTTTTTTTAAAATTTTATTTGCATCTTCTGTCTTTTTGACTTTGTTAGTCAAGCTAAGGGTTTGTCATTCTTTTTGGTCTCAAAAGAACCAACTTTTGTTTGATTGATTATATTGTTTTTTTGTTTGCCAATTCATTTATTTCCACTTTAATCCTTGTTATTTATTTTATTCTATTTGCTTTAGGGTTAATTTGCTGCTCTTTCTCTAGTTTCTTCAGTTAGGTCTTTGGTTTTAGCTCTTCCTTTGTAATACAGGCATTAAGAGGTATACATTTCCCTCTCAGCACTGCCTTTGCTGCATCCCTCAGGTTTTGATATGTTGTATTCTCATTTTCATTCATCTCCAGATATTTACTGATTTCTCTTGCAATTTCTTCTTTGATCCACTGATTAAGAGTTTGTTGTTTACCTCTATATGGTTATGAAAATTCCAGTTCTTTGGTGGTGATTGATTTCCATCTTCATTCCATTATGATCAGAGAAGGTGCTTTGAATAATTTCTGTCTTTAAAATTTTCAAGACCCATTTTGTGCCCTAGCATATGATCTGTCCTGGAGAGTGTTCCATGAGCACTTGAGAAGAATGTACATCCTGGTGTTTTGGGGTGCAACGATCTAGATATGTCTGTTAGGTCTAATTCATTTGTCAGATTTCTTAAGTTCTCTATTTCCTTATTCCTTCTCTGTATAGTTGTTCTGTTTGTTGATATCTCCCACTATGACTGAAGAAATGTCTATTGCTCCCTTCAGTTTTTTTTCCCCTTATTATTTATTTATTTTTAATCCATATTTTTCACTCATCTGTCCATACCATAGATAAAAGGAGCATCAGTCACAAGGTTTTCACAATCACACAGTCACATTGCAAAAGCTGTATCATTATATATTCATCTTCAAGAAACATGGCTACTAACAGAAGAGTGGCTAAACAAACTGTGGTATATACATACGATGGAATACTATGCAGCTTTAAGACAGGATAAACTTATGAAGCATGTAATAACATGGATGGACCTAGAGAACATTATGCTGAGTGAGTCTAGCCAAAAACTAAAGGACAAATACTGTATGGTCCCACTGATGTGAACAGACATTCGAGAATAAATTTGGAATATGTCCTTGATAACAGAGTCCAGCAGGAGGTAGAAACAGGGTAAGATAATGGCCAATTGGAGTTGAAGGGATACAGACGGTGTAACAGGACTAGATACAAAAACTCAAAAATGGACAGCACAATAATACCTAATTGTAAAGTAATCATGTTAAAACACTGAATGAAGCTGCATCTGAGCTATAGGTTTTTGTTTTGTTTTGTTTTGATTTTACTATTATTACTTTTATTTTTTTCTCTATATTAACATTCTATATCTTTTTCGGTTATGTTGCTAGTTCTTCTAAACCAATGCAAATGTACTAAGAAATGATGATCATGCATCTATGTGATGATGTTAAGAATTAATGATTGCATATGTAGAATGGTATGATTTCTAAATGTTGGGTTAATTTCTTTTTTTCCGTTAATTAAAAAAAAAAAAGAGAGAAGGGATAATTGGAGCTGAAGGGATACAGACTGTACAACAGGACTGTATATAAAAACTCAGAAATGGACAGCACAATACTACCCAATTGTAATGCAATTATGTTAAAACACTGAATGAAGCTGCATGTGAGGTATAGGTTTTTTTTTTTCTTTTTCTTTCTATTATTGTTTTAATTCTTATTCTGTTGTCTTTTTATTTCTTTTTCTAAATCGATGCAAATGTACTAAGAAATGATGAATATGCAACTATGTGATGTTATTAAGAATTACTGATTGTGCATGTAGATTGGAACGATTTCTAATTGTTTTGTTAATTCTTTTTTTAATTAATAAAAAAAAAAAAAGAAACATGGCTACTGGCACACAGGTCTACAGTTTCAGGCACTTCCCTCTAGCCTGTCTAATGCACCTTAAACTAAAAAGGGGATATCTATATAATGTGTAAGAATAACCTCCAGGATAACTTCCTGACTCTGTTTGGAATCTCTCAGCCACTGCTACTTTATTTTGTCTTATTTCTCTCTTCTCCCTTTCAGTTGAGAAGTTTTTCTCATTGATATTGAGTCCCAGCTCATTCTAGGATTTCTGTCCCATGTTGCCAGGGAGGTTTACACCCCTAGGAGTCATGTCTCATGTAGATATGGGGAGGACAGTGAGTTTGCTTGCTGTGTTGCCTGAGAGATAGGGCACATCTAAGCAACAATAGAGGTTCTCTGGGGGTGACTCGTAGGCCTAATTTTAAGTAGGCTTAGCCTAGCCTTTGTGGGCTAAGTTTCATATGAACAAACTCCAAGATTGAGAGCTCGGGCTATTGAATGGTTGTCCCCAGTGCTTACGAGAATATCAGGAGTTCTCCAAATGGGGAATTTGAATTTTCCCCCTTTCTCATCATTCCTTCAAGGGGACTTTGCAAATACATTTTTATTCTTTATTCATTGTTCAAATCACTCTGGCTTCCTTTAGTTTTGCCAGTGTTTGCCTCATGTCTTTTGGAGCTCCTTGACGAGTGCATGTTTATGGTTGTTGTGAATTACCACTTTTTTTTAATATATAGTGTCCTTCCTTTTCTCTTATGACATCTTTGCATATTAAGTATTTTGTCTGATATTAATATAGCAACCCCAGCTTTCTTTTAGTTATTACTTGCATGGAATATATTTTTCTATCCTGTCGCTTTCAACCTATTGTATCTTTGGGTCTCAGATAAATCTTGTAAGCACAATGTAGATGGATCATATTTTTAAATACAATTTGCCAGTCTGTGACTTTTGATTGGATCAATTGAAGGTTTAATCCATTAACATTCAGAACTATTACTCTAAAGGCAGTTCTTGATTCAGCCATCTTCTTTGTGCTTTTTGTAGGGTTTCCTTGTTTTGTTGCAAAACAGTTCATTATCCCATGAAGAGGTCCTCCCTGGAGCTCACATCCCAATAAATAAATGTCTGTCAGTAAATAAAAGTAATCCATATATGCTGCGACCTGAGCTCGAGGCTAAGGCCCAGGCTTACCTTGGAAAAGGGTGGGAGGCAATGAGGACAGGCTTCCTCCAATCCCGGTAAACCTGGTCCCTCATTCCCTGGGGAAGTCAGCCCAAGCCACAGTAAGGAACCAAAAGGAGAGAGAGGGCCACCAAGTCAAGGACGAGGGCCACACAGGCACAGGCCTCAGGCCTGAGGGGTTGGGTTAGGGCCTTTTCTGCAGGACAGGGTCTAGACAGGACTGTGATCCCTGAGCAGGTACAGAGCATAGTGAATCCACTACCTAGGTCTGGGGAGCAGCCCAGCTGCTGGAGGTGAGTTGGAAGGTTAAGTACAATCACTGTGATTATGGACCACAGAAATCACAAGCAGGAGCTCCCAGTCGCTGAGAATCAGCTTGGTGTGGTCTCCACAGAAGTCCACCTGGACAGTGCCATCACTAAACAGCATGAGGAGGGCCTGATTAGTCTTGACCCACTGCAGCTGCAACATGGGGGGAAAGTACTTCCACCTCTTCCACACTGGGTAGTTCTCCACCCTTCATGAGATGCTGCTCCATGTAGGAGGTGAAATAGTACAGGACGCCCAGCTGAGACTGCAGGGCCTGGGGCACAGTGCCCACAGAGAAGTAGTTTGTGCTAGTGGGGTTCTAGTGCACAGTCTTTCTATTGGCTGATAAGGCCATGTGTGTGCCATCATTGAAGAGCACAGCCACATGGCAGCTGCATAGTTGATACCCAAAGCCAAACTTGTTGGAGTAGTCAACCCACTTGCTGACCTACCCTAGAGACTCTGGCTCTGCCCCCAGAGCCAGAGCTAGGTTCTGTTCCACTGGGGGCATGGAAGCCACACAGTTTCTCAAAGCGCAGATGGCTGACTCCACCATTGTGGCCACAGTCAGACCTTCTTCAGATCCATCTCCATTGCTTGCCAGTATATCCCTGGGTGAGCTATCTTGAAGTACAATCTCCACAAGGCTGAGGAGGGCTGGACAAGAAACTGCCAGACCCTCAGGCCTGGCATCCTGATGGCCAGTGACGTCTGCATGACACCAGGCACCAAGCAGAAGACCTCGTTTTGTTCCTCAGAATCGTTCTTATTTTTGTTCTTTTTCCTGCCAAAGAGGCTCTTAGTAACTTTAGCAAAGAGACTCCTAGCCAGGTTGGGGGTGTTAGGTCTGGGACTGTTGACCACCTGGTGACAGGAGGCTGATTGGGAATGTAACCCTTGGTAAAGAAGTCATGGCACTGGATCTGGTCAGTTGACAGGTGGTCTCAGGGTGAGTCCCGCAGGATAGGAGCTGCTGGGCAGGCAGTGAGAAGCTGGCAGGCAGCGTGTAGTGAACCTGCTTGATGTAGTCGTACGTCTCCTTCAGGTCAGCTGTCTTGAAAGGGGGACTCCCACATGGCAGCATGTACATGACACAGCCTAGTGACCACTCATCTGCCTTGGAGCCATGACCCTGCCTTAGCAGCACTTTTGGAGCCACATAGTTGGGAGTGCTACAGATGGTCTCTTCCTTTGCTCCGGAAGCTCCAATCTGAGATACCAGTCCATATCCCCTTCCTTGAGCTCCATGTAGTTGTTTATGAAAAAATTTCCCAGCTTGAGGTCCCTGTGCAAGATGCCTTGCTGGTTCAGGTACTTGAGGCCAGAAAGTGTCAACTGCAGGTTGTATTGAACTTCTGGCTCCAAAAGTGTGTCCTGGGCCTTCCAGATGTGGGCCAGGGACTTCTGGTTGCAGAGCTCCAGGAAAATGGCATCCTCACAGTGGTGCGAGAAATGCACAACGTGACGGTGCTGAAGGTCTTGGTGCAGTTCAGTCGTTTGGATCTTCTTGTACTGATGAGGCTTGGCAACACGGCTCTGCGGTATAACTTTGACCGCATTGCTCACCTGGTCTCTCTTTCAGTGACCTTGTAGCAGTGGGCAAAACCCCCCTTGCCCAGTAGTTGGCCTTGGAAGTAGGCATGGTTGCTGCGTTGGTCTATGATAAGGCACCCAGGGTCTGATGCCGGTGGCCCGGCCAGCACCTCCAGCTCCAGTCTGGGCGTGGCACTCCAAGGTGGCCTGGGCCATGCCGGGGGCACAGGCAGAGCGGCCACACATGGAAAGGGGCTTGGGGACAGAAAGCCGGTGGCGGGCTCCATGTGGGCAGCACATCTCAACATCATCGTGGCTTGTTCTTGGTTCCATCTCTCCTGGGCAGCGAGTGGCACTGCCTGGATTTGCTATGCTGCTGTCCTTTGGTTTTTATTTGTCAGGTTCATTTGTTTTTTCTCTCTCTCTTTTTCCTTTATGTTACCCTTACTAATACTTTTCAATTCTGTATGCTTCTCCAGACTTCTCTCTTCTTTTTTTTTTTTTTTCCAGACAACAGAACTCCCTTTAGTATTTCTTGCAGGACAATTCTTTCTCTCTTTTAACTTTTTATTTTGAGCTAATTTTAAACTCACAGATAAGTAACAGAGAGCTTGGTGCACCCCTCACCCAACTTTCCTGAATATCAACAGCCTATGTAACCATGGTACAATGATTAAAACTAGGAAATTAACATTGGTAAGATACTATTAACTAAACTATAAACCTCATTTGTTTTACTATTAACTAAACTATAAACCTCATTTGAACCTCACCAGTTTTTCCACTCATACCCTGTATTCTCTTTCAGGATCTGTCTAAGGTTCCACATTGCATTTAGCAGTTATTTCTCCTTCACTTTTGAAAAACAGCTTTGCTGGATAAAAAATTGGGGGCTGGCAGTTTTTCTTTTTCAGAATCTTAAATACATCATACCAGTGCCTCTTGCCTCCATGATACCCAACAAGTAGTCAGCGCTTACTCTTATGTGGCTTCCCTTGTATGTGAAATCACTTTTCTCTTGCTGTTCTCGGGACTCTCTCCTTCTCTTCAGCACTTGATAGTCTGATTAGCATGTGTCTTAGATTAAGTCTGTTTGAACTTAACTCTACTTTTGGAGTTCATTGGGCTTCTTTGATTTGTATATTTATGTCTTTTATAAAGGTTGGGAAGTTTTCCCCAATTATCTCCTCAAATAATCTTCCTAGTCCTTTATTCTTCTCTTCTTCTTCTAGGATACCAGGGATTTTTATATTTGTGTACTTTGTGTTGGCAACCATTTCCAAGATCCAATTAAAATTTTTCTATCTTTTCACCATTTATTCTTTTGTGCATTTAAATTCAGTTGCTTTGCCCTCTAGTTTGCTTATTCTGTCTTCTGCCTCCACAAGTCTGCTATTGTGTGTCTCTAGTATACTTTTAAATTTGATCTATGATATATTTCATTTTTGTAGTATCTGCTGTTTTTATGTATATTCTTTCAAATTCTTCTTTTGCTCTTCTGGTGTCTTCCTAATATCCTTTTTCTCTTTAGCCATCTCACATTAATTTATTTTTGTGGTTATTTTTGTCATGGCTTTAATCACCCCTTCCTCTTAGAGTGTTCCTGCTCCTATACTGAGGTGGCAGCACTGTCAGCTGAGTGAAGCTGGCAGTGTGCCTGGCCTTCTTCTCTAGCCCCCCAGACCCCATTGTTAAAACTCTGCCTATTCTCTGCAGACTCGTTTGGTGTCAGGACCCTTGGGGTAGTAGCCCTGCCTTGGACAGGAAGGGCTCGGGGTGTAGTTGTCTCTCACTTTCCAGCCTCGGGGGCTGGACCAATTTGGACAGAGAGGGGGTAATTGTATGCCCCCCGTACCCAGATCTCCACCCTTTTCTCCCTTCAGAGGTTCTGCCTGTGCCCCCAGCAGCCCCCTGCCCCTTTACACCCCGAACCAGTGGGGAGGTTGAGCACTGTGTTGTACTCCCCTATGCCATTATGCTGTCTCCTTCTCTGCCAGCCCCCACAACAGGATTCTTGGTCTTCAAGCCTGAGCTGATATCCCGGCTAGAGCAGGGGCAGGAGCCATGGGTTCTTGACCTGCAGGGAGCAGAATGGAGAGAGGTGGCAAGGACCTCCCAGACAGGTGAGTCTCAGGCCTGGAGGCTTTCAAGACATCCCAGTGCAGACCCCACCAGATAGGAGAGGATGAGGAGTGGTTGAGGTAAACTACATCTAAGCAGCCAGTGCTTCAGTGCTCCTGAAGGCAGGGCTATGTAAGGAGGTGCTGCTTTGCAGCAGTGGGAGACTGGAAGCCAGCCTTGGTGGCTGATACCAGTGGCCACGTTAGGGTCTCAGGCTGGGCTGCCAGATATATCATCAAGGAGGCAGCAGCAGACCTGCTGGAGGAACAGAGCAGTTGTAGGACTTTGAGATTAATTAGAGAAAAGCAGGGACCCACAGCACCTGTGTATTTTGGCGAAGATGGAATTCATTTTTTGAAATCATACCATGTTTTCTTTGAGCTTTCACTTCTACTCATACTCTGTACTCATCCATGTGAGGCATACAAACTTGGCTCTTTTCAGCCTTTCCTTAGGCAGCCATACCCCTGAGACAATCCCCACACCCAGGAGTTTACTTCAGAACTTCTTTGGACCCTAGTTGATCCCAGACTCTCAGATAAAGCTCCAGGGGCATTAGCTGCTCCATGGCAGTGGCCTATGCTTGGCCCCTGTCAGAGATGGAGTTGCCTCCTGTCCTGTCCAAGTGCTCTGCTCTGAGGCCTCCGTGGCAGACACGTATTGCCCAGATTGAGCTCTGAGAGGACAGTGAGATGGGTTTGTACCCATCACAGCAGCAGAAAGGAGCTCTTCTCTCCTCTGGCTGCCTACTGAAACAGGCATAGCACACTGTAGTCTTGTACGGCCATCTGGAAGTGTAGCAGGTAAATCCAGAATTGTGAAAAGTAAGGGCTGTGCTCTCCTCTCCATACACACATCTCCGTGTGGCTTGGCAGGGCCCAGAGGGGATCCTAAAAACTCTGCTGATTCTGCTGTAGCCTCTTCACACATGGACCCCTTGTTTGCAGTGTAGATGTCACAGTTAGCCAGTAAAGGCTGGGTCTAATGTGAAGAGGAGAGGGTTGAGAGCCTCAACTCACACAGGAACTTAGACCACAGCCTCACCTGGCCAGGCCTTACTGGCTTGGTCCCTGCTACCTTCTCTACTGTCTTCCTGTTCAGACTCACTTTTAATCCTTTCTGGGAAGAAGGTAAAGCAGTAAGGGATCCAGTCCACATGAAATATTTGTAAGGTTGAAGGTTTATTGCTAGAGAGAAAGTAACAGAGTGATAGCAAGGGGAGAGCAGGCAGGGGAGAGCCAGGGAAACCTGCCAGTGAAAGGAGAGTGCCTCAAACTCTCTTTCTGACACCTTGTGGTTTAAAAGGAAAAAACGTGCCAAGAGGTGTAGGGGGTGATGTGTGGCTGCAGGCATTACTGAGAGATATCAGGCTAGTGCAGATCATGACTTCATGCTTGGTTTGATCATAGTTTGGCCTCTGGCGGGTGAGGTGTTGGCCTGTTCATCTCATCTGTCTTGCTGGCACAGCAAGTCCTGTCAGAGAAGCTGCTGAGGGAGAGAAACCAAAGGGGCCCCCATGCCACAGAATCCATTTTGTATGTCAAGTTTTATTTTCTGAGACCTGACATTCCTGCCTTTTACTTTAATAAAATTGACCAGAGCTGGGTAGGTTTACAGGATGCCTTAGCTCAGCTCGAGACAATTTTTGGAGGAAACAGGGACATTATATTCTCTTTTTGGCTACTTCCTGCTGTGTCCAGGCAAAGTTGCAGGAGGAAGTTGCTTCCAGTTGAGCCGGGGCATTATTAATTGGGTTTGGGGGTTTCTTCTGCTCATACTGGCTGATAGAGATGTTTTTGCTGCAACTGGAGTAGATTTTCAAGTTTCTGTTGTAGCAGGAGTGTGTTTTCAGAATTTTGCTCATTGGTCATGGCTGCTGTTGACCTGTGAACAAACTTAGACATCGTAAGAGGCAGGGGTTTAGGGGAAAAATTAATAGGAGGTTAGTTAAGGAGGAGTGAGTTGTTAATAAGATCCACTAAGGGATCCAGTCCGCATGAAAGTTTTGCAAAGATTGAAGGGAAATTTTTAAATCTCCCTTCAACCCATTGCACTGTTGCAGTCCAGCTTAGTTGGCAAAATTTTAAGATACTCATTGGGTTTATATGCAAGAAGTGGTACCTGATGATAAAGCGGTAGTGTATGATGTTTTTCTGCAGTGTTGACCTATAACTGTTGTCTACCATCCCCAGGGCTCATAATATAGAGCAAAGTATATGCTAATATAAACCAGAATGTGTGGGGAAAAAAATTAAATGCCCAGATACATCATTTGTACTTGACTGGTATAGAAAATGAAACTGCAAGTGCATATATCCATGGAAATAGATCAGTTGAGCCATGTTGGTCCAGAGTTGTAGAGGACAGGCCAGGTCTGCAGTGGTTCCCTCATTATAATCTTGCCTACCTTCAAAAACCCTCAGTGGGTGGTTCCTTGTATGCCTGGAAGAGACATACAGTCTGCCTTTGTTTTGTGTCAAGGACATGTGCCCCTTCTCTGAAGGAAAACCACTTCCAAAATGAGAGTTTTTTTTTTTTTTTTTTTAATAATGGGCTCCAAAAGAGAAATGAGAACCTTGAGTTTAGATCGCAGGCCCCCAAGGGTCCACCATGTCAGGGAAACTGGCCAGAGCCAGGCCTGAGCAGTGGGATTGTCCTCAGTAAGTATGGACAGGGTATGGACTGCTACTCTGTTGGGGGAAAGAAGGGTGTGAGAGTATGTGAGCTGAGGGCAGACAACCTCAAGGACTGTGGAGAGCCAGTCATGTGTGGAAGTCTAGCAGCAAAGAAGCAGGTTTGGAACTGGTTCAATGCCAAGAGAGTTGATGGCCATTGAAGATACCTTACTGAGAGGACCAGATGGTGATGCTGGCAAGGTATTGTGTGGGAAAGGTGACCAGCTCTGGCTTCAACACCTTTCTTAGGAGGTGACAATTTAAAATCCTAATTTAAGCATCTTCTAGGGACAGGCAACCAGGGTAAGGAATAAATTTCATAGTAGTCTAGTGGATCTGTGACTTCCTAGTACTTCAGTCAGCAGTGCTTTGGGCTGCAAGCTACTTGACCGCACAAAGGTTTTTCTTCCTTTCATAACAGAAGGTCTGAGCTGACATAAGTTTGGGAGCTAGACAGATCTGGGTTCTGACTGATTCCTTCCTTAGCTGTATGACTGTGGTCAAGGTGCTTAACTTCTTTGAGCCACATTCTTTTACCTGTGTAATGGAAATACTATTACTGACCTCACTGGGATGTTGTAAAGGCTGAGACATACCCAGAAACTGTTCTTGTACGTAAAAGATATTTAGTAAATGATAGCTTCTTTCCTCATGAAGAAACATTCCAGGATGGAAACGTAGATTGCAAGTCACTTGAGACTTAACCATTGAAGTTTAGGAATAAGCCATGGTCCATGAGAGATTGATGCTCTTGTAACTAGGCTCCTGCATTTCACTGTAGGGATGGAGTTGAGCAGGTGTTTAGCAGAGATGGTCTCTGAGGTTGCAGAGTAAGAAAGAAGCTGACATTAATTTGAAGTGAGTTCAGCAGGAAAGTGGATGGCAGGAAGGCCTCATGGCGAACAGGAGCAGGTAGGAGCAGGTAGAAGCAAGCAGACCTCTCCAGAAACTTGCAGACTAAAGGAAGTCAGTGTGGTTTAGTGTGGTGTGGCTACTTGGAAGCTGAGGGGCAAGCTACTGAGGGGTGTAATCAGTTATGAGTTGGGAAAGAGTAGCTCTTAGAGGCAGCTAGAAAGGAAGCAAAGAGTTCAGTTGTTGGGTCCTGGTGAATAGCTATTACGAGGGCTGTTCAGATGGGGTTCACACCAAGTGCCTTGCTGTTTTTTTGGCATAACCCTTAGTCTCTCTGCAGCTATTCATCATCCTCCATCTTTTTCATTACCTACTCATTCCCTCCTTTCCTTTTTATTCTCCACTCCATCTGGAACCTCTCACTTCCTTTGGATGCTTGGACCTCTGACTTCCTTAACCTAATCCTTCCTCTTCACAGACCTTCCATCCTCCTTAGACCTACTTTGGCTGTTCTCACTTTGCTTTCATTATTGGGTTCTCCTCACTTGAGCATTCTGCATCGTACCCAGTGAGCACAGGCATTGATTTCTTATAGTGTTGTTTCTACATGGGTATAGTATAGTGCTTGATACAACTTTTCCTGGAAGGAGACCACAGTTCCCCCTGTGGCTGTCCACCCCTCTCCCTACCCCACTCTGGTAGTCTTTTTCTTTTCCCTGAGCACAGAGAAGAAGGAGTAATTCTATTTTGTTTATTTCAGTTTCTGTTATTCAGACTGATAATGAACAGACCTGTGAGGACATGAATATTTTACAATCAGAATTACATGGAATGATGATCAAACTCCCCCAACAGGATTTTCTACAGAGTTCTGGCTTTGGAGACACTGTTGAGTCTGATGTCTGGTCAGACAGTAATCAGAGCAGTTCTCCTGGGCTGAAAGTGATGAACTCCCTCTTTCAGAAAAACTGTTTAATTAAAGGGACTATGGCTCATAAGAAAACGTTTACCATGGAGAACTCCCAGAAGTGTAATGAAGTGGGAACAAATGGCAACCTGGATTGCAAATTTAGTGAAAATCAGAGGGATTCTACAGACGAGACATTCGTAAACTGTGATATGTGTGGTAGAAGTTTCAGACCCACTTCACACATTGCTGTGCATTGGAAAATTAATACGCAAAAGAAACCTAACCAATGTCAAGATTGCCAAAAAAATATATCTCATTGCTTACAGGGGAAACTTCATACTAATTGCCGTGGAGATAAACCATATGAATGTGAAGAATGTGGGAAAGTCTTCAGGTTATGCTCACAGCTAAATCAGCATCAGAGAATCCACACTGGAGAGAAACCATTTAAATGCATTGAGTGTGGAAAAGCCTTCCACCTGAGCTCAAAACTTACTCAGCATGAAAGAATTCATACTGGAGAGAAGCCCTACAGGTGTGAGGAATGTGGAAAAGCCTTTGGTCAGAGCTCAAGCCTCATCAACCATCAGATAATCCATACAGGGGAGAGGCCCTATGGTTGTCATGAGTGTGGGAAAGCCTTCATTCAGCAGTCACAGCTTAATAGACATCAGCGAACTCACAGTGGAGACAGACCCTATACCTGTAAGGAATGTGGAAAGGCCTTCAGCCAGAGCTCAACTCTAGCTCAACATCAGAGAATTCATAATGGGGAGAAATCTCAAATCTCAAGAACTTCACATAGTCCAAACCTTGTTACACATCAAAGAATCCATGCTATGGAAAAGCCATTTAAATGTGATGTGTGTGGGAAAGCTTTTAGATGGAGCTGCCGCCTTAGTCAACATCAGTTCATTCACACTGGAGAGAAACCTTATAAATGTAACAAATGTACAAAAGCCTTTAGTTGTAGCTCACAGCTTATTCGCCATCAAAGAATTCACACTGGAGAAATACCATTTAAATGTGATGAGTGTGGGAAAGGCTTTGTCCAGCGCTCATACCTTATTCAGCATCAGAGAATTCACACTGGAGAGAAACCTTATTCATGTAATGTCTGTGGAAAAGCCTTTAGTCAGAGCTCCAACCTCATTTGTCATCAGAGAATTCATAAGGAAGAGAAACTTTATGAATGTCTCGAATGTGAGAAAGCCTTCAGTATGAGTAAACAACTTACAGTACATCAAAGAATTCACACCGGAGAGAAACCCTATAAATGTAGTGAATCTGGGAACACTTTCAGCCAGAGCTCAACTCTAGCTCAACATCAGAGAATGCAGATAGGGAAGAAATCTCAAATCTCAAGAACTTCAGATAGTCCAAACCTTGTCATACATCAAAGAATCCATACTGTAGAAAAACCATTTAAGTGTGATGTGTGTGGGAAAGCTTTTCAATGGAGCTGTCGCCTTAATCAACATCAGTTAATTCACACTGGAGAGAAACCTTATAAATGTAACAAATGTACAAAGGCCTTTGGTTGTAGCTCACAGCTTATTCTCCATCAAATAATTCACACTGGAGAAAAACCATTTAAATGTGATGAGTGTGGAAAAGGCTTTGTCCAGCGTTCACATCTTATTGAGCATCAGAGAATTCACACTGGAGAGAAACCTTATTCTTGTAATGACTGTGGAAAAGCCTTTCGACGTAGCTCCAGCCTCATTTGCCATCAGAGAATTCATAAGGGAGAGAAACCCTACGAATGCCTCAAATGTGGGAAAGCCTTCAGTATGAGTACAAAACTTAAAATACATCAAAGGATTCACACCAAAGAGAGACCCTATAAATGTAATGAATGTGGGAAGGCTTTCAGCCAGAGCTCAACTCTAGCTAAACATCAGATAATGCATAATGGGGAGAAATCTCAAATCTCAAGAATTTCAGATAGTCCGAACCCTGCTGCACATCAAAGAATCCATGCTGTAGAAAAACCATTTAAATGTGATGTGTGTGGGAAAGCTTTTAGATGGAGCTGCCGCCTTAGTCAACATCAGTTCATTCACACTGGAGAGAAACCTTATAAATGTAACAAATGTACTAAAGCATTTAGTTGTAGCTCACAGCTTGTTCGCCATCAAAGAACTCACACTGGAGAAATACCATTTAAATGTAATGAGTGTGGGAAAGGCTTTGTCCAGCGCTCATACCTCATTCAGCATCAGAAAATTCACACTGGAGAGAAACCTTATTCATATAATGACTGTGGGAAAGCCTTTAGTCAGAACTCCAGCCTCGTTTGCCATCAGAGAATTCATAAGGGAGAGAAACCCTATGAATGCTTCGAATGTGGGAAAGCCTTCAGTATAAGTACACAACTTACAATACATCAAAGGATTCATACCGGAGAGAGACCCTATAAATGTAATGAATGTGGGAACACTTTCAGCCAGAGCTCAAGTCTAGCGCAACATCAGAAAATGCATGAAGTGGAGAAATCTCAAATATCAAGAATTTCAGATAGTCCAAACCTTGCTGCACATCAAAGAATCCATGCTGTAGAAAAACCATTTAAATGTGATGTGTGTGGGAAAGCTTTTAGATGGAGTTGTCGCCTTAGTGAACATCAGTTAATTCACACTGGAGAGAAACCTTATAAATGTAACAAATGTACAAAAACCTTTGGTTATAGCTCACAGCTTATTCTCCATCAAAGAACTCACACTGGAGAAAAACCGTTTAAATGTGACGAGTGTGGGAAATGCTTTGTCCAGCGCTCACATCTTATTGAGCATCACAGAATTCACACTGGAGAGAAACCTTATTCGTGTAATGACTGTGGAAAAGCCTTTAGACAGTGCTCCAGCTTCATTTGCCATCAGAGAATTCATAAGGGAGAGAAACCCTATGAATGCCTCGAATGTGGGAAAGCCTTCAGTATGAGTAAACAACTTACAGTACATCAAAGGATTCACACTGGAGAGAGACCTTATAAATGTAATGAATGTGGGAAAGCATTCAGTCAGAATTCAACTCTTTACCAACACAAGTTCATTCATGCTGGAGTGAAACCCTATGAATGTATTGAATGTGGGAAAGCATTTAGTCGGAGTTCATATCTTATTGAACACCAGAGAATTCACACAAGAGCCCAGTAGTATTATGACTATGGTAACACCCTGGAAGGGTCAACCTTTGTGAGCCATAAATAGGTTAATACTGTGGGTGGGCCATGGTGGCTCAGCAGGTAAGAATGCTTACCTGCCATGCCCAAGGACCCAGGTTCAATTCCTGGTGCCTGCCCATGTAATAAAAAAAAAATAGGTTAATACTGTAAGGAAACTGCATAAATGTAATGAATGTGAGAAAATATTTAGGTTACACTCACATCTAATACTTAAGAAAATTCACACCAGAGAGAAACCATATAAATGTAATGAATGTGGGAATGCTTTTAACCAGAGTTTAAGACTTACTCAACATCAGGAAATCCACATGGAATAGACTGAGTACATTTATTTAAAATTTGGGAATAATTATATTAAGTATCATCATAATACTTAAAAGCATTACTTTATATAATTCTATTACATTATTACTAACTATATTATTAAGCAGTCCTTAATGTGTTTTTAATTGTGTTTTTAAGTTTTATACTATAAAATAACTGTTTCCTCAAATAAGTTATTTTATACAGTAATATTCTGAAGCAAATGGTGTAATTTTCTAGGTATCCAAAGAAATCATTCTAATCCCGATGGTTTTTTTTTTTTTTTTACTTTTTGCATGGGCAGGCACCAGGAATCAAACCCAGGTCTCTGACATGGCAGGTGAGAACTCTGTGTACTGAGCCAATTGTGGCCTACCCTAATCCCAGCAGTTTTAGCCTGCCTTGTGACTTTAAGAATAACAGTACTAATTTTTCTTATCTATACAACAAAGAAGGTGGGCCAGATGATTTCTGAAGTTTCTGCCAACTCCACATATTAATGATGATGCTACATTACTTATATAACCAGTCCAATCCACTACTTCCTTCTTTTCTAAACTAGACTTCTTCAATAAGTGTTGTCCCACAAAATTTTCAAATGTATCTTGTTTCAGAAATAATAAATTCAATTCATTTCAGACTATGAATTGAAAATAATTTCCTTATAAATTTGTTGTAGTTCTTTATTTCCTACCAGTCATGTTCCTAGGAATATGGAAATAGTAATTAAAATTCAAAAATGCTTAAAAACCTGAAGCAACAGTTATTGAAAGTAAAATTATAAAAAGTGGACCATATTCCTAGTTTTGTATTAGGCAAAGATTTAGTATGATAAACAGTACCTACTTTTTGATGATTCTCTGCGATCATAATACTTAAAGTTATTACTTTCCTTTATAGAATTTTATTACATAATTGCTAACTTTTCCTGAATTTCAATTACTTTCATATACACCTGTAAAAAAAAGTTCCATTTACCATTGCAAATCCTGATTTATTAAATAACAAGTAGAAGTCCATGCTTTATAAGTCAACATTAAATTTCTCATAGAGAAATCAAGAAAAAAGAAATTTCTATCATGGATAGTTATCAACAGGCTTTGTGAAGTCTTGAAACCATTATTTTGTCAAAGAAATTAGGTTAAGTGGTAGCCACATTTACAGATGATGGTTGTGCTTTGACCATTCTTCAGACCAGTGCTTCTTACCTCTTTGAATTTTTTCGGAAGAATACCTTCAATTTTCCTCTTCCTTATAAGTTTGGAAGGAAAAGTAGATAATAGCAGATTGGAAAATAACTTCATAATTGCTTGGTAATATTCTTTTGAAGGTTGTTTTAAATATTCAGAAAGTTTCATTAAAGACTGTTGTCGAACAGCTCCCCAAGTACTGGATTCACAGATAGAGTTTATTTTTCCCTTAAACCCTGTGTTTTGGTATCAGATACACCTCCTGTTATGCAGTTTTGATTAAACTGAGAAAGAGTCTGAGAATCTTTCATCTTTGTGAATGTATACTTTGAAATTTTAATTTTGCTGCAATTTCTCTGAGCTTCATCTGTCTTCCTAGGAGATAGATATTGAGGGACCACTTTTTCTGTATAATTAGTAATTTCTACTCCTATGACCTGAACTCACATTCAAACCTGAACTTCCTGTGAGAACAGACTTGGAACTATTCACTTTTATTGGAACCACTAGAGTTATTCCAGGAGACATGCAGTTCATTTATTTGACAATTTTGAGCTTTTAGAGTACATACTTGGGGAATTTTCTCCTTCATTGATTTATCTATTTGTGAGCTATTTATGAAAGAAGATACTTGTAGTATAGTGCTGTCCAGATGTAAATGCCTTGATTGCAACAACTGGCTTTCTAGTTTAGATCTAGTAAACATGTTTTTAGCACCATGTTTGGAACTATTATTAACCTCAGATATGCTTTCTGTTGTCTTGCCATCCTTCCTAATGTCTTGTTGCTGAGTTAGTCTTTCAACATCATCACATTTGGTATAACAAATCATCATCTACATAATCTGTTTTCCAGGTTTTCTCTAACTGATGATATGCTTTAATAACTTCATTGGAAAATGATGGATCATTCCAATCACCAAAGAAAAGACCTGACTTTGATGGATTAGTCTAATTCAGGTTCTACTTGAAGTTGCAGAACCAAAAGAATCCCTATTGGCAGATGCCTCAGAAGATTGAGTTAAAATAGACTTTTTGTTATTCATTGGCAGATCTTGTGTTCAAAGCAAGTTTCTTTTCAGAAACATTTTCATTTGGAGTAAACTTAGCATGAATATCATCCTTTCCTTTTGTTAGATTAGGTACAACTGCACCATCTTCATATCTGTCTTGAACAACAATTTTATTGAAAGATTTCTCAAATTTCGTTTTAATTCTAGTGGATGGCAATTTGTTTGGCTTATCATTTGGATTTGGTGAAAATCTGTCTTTTCTAGCATCTATTAATTCTCTGTTACGTTCTTTGAAGGAAGATCTTGTAAAATTTTTGTATTACACAGCCTGGCCTTAACTTACTTTTATCATTTTTACTGTTGAAAGTACAGATACCTTTGTGAACAGCGCCTCAGGTTGTTTTAGGAACAGGAAGTTCAGGTATTTCAACATTTTGCATAACAAAAGGTTCATTGTCTAATAGTTTTCCCGTCATCCTCAAAATCACTGGTAGTAAACAGATCACTGTGCTTACTAAAAGCATTTAACTCCTTAGTACAAGAAGTCATACATAATTTTGCTATTATGGGTGTACTTACTTGAAAAGAAAGTGAACTTAGCATTTTATTTTGCTGTTTTTCAGTGACCAAAGTTTCTTTAGTAGTGATTCTTTCCTCTTTCAAACTGCTTTTCTTTCCAAAGATATTATTATTAGTGTTTAAAAAAGCGTCTGGGGTGGTGCAGTGGTGGCTCAGTGGCAGAATTCTTGCTTACCAATGCTGAAGACCTGGGTTCGATTCCCGGTGCCTGGCCATACTTTAAAAAAAAAATAGAGTTTCTTTCCCAGGGCAGGCCACAGTGGCTCAGCAGGCAGAGTTCTTGGGTTTGATTCCCAGTGTCTGCCCATGCGAAAAAACAAAAACATCTGATTGATCTTGGGTTAAGTATCCACTACATTTGGGGTGGAACCATCAAAGGCTTCATCAACATTTTGGTCAAAATGACTTCTGACTGTTCTGCTGATCATTTGTCACAGATATTTTTATTATATTCTTTATTATAGCATCAGTTTTGGGAATTGTATCACATAATGGCTGCATCTGTTTATCATCGTTATGTAAAGTCTGTTTCTGAACTTGTTTGGATAAAATAATGATTTCTGTTGTGCCCTTGAATAACTTCTAGCTCTTCCATATTTTTATTAAATTGCTTAGCCAGCTTCATAAGCTCTTCTTCTTGATTTTGTGTTTTTAGCTTTGTGCACCTGAATTTTGCTCTTGATTTTTCTTTTGCTACAGTGGGAGTACCAGGAATAGCAGATGCACCATTCTACATGCCTGCCGCTGATAGCTTCAGCCGGGCCGCGCGACCGGTACACTGGGTGGGTTTGGGGCGAGCTCGCAGGAATTAACCTGGGTAAGCTGGAGCCGGCGCTTTCCCCAGCCGGCGGTCGCGAGAAGTCGTCACTCAGGCCAGATGCGGGTTTTAAGCTTTTATTGTTACACTCCGGGATGGGCCACCCGGGAACCCGAGGAGTCAGACGTCTGGGGTCCGAAGACCCCGGGGCTCGGACGACCCAGAGCGGGGTAAGCGTGGGGCTTAAGTACTCTCGGGGAGGGGTGGAGTTTTGGGCGCACACGTCAGGGGGAGACAGCCAATCACACAAGGCAGGAGGCAGTTGCTAGGCTGAGGGCTTAGGTTAGGTATAGAGGAGTGAAGAGAATAACAGGAAGGCTTGCGGTTTAGTGGTGAGCTATGGAAATGGGCGGTCTACAACAAGAGGGGGAAGGGGGGAACAGAGAGGGGGGTTACAGGTACGGAGGGCAGAGAGTGAATGTAGAGAGGGAGAGAAGGATTAAAAAATTTTAAGTATGGCTAGGCTCCAGTCCCTGAGAAATATGCCACACACATGCCCAGCATAGAATTTGTTGTTTTTTCATCCTGAGGAGCAATACTATTAAAATATGTGAAATCTCATCATCATCTGCAGTGTATATCAGTTTTTTGCTTCCTTTACCTAATTGTTTTGTCATTAGAGAATTTTGATCACAAAAGATATCATTCTGTCCATCAAGATCATTAGAACCGAAGGTACAAGAGAATAAATCCATTTTCAGCACTCTCTTTGGCGTTTCATATCTTTCTTTGGGGTTACTTTTATTGCAGGTAGCGGCTGCTGGAAGCTGGCACTTGCTGCCGCACTGACCGGGGAGGCCCCTCCGCAGCCTGTGGAGTCCAGTATGGTGGGCCAACATCAGCTGCCTTCTCCCTGGCTCTACTACCAAGTTGCACTCTTCAGCCAACAGTATTTCTCACACCTCTTTCTCATACACAAGGACCTGGAGTCTTCTCTCTGAGATCTCAAAACTTAACAGATGTCACCCTGAAGTGAGGGACAGGCTTTATTGCATGGAATAAGGTCAAACATATTAGCAAATAAAAATACAATTTGTATGAATTTGGATTTTCTCTTTAGAGAAATCTTTCCCAATTTTCTAAGTTATCAATATATGATCCCACATAAAATAACTAAGTTAAGGCCGTAAGTTTACTCACATTTATACACATTAAAAAATGTAATCACCCCACCAGCCAAAATGGCAGTCATCTGGGCATGGTTTCGTGCTCTTAGTGCTGTTACTCTTCTGCCTTTGCAAAATGCTAAAGGGAAAGAGGCTGATGGAATACCTGCTTGCTGTTTATGCAACCTTGAGAAATGATCCAGCTAAGAAATAAAGCAAACTAAAACAAACCCCATGACTAGACCTAGGCATGACAGAGAGGGAGCTTGAGTAGGCACACAACAAAAATCTGGAGCCCCACATCACAGACCTATTTAAGCAGGCCCCAGAGGCCTCTAGGTATCCCAGCACGAATGCAGTGTGGGCCTGTCCATGGGAGGATAAGAAAGTAGTATAGAGAAGGTAGGATAACAAAAAGTAGGTGAAAGGCTGAGCAAACTGGCTGGTGTATGTGAGGACAGAGAGAAGGCCCTGTGCCATCCAGTGGGTATTGTTGCTTCTCAGAGAAAACTGGTCATTTGTTTCTACCTTTGCCCACCACTTGAGCCTCGTTTTAGTCATCTGTGAAATGGGAACACAGTCCCCCTTACCTCTAAGGATCACTACAGGATTTGAGGTACCATTTCCAAACAGAGGCTCTGTCCTTCATGAAGGGGCCATTTCTCTCAAGGACATTAATGCCAGGGGGGTGGCCTCTCCCTCACTACTGCCAGGCATATCCTTTAGAACACAAGTTCATCTCTCCTTGCCCATGTTGTCTTGGTTGGCAGCAGAGACCAGTAGTGGTGAAGGATGACTGGAAAGTCAGGCCTTGGAGTGCAAACCTGGTGTTTCCCACTTACTGGCTGCATTGATCACTTTTTTTTTTCCTGCAATAAGGCTGCCTAATAAACTGCCCCCTGAGCTCTGTGGTCTTCAAGCTCTAAATGTGTGTTTCTTGTTTGGGGTTTGTGGGCTGTCACTCTGGGGCAGTTGGGTCAGCTCCAAAGTGTCTCTTCATTTTGGGGCCAGCAGCTACTCAGGGAGTGGTCTTTCCAAGGCTGAAAATGGGCATGTGAGGGTGAGCAGGAACAAGTGGTTTTGCAGCCTCCTGTCAAGACAGCATGCTGTCCTCCTGCCCTTGCTCTGATGGCTGTGTCTCAAGTCCACTGGCAGGAAAGACACTCGGCCCACAGGGAAGCCTTGATCAGAATGGAGAGAGAAGGCAGAGTGAACAAATACTGCCTCCCCCAGGGGTTGTGTGGCACTGGGCACATTCCTTAGGTACTCTGTTCCTTCATCTATGGGTGGGAATCTCAGGCCTGACTGTGAAGACTAAATAAGGATGTGCCTATGCCACAGCTGCTTGGGTAACTTGTTTCATGTCTGTTCATGCTTAGGGCTGAAATTCCAAAGACTGGCACTGCTGGATGCTCAGGAAACACCTATAATTTACATGAACAATTCTTTGACATCAAATGCATTGACAATACTGTGTAACTTTCACCGCTATCCATTTCCAGACTATTTTCATCATCACAAACCAAAACTCATACTCATTTAGCAATAACTCCCCATCCCTCCCCCCACCTCTGGTAAACACTATTCTGATTTCTGTCTCTAAGTATTTCATATAAAATAAATTATACAATATTTGTCCTTTTATGTCTGATTTTACTCAACATACTGTCTTCAAGACCATCCATGTTGTAGCGTGTACCAGCACTTTGCTTATTTTTACAGCTAAATAATATTCCATCGTATGGATAGACCTCATACATTCGTCTGTTAATGGGCATCCATTTGGGTTGCTTCTACCCTTTGGCTATTGTGAATACTATTGCAATGATTATTGATGTACAAATATGTGTTTGAGTGTCTGCTTTCAATTCTTTTGGATATATACTGTTCTAGTTTGCTAGCTGCCAGAATGCAATATACCAGAAATGGAATTGCTTTTAAAAAGGGGAATTTAATAAGTTACAAATTTACAGTACTAAGGCCATGAAAATGTTCCAATTAAAGCAAGTCTATAGATATGTCCAATCTGAGGCATCCAGGGAAAGATACTTTGATTCAAGAAAGCCAATGATATTCAGGGTTTCTCTCTCAAGTGGAAAGGCACGTGGTGAACATGGTGTCATCTGCTAGCTTCCTGCTATGTGAAGCTCCCCGGGAGGCGTTTTCCTTCTTCATCTCCAAAAGTCACTGGCTTTTGGACTCTGCTTCATGGTTCTGTGGCATTCTGAAACTTTCTCCAAAATACTTCTTTTATAGGATTCTAGTAAACTAATCAAGACTCAAGTAGAATGGGTGGAGACACATCTCCATCTAATCAAGTTTAATATCCACAATTGAGTCACATCTCCAGTCACATAGGTTGGAGATAACCTAATCAAGTTTCCAACCTATAGTACTGAATATGAATTAGAAGAAACCGTTGCTCCCACAAAATTGATTAGGGTTTAAACATGGCTTTTCTAGGCTACATAAATCCTTTCAAACCAGCACATATACCTAGAAGTGGAATTACTGGGTCATATGGTGTAGTAGTTTGAAGCTGTTATGTACCCCAGAAAAGGCCTTGTTCTTTCAATCCATTGCTATCGGTGCAGACCTGTTGTGGGTGGGAAATTTTGATTATGTTATTTCAATTGAGATGTGACCCGTTTCATTCAGTGTGGTCTTGATCCACTTGCTGGGGTCCTTTATAAGATGGTTGTGTTGGTTTGAAAATATTATGTACTCCAGAAAAGCCATGCATTAATCCTAATCCAATCTTGTGGGATAGCTGTTTTTTTTCATCTTGATTTAGTATTGTAGAGTGGAAACTTTTGATAAGGTTATCTCCACTGAGAGGTAACACACCCAGTTGTGTGTGTGGCCTTTTGATTAGTTTGGAGATGTACCCCACCCATTCAAGGTGGGTCTTAATTAGTATACTAGAGTCTTTTAAAAGGGAAAAGATTTTGTAAATGCTTCAGAGCACATGCAGATGCTTGGAGAAGTTGCTTCAGAGCTTAAAGAGTCAACCTGGCACCCAGATGTTTGGAGATGCAGGGCCCTGCAGACATCAGCATGTGCCTTCCCATGAGATGCTAAGCAAAGTAGAACCCAGAGTTTGTGTCCCAGATGAGCTTAGTGAAGGCCCACAAACACGTAGAAAGGAAACCACTGGCATCAGAAGCTGGTAGCAACAGAACCAGGAACAAGGACCAACAGATGGCAACCACATGCCTTCTCATGTGGCAGACATCAGCCTTTCTTTTCTTTTTTTTTTTATTAATTAAAAAAAATTAACTAACACAACATTTAGAAATCATTCCATTCTACATATACAATCAGTAATTCTTAATATCATCACATAAACTTTTTTTATTAATTAAATAAAATTAACAAACAAAACATCAAGATATCATTCCATTCTACATATACAATCAGTAATTCTTAATATCATCACATAAACTTTTTTTATTAATTAAATAAAATTAACAAACAAAACATCAAGATATCATTCCATTCTACATATACAATCAGTAATTCTTAATATCATCACATAGTTGCATATTCATCATTTCTTAGAACATTTGCATCAATTTAGAAAAAGAAATAAAAAGACAACAGAAAAAGAAATAAAATGATAATAGAGAAAAAAAGATTATACATACCATACCCCTTACCCCTCGCTTTCATTTACCACTAGCATTTCAAACTAAATTTATTTTAACATTTATTCCCCCTATTATTTATTTTTATTCCATATGTTCTACTCTTCTGTTGATATAATAGCTAAAAGGAGCATCAGACACAAGGTTTTCACATTCACAGAGTCTCATTGTGAAAGCTATATCATTGTTCATCATCAAGAAACATGGCTACTGGAACACAGTTCTACATTTTCAGGCTGTTCCCTCCAGCCTCTCCACTACATCTTGAACAAGGTGATATCTACTTAATGCATAAGAATAACCTCCAGGATAACCTCTCGACTCTGTTTGGAATCTCTCAGCCATTGACACTTAGTCTCATTTCACTCTTCCCCCTTTGGTTGAGAAGGTTCTCTCGATCCCTTGATGTTAATTCTCAGCTCATTTTAGGGTTTTTCTCAGTCCCTTGATGACATCAGCCTTTCTTGAGCCAAAGTATCTTTTCCTGGATGCCTTAGTTTAGACATTTTTCTGGCCTTAGAACTGTGAACATAATAAATTGTAACATAATAAATTCCCATTATAAATGCCGTTTCATTACCAGTATATTGCATTCAGCAGCATTAGTGAACTAATACACCTGCCATATCCTACAACCCAGCCACTCAATTGAGAGACCCTCATACATGTGCACATGGATAATATGTTAGGATGCTCACTGCTATGTTGTTTGTACACAAGAAGCTTGAAAAAAATCTCAGTGCTCATCAATAAGGGCCAAGAACTAGAATACCTGGAGCGTGACGTAGAACCCTCATTGTCTGATCATTATTTTGAAAGTTGGTTTATTTTGAAACAATCTTAATCTCACAGAAAATGGAAGGACAAACATTATAAACCAACTAGAGTGAACATACATATATAGAACAGTCCACTCAACAGCAAAATGCATTCTTCTCAAATGCACATAGATCAGTCTACAAGATAGAACCATATGTTAATTCACCAAACAAACCTCAATAAACAAACCTCAATCTTTTAAGATTGAAATCATATGAAGTATTGTCTCTGATCAAAATGTAATCAATAACAGAGGGAAAATGGGAAATCTCACAAATTTGTGGAAATTAAACTACACCCTAGTAATCAATGGGTCAAAGAAGAAATCACAGGGAAATCAGAAAATACTTGCAGATAAATGAAAAGAAAAACATAACATACCAAAATTACGAGATAGAGCAAATACGGTACTCAAAGGGAAATTCACAGTTGTAACACCTACATTAAAAGATGAAATATCTGAAATCAATAACCTAACTCCATATCTTGAGGAAGCAGAAAAAGAGCAAGCCAAACTCAAAGTTAGTGGAAGGAATATCAGAACACAGATAAGTGATACAGAAAGCAGAAAAAACACAATAGCGAGAATCAAAAGTTGGTTCTTTGCAAAAAAAAGAATGACTCATTTACTGTTGAAACATCTTAAATTCAAGGGATCAGAAAGAAAAATTGGCAGAGTCTCAAAAGAAACTGAAATTAATGTTCTTCATTCTGATATTTTTTCTCCAATATGCCCTACATACTAACTACTACCAATTTATCTTTGGTAGTAGTATCTATCTTTCTTTAGAAGATTTTCTAAAGAAATCTTCAATGGCCTCTCTCTACCTCAGAAAAACTAACCCCTTAGCCTGGTACCCAAGAAAATAGATCATCACATGTATTACAAAGAAGAGCAACTTTGGAGTCCAACTCTCAGGTTTCAATATAAGATCTTCTACTTATAAGCCATGTGATGTCAGGTAAATATCTAACTCCTCTGAACCTCAGTCCAGACAAATTGGCTTACTCATTATTATCAACTTGCCATACACACTCCTACCATCCACTTATCCTACCATCCCCCAACAAACATTTTTTTCCCTTAAGACCCAACTCTTTAGTAAAGCCTTTTGGTGATCAGTACTGTCCTCTCGTGCTGATTTTTTATTCATACCCATTATTAGGCAAATTGACTCAGATATTTTATATTTCTCTGCTTGGTCCCATCTTCTCAAGTAGATTTTAAATCTTTAGAGGACAAATGCCAGACTTTGTGCATTTCTGTGTTCCTGCCAACAGTAAAGTGTTCCATAGTTAGTGAATAGTAATAAAAATCCAGTATTTATAAACCTCACACAAATGAGTTAAAAATGCTCAAATCAAAGACTAGTAATATTTAAAAGCTATCATGAATTGGGCATTTATTCTTTAGAATAGGAACTGTATATCAGGGCAACCATATAACACTGGTTGATAAGCAAAAGTTCTTGTCAGAATGTCAAAATAATAAAGGTAGAAGGAATGATAGAATTTTTACATATTACCATTTTACAACAAGGATTCAAGCAAGGATCGTCAGTGGATTTTGCTAAAACAATTAGGTTTAAATGATGGGGAACTGGATATTGATGCCACTCTATCACTCCATGAATTACTTGATGATACCAAAGAAAAAACATAACTTTATAGGGTGAGATAAGGCTGTCATTGCCTTAATCCACTAATAACTCCAAGGCTGTCTAAAATTGAATAACCAGACATTATGTGCCCCCTGCTGTGATGCAATATGCAGTACACAGCACCATTCAAGTAGTATTCTTTTATTATTTTTTAGCTTTTTATTGTATAATACAACATATATACAAAGAAAGAAAGAAAAAAGCAATAGTTTTTATTCCACGTACAAACACATTCTTCCCATATCATCATTCCATTCTTGTTATATAATCAATAACTCACAATATCATCACAGTTATACATTCATCATCATGATCATTTCTTAGAACATTTGCATCAATTCAGAAAAAGAAATAAAAGAAAAACTTCATATATACAATATCCCTAACCCCTCCCTCTCATTGACTGCTATATATTTTACCTTTTGTATTTTTATATTTTAGCCTTTGTTTCCCCTGTTTTTTTCTATACCCCTTACCACTTCCTTTCATTGATCACTAGCATTTCAACCTCCCAATTTCTTTTAGCATTTGTTTCCTCTATTATTTATTTATTTTAATCCACGTTTTACTCATCTGTCCATACCATAGATAAAAGTGGCATAAGACACAACATTTTCACAGTCACACAATCACATTGCAAAAGCTGTATCATTATACAATCATCTTCAAGAAACACGGCTACTGGAACACAGCTCTACGTTTTCAGACACTTCCCCCCAGCCTCTCCAATATACCTTAACTAAAAAGGCAGTATCTATATAATGCATAAAAATAACCTCCAGGATAATCTCTCAACTCTTTGAAATATCTCAGCCATCGACAGCTTATTTTGCATCATTTATCTCTTTCCCTTTTTGGTTGAGAAAGTTTTTTCAATCCCTTTATGCTGAGTCCCAGCTCATTCTAGGATTTCTATCCCACATTTACAGGAAGTTTTACACCTCTGGGAGTCATGCCCCATGTAGAGAAGGGGAGGGCAGTGAGTTTGCTTGTCCTGTTGGCTGAGAGAGAGAGAGGTCACATCTGAGCAACAAAATAGGTTCTCTTGAGGGTGACTCTTAGGCCTAATTTTAAGTAGGTTTAGCCTATCCTTTGCAGGGATAAGTTTCATATGAACAATCCCCAAGATTGAGGGCTCAGCCTATTGCTTTGGTTGCCCCACTGCTTGTGAGAATATCAGGAATTTTCCACAAAGGGAAGTTGAATTTTCCCCCTTTCTCACCATTCCCCCAAAGGGACTTTGCAACTACTTTTTTATTCACTCTTCAAACACTCTGGGATTTATTGGCATCACTCTGGACAAACCTGCAAAATCTCATGCCCTACTCAAGGTTCCATGTACTTATGGTGTTCAATTAAACTGTCCACATAAGTTACATTAGGACATGCACTAGTCAAAATATAAATTTTGTACCAAATAAACATTTTTTGCTTTAGTTTCACACATAAGTTAAAGTTTTAAAATATGAATTACAATCTATTTTCAACATCCTGCAATATTGACATTCCTTTGTTCTTCCTCATGCAAAAACATTTTTTAATCTGTACATTTAGTCACTATCATTGGACACTCTAGGCATTCCTAGATTATACCATCTCAGTCTTAATCATCTTTCCTTCTGGTTTCATTTGTGCCCCCAGCCCTCCTCCCTCTATCATTCTCACAGTCAGTTTCATTCAGTGTACTAATACTATTGTATTACAGTTAGGTAGTAGTGTGCTATCCATTTCTGAAATTTTACAATCAGTCCTGTTGCACAATCTGTATCCCTTCAGATCCAACTACCCAATATCTACCTGTTCTAGTTTGCTAACTGCTGGAATGTAACACACAAGAGACGGATTGGCTTTTTTTTTTCAATTTATTTATTAATTAAAAAAATAAAGAAACAAAATAAAACAACATATACATAATCAGTAATTCACAATATCATCACTTAGTTGCATATTCATCATTTCACAGAACATTTGCATCAATTTAGAAAAAGAAATAAAAAGATAACAGAAAAAGAAAACAATAACAGAGAAAAAGAAGTTATACATACCATACCCCTTACCCCTCGCTGTCATTGATCACTAGCATTTAAACTAAATTTATTTTAGCATTTGTTCCCCCTATTATTTATTTTTATTCCATATGTTCTACTCCTTTGTTGACAAGGTAGATAAAAGGAGCATCAGACACAAGGTTTTCACAATCACACAGTCACATTTTGACAGCTGTATCATTATTCAATCATCCTCAAGAAACATGGCTACTGGAACACAGCTCTACATTTTCAGGCAGTTCCCTCCAGGCTCTCCATAACATCTTGAATAACAAGATTATATCTACTTGATGCATAAGAGTAACCTCCAGGATAACCTCTCAATTCTGTTTGGAATCTCTCAGCCATTGACACTTTGTCTCATTTCCCTCTTCCCCATTTTGGTCGAGAAGGTTTTCTCAATCCCTTGATGCTAAGTCTCAGCTCATTCTAGGGTTTTTCTCAATCCCTTGATGCTGAGTCTCCGTTCATTCCAAGATCTCTGTCCCACGTTGCCAGGAAGGTCCACACCCCTGGGAATCATGTCCCATGTAGAGAGGGGTAGAGTGGTGAGACTGCTCATTGTGTTGGCTGGAGAGAGGGGCCACATCTGAGCAACAAAAGAGGCTCTCTTGGGGATGACTCTTAGGCCTAAATTTTAAGTAGACTTGACCTATCCTTTGCGGGGTTATGTTTCATATGAACAAACCCCAAGACTGGGGGCTCTGCCTATAGCTTTGGTTGTCCACACTGCTTGTGAGAATATCAAGAATTCAACTTGGGGAAGTTGAATTTCTCCCTGTTCTCACCACTCCCTGAAAGGGGCTTTGCAGATACTTTTTCACTCACTGATCAAATCACTCTAGGATTTATCGGGGCATCACTCTGGACAAACCAGCAAAATCTCATGTCCTACCTGAGATTCCAAGTACTTATGGCGTTCAGTCAAACGATCTACATACGTTATATTAGGAAATGCACTAGTCAAAATATAAATTTTGTAACAAAGAAACATTTTTTGCTTTAGTCTCACACAGAAGGTAACATTTTAAAATATTAATTACCATCTATTTTCAGTACCCTGCAATAATGACATTCCTTTGTTCTTCCTCATGCAAAAACATTTTTAAAATTGTACTTTGTACATTTCACTATTATTATACACTCTAGGCATTCCTAGATTATACCATCTCAATCTTTAACATCTATCTTTCTTTCTGATTTCATTTATGTCCTCAGCCCTCCTCCATCTTTCTCACATGCAGCTTCATTCAGTGTTTTAACATAATTATATTACAGTCAGGTAGTATTGTGCTGTCCATTTCTGAGTTTTTGTATCCAGTCCTGTTGCACAGTCTGTATCTCTTCAGCTCCAATTACCCAATATCTTACCCTATTTCTATCTCCTGATGATCTCTGTTACGAACAAAATATACCAAGTTTATTCAATAATGTCAGTTCATATCAATGAGACCATACAGTACTTGTCCTGTAGTTTTTGGCTAGACTCACTCAGCATAATGTTCTCAAGGTCCATCCATGTTGTTTCATTCTTCATAAGTTTATTCTGTCTTAAAGCTGCATAATATTCCATCATATGTATATACCAGAGTTTGTTTAGCCACTCATCTGTTGATGGACATTTTGGCTGTTTCCATCTTCTTGCAATTGTAAATAATGCTGCTATAAACATTGGTGTGCAAATGTCCGTTTGTGTCTTTGCCTTTATGTCCTCTGAGTAGATACCTAGCAATGGTATTGCTGGGTCATATGGCAATTCTATATTCAGCTGTTTGAGGAACCGCCAAACTGCCTTCCACAGTGGTTGCATCATTTGACATTCCCACCAACAGTGAATAAGTGTGCCTCTTTCTCCACATCCTCTCCAGCACTTGTCATTTTCTGTTTTGTTGATAATGGTCATTCTGGTGGGTGTGAGATGATATCTCATTTCTCTAATGGCCAGGGATGTTGAACATCTCTTCATGTGCCTTTTGGCCATTTGTATTTCCTCTTCTGAGAGTTGTCTGTTCAAGTCTTTTCCCCATTTTGTAATTGGATTGGCTGTCTTTTTGTTGTTGAGTTGAACAATCTCTTTATAACTTCTGGATACTAGACCTTTATCTGATATGTCGTTTCCAAATATTGTCTCCCATTGTGGAGGCTGTCTTTTTACTTTCTTTTTTTTCCTATTAATTAAAAAAAAATTAACAGACAAAACATTAAGATATCATTCCATTCTACATATACAATCAATAACTCTTAATATCATCACATAGTTGCATATTCATCATTTCTAGAACATTTGCATCGATTTAGAAAAAAATAAAAAAGACAACAGAAAAAGAAATAAAACGATAACAGAAAAAAAAGATTATACATGCCATACCCCTTACCCCTCGCTTTCATTTACCACTAGCACTTTAAACTAAATTTATTTTTAACATTTGTTCCCCCTATTATTTATTTATTTATTTAAAATTAATTAAAAAAATAACACAACATTTAGAAATCATTTCATTCTGCATATTCATACATATGCAATCAGTAATTCTTAATATCATCACATAGATGTATGATCATCATTTCTTAGTACATTTGCATCGATTTAGGAAAAGAACTAGCAAAACAACAGAAAAAGATATAGAATGATAATATAGAGAAAAAAATAAAAATAATAAAAATATATATATATAAAAACACAAACAAACAAACAAAAACTATAGCTCAGATGCAGCTTCATTCAGTGTTTTAACAAAATTACATTACAATTAGGTAGTATTGTGCTGTCCATTTTTGAGTTTTTGTATCTAGTCCTGTTGCACAGTCTGTATCCCTTCAGCTCCAATTACCCATTATCTTACCCTGTTTCTAACTCCTGCTGGTCTCTGTTACCAATGACATATTCCAAGTTTATTCTCGAATGTCAGTTCACATCAGTGGGACCATACAGTATTTGTCCTTTAGTTTTTGGCTAGACTCACTCAGCATAATATTCTCTGGGTCCATCCATGTTATTACATGCTTCATAAGTTTATTCTGTCTTAAAGCTGCATAATATTCCATCGTATGTATATACCACAGTTTGTTTAGCCACTCGTCTGTTGATGGACATTTTGGATGTTTCCATCACTTTGCAATTGTAAATAATACTGCTATAAACATTGGTGTGCAAATGTCCGTTTGTGTCTTTGCCCTTAAGTCCTTTGAGTAGATACCTAGCAATGGTATTGCTGGGTCGTATGGCAATTCTATATTCAGTTTTTTGAGGCACTGCCAAACTGCCTTCCACAGTGGTTGCACCATTTGACATTCCCACCAACAGTGGATAAGTGTGTCTCTTTCTCCACATCCTCTCCAGCACTTGTCATTTTCTGTTTTGTTGATAATGGCCATTCTGGTGGGTGTGAGATGATATCTCATTGTGGTTTTGATTTGCACTTCTCTAATGGCCAGGGACATTGAGCATCTCTTCATGTGCCTTTTGGCCATTTGTATTTCCTCTTCTGAGAGGTGTCTGTTCAAGTCTTTTTCCCATTTCGTAATTGGGTTGGCTGTCTTTTTGTTGTTGAGTTGAACAATCTCTTTATAAATTCTGGATACTAGACCTTTATCTGATATGTCGTTTCCAAATATTGTCTCCCATTGTGGAGGCTGTCTTTCTACTTTCTTGATGAAGTTCTTTGATGCACAAAAGTGTTTAATTTTGAGGAGCTCCCATTTATTTATTTCCTTCTTCAGTGCTCTTGCTTTAAGTTTAAGGTCCATAAAACTGCCTCCAATTGTAAGTTTCATAAGATATCTCCCAACATTTTCCTCTGTTTTATGGTTTTAGACCTAATGTCTAGATCTTTGATCCATTTTGAGTTAACTTTTGTATAAGGTGTGAGATATGGGTCTTCTTTCATTCTTTTGCATATAGATATCCAGTTCTCTAGGCACCATTTATTGAAGAGACTGTTCTGTCCCAGGTGAGTTGGCTTGACTGCCTTATCAAAGATCAAATGTCCATAGATGAGAGGGTCTATATCTGAGCACTCTATTCGATTCCATTGGTCGATATATCTATCTTTATGCCAATACCATGCTGTTTTGACCACTGTGGCTTCATAATATGCTTTAAAGTCCGACAGCGTGAGACCTCCAGCTTCGTTTTTTTTCCTCAAGATACTTTTAGAAATTCGGGGCACCCTGCCCTTCCAGATAAATTTGCTTATTGGTTTTTCTGTTTCTGAAAAATAAGTTGTTGGGATTTTGATTGGTATTGCATTGAATCTGTAAATCAGTTTAGGTAGGATGGACATCTTGGTCAGGATGAGATGCAGAGAGGCCAGACTCTCCAGAACATCAACTAGTTCCATCCCCCTATCCCATATTATCAGCATCCCCTTTCAACATGAAAAAGTTAGAATGGACATAGTCCAGATACCAAAGAGTAGGAGAAACTTCAAAAGTGATGGCAGAGTTATTCAGAAAAGGTAGGGTTTAACAAATGACTATGATTATTGAATCATTATATTGATATTTCTTAGTCTCCAGTATCTTAGAGCAACTAGAAGTAAAAGCCTAAAATTGTGGAACTGTAACCCATACAAAACTCTGAAATCTGTTCTACAACTAATTGTTGGAATGTGCTTAGAAATAAATTTCTAACGTATTTTTCACAAAAAAGAAAGTAAACTGCAAACATAAATGCACAGCTATATAATATATTGTGAATCATTAAAAATAATAGTAATAATAAAATAAAAATTTAAAAAATAGCCATAAGGTGTGATGCCACTGACGGTCAAAACAAACATGGGTCTCATATGGCCTGAGCAGGTGACTGGTGTCTGCCTCATTGCCATAGCTGTGGTGAACCAGTGTCCTGGCTGGTGAGCCCAGGGTTGTTGTCACCTTTTCTCGCCTCAACTGCGGCATGTCTGACTCTTCTAGGCTCCCCTCCCTGACACTGGGGCTGGGCCAGGAAACAGGAAAAGGAAAAGGAGACCAATTCTGTGGCACCAAAGTCGGGAGGGGGTTAGGGAAGGGTCAGGGAGTCCAGGAACTTGAGTGACAGGACTTACCCAGGGAGGGAAAGAGAGGAAGGAAGGAGAGTAGGGGAGGGAGGACAACCAGAGAAGTGGCCAAAGCCTACTGATTTTAAGACATTTTTTAAAAATTCAGCACTCATTCTGTTACTACCGTCTTTTTCTGTTTTCTGGCTGTGAAAATCTTCTGACAGGGGACAGATCCCTGAAGTCCTCATTTCACCATCTTGAATAGGAGGGGACTCTATGATTAATTTTGATCCTCAAATTGAACCAGATTTGGCCAGTGGGAGCCCCTTCATGTTGGTTTCGGTATTCTTTAGACATGAACCAAGAATACTTCCCTACATTTTACTCCAACAAGATGTTCCGGGTTAATCTTGTATTTTCCCTGGCCCAGCCCTGGAACCAATCATTTCTCCAACCATATATTATGCATTTTAGTGGAATGTTTACATACCAGATCTGAGTTCTAAGAGTATTTTCTGCTGGGGCAGTGCTGCTCCAAGGCATATATATGTACACACACACATCCATAAACATACCACATAGATATTTACAAATACATTTTTACACCTACATTTCATTCTCTCTCTCTAAATATATAAAATCATGAGTTTACACCAATACCTACCATTCCAACCCAACACTACAGAGTTCATTCCAGCTTCCTCCTTTCCATTTTCTTCATCCTCTCTAATACAGTGAGAAACCTGACTCTATTGTCCCCAACATATTTACTAATTTGTGCAATCCATTGTATGTGGCCAATTTCTCAAGCCTTCTGGGCTGCCCTTATCTCTCTGTGCCAACATCTTATCACCAGGGAGGCTACTATGTCTGTCCACGGCTGGGTTGCCCCTACTGCCCCACTTTTACACTGTCTTTGTACAGGCCTTGTATGGCTGTCATTATCACCTACCTCCAAGCTACAAGCTATTGTACATTTGATTCACCATCTTCATTCCTTTTGTGGTTACTCAGACATGTCCTCATACAGCTCTCTGTGATTGCTCCTATCTAATATCTTTGGACTCAGGGAAGTAAGGAAGCAAGCAGGAAAGTGACAAGCAAGCATTCCATTAGAAAACATTTTCATTAGCAGCTTTCTGAACCCATGAGCTTTTCCCTTATTTCCCAAAATAGATTCCAGGGATGGTCTGCTTGATAACTATGGCAGTCATGAGAATACTTCTTTGCAGAGTGCAACTACACAGACCACCATCAGTTAAGGACTCAATTGCTGAGCTTTGAAATCCATTATCATGTTTGTGCTGAGGCCACACCTCTCAGGGGTTGGTCCCTGCCAATCACAGAGCAAGACAGCGATACTAAAACAGTCTCTTTCCTGGATATTTGGGACTCCTATGAGGTGATGGCCTCATGGATCCCATGTCATTCTTTTTTGATCTTCTTCAGACTGCACAGCAGCCTAAGATGCCTCTGCCCAAACTCTTTCCTCTCAGTGTCAGATGACTGTTGTGTTCTGATAGCTCATTCCCTCCAATTCACTCACACAGGTATTTCCCCTAGCAAAACCTTTACACATTTAATTTTGTCTTGGTGTCTGCTTCTTGGAGGACCCAAATGGTACCAGGAGTGGCACAAGAAAACAGGTGGTCAGATGGCTTGAGGACTGGCCCATCCTCTGTATGACAGGTGAGGAAGACTTTGCCCTTGTTGGTAGTAAGGATATGGATAGTCCCTGGTACGAGAAATTGGATCAGTTACTATGATGAACTGGGAAAATGTTCCAGTGGAAGGGAATGCTATGACAGGTGTAATAATGCAGGTATCTGAGAACTACGGCTAGAATGACAACTCATGTTACTGTGATCTGGGGTAATGCTGTACTGTCTTCAGCAGAGAATTATATGCCACTTAAGAAACAAGTCTTGGCTTATTACTAGGCCATGGCATCGATGGAACACTTGACCATCAAGTGAGTTTGGACGCCAAATGACCATTCATCCATATGCAGTCCCCATCATTTGTTGGGTCCTGTCCAGCCTGCCAAATAATGAAGTGGGACAGGCTCAGTCACTATCCATCATAAGGTGGAAATGGTACATCCAAGATGGTGCCCAAGCAGTGCCAGAGGACACAGATAAGGTGATTGTGCAGATGCCTACTCCCCTGTGTCAGCCCCCAGATTTGCACCAGTGTTCCTCCTCCTGCTCACACCTAAAGCCACATGATATTTCTTTATGAACAGGTGAAAGAATAGGAAAGAGACTAGGCTTGAGTTATAGCTGAAGGTTCAGTACACGAGTCCATGCTGAAATGGATGTCAGTGGCTGCATTACAATTACTTTCAAGGGAGCCTTGAGGAACATTGTTGGGGAAAATTTTTCCCTTTGGGTAAAGCTGCAAGTAGTGCCCCAGATCATCCACTTTGAGTAGAAATGAGTGGACTGAGGTGAGAATATAGATTCTTGGGCAGTGGCCAATGTCCTAGTCATGTGATTAGGGGATAAGAAGGAAAAGGAAGATTGGGGCCAAGGAAGTCTGGGTTGGAGGCATGTGGGTGGACACAGGGGAGTGTGTACAAATTGTGAAATCTGTTTTTTTTTTTTAATATGTTAATAGCCACCAGAAGGCAAATTCCAGACACTGAACAATCAAGCGGACAAAATAACTCAGTCAGTTAACAATATTCAGGCTTCATTATCAGCCAGACTGGAATTGAGATGAAGTGTGCATGAAAGAGGTGGCAGAAGTGACAGAAATTAGGGCTAAAAATGTGCATACTGCATAGCACACAGATGCACACCCATACCACTCTAATCACTCTGTCAGTGTCAAGAGTTGACTACATCAGCCCTTTCTATCCTTGAAATGGCAGTGATTTGTCCTCATAATGGTATGTACCTATTCCAGGCAAGAGTTTGCTCTTCTTGCAGAGTCTCAACCAGTATCACCATCTGGGTCCTTAGGGATTGCTTCATTCACAGATGTGGAACCACATACAACATGCTACCCAAACAGGGAATCCACTTTACAGTGAGGGAGGTAGGAGACCCCTGGTTGTGTCATGTATTATACCACCCAGATGCAGCTAGCCTCATAGTGATGAACTGGCCTTTAACTGTACCACTAGTTTAGACAAAACACTTTATATGGCTAAGACAGACGCTTTGGGAAACAGTGTGTAAATTCATAGACCTCTTGACGGTGTTATGTCTCCATGGGTCTAGGAACCTAAGGATAGATATAGAAGTGGCCCCACTTGCCATAACTCCCAATAACCCACTCCCCACAATTCTAGGTTTTGTGGGGTTGAAGGTCCTGATTCCAAGAGAGGACATGGCAAAGCTCCCACTGAAAAAGCTACAATTGCTGCCAGGGTACTTTTGGCCTCCTTGCACTCAGAGACCAGCCAATGAAAAGGAGTCACCACATTAGCAGGGGTAATTGATCCTAATCACCAGGAGTTTGAACTGCAATCATTCCATGGCTGCAGGGAGGAACGTGTGTAGACCCAGGTGACACATCCCTTTGGCACAACGGAACCGTAAAGAAACAGGTTTAGCAACCTGAGAAGGGTAGGAGCATAGAGGAACTTCAGAAACAAAGGATACCATCACACCACTAGTATACATCACAAAAAAATCGCCATGTAGATAACTGAGTGTGAGATTTATAATGTATAATGGCGAACAAGAGGATGTGAATGTTTCAGCTCTGAGACCAACTTCAGTGACCAGGCATGTAGTTATTCCAACATCCCTCAAGAAGAAAGACCCATGGGAACCATGGATCTCTGAAACAACGTAGGGGAGAACTGAACAGCACAAGGGGTGAGTGTGATGGCCACAAAAAACACATCTTGTAGACTTCCAACTGCAGGAAACATAATTGACTGAGGTAATGAAATCCATTGCTGAGTATGTGTGAGGCCATGGAATCTGCTCCTTATCAAAGACCAAGCACATTGGGTATAAGACAGACCTATTCTTAGGAGACACGAAACTCCTCTGAGAGCTGACTTTTGCTCAAGGACTTCCAGATGGCTTTGCCTAACCTTGGCAGCCTAGATCATGTCTATCCGAACTTTTTTCCCTCTTTTCTTCACTTAGAGCCAAACTTGCTTTGCAGCCTGACAGTCTCTCCTGATTCCCTCCTTATTTTCTCTCACAAAGGATATTTTCCTAGTAACATCCTTCATGCCTAATTTTGTCTAGGTGTCTGCCTCTCAGAATACTTGGACAAACAGTAACCAAACTTCTATCACCCTTTATCCCTATCCACTTAGTTGGGGCCACTTTCATTCCTGTGAACTCTGCAAACCCTTCATCAAAGCTTTACCATGGCATATCATGCTCTTCACTTTGCTCTGAATTGCCTTTCCCAGGTAATGCTGACTTGAACTTGATGTGGACATCAGTCCTCTGACAAAATCCAGGGCCCTGGTTACCTCTGGCCACACTAAAATTCTGACCCTCACCTGTTTCTGCACTGGAGTTTTGTCATACTTCCTAGGCCCTTCACCTGAAGGCTCTCTGATCCCTTCTATGGAGTTTTGGGCTGCCACTTCTATTCCTGTGCCTCTTAGTTTACCTTTGAGTCTGGCCAATGTTAAGGACAAATGTCCATGTTGTTGGTTTCCAAGTTGTGTCCGTGCAACTAGTATTCTAATCTGATTACAGAGCTGCTTAATTTGTACATCTATAAAGTTTAAAGAGGACAAGACATATAAACATATTTGCATTTTACCTTGAGTTTTCTAAGTATAAAAATGAGCCACTGGGCATATCTCCCATGGCCACCTCGCTCAGCAGCCACCTTATAGCTTTTGTTTAGCCCCCTTTCCCTCTTCTATTGAGTGACAACGTTTCAGTCTGTTTCCATTCCACAACCCAGGAAAGATGTTAGGTATAATGAACAAGGCTTGACCAGACCATCAACAGGGAACAAACAGCACCAGATGCTAATCAAGGCAGACATGATCAGTGGCAGTGTCCCCTCCCTGAAGGATGAATAAATAGAACCCTCAAACAGCACAGATTTGTCTCTCTTCTCCAACTCAAAGTGGGGCATGCAGAGCTACTATGGAACCCGATGAGAGCAGTTTTAGCCATCCTGGCAGACCAGCCATGACGGGATTTCTTCCTGTTCCTTTGGACCCTTTGTACTATGTAAGCAATAAGGCAGTCCTGAGCTGATCACTTCTGTTGTGCCCTGAGCCTATGTTCCCATGGCACACCATGTAGCAGCTTGCTCCACGCGAGCTTTTGCTAAAATTTTTCCAACATTCTGAGGAATTTGCAGCAATATAAGACTTTGATGTGAAAAGGCTGACAGCTGAAATTAAATTCCTGTAATTAGTGACAATTTCTTAAGCATGTGACAAATGATGGTGAAATTTACATAATTTAACAATTTATATAATTTATCTCCAGTATGAATTGTGGCTGTGAAAAAAAAAAAACAGTGCAAACCCCATCAGAAACTTTCTTTGCACATTAAGTATATATAACTCCTTTCCAGAATAAATTTGATATTTACTAAAACTTGAAACATCAGAGGTATTCACACGCAGTTCATTAACAGGTCTTTTTTGTACCAGGGTGAATTCTTTGATGTCGAGAAAGGTATGAACTCCGACTAAAGCCTTTTCCACATTCATTACATTTATACAGTTTCAATCCAGTGTGAACTCTCTGATGTTGAAGACGGGTCGAACTATGAGTAAAAGCTTTTCCACATTCATTGCATTTGTAGGGTCTTTCCCCAGTGTGAACTCTCTGATGTCGAAGAAGTAGAGAGCTCTGACTGAAGGCTTTTCCACATTCGTTACATTTATGAGGTTTCTCTCCAGTGTGACTTCTCTCATGCAGTCTAAGTTGGGAGCTTTGAGAGAAAGCTTTTCCACATTCACTACATTTGTGTGGTTTCTCTCCAGTATGTATCCTCTGATGTACTGTAAGTTGGGAGTTCTGGTTGAAGGTTTTCCCACACACATCACATACATAGGGTCTCTCCCCTGTATGAATTCTCTGATGCTGAATGAGTTGTGAGCTCTGACTGAAAGCTTTGCCACATTCATCACAAACATAGGGTTTTTCTCCTGTATGAATTCTCTGATGTCTACTAAGGAGAGATCTTTGATTGAAAGCTTTTCCACATTCGTTGCATTCATGGGGTTTCTCTCCAGTATGAATTTTTTGATGTACAATAAGAAGTGATGGCTGACTGAAGGTTTTTTCACATTCAGTACAGCCATAAGGTTTTTCTCCCGAATGAATTCTCTGATGCTGAATAAGGTGTGCCTTTTTACAAAAGGATTTGGCACATTCTTCACATTTAAATGGTTTCTCTCCAGTGTGAGTTCTCCGGTGTTGACTAAGTTGTGAGGTCAGTCTGAAGGTTTTCCCGCATTCATTACACCTATAAGGTTTTTCTCCACTATGAATTAACTGATGTTGAATAAGACGTGAACTACAACTGAAGGCTTTTGAACACTTATTACATTTATATGGTTTTTCTCCAGTGTGAATTTTTTGATGTTCCCTAAGATACGAACTACAACTAAAATCTTTCCCACATTCATGGCATTTGTGGGGCTTTGTTCCAGTATGAATTTTTTGATGTAGAATAAGTATAGATTTCTTACTGAAGGTTTTTCCACATTCATTGCAACCATAAGGTTTTTCTCCTGAATGAATTCTCTGATGCTGAATCAGGGTTGCCTTTTGACTACAGGATTTCCCACATTCTTCACACTTAAATGGTTTCTCATGAATCCTCTGGTGTTGTTTAAGTTGTGAATTCAGTCTAAAGGATTTCCCACATTCACTACACCCATAAGGTTTTTCTCCACTATGAATGACCTGGTGTTGAATAAGATGTGAGCTACTACTGAAGACTTTCAAACATTCATTACATTTATATGATTTTTCTCCAGTATGAATTTTTTGATGTCCCCTAAGATATGAACTTCGACTAAAATCTTTTCCACATTCATGACATCTGTGGGGTTTTTCAGTATGGACTTGCTGATGTAAAATAAGTTCAGATTTGTATTTGAAGCATGTATCACAATTATCACATTGATGGGCTTTATCCTCTACAGAATGCTTGGGACTTGTAATGAGATTTGAATTCTTTCTGACGTTTTCTCCTAATTCAAACAACTCCTGGTCACTCTTCCATGTGGATGGCTCCTCATGGGATATGGTCTTTTCACTAAAATTTTTCTCTGGAGTAAGGGATCTCCTCAAAACAACTCCTGTGCCATTTCTCTGAAAATCTGAAACATCCCTGTCTTCCTCAGATCCTGGTAGGAAATCCTGAAGGAGTGTATCTAATGTTACTTCACACGTGACTATGTCTGATATTTGCCTTTTAAAAGACTGTTCGCTCTCAGTGCCTATGAAAGAATCTGGAAGTAAAAAAAGAAACAAAAATAATGTAAATATGGCCACTCCATGCAGGCAGTGATCAAGAACCATCACTTAACTGCACTGTTAAAGCGTCAAAAATGATTTCTAATCTACAGAGAGGAAGCAGGGTGGGAGTGGTAGTTAAGATGAAGAGTAACATACCACAAAAAGGGCTGGGGCTGGGCAGGGGGTTTAGTTAAGGGCTCTAATTACAAACAAGTGACAGAGAATAGCTGAAAGTTCTCACAACTAGAAGTAAAAGGAATAGGCTAAACAGGACAAGTGAGGAGATTCAAGGTCGTAAGAGAAAGGGATGATGTAGGTGTTAAGGGAGAAGTCTGGCAGTGCCCTGAGAATGGGTGAGGCAGAATAATTACTGAAAGTGTGTAAGAGTGACTCCCCAACCCAAGAAGTTTTCCACTGGACTCATCACCCAACTTGCATGTAAAGATCAACTTCCCATGTGACTCAGGAAACACAACAGCCACCTTCCCTGCCAACACCACAAGCAGAATTGCTCCCAAGGTACTCACCCTTCCTGTCTTCTGGCTACGGCCAATGCTCTCCCTTCTCAAAGGCCCAGTGCTGGCTTTTCACTTTCTGAGGGACATGAGTATCTTCCCTTTCTTCTCTCCCATAATCTGTCTCGGTTGGCTCTATTCTTTCAAGTTAGGTCTCCTAATTTAACTCACTACTGTCTTTTTCTCAGAGCTGGCCTCCGCTCTTCTCACCTGGGCAGGAAAGTCTCTGCATCTTTGTCATTTCAGTCTCTGGCACATCCAGCAACCACGGCTCTTCTCCTCTCTGTAGCTGGGAGATCAGGTCAGGTTTGATACCTCGAAGTTCTGCTGGTGGAGAAGGAAATACAACACGTGCATTTCTGCTGAGAACCAAAGCCTATGGTCTGCAGAGAGCAGGTAGAGAAAGAGGGAGAGAGATTCAGCTAATCAACGTAGGAAGGCCCAAGGTGGGGAACAGGTAGACTTTTTAACAATAAGACTGTGTCCAGGATGGGGGAGAAGGTGGGGTATATTATATGCTGAGGGGGAGGGAACAGGCAAAAAAAAAGGAAGAAAAAGAATGTGAGGATGCTAAGGGGCTCTGACACAGGACAGTATCATGCAGGAAAGAGAAGGAAACTTCTGCCAAAAACTGGAATACTCAGAGTAGAACAAAATCTACAGGGAACTTGTGTATGCTGGGTAAGGAGGGGAAGGATTCTGCCCAAGGGCTAGCAGAGGCAGGCCATTATGTTTCCTGAGTCATGTGGAAAGTTGGTTTGTATAAGCAGGTTAGTGAGTGATGAGTCCAGTGAAAACCTTCTTGGGTTGGGGTCACTATTCTACACACTTAGCAGTTATTCTGCCTTAACTATCCTTAGGACTCCTACCTTACCACCTCCATAACCCCTTTCTCTCTCAACCCTGTAATGCCTTGTTTCTAACTCGCTTTGCCTGTTCCTTTTACTTACTAGGCCTCAACCTCTTTCTCTCTACTAATCTTTCTCCTGGAGAAAGGGCAAAAGAGCCCTGTTTCTGGGTCAGAAAAGTTGCGGGAGCTCCACTCTTTGAGCAAAAACTCAGGTTAGCATTTCAGAAGTCTCAAAACTCTTAACATCCAGGTGCTCAGGGAGCCTAGAGGTAGCTCAGGATGGGGGACAGTGCTTACCTAGCCAGATCAAGTTCCCATAATTCTCCAGCATCACATCCTTGTAGAGATCCTTTTGGTGAACAGTCAGACACATCCATTCCTTTCTTGTGAAATATACAGCCACATCCTCAAATGTTACTGATCCCTGAAACAAGATTTTTCTGCTATCCTAAGGACCTTGCTAGTTGTTGCAGATTCAATCATGCCCCTCACAAAAGACATGTTCATATTCTAACTCCCAGTCCTATGAATGTGAGCCTGTTTATAAACAGGGCCTTTAAAGACATTATTAAGGTATGGCCAAACAGATTAAGGGCAGGCCTTAATTATGTGGAATAAGTAGATGTAGAAGCCAGAAAAAATAAATCACCACATGATGGACGATTGCTGGAAAGCTACTACCAGAATACAATAGAGTTTGGAGAAGACAGGTTCTTGTCAAAGGACTGATTTTGGGCTACTAGCATCTAAAACTGTGAGCCAATGTAATCCTACTAAACATTCCTATTATTTAAGCTCAAACAGTGTATGGTATTTGTCACAGCAACCCTTGCAAACTAAGAAACTTGCTGATGGTACCCAAGTGCTGCTTGTGTGTTATTTTGGAAGGGAAGTGCAGAAGGAGTTCATCAGCTGGAGAAGCCTCAGTGCCAATGAAGGAGGAGACCAGAGCCGAAAACAATGAAGGGAAGGAAGGCTGGCTTCCTCAAACACCTTCTTACACACATAATTACGCCTCCATAGGGTAGAGGGAAAGCCAACTCTTAAGATACCCTAAAAGTGCAGATGCTAGATTATAAAATTAAAAGGGACACCTGGCAGTCAATTTAAGACAAAAGAAAACCACTCCTATGTTACTTATCAAGGAACAAGCCAATGGAATTCATTACCCTCAGTTTGTGGTAGAAGCTGAAAATAAAGATGGTCAAGGAGGGTAAAAAAAATTACTGAAGTGAGGGCAAATATACATGGTTATGGTTTTGTCACTAACATCCTCTGAATCCATCCAGAAGAAACAAATCTGGTGTTCTGATTTCAGTTCCCCAACATCAAGGAAGGGACTATATCACCCAGTCCCATGAGGCTCTGGGTACATGAAGGGAAATCCACTTTCAGGCCCCAGAAATGGATGAGGTCATCTGTGTAAACCTGCAACTTGGGACGAGGCATTGGAGCAGGCATGCTTCATCCAGAAGCCTCTACCCCAGCTCACAGATGGGGGGTAGTGGAATGGGAACACCTTTTTATAGAAACAACTCTCAGGCTTCTCCCAGTCTTCACAGTGGTGACTGATCTGGTTTACCTTAATGAAGTGTTAGCCATCAAATCTCAATGTCACTATTACCTTTCTTGCCCCAAGCTCCTCTGTTGATTGCCATTTTCATTGTCTATGTTTCCTGTGTTTATTTTTCCATAGGCAAACAAGTACAGTCCCCCGTTCTAATACAAACCCCAGCCATTCTCTTTTTAAACTGGGAAAACAATGAAATATAAGTTGTTTCTATAAAAGAACTCTATGCCTTGCCAGTCAGCTTCGGGGAGGGTCTGCCATTTACACAAGTGAAATCGTGACCTCTTTGCTTGTGTGCCTTCCCTGGCTTCTGAACAAGAAGATGGTGGACTCACTTGTGACTGCAATGAATGCTTCTTAGGCTGGAAGTGCTCCTGTTAGGGTGTTATTGTATAGCAGGGTGACCACAGCCCAAATATTTTATTCCTGCTTAAGACCATCCCTCTCTTCCAAAGGCCCATGGTGAATCCAAAGCCCTAAGCCAAGAGCTCTGGTAAATAGTGTTGGAATTCCTTCTTCCTAGATTGGGATGTTGAAGAGAGAACAAGGTAGTCTTGAGCATGGGGCTAGGTGTCCTTTGCGGCTATGTCTCTCCCCTTCCTTCCCGACTTATCCCCAATCTGTTCTCCCATTCACTCCCAACCCATTCTACCTGACCCCGATACTCCCCCACCCTCTTCTCATCTGCTCCCCCGCATCTTCTCTCCCACCACCTCCCTGTTGCTCCTCACCCTGCTCTCACACCCATTCGCTGCCCAAACTTCAGAGGCATCTCCTTGCTGAGGCATATTCTCATGGAGGGATGTGTGGGAGGACCCTGTTTCATAAGGAGGTACACACTGTTCTCCCCAACAGTTGTGTCCACTTTCATTTCTGTCAGCAGCATGTGTAAGCCCCCACCCCTACCTGAGGTGTTACTGCCTGATGTCTGCTGGCCATATGGTTTCCTCAAGGACTCCCTGGTTTTGCCCATTTTTCTGTTGGGACACTGTCAATATGTCCTCTTCTTGTTGAACTCTGAGCACGTTGGATCTTCTCTATGTATTATGCAAATACCCTCTGCCTGTCCCTTGTTTTCTGGCGTGGTCAACATGGCTGGCACCAGCCAAGATGCCTGGATCCACTGCTGCTCAGATCTTACCTTCATTTCTTAGCTTTCCCCACACCCCATCTATCCTGAGGCTCAAGGTTCTCATTCCTTCATTTCCCCACCCTGCCATAAATACCCTAATGTAGATGTTAGTCTCTCCCTTTTGCCTGCTACATGCCACACACCCCTGCCTCAGAGCAGTGCTTATCCATGGCCCAAACCACTTTTCTGCCTGGCTGTGGCCTTGGAAAACCTCCCTAATCCCACAGACTGCAGGCTTCTGGTTATATGCCCCCCACGGCATTGGTTTCTGCCCAATCAGACTGTGCATTCCATGGGACAGGAGACCCAGTTCCTGAATAGGAAATGGCATACAACAAGTGCTCTATGCACAGCAAATCTGGAGGCCCTCCTGGGCCTGGAAGGCATCTGCTGTCCAGAGAACCTCCAGGTTGAATGGAAGGGACCAGCTGTAGACAGAAAGCTCACCTGAGATCCAGCCTCGGGCAGCATACCTGCCATTCCTGGGATCCTGGGCTGTGGTGATAGGCAGGCATCTGGGAGGGGACAGAAAGATGCTGAGACAGTCCAGTTCTGGCCTGTGGCTCATCCAATGACAATCTCCCCACCCCACCCTTAGAAATGGGGCCAGGAACCTGGTACCAGCTGGGCTTCACTTCTCAGGAGCACATTCCATTGGGATGACCAATGCCCTGAGCCCAAGTGTTCCCAGGTGCAGGAGATGCAGGAGAAGTTGTGGTACCAATCAAAGAATTCACAGACGCCCAGAGGCAAGACTGGCAAAGGCCCACACAGGGTGGCCCTCATTCATCACACTGCATTTTCTGACCCAGGCTGAGAAGAACACAGAGAGAAAGAAAACATCAACTGCATTTGGCTTGGGCAGCAAGAAGTTGGGTATGCAGACCTGAGCCAATAATCAGTTTGAACTAGTATCCATTCCCTGTGGGGAGTGGGTTTCTGCAGAGAGTGCCTGGTTAGCTGAGCTGAGTATAGACGTCAACATGGGAGAGGAAGAATGTAGGCCAGGCTCTGAAAGGGCAGAACTCTGATGGGCAAGATTGTGGACAAGCCCAGGTTACTCAAGCTTCTTAGGGGTCAGGGGGCAGCCATTAAGGAGAAGTGAGAAGGAAGATGGAGCCCCACAGGGCAGACCCTGAAAATCTGACAGATAGTCTCCTAGAGTCCAGGACCACCACAGTCTGAAGGTCTCCACTGCAACAGCTTCTGGCAGCCCAGGCACAGTTTTGCTCACATCATCCTTCTTCCTGCCAACCATGGGAAAAGGCATGATGGTGCGAAGAGGACAGAGGGTCCAAGAAGGGCAATGATGTGGGCCAACCCCAACACCCTATTTGAATGTGAATTTCCCATGGATGCATTTACATCCAAATTCCAAGACACATCAACCCCTGCTGACCTGTCAATCCCACATCCCCTGAAGCTCCCTCACAGCCTGTACTCCAGGACAGTGAGATTCTTGCAGGTCCCCCAAAGCCCCAGAATCTCCCCTACCCACTCCTTCCAGAACTGCCTTCCCCACCTCTGGGGAGAGTTCAACTCCTTCAAGGCTCAGCTTGAGCATCACGTCCTCCCTGAAGTCTTTCCAATCTCCTCCCAGTAGAAATGGTCTACCCCATCCCCTTTGGCTTTGGCTGAGTGTCCAGCACTGACAACATGGCAAATGAGTCCCACTCCCACCCAGGGATGTGCAGAGGGGCTCTGCTCTGTTTCTTATACCAACACCTGGAACACCTTCCAGGGTTTGTCTGTGAAGTCCATGACAGCAAGTGTTCCTGGAGGGAGCTGTCCAAATCATCACTGCTCTCCTGTACTCAAAAGAGAGCCTGAAATTCATGTTTTCAACTAGGGTTCACCAATGCCAAGCACTATGGATATACAGCAGTAAGCAAAGCATGCCCAGTCTCTGCCCTCAGGAAACTTATAGTCTAGCAAGACAGACACAAAGCAAAAAATACATGAGAAATCATCTGATGATAAGTAATGTGGAGAAAAACAAAGCAAGATGGGAAGGGGTATCAGAATTTCTTCAATGTGGGTAGGGAAGGTGTATTTAATAAGGGGCATATTGAGGAGACCAGGAGGAAGTGAGAAGTCATGCAAACATCTCAGGGAGAGCAGTCCAGGCTAAGGGAACAGTTCAAGAGCAAAGCTAGAGGGGCAGTGTGGGTGCAGAAAAGAAAACTTAAGAGTTTTACTCTAAGACAGAAAATAGCTTTAAAAGAACAGATTTAACTATTCTGCAGAAGACAGACCATGGGTGTGCAACAGTGGACATAGGGTGTTCAGGATGAGGCTCTGTAAGGCCAGGTCAGGGAAGATGGTGGTTCATCTAAGCAGTTGAGAAATGTCCCTTTTAGGATTCAGTGTGAATGGAGAACTGACAAGGCCAGCAGAAGAACACTAGATGAGATGGTGAAAGGATGGTATCTAAGAGTGTTTCAAGCAGACTTTCTCAATCCATGTTCCTCATCTGAGCTTGACAGATAAAATAATGTGAATATTTCCTCAATTCTCCCAAACTGCATAACTACTACCACTTTGGATGCAGGAGAGAGAAGTTATGTCACTACGCATCAAATGTCTTCTAATCCCAGTTGAGAAAGACTGCCTCCAAGGTTTCTACCTAAGCAATAGGAAGGATGGAATTGCAATCTTCTACAACAGGGAAGACTGGAAAAATATCACAAGTACCAGTAATAGAGTAGTTGCAGTAGTTGTAACAGCAGCTGTTAATAGCAGTTAACATTTACTGTGGGGCATGCACTGCCCTCTGCTTTATGCTCTTTATCTCATTTAATTCTCATAGTAATCTTTGAAGTAGATGGTAACCCACGACTGACACAGAGCCAAGATAGCTTGCTCAAACCCTCATAGACAGGAGAGAGACAGAACACAAACTTAGGGAGTCTTGCTCTTTACCAGCATGCTCTATCGGGTCTCAGTCAAGGCTTCCTAAATGAGCGAATTTAGGCACAGAAAACTATTTCGAACGGATTACGTTTGAGGACAGGCACCAGACCTCCGTTCCCTGCCCCGGGAGGAGCCCGGGAAAGGCACTCACCACAGCAGACACAGTATTCCGAGCGCCTGAGGACTGGCCAGAAGAACGCAGCGCTCGGGCACCCTCCGTCCGAGGGGTCCGGAGCCCGGTCCGTGCCGCTACCCTCGTCTTCCGCCTCAGGACCGCGGGCAGGACAGCAAAGGGCACTCTGCAGGCCACGGAAACCCCGAACTGGACGAATTACCCGGCCTCCAACTCCCCAAAGCTGAACGTGGCACAGCTCGGGGCCAGGCCCCTGCGCATTCCCCAAGTACCTTGCTAACCTTCCGCCCGCCCATTCCCTCCACCCTCGGTCTGTCCCCGTCTCGGCCGGCGCGGCCCGCCTCCCGGTTCCGCCGCCCTCCCGAGCTCGGGACCTACCAGGGGTGGTAAGCGCTGTGGGGCGCGAGTAAAGCACACGGCCGGAAACGCGTCGCTCCGCCGCCGCCGGAAGTGCCTGCGCGTGACGGGGCCGCCGGGCTGCGCGGGGCAGCTCGGAAGACTCGCGTGTCGATGGCCCGGTCTCGCGAGGCCTCGGACCAGGCTAGCCCTTTTCCGGCCGGGGCGGGAGGCTATCCCTAGTGTTGGGGTCACGCTCAGCTTCGGACGCTCACCACCACCCACCCAACCTCCCACATTCGTGTACACTCACCCTCGGTAGTACTCTCACACCGACATTCCCATACTCACCTACACACTCGTCCACCCCCTGCAGTTCCTCACTCACTGACCTGCCTCCAGGCCATCTAGTCCCACTGTAATTGGACCCCCTTGAGCACTTTGCTTGCATCCCCTCTGGCCCCTCCCCACCCCACTCCACCCTGGCCAACTGCAGGCTCCCATCAGTCCCAGCAGCAGAGGAAGGAAGGGAGGCTCCATGCCGAGCTTCTCTTCCTCCATCCAGGATGCACTCAGGAGTGTGCTGTGCCTGGTCGCAATCCCAGACACGTACTTTGGCATCACACACACCTGAAGTGACAGACGGCTTTCCAGCCATGAGACCACCTTGGCACTACTGCGGCCACCCTTTCCCTCCCTGCCCTACATCCAACCAAGAGACAGAAGGTCAGCTGCAACTTTGTCCCCAGTGATGCTGCCAGAATCATCCTTTTGGACCCCCTTAGAACATGGCTCTTCCTCTAGTCCTCGGTTTCCAGGCAGGGGAAGCTATTTATAGGTGTACCTTGACTTCTCCCTCAACTCATTTTTTTGCAGGGCAGGAAGAGATTATCCCAGTTTAGGGAAAGAACTGGGAATATATTGCTTGGGCTCCTATGGGTTTCTTTCCCCTTCCAGTCCACCTTCCTGCAGTCAAGACACCCTGAGGTTAGCACTCTGCCATGCAGCGTGGTCAGCCTGTGTCTTGGTGGGTCAGTCTTCTAAGAACAGTTAGCTGGCCCTTGACGAAACACTGTTACTTAGGGAAGAGAAGACCTTAGTATCCTGTGAACAGGAATTCCTAGGACCACGCATGTGCCCAAGGGAAGATACATGTATAGGAAGGATCAGGGAAGACCCTACCCTTCAAATTCATTGAATGGCTAAGCTCTGAAGAAGAATCCTCACACAGGCCAACCTCCCAAGACTGGGAAAGTTATTGGTATTTTCTTGTTGATAGATCCTGGAATTCAAGGAAAGCTCTGTATGGAGATCCAGGGACTGGGCCCCCACTCCATATTGAGAATAACTTATTATAAATAGCCTCTACAATGTCTGGGACAGAAGTTAAAGGTCACCAGACCACCTCAGGGGGGAAACAATGTACAGGTAGTATTGTAAACAAAGCATCAAAACTCTTCTCCTTTGATCACTATTGATAACAGACCTCCAGACCCCTGTGTCATGAGACCCTGCTGAAACTCTGTTCTCACATCCTATGGAATGTCTTTGTCCTAAGCCTTTATAAGATGTCCCTTGCACTCCCCACCTTTTTTCAGAGCACTGACTTCCATTTTCTGGAGCCATCACTGGGAAAGATCTGTTCATAAGCTCCATAAAATCCATGCGTAACTCTCTGCCTAGCATGTTCTTTGTGATGGGCCTGAGCAATTTAAGAGCTGGGTTGGAAAAATTGGCAAGCCAGGCAGGAGACCAAAGAGCCACAGACCATAGCAGACATGAGGGCTGGGACAGGAGACTCCATGGGGGAAATCCTAAATTGGCCTCTATCATCCATGTGGGGAGGGGTGGCTGCCCTCCTCTGATGAATGGGATCCACCACAAGCACAGGGATGCCCTGAAAACTCCGACGGGGTTACTGTTTTACCCCTGTGCTGGTTTGAAAGGATGTATGTCCCCTAGAAAAGCCATGTTTTAATCTAAATCCCACTTCATAAAGGCAGAATAATCCCTATTCAATACTGTATGTTTGGATTTGTAATTAGATCATCTCCCTGGAGATGTAACCCAATGAAGAGTGGTTGTCAAGCTGGATTAGGTGATAACATGTCTCCATCCATGTGGGTGGGTCTTGATAAGTTCCTGGAGTCCTATAAGAGAGGAAACATTTTGGAGAATAAGAGATTCAGAGACAGCAGAGAATGCTGCAGCACCATGAGGAGAGAGTCCATGAGCCAGTGACCTTTGGAGATGAAGAAGGAAAATACCTCACGGGGAACTTCGTGAAACCAGAAGCCAGGAAAGAAAGCTAGCAGATGACGCTGTGTTCACCATGTGTCCTTCAGCTGAGAGAGAAGCCCTGACTGTGTTCCCCGTGTGCCTTCTCACTTGAGAGAGAGAGACCCTGAACATCATTGGCTTTCTTGAATCAAGGCATCTTTCCCTGGATGCCTGTGATTGGACATTTCTATAGACTTGTTTTAATTAGAACATTTTCTTGGCCTTGGAACTATAAGCAACTTATTAAGTCCCCCTTTCAAAAGCCATTCCTTTTCTGGTGTATTGCATTCTTGCAGCTAGCAAACTAGAACACCCCCTATAGCGAGATAAACTGAATTTTAGCAAAAAGAAAAGAAAACAACAACAACAACAAAAAACCCAGTAGCGACAGCCATAGCCTTGTCCCTCTTAAGAGACTTACATATGGCCACAGAGGCAAAACAGGTGGCAAAAGCAACAGCCCTCCATCTAGAGGAAAAATTAAAAATGGAAAGATATATGTGCTTTGCCCAGGTGGAAATGAAGGACTCTGGCTGATCGCCTGCACCGAGTGGATGGTCAGTTAGAGACACTTGCATGCAGATATGTCCAAGTCCGAGGCCATGACTTGCGTCAGGCTCAAGTCTAGAGCATTTTAGAGGCCCCAGGATGGGACTCTGAAGCATGGAACGCCATAGACTCCCCCTCAGAAGAGGAAGGGGAGGAGGAATGTTTGGTGGAGGAGGATGACAACCCCTGACAGGTGTGTACCATAATACAACAGAAATGGAAGGTATCACAAGATCAACCCCCTGGGGGAAAAATTCAACTTCCCCATTTGGAAAATTCCTGATATCCTTGCAAGCAGTGGGGACAACCAAATCAATAGGCTGAGCCCTCAATCTTGGAATTTGTTCATATGAAATTTATTCCTGCAAAGGATAGGTTAAGCCTATTTAAAATTATGCCTAAGAGTCACTCCCAGAGAACCTCTTTTGTTGCTCAGATGTGTTCTTTCTCTCAGCTAACACAGCAAGTGAACTCACTGCCTTCCCCATATCTACATGAGACATGACTCCCAGGGGTGTAAACCTCCCTGGCAACATGGGACAGAAATCCTAGAATGAGCTGGGACTCAGCATCAAGGCGTTGAGAAAATCTTCTTGACAAAAAAGGGAAAGAGAGAAATGAGACAAAGTAAAGTGTCAGTGGCTGTGAGATTTCAAATAGAGTTGAGAGGTTATCCTGGAGGTTATTCTTATGCATTATATAGATATCCCTTTTTAGTTTAAGGTGTGTTACAGAGACTAGAGGCAAGTACCTGAAGCTGTTGAGCTGTGTTCCAGTAGCCATGTTTCTTGAAGATGATTGTATAATGATATAGCTTTTGCAATGTGACTGTGTGATTGTGAAAACCTTGTGTCTGATGCTCCTTTTATCTATGGTATGGACAGATGAATAAAAAATATGGATAAGAAATAAACAAATAATAGGAGGAACAAAGGTTAAAATAAATTGAATAGATTGAAATACTAGTGGTCAATGAGAGGGAGGGGTAAGGGTTATGGCATTTTTTTCTTTTTTCTTTCTTTTTTTGGAGAGATGCAAATGTTCAAAAAATGATTATGGTCATGAATACACAACTATGTGATGATATTGTGAGCCATGGGTTGTAACCATGTCAAGAATGTTTGTATATTTGTTTGTTGTTTATAATAAAAATGTTAAAAAAAAAGAAAGAAAGATTAATGCCCTGGGGTTCAGCAACTCCAACCTCCTGAACAGAAATTACGTGTTGCTATGAGAGATTATACCACTGCTGAATTGGGTGATTTAGGGCAGCAATATAGATTAAAAAAAAAAACACACTAGGGAGTCCCTAATATCCAATTGGCTTTTGAGGTTATGGGAACCGGGAGTAGAGGGGTAGTGCTTTTGAGTGAATTGGCATGTTACTACCTACCTTTCTCTACATCAACACTTGTACACTACCCAATTGATGTGAAAACTGTCTTCTTATTGGTATGGCTGATTAACATGTGTAAGTCTGCATGGCCTAATGAAGGATATATCACATAATACCTTCCATTCACAAAATGTGGAGGAGCTACAAGACATTTTAAGGGGGATAGGAATGAAACACACCATTATATCACAGCTTTTGTAGGTCCCCACACTGAAGCTTTTACTGCAGGAATGAAAGACACAGTATTGCATCTGCCCCAATCATTGCTATGGGTGTTTCATGTCCATCCTAAGCAGGCTAATGGGATGGCCGGGTTCTCTTGCTGCTCAGACTATAGCCAACCTCAGAGGGTTAGACAGACTTCAGAAAAAGGGGATGGGAGTAAGGGCAATGGGAAAGGTTCACTGTGATCATGAGAGCCCTAATTAGGTACCCCACAAGCAGATGTTGCTGCTTGTTGCTGCAAGCAAAGAGATTAAGTTTATAGATAAGCAACTTAATGTAGTCTTGGTAAAACTTTAGAGCAAATCACCTAAGGACCAAAGATCTACTAAGGAGAGACCCCCAAACCTCTGAGGGAGAAAGGAAATCTGGAAAGAAACCGCTGTTCAAAACCTGAGCCTGAGAGCCCTTTGCTCCCCTGGAAGAGGCTTGGCAACCCCTTTCCCTCTTCCGTAGGGGGGGGGGGGTGGATGTCAAGATCCCCAGGTGCAAACAATAGCCAGGGATCCCCAGAATTGGAGGTTACATGTAGAATTAACCAGCAGAAAGTGTTGTCACTAGTAGATAGGGGAGCTGAATGTACCTTAATCTATGGGAATGTAACACAATTCCACAGTCCAGAACTGGCTATAGATGGCATCAGGGGGGAATGATCCAAGTAAAGCAGCACAGTCTAACTTTACAAATTGGGAGATTGCCCCCCCCCCACACACAAAGTATACATGGTATAGATTTCCCCTATACCAAAATACATTTTAGGAAATCATTTTAGGAACTGACACAGAATGCCACTATAGGGGAATTCTACCTCTTGTGCTGAGTGATTAAAGTACTACTGAGAGGACAAGTTAAATGGTCCCCCATAGAAGTACCCTGCCTTGGTGGGTCATGGCCACTAAACAATATAAACTGGGACACCAAGAAATCTCAGCCACTATCAAAGAGTTGGAGTGGGTGGGGATAATAATACCTAGAATAATAGTCCTGTATGGCCAGTATAAAAGCCTGATGGAAGATGGTGCTTGACTGTAGATTACTGGGAGTTAAGCAAGGTAACACCACCATTATATGCCACAGTCCTGAACACTGCTTGTTTTTACAAGAGATTAGTATCCAATTATGTCAATATCATCTTGCATTGGCTCTTGCTAATGCTTTCTTAAGGATCTCCCTAGAAAAATCAAGCCAGCCTGCATTTGCCTTCACTTGGGGAGGACAACAATAACTTTTTTGCATGGGCAGGCACTGGAAATCGAACCCAGGTCTCCGGCATGGCAGGTGAGAACTCTGCCTGCTGAGCCACTGTAACCTGCCCCAATAATAGACCTTTACAGCACTTCCCTAAGTCTCTGAACATAGCTTGACCATCTGCCATGGTCTCGTAGCAAAGTGTTTGGCTAAGTGGAAAAGTCCTGCAAGTGTAACTCTATTTCACTATATTGATAATGTCACGTTCACTAGTAACTCTCTTTCATAATTTAAGGAAGCCTCAGATTCATTGCTATCTCGCCTTGAGAGTCAGGGAAGTGTGGTCAATGTGACAAACTGCAAGGTCCTGGCTGCTCTGTCAAGTTCTTGGTTGGATAAAACAGCAAATATATCTTTTGCTGTAATTGATAAGGTGCAATGTTTCCTCATGCTGCAAATACCAAAACAAATAATGGCTTTCTTGGGGTTCTTGGGTTATTGGAGATCTTTTGTTCCTCACTCTGCCCAAATGCAAAACCTTTGCATGTTTTGATTAAGAAAGCCCATCCCTGGGAATGGGATACCTCCCAACAGGCTGCTTTTGAAAATGCAAAATGGGCAATAGCACAGGCACAAGCACTGAGTGGAGGGGTGCATAGATCTAAACCTGCCATGTGAATTGGATGCAGTCAGCACTGATATTGCCTTTGGGTGGTGTCAGTGGCAGAGGCAGCATTCTGAACATTCTAAATGAAATGGCAGAACTGAGGCACAGCCCCTGGAAAAGCAACTGTGTGCTGCATACAATGCCTTGTTGCAAGTGAGAGACTTATGCAAAGATGCCCAGTCACCTTGAAAACGGACATCCCTATTCAGGAGTGGATAGCTGACACAGCTTCTAAGCCATGCTCTGAAAGTGCCCAACTGAGCACCCTGACCAAATGGAAAGCCTACCTGCTATAGCACAGCATTCTCAATACCACTGTATAGTGGAAGACTAGCACTATGCAGAGCAGTCAATGGGCTAAGTTAAAAGCAGTATGCTTAGTAATAGTCCATAAACTAGAAGATGTGCTAGCCATTTGTACTGACAGCTGGGCTGTTTACGACCTTGGTGGCAATCTAGAATCAGGAACAATGGACAGTAATAGGTCATCCCCTCTAGGGACAAGAATAGTGGAATAATGGATGCCTGCCAATGACTAAAAGTAACTGTCTATCATGTCCCTGCTTTTACTCACAATATGTTCCCTGGAACATGAAAGCAGATGCACTCACATGGATTTGGAGCAGTTTGGCTGAAACCAGGGAAGTGGTGGAGTGGCTTCACTGGAAAGCGGATACCAAGGATATCAAAGCCTGTGGCATCTGGCCCAGCAGTTCCCACTGCAAATCATGCATTAGCAGCTAGTGGACATCACTGGAGAGTGCCTTTTGTGTTCCCTGCCTTAACCATGTAAGGTACCACACCAGATGGGACACACTGGCTGATCACAAATCTTGGTGACCCAGTGGCAAGTGGATTACATCAGTCCCTGCATTAATTTGCTAAGACTGTCAGAAAACAGTATATCAGAAATGGAATGGATTTTTTTTTATTAATTAAAAAAATTAACTAACACAACATTTAGAAATCATTCCTGGAATGGATTTTTAAAAAGGAATTTAGTAAGTTACAAATGTACAGTTCTAGTGCCAAGAAAATATCCAAACGAAGGCTTCCAACAAGAGGTTATCATCACTCAGGAAAGGTTTATGCCATCTGGAATACCTCTGTCACCTGAGAAGGCACATGGCTGGCATCTGCTGGTCCCCTACTCCTGGGCTGTGTTGCATTCAGCCTCTGTCTCCTGTGAGGGCTCCTCACTTGGCATCTGTGGGCATTCACTTAGCTCTTCCAGGACACAAGTCTGGATTCTGGCTTGCTTAGCATCTCATGGGAAAGCACATGGTGATGCCTGCTGGGCCCTGCATCTCTAAATGTCTCAGCCTTAGGCTGGCTCTGTCAGCTCTGAAGCACGTGTCCTCCCAGCATCTGCATTTGCTCTGAGGTTTCTTCAAAATGCTTCCCTTTTTAAAGGACTACAGTGAACTAATCAAGACCCACCTTGAATTGGTGGGATCACACCTCCATCTACTCAAAAGGCCACATGCACAATCAGGTGTGTCACACCTCCCTGGAGATCATCTAATCAAAAGTTTCCACCCTGCAATATTGAATCAGAATGAAAAGAAATAGCTGCCCCCACAAAATTGGATCAGGATTAAAACATGGCTTTTCTGGGGTACATAATATTTTCAAACCAACACAATCATCTTATAAAGGACTCCAGCAAGTGGATCAAGACCACCCTGAACGAAACAGATCACACCTCAATTGAAATAACATTATCAAAATGTCCCACTCCCAACAGGTCTGCACCCACAGCAACGGATTAAAAGAACAAGGCCTTTTCTGGGGTACACAACATCTTCAAACCACCACACCATGTGACCCAGTAATTTCACTCCTAGGTATATATCCAAAAGTATTGAAAGCAGAGACTCAGAGACATATTTGTACACCAATAATCATTGCAATAGTATTCATAACAGCCAAAAGGTAGAAGCAACCCAAATGGATGCCCATTAAGATTAGCAGAATGGATAAACAAGGTCTACCCATACAATGGAATATTATTTAGTTGTAAAAATAAGTGAAGCTCTGGTACATGCTACAACGTGAATGATGTTGAACACAGTATGTTGTGTAAAATCAGCCAGACATAAAAGGACAAATATTGTATAATTACTCTTATGAAATACTTAGGGACAGAAAGCAGAATAGTGTTTACCAGAGGTGATGGGAGAGAGGGATGGGGAGTTATCACTAAATGAGTATGAGTTTTGGTTTGTGATGATGAAAATAGTCTGTAAATGCACAGTAGTGAAAGTTACACAGTACTATCAATACACTTGATGCCAAAGAACTATCCACATAAACTGATTAAACAATTTGTATGCTGTTTTGGTTTGAAAGGATGTATGTACCCTAGAAAAGCCATGTTTTAATCAAAATCCCATTTTGTAGAGGCAGAATAATCCCTATTCAATACTGTATGTAATTAGATCATCTCCCTGGAGATGTAACCTAATCAAGAGTGGTTGTTAAACTGGATTATGGGAGATGTGTCTCCACCCATTTGGGTGGGTCTTGATTGGCTTACTGGAGTCCTATACAAGAGGAAACATTTTGGAGAAGGAAGGAGATTCAGAGAGAGCAGAGAATGCTGCAGCACCGCAAAGCAGAGAGTCCATGAGCCAGCAACCTTTGGAGATGAAGAAGGAAAACACCCCCTGGGGAGCTTCATGAAACTGGAAGCCAGGAGAGAAAGCTAGCAGATGACACCATGTTTGCCATGTGCCCTTCCAGTTGAGAGAGAAGCCCTGACTGTGTTCACCATGTGCCTTCTCACTTGAGAGAGAAACCCTGAACTTCATCGGCCTTCTTGAACCAGGTATCTTTCCTTGGATGCCTTAGATTGGACATTTCTGTAGACTTGTTTTAATTGGGACATTTTCTTGGCCTTAGAACTGTAAACTAGCAACTTACTAAATTTCCCTTTTTAAAAGCCATTCAGTTTCTGGTATATTGCATTCTGGCAGCTAGCAAACTAGAATACATGCTATGTATATTTTACAATTACAAGTAAATATTTTTTTAACGGAGGGCATATGGAGTCTCCCTTTCAAAGACCTGCAGGAATTCCTCTGTTTCTGAATGTTGCCTAGATTTGAACCTGGCTTGAGAGTTGCTTGTCATCTCTGCACACTTGCCTCATCTCTCTCACCTATTTGTGTAGCTTGTCCCTGTCTCTTCTCACTTCCCTAAATGTTGATGATGTCCTGCTGCTCAGTCAGGACTCATGCCAAGTAACTCTAGAAGCTTCTGGCTAAGGATCATGCTCACGACATTGGGGATAGGTACCTTTTAGCGGAGACTGTTGCTTCCAAAGTTGGCCCCAAACAGCCACTGCTGTTCCCAAAGTTCAGGGCTACCAACCAGGTCTGGAGCAGTCCCTCTCTGACCCTCTGCCTCCTTTTGACCCTGGAGGCCTCCCATCAGGCTGCTTAGACCCCTGTTCCATCTTCTCTGTCAGAAGAAATCAAAACCCTTTGGTGCCAATGTAATCTTTCTATCTGATTGTTTCTCTCCTCTTTACATTAGTGTACACAGAAGTTTTATCTCTTAATTGCCAAGTCCAGAACTTATTACCTTATCTGAGGGCCCATCCCAGCACTTGTCCCAAAACCAAAGAGCCTTCTATCCGCAAGGTGACTTTTGGCCTTTTAAGGGAAAGATAAATTTGTAGTCTGTTCTGTTCAACTGATGTTGCCATTGCATGACCTTAGTAATAAATTGTTGAAATGTGCATTCCAGCTGGGAAAACTGGCTATCCTCCCAGAAGGAAGTGAACTTTGATAAAAAATTCTAGGTCCCAGGAAGCTCCTCTCGGTCCCTAGCCAGTTCCCAGAGGACCACACTGGGCCCAGTCACATAAGCTAATTGGAATTTGGCCACTATTGTGAAAAGAAACCATATAAGTTGCATGCAGGCAGTTAGAAAGAGAGAGGAGAATCTTATGAGAAAGAGAGTGAGAGTCTCAGCAGAATCTTATCTCGAAAAAAATGGTCTACTGTGCATTTTTACTAATAAGACTCCGGACGCTGTTTCCAAGACTTACCAGCACTTCTTTTCAGGTGTTGGTGCCATCTTATCTGATGATGTAACTATACCTTATTTTTAAAAGCACTTTTAATTACTTTCCTAATAAATTCTGTCTTTATATCAGTGAAGTCTGTGTTGTGTTGAATCTGAGCCTATAAATTAAATGGCCACAAATATCATGTTGCCTTTCATGCAACAGGCCTCCACCTTAAGCTACTCTAATAAAAGCTTTAAAATGACTTTTTTCCTTCTCTGGCCTCAGTAACCCCAGAAGAATCCTTAGGGCTCCAGATTCTGTGACAGTGATAGCTCCAGTCCACTCTACCTTTTTAAAAGTATTATTTATATATAATAAAATGCAGTGATATTAATTGCTGAGGTCAATAAGTTTTGAAAATTGAATACACCCATGTAACAACCACCCCCAAAAAGATATTGATCATTTTCATCAAATGTTTTAGTCAACTACTCACCCAAAGCAGCCACTTTCTGACTTAATCACCAAAGATTCATTTTGATTGCACTTGTACATCTTCAAATTTGATTCATGTTTGTGTTTGACTTCATCTGTTTAACTTACATTTTAGAGATCAATCCATCTTATTGGTCATTCCAGTAGTTTGTTCCATTCCATGTATGACTATGCCACAATTTGCTGATCCATTCTTCTATTGATAGATATTTGGGTTGTACCACATTTTTACTATTGTAAATATGGCTGCTCTGAGCAATCTTGTAAAAGTCTTTTTATGGATATGTATTTTAATTTCTCTTGGCAAGGTAGCTAGGATTGGAATTGCTAGCCATGAGGCAGCTGTATGTTTAAATTTGTAAGAAAATGTCAAACAAATGGTACCATTTTAGTCTCACATCTTCAAAGAAATGATACCATTTTAGTCTCACAAACAACGGATGTGGTGTGGACTTGTGGATCCCCCAGGCTGGGTCCTGAGCTCTGTCCCTGTACAACCCTGGTTATATAGCTGCATGACCTCACATTGCCCTTGGCTCCAAATTCCAGCTCCACATGCACACTTTCCAGACTCTATCTCCACCCCAAGCTCTGCAAGGAGCACCTGTCTCCTCTGTCTGACACCTGCGGGTTGCAGTAAAGGCACTGATGGTGATAACCAGGGTGTTGCCACAGTCGCCATGTTCTAGTTTGCTAGCTGCTGGAATGCAATATACCAGAAACAGAATGGCTTTTAAAAAGGGGAATTTATTCTGATATTCTCGCAAGCAGTGGGGACAATCAAATCAATAGGCTGAGCTCTCAATCTTGGGGTTTGTTCATATGAAATGTATCCCTACAAAGCATAGGCTAAGTGTACTTAAAATTAGGTCTAAGAGTCACCCCCAGAGAACCTCTTTTATTGCTCTATGTGCCCCCCCTCAGTCAACACAGCAAGAAAACTCACTGCCCTCCCCCTCTCTACATGGGACATGACTCCCAGTGATGTAAACCTCCCTGGCAATGTGGGACAGAAATCCTAGAATGAGCTGGGACTCAGCATCAAGGGATTGAGAAAACTCTTGACTGAAAGGGAGAAGAGAGAAATGAGGCAAAATAAAGGTTGAGAGATTTCAAACAGAGTCAAGAGGTTATCCTGGATGTGATTCTTATGCATTATATAGATATAACCTTTTTAGCTTAAGGTGTATTAGGGTGGCTAGAAGGAGGTGCCTGAAACTGTAGAGCTGTGTTCCAAGAGCCATGTTTCTTGAAGATGATTGGATAATGATATAGCTTTTGCAATGTGACTGTGTGATTGTGAAAACCTTGTGTCTGATGCTCCTTTTATCTATGGTATGGACAGATGAGTAAAATATATGGATTAAAAATAAATAAATCATGGGGGAACAAATGTTAAAATCAATCGAGTAGATTGAAATACTAGTGATCAAGGAATGGGAGTGGTAAGTAGTATAGAAAAAAATAAGGGGCCTAGAATGAGCTGAGACTTAGCATCAAGGGATTGAGAAAACCTTCTCGACCGAAAGGGGGAAGAGGGAAATAAGACAAAGTGTTGTTCTAGTTTGCTAGCTGCCGGAATGCAATATACCAGAAACGGAATGGCTTTTAAAATGGGGAATTTAATGAGTTGCTTGTTTACAGTTCTAAGGCCAAGAAAATGTCCCAACTAAAACAAGTCTATGGAAATGTCCAATCAAAGGCATCCAGGGAAAGATACTTTGGTTCAAGAAGGCCGATGAAGTTCAGGTTTTCTCTCTCAAGTGAGAAGGTACATGGCGAACACAGTCAGGGCTTCTCTCTCAGCTGGAAGGGCACATGGCAAATATGGCATCATCTGCTAGCTTTCTCTCCTGGCTTCCTGTTTCATGAAGCTCCCCAGGAGGCGTTTTCCTTCTTCATCTCCAAAGGTCACTGACTGGTGGACTCTGCTCCGTGGTGCTGCTCTCTCTGAATCTCTTTCTCCAAAATGTTTCCTTTTATAGGACTCCAGTAAACCAATCAAGATCCACTCAAATGGATGGAGACATGTCATCCCCTAATCCAGTTTAACAACCATTCTTGACTAAATCACATCAACCAGGGAGATGATCTCATTAGTTTCAAACATACAGTATTGAATAGAGATTATTCTACCTTTATGAAATGGGATTTATATTAAAACATGGCTTTTCTTAGGGGGCATGTTTCCTTTCAAACCAGCACAACTGTCAATGGCTGAGAGATTCCAAACAGAGTTGAGAGGTTATCCTGGAGGTTATTCTTATGCATCAAATAGATATCATCTTGTTATTCAAGATGTAATGGAGAGGATGGAGGGAACTGCCTGAAAATGTAGAGCTGTGTTCCAGTATCCATGTTTCTTGAGGATGATTGAATAATGATACAGCTGTCACAATGTGACTGTGTGATTGAGAAAACCTTGTGTCTGATGCTCCTCTTATCTACCTTGTCAACAAAGGAGGAGAACATATGGAATAAAAATAAATAATAGGGGGAGCAAATGCTAAAATAAATTTAGTTTAAAGGCTAGTGATCAATGAAAGCAAGGGGTAAGGGGTATGGTAGGTAATCTTTTTTTTTTCTTTCCTGTGTTCGTTTTATTTCTTTTTCTATTGGTGTCATGGTTAGGGACACATGTCACCTTGGCCAAGTTGTGGTACCTGTTTATCTGATTGGGCAAGCACTGGCCTGTGTGTTGCAATGAGGACATTTCATAGGATTAGGTCATGATCACGTCAGCTGCATCCACAGCTGATTCCATTTGTAATCAGCCAAAGGGGAGTGTCTTCTGCAATTAGTGATGCTAAATCTAATCATGGGAAGCTTTTTAAGGAGGACTCAGAGGAGACAGGTTCCATTCCTGCTTTGGCTACTGAGCCTCTCCTGTGGAGTTCATCCAGGCCATTCATCGGAGCCGTCGGCTTCGCAGCCTGCCCTGTGGATTTTGGACTCTGCGTTCCTGCGGTCACATGAGACACTTTTATAAATTTTATATTTGCAGGTGTTCCCTGTTGATTCTGTTTCTCTAGAGAACCCTAACTAATACAATTGTCTTTTTATTTTTTTCTGAATTAAAGCAAATATTCTAAGAAATGATGAATATGCAACTAAGTGATGATATTGTGAATTACTGATTATGTATGTTGTTTTATTTTGTTTATTTTTAATTAATAAATAAATTAAAAAAATAAAATAAGGGGAGCAAAGGTTAAAGTATATTGGGTAGATGGAAATATTAGGGGTCAATGAGATGGAGGGATAAGGGGTATGTTATGCACAAGTTTTTTCTTTTTCATTTCATTTCATTTTCTGGATTGATGCAAATATTCTAAGAAATGATCATGGTGATGAATATTCAACTATGTGAAGATATTGTGAGCCATTGATTGGCCAAGTATGGAGTGTTCCTATATTAAGAATGTTTGTGTTTGTATGTTGTTTTGTTGTGTCAATAAAAAGGGGGGATTTAGTAAGTTGCGAGTTAACAGTGTTTAGGCCATGGAAAGTCCCAATTAAAGCAAATCTATAGAAATGTCCAATTTAAGGCATCCAGGGAAAGATACCTTGATTCAAGAAGGCCAATGATGTTCAGGGTTTCTCTCTCAGGTGGTAAGGCACATGGTGAAAACTGGTCAGGGGTTCTCTTTCATCTGGAAATGCACATGGTGAACACAATGGCATCTGCTAGCTTTCTCTCCGGCTCCCAAGAAGGCGATCTCCAAAAGTCGCTGGGTAGTGGACTCTGCTTCTCGTGGCCATGTCATTCTCTGCTCTCTCAGACTCTCATGGCTTTCTCTCTCATTGTTCTCTAGCTTTTTCTAAAGTGCTGCTTCTTTTAAAGGATTCTAGTGAAACCAATTAAGACCCACACTGATTGAGTCACAACTCCGGGGAGATAAGCTAATTAAAGTTTCCAACATACAATATTGAATAGGAATTAGAAGAAACCGTGGCCCCACAAGGCTGCTTGGGACAAAAGCATGGCTTTTCTAGGGTACATAAACCTTTTTCAAACTGGCGCATTCTACCCTCTGGACCCTAAAAAAGAAGTTTTCCCCACATACAAAATACATTCATTCCATAACAATATCAGAGACCCTTAAACCATTTCAGTTAGAATACAAATACAATGCAAAATTAAAACCAGTACAGAGTCTCAAAGTCAGCTACAGGCAAAATTTCTCCTCTGGATCTGGATCTGTAAAACCCAGAACAGGTTATTTGCTGCCAACATACAAAGGAGTAACAGCCATAGGATACATAAATCCCATTTCCATAAGGAGGAATTGTAAGTAACACAGGGGTCACTGGACCCAGGTAGTCTCGATAACCTGCAGGGCAAACTCCATTAGATTTCAAAGTCTGAGAGATTTATCTTTGGGGCTTTAGAAAGAAGCAGTCCCACCCATTCCAAGGACCTACTCAGAGGCCCACCTCTCTTTGAATGCAACCTTGGGGGATATTTGAGAGACCATCTTTTTCTCAGCTCCACTCTCTCCATGGGTTGGGGTTGCACCCAGGCTCTCTGCCATCTCCAGGGCATATGCTCAACCCCTCCAGGGTGGCAGCCAGTCTCTCCCCAAACCCCAAGGAATGTGTTTCACCCTCTCCAAGGCCTCAGGCATCATGACTCTTCCACTGCAATGAGGTGGAAAGCTCATCCTCTGCTTTCAGAGCAAAGTCATCCTCTCCACATGCTTGGGGGAGTCTACTCACCTGGCTCATGGCTTCTTGACTTCAGACCCCAGTCTCCATGGTTTTTCCTCTGAAGTTATTTTCCCCCCAATGTGTCCCTTCTCTGTCCCTCTCAGTTCTGACTGGCAGTGGTTTTCTTTATAGAGATCCCACAACACTCTCATTAGCTTTCTATGCAGTAGCCTTGGATCGTGTCCATCAGACATAAGGAGTTTCCACAGATCCTTCCTGAATAACTCCAGGTCCAATCCTGGCTTTCTCTGAGATGGCTGACTGGTTCCACATTTAGCCAAGTCCTCACATGGGGCACTATTATCTGGGGTCTCCCTTCCTGGAAGCCAAGAATTTCCCAGAACATCAACTTCTGGTTTATTTGTATCCAATAGTCCAGTTTTCAGCTCTTGTCACATTTCACTATAAGCTGTGAGGGGAAACCAGGCTGCACTTTCCAAATTTAATTTGGAAATCCCTTCTGGTAAATATCCAAGTTCATGGCTTTAAAATCTTCAATCCAGCCAAAGTCACTAATCAATTTTGCCAAATTATCTGCTATTTTAAAACAAAGATTGTTTTATGGTCTATGGTAGTTAGATTCAGTTGTCAACTTGGCCAAGTGAAGGCACCTAGTTTTGTTGCTGTGGACATGAGTAAATTGTACGTGAACCTCACCTGTTGCTAATTACATCTGCAGTCAGCTAGGAGGCATGCCTGCTGCAATGAATGACATTTGACTTAATTGGCTGGTGCTTAAATGAGAGCGCACAATGTAGCACAGCCCAAGCAGCTTGGCATACCTCATCTCAACACTCACAGCTCAGCCCAGGACTTTGGAAATGCAGAAAGGGATTACCCTGGGGAAAGTTTTTGGAACCCAGAGGCCTGGAGAGAAGGCCAGCAGAGATTATCCTGAGCCTTCCCACGTAAGAAAGAACCTCAGATGAAAGTTAGTCACCTTTCCTCTGAAGAACTAATGAAATAAATCCCCTTTTATTAAAAGCCAATCCATCTCTGGTGTATTGCATCCTGGCAGCTAGCAAACTAGAACACAAGTCTAATCAAATGTTGAGGAGAAGCAGAAAATTCTGAAAGCGGCAAGAGAAAAACATTCTACTACATACAAGGGAAACCAAATAAGACTGAGTTCAGATGACTCAACAAGCACCCCGGAGGCAAGAAGGAAGTGGTATTATATATTCAAGATCCTGAAAGAGAAAGACATCCAGTCAAGAATTCTGTACCCAGCCATATTGTCCTTCAAAGTTGAAGGAGAGATTTAAGTTTTCACAGACAAAGAAGTCCTGAAAGAATTTGTCAACAAGAGACTGGCCCTACAAGAAATACTAAAAGGAGTTCTGCCAGCTGAAAATAAAAAGACAGGAGAGGGAGGCCTGGAGGAGGGAACAGAATTGAAGAGAAGCATTAAGGGTAATTCAAATAATACAAAGAGAAAGAGGGAAAAGAATAAATAGATCTAACAAATAAAATAAATAAAATGGTGGAAAAAAGAAATGCCTTTTCAGTAATAACATTGAATGTTAACAGACTAAACTTAAATTAAAAGATAAAGAGAAGAGAAAGAAAAAAAGTAAAAAAAAATAAAAGATAAAGATTGGCAGAATGAATTAAGAGACATAATCCAGCTATATGCTGCTTATAAGAGACTCATCTTAGACAAAAAGATACAAATAGATTGAAAGTGAAAGGATGGATAAAGATGTTCCACACAAGTTGTAACCAAAAGAAAGCAGGAGTAGCTATACTAATATTGGACAAAATAAACTTTAAATGTAAAGACATCATAAGAGCCAAAGAAGGACACTATATACTAACTAAAGGATCAATTCACCAAAAAGTTATAACAATCATAAATGTTTATGCTCCCAATCAAGGAGATCCAAAGTAAATGAGATGGACATTGGCAAAACTGAAGGGAGCAATAGATGTTTCAACAATAATAGTAGGAGACTTCAATACACCACTCTCCTCTATAGATAGAACAATGAGACAGAAGATCAACAAGGAAATATAGAAGGTAAATAACTTGATAAGTGAATTAGACCAACTTATATAGGTCATTGTACTCCAAAGCACAAGGTTATACATTCTTCTCTAGTGCTTATGGAACATTTTCCAGGATAGATCATATGCTGGGGCAGAAAACAGGCCTTTATAAACTTAAAAATATCGAAATTATTCAAATCAACTTTTCTGATCACAATGGGATGAAGCTGGATCTTAATAACCACCAAAGAACAAGAACATTCACAAATGTATGAAGACTAACTAATGCAGTCTTAAACAACCAGTGGACCAAAGAAGAAATTGCTAGAGAAGTCAGTAGCTAGCTGGAGATGAATGAAAATGAGAATACAACTTATCAGAACTTATGGGATGCATCAAAGGCTGTGCTGAGAGAGAAATTTATTGCCTTAAATGTCTATATTAAAAAACAAGAAAGAGCAAAACTCAAGGACTTAACAGCAAACCTGGAAAAACTTGAGAAAGAACAGCAAACTAACCCCAAACAGATAAGAGAAGAAAAATAACTAAGATTGAAGCAGGGATAAATGAATGGGAGAACAACAACAACAAAACAGAAAGAATCAATAAAACCAAAAGTTGGTTCTTTGAGAAAATCAAGAAAATTGATAGGCCACTAGCAAGACTGTCAAAGAAAAAATGAGGGAGGATGCAAATAAACAAGATCAGAAATGAGAAGGAGTGCATTACCACAGACTTGAAGAAATAAAAGAAATCATAAGAGGATACTACAAACAAAAAATATACACCAACAAACTAGGCAACTTAGATGAAATGGACAAATTCCTGGAGACACACAAACAAGCTACACTGACTCAGGAAGAAACAGAAGATTTCAACAAACCAATCACAAGTAAAGACATTCAATCAGCCATCAAAAGCCTTCCTACAAAGAAAAGCCCAGGGACAGATGGCTTCACAGAGGAATTTTATTAAACATCCCAGGAAGACCTAACACCAGTCCTGCTCAAACTTTTCCAAAAAATTGAGGAAAAAGGAACTTTACTTAACTCATTTTATGAAGCTACTATCATTTTAATACCAAAACCGGGTAAAGATGCTATAAGAAATGAAAACTGCAGGCCAATCTCAAATGAACATAGATGCAAAAATACTCAATAAAATTTTAGCAAATCAATTCCAACATCACATTAAAAGAATTACACAACATGACCAAGTAGCGTTTATAGCAGGAATGCAAGGACGGTTCAAAGCAAGAAAAAACAATTAATATAATACAGCACATTAACAAATCAAAAGGGAAAAATCACATGATTATCTCGATTGATGCTGAAAAAGCATTTGACAAAATTCAGCATCCTTTTCTGATAAAAACACTCCAAAAGATAGGAATCAAAGGTAACTACCTTAATATGATAAAGGGAATATATGAAAAACCAATAGCCAGCATTGTACTCAATGGAGAGAGACTGAAAGCCTTCCCCCTAAGATCAGGTACAAGACAAGAATGCCCACTGTCACCACCATTATTCAACATTGTGCTAGAAGTTCTAGCTAGAGCAATCAGGCCAGACAAAAAATAAAAGGCATCCAAATTGAGAAGGAAGAAGTAAAACTCCCATTATTTGCAGATGATATGATACTATATTTGGAAGATACAAAGAAATCTAGAGCAAAGCTACTTGAGCTAATAAATTCAGCAAGGTGGCAGGATATAAAGTTAATGTGCAAAAATCAGTATCATTTCTAATCACAAGCAATGACCTAGCTGAGGAGTCAGTTAAGGAAAACATTTCATTCAAAATAGCAACTAAAAGAATAAAATACTTAGGAATGAACTTAACTGGGGACCTAAAGGACTTGTACACAGAAAACTGCATAACATTGCTAAAAGAAATCAAAGGAGATCTAAATAGAGTGAAAGACATTCCCTGCTAATAGATAGGAAGGCTAAATATAGTTAAGATGTCAATTCTCCCCCAATTGCTCTACAGATTCAACACAGTACCAATAAAAATTTCAACAATCTACTTTGAAGATTTGGAAAAGCTAACAACCAAATTCATCTGGAAGGGAAAGAGACCCCAAATAGCTAAAAACATCCTGAAAAAAGAAGAACAAAGTGGGAGGATTAACATTCCCTGACTTTAAAACCTATTATAAAGCCACAGTGGTCAAAACAGCATGGTACTGGCACAAAGACAGAAGCACTGACCAATGGAATCGAAGTGAGAGTGAAGACATAGACCACCAAATCTATGGTTAACTAATTTCTGACAAGGCCCCCAAATCCTCTGAACTGGGACAAAATAGTCTTTTCAATAATTGGGCATGGAAGAACTGGATATCAACAACCAAGAGAATTAAAGAGGACTCCTACCTTATATGCTACACAAAAATTAACTCAAAGTGGATCAAACACCTAAATAAAAGAACTAGCACCATAAAGCTTCTAGAAAAACTGTAGGGAAACATCTTCAAGACTTAGTAATAGGAGGTAGCTTCCTAAACTTTACACCCAAAGTACAAGCAAGAAAAGAAAAAATAGATAAATGGGAACTTCTCAAAATCAAGTGCTTCTGCACCTCAAAAGACCTTGCCAAAAAAGGTGAAGAGGCAGCCAACTCAATGGGAGAAAACATTTGGAAATGACATATCACACAAAGGTTTGATTTTCTGTACATACAAAGAAATCATACAACTCAACAACAAAAGAACAAACCAATTATAAAATGGGCTAAAGATATGAATAGTATTTTCCTGAAGAGTAAATACAGATGGTTCAAAAGCACATGAATAGATGCTCCTTTTCACTGGCTATACAGGAAGTGCAGATCAAGACTACAATGAGATATCACCTCACACCTATCAGAATAGTTGCTATTAAATGTTGAAGAGGATGTGGAGAAACTGGGACACTTATGCACTGCAGGTGGAAATGTACAATGGTGCAACCACTATGGAAGACTGTTTGGCGGTTCCTTAGGAAACTAAATATTGAGTTGCCCTATGACCCAGCAATAGTGCTACTTGGTACATACTAGAAGAGCTGAAAGCAATGACACAAACAGACATTAGCATACAGATGTTCATAGCAGCATTATTCACAATCACCAAAAGATGGAAACAAACCAAATGCCCATCAACAAACAAGTGGATCAACAAAATGTGGTATATACATACAATGGAATATTATGCAGCAGTAAGACAAAATGATGTACTGAAGAACATGACAAGGTAGACGAGCCTTGAGGACATAATGCTGAGTGATATTAGCTAGACACAAAAGGACAGATACTGTATGATTCCACTTTTATGACCAGCATAAAGGTATAATCAGAGACTTATAATATAGAATACAGGGGACTTAGAGAGATGGGTGAACCATTAGCTAATGAAGTTGAACTCCAATGTAAGGGGATAGATAAGAGCGAAGGTGATTCTCTAGTGGGTCTAGACATAATATTACCATATTGAAGATAAACAAGATTGAAAGGCATTGTATAGGCCTATGTGTCCCACTAATGCACACTAGACATATGAATTAGTTCTTGCAAGAATTACTTCAAAGATATGATTCTTGTATAAAGAGTGTCTAACTTCAGGGTATGGGGGAAAACTGCTAGTGCATGCTATGAGCTATGTTCAAAAGTAAACCATCAGCACTACCACAGCAACAGCAGAGGTAAATAATGGGGTGAGGGACAAGATTTAAGAGGAGATTTAGATCTCCTATTTGGTGAGGGTGTGTTTATTGGTTTTCTGTCACTTGGGAACAACGAAATTATATAAAATTGAGAATGTTGATGGACTGTGGACATTGGGCCCTCTACATGATGCCTGATGAATGCAGTAGGCTGAAGGATGCACTTACAGAGAAGTAGAATGGCGAACGATGGTGTATACTTATGAATGAAGGGTGTGCTTTTACAAAAAGGAACATTGTTGTGAGGCATGCAATGATGTGAATGAACATATGGGATATTTGGTGAGACAAAATAAGCCAGAAACAAAAAAACAACAATGGTATGGTCAGCTTTAGAAAATGCTTATATGAAAACAGGGGCCTAGACAGTAAGATTTTAGAGCAGACATATTGATAATCAATGGAGTGGAGATGATTATTTCTGGATTTTGAGAGGTTGTTTTATATATATAACCTGATATTTAGAAATAAAAATCAAGCCAAACAGGTTGGGGTTAAAGTAACTCAGAACATAAAGGTAAGGAAGACTGTATCTATATTTTAGAAACACACATACTCTTTAAGACCAATGGAAGAAAGGTTTATTTGATCTGGACCTGAAATTTTCTGTAGTGCATAATCTAATTCAACCTATCTATATAGCTCATTTGAACAGCTGAAACACAGAGAGCACAGAATGAGAAAGCGGTCCTTTAATCCTATATAGATTATTGTAATGCCTGGAAACATTCTAGAGTATATTAACCAGATAATAAAAAGCATTGGCAAAGTGCCCTGAGGAAGGGGAGAAAGACTGTGGAACTATTAAATATTACCACTATGGAATCCCCTGATATGCATCAAACTTTAGAGAGACCCAAATCAATAGGCCATGCCTTCAATCATTTGGCTTACTCTTGTGAAGTTTATGTAGGTAGCAGAGAATCTTAGACTACCTATATAGGCATGCCTAAGAGATACTTCAGGAGGACCTCTGTTGTTGCTCAGATGTGGCCTCAGTCTATCTAAGTCCAACTCTGCAAGTGAAATAATTGCCCTTCCCCTACATGGGACATGACCTCCAAGGGTGAAAGTCTCCCTGGCAATGTAGGAGATGACTCCCAGGGATGAATCCAGACCTGGCACCATGGGATCAACAATTAGATCCTGATCAAAAGGGGGAAAAGAAGTGTAATTAATAAAGTATCTGTGGCAGAGAGTTCAAGTAGAGTCGAGAGGATACTCTGAGGGTTGCTCTTATGCAAGCTTCAGTTAGACCTTGCTACCCATCATAACCTGCCAACCTCCAATCAGGACCATTCCAGCCAATCTTAAAGAATACCTAGGGCAATATGTAAGATTCCACAAGTGTTTCAGGCACTAGAGTAACTTTCCAGAAACCTACAACCTCCAGATGGTCCCTGGTCCAGATAAGTCCTGAAACCTAGCCCAGCTTCCCCAGAACATCAGATAGTTCCATCTCCCTACCCCATACTAGTGACAGACCCTTCCAATATCAAAACTTTAGAATTGTTATAGCCCAAACAACTCTAAAGAGAGGTATGGAAGGATCAAAGGTGATGGTGGAATTATACATAGACAATAGGACTTAACAAATGAATATGAATGCTGAATCAGTACATTGATATCTCTTTTAGTCTCCAGTATTTTAGAGAAGCTAGAAGTAAAAAACTAAAATTGTGAAATTGTAACCCATGTCAAAGTCTGAAATATGTTCTACAACTAATTGTGGTGCTGCGCTTTGAAATTTATGACTTTTTTGTGTGTGTGTTATTTTTTACAAGAAGAAAGAAGGGAAAAAATTGATTGTGACAATAAATAAATATTTAAGCCTTCTAGCCTCCTATATTCTGGAGCAGCTAGAAGGAAAAACAGGACAGGATTGTATGATAGCCCATGACAAACTCTGGGATCTGTCCTGCAACCACTCGTTGAAGAGTGCTTTGAAAACTATTGCTTTTTTATTTCTTTGCTTGTATATATGTTATACTATACAATTTTAAAAAGTGAAAAAAAAACCCACATAATGTTCCTCTGCCTGGTACCTTTTTGTCAACTAATGGGGCTTTAGCATGTATATTGTTAGATCAGCAGGAATTACCCATTATTGTTCCTTATAAACATCTTTCTTTCCACCCATAGTGTACTAGCAAACATGTTCCTACAGTGAGCTTCAGCTGTAACTCAGGCCCACAATTGAATCCAATGTTGGGTTTGCACAGATTTGTCATGTTCAGGTCCTACAAGCCTTCCTTGCCCCGTGACCCCTGTGATTTGGACTGTGTGGAATACCTGCTGGCCTGGCAGAATTCAACACATTGGAAAATCTGAATAAGAATTGTGCTGGTTTGAAACTGTCTTGTACTCCAGAAAAGCCAAAATCTTTAATCTTAATTCAATATTGTTAGGTGGGATCTTTCTTATTGTTTCCATGAAGAAATGACCCACCTAACTGTGGGTGGTAACTTTTAAAAAAATTTTTTTATTAATTAAAAAAAATTACAAGAAACACAAACATTCCCAACACATACACTCAGCAATTCACAATATCATCACATAGTTGCATACTCATCATCATGATCATTTCCCAGAACATTAGCATCAATTCAGATAAAGAAATAAAAAGACAACAGAAAAATATAACAAGCAGAAAAAAAAATTTTACATGCCATACCCCTTACTGATCTCTTTCATTGATCACTAGCATTTCAAACTAAATCTATTTTAACATTTGTTCCCCCTATTATTTATTTTTATTCCATATGTTCCTCTCATCTGTTGACAAGGTAGATAAAAAGAGCATCAGACACAAGGTTTTCACAATCACACAGTCACATTGTGAAAGCTATATCATTGTTCAATCATCATCAAGAAACATGGCTACTGGAACATAGCTCTACATTTTCAGGCAGTTCCCTCCAGCCTCTCCATTACATCTTGGATAACAAGGTGATATCTACTTAATGTACAATAATAACCTCCAGGATAATCTCTCGACTCTGTTTGGAATCTCTCAGCCATTGACACTTTGTCTCATTTCACTCTTCCCCCTTTTGGTTGAGAAGGTTTTCTCAATCCCTTGATGCTGGGTCTCAGCTCATTCTAGAGTTTTTCTCAATCCCTTGATGCTGAATCTCAGCTCATTCTGGGATTTCTGTCCCACACTGCCAGGAAGATCCACACCCCTGGTAGTCATGTCCCACGTAGACAGGGGAGGGTGGTGAGTCTGCTTGCTGTGTTGGCTGGAGAGAGAGGCCACATCTGAGCAACAAAAGAGGTTCTCTTGGGGGTGACTCTTAGGCTTAATTTTAAGTAGGCTTGACTTTTGTGGGGTTAAGTTTCATATGAACAAACCCAAAGACTGGCGGCTCAGCCTATAGCTTTGGTTGTCCACACTGCTTGTGAGAATATCAAGAATTCAACTTGGGGAAGTTGAGTTTTCCCCCATTATCACCATTCCCTGAAGGGGACTTTGCAAATACTTTTCCACTCACTGATCAAATCACTCTGGGATTCATCATGGCAACACCTGGACATACCAACAAAATCTCATGTCCTATACAAAGTTCAGTGTACTTAAGGGGTTCAATCAACTATCTACATAAGTTATATTAGGAGATGCACTAGTCAAAGTATAGATTTGTATCAAATAAACATTTTTTGCTTTAGTCTCACACATTAGTTTAAATTCTTAAATATTAAGTACCATCTATTTTCAGCACCCTGCAATAATGACATTCTTTTGTTCTTCCTCATGCAAAAACATTTTTAAAATTTGTACATTTAGTCACTATCATTATACACTCTAGGCACTCCTAGATTACACCATATCCTAGTCTTTATTGTCTATCTTTCTTTGTGATTTCATTTATGCCCCAGCCCTCCTCCTTCTATCATTCTTATATGCAGCTTCATTCAGTGTTTTAACATAATTGTATTACAGTTAGGTAATATTGTGCTGTCCATTTCTGAGTTTTTATATTCAGTCCTGTTGCACAATCTGTATCCCTTCAGCTCCAATTACCCAATAGCTTACCCTATTTCTATCTCCTGATGGTCTCTGTTACCAAGGAAATATTCCAAGTTTATTCACTAATGTCAGTTCATATCAGTGAGACCATACAGTATTTGTCCTTTTGTTTCTGGCTAATCACACTCAGCATAATGTCCTTAAGGTCCATTCATGTTGCTACATACTTCATAACTTTATTCTGTCTTACAGCTGTATAATATTCCATCTTATGTAAATGTCACAGTTTGTTTAGCCAACTGTCTGTTGATGGACATTTTGGTTGTTTCCATCTCTTGGTAATTGTTAATAATGCTGCTATAAACATTGGTGCGTAAATGTCCATTTGTGTCCTTGGCCTCGTGTCCTTTGAGTAGAGACAGTATATAGATGGGTCCTGTTTTTTAATCCATTCTGCCAGACTATGTCTTTTGATTGGAGAGTTTAATCCATTAACATTCAGTGTTGTTACTGTATGGGTAGTACTTTCTTCTACTATTTTACCTTCTGGATTTTATATGTCATATCTCATTTTCCTTCTTTTTACCTTTACTCATAGTCTTCCTTTCTACACTCTTCTCCACACCTCTCTCTTCTGTCTTTGTATCTGTCTCTAGTGTTCCCTTTAGTATTTCTTGCAGAGCTGGTCTCTTGGTCACAGATTCTCTCAGTGATTTTTTGTCTGAAAATGTTTTAATTTCTCCCTCATTTTTGAGGGACAATTTTGCTGGATATAGAATTCTTGGTTGGCAGTTTTTCTCTTTTAATAATTTAAATATATTATCCCACTGTCTTCTCGCCTCCATGGTTTCTGCTGAGAGATCTGTGCAGTCTTATTGGGCTTCCCTTGTATGTGATAGATTGCTTTTCTCTTGCTGCTTTCAAGATCCTCTCTTTCTCTTTGACCTCTGACATTCTGATTATTAAATGTCTTGGAGTATGTCTATTTGGATCTATTCTCTTTGGGTTATGCTGCACTTCTTGGATCTGTAATTTTAAGTCTTTCATAAGAGTTGGGAAATTTTCAGTGATAATTTCCTCCATTAGTTTTTCTCCTCCTTTCCCCTTCTCTTCTCTTTCTGGGACACTGTGGGTGGAAACTTTTGATGAGATGGTTTTCATGGAAATGAGTCCCCACCCATTCAAGGTGGAGTTGCTTACTGGAGCCCTTTAAGAGAGAATCATTTTGGATAAAGCTTTAGAATCAACAGATCCCACACAGGCAGAGACCTCTGGAGATGCAGAAGGAAAATGCCCCTGGGGAAGCCTTATGAAATGAGGAGAGAAAGCTGTCAGATGTTACCATGTGTGTCCAGTTGAGAGAGAAAACCCCAAACTTCATGGGCCCTTTCTTTGGAGTTAAGGGATCTGTGCCAGTTTGAATCTTTTGTGGATCCCAGAAAAGCCATGTCCTTTAATTCTCACTCAATATTGTTGGGTGGGAGTTTTTTTACTATTCACATGGAGATGTGACCCACCCAATTGTGGGTGGTAATTTTTGATTAGATGGCTTTCATGGAGATGTGTCTCCACCCTTTCAAGGTGATGTTGCTTACTGGAGCCCTTTCAGAGGGAATCATTTTGGAAAAAGCTGAGGGCCCCCCATGCAGCCAGAGACCTCTGGAGATGAAGAAGGAAAATGTACCTGGGGGAATTTCATGAAACAAGAAGCCAGGAGAGAAAGCTAGCAGATATCACCATGTTTGCCATGTGATTTTACAGTTGAGAGAGATACCCTTAACGTCACCGGCTTTCTTTAACCTAGGTATTTTTACCTGGATGCCTTAGATTGGACATTTCTATAGCCTTGATTTAATTTGGACATTTTCACAGTCTTAGGACTGAAAACCAGCAACTTAATAAATTTCCCCTTTTAAACATCATTCCATTTCTAGTATACCACATTCTGGCAGCTAGCAAACTAAAACAGTATCTTTCTCTGGATGCCTTAGTTTGGACATTTCTATGGCCTTAGAACTGTAAACTTGCAACTTAATAAATTCCCTTTTTAAAAGCCATTTCATTTCTGGTATAGTACATTCCAGTAGCTTTAATAAACTAAAGTAAGACTTCTCATTTAAGATTGAAATCCAACTACCATCCTATAATGAGACCAGGGCTTACATTTCCTCCCTTGCAAGGGAACTGGTGAACAACACCCGACCTGTATTGGGGTATCTTGTATATGATGGTGTAGGGTGGCTGACTGCAGAAAATGTAATACTAGACCATGTTGCCCATGTCTGTACGGAATGACTTGATGGAACTCATGATGGAAATACCTGAATTATGTAATTTTTCTGTTAAGTTACAAAACAATAGACTTTTCCACTGGTAAGATATCTCCAACCAATATGGGGTATATCCTTCCCCTAAGGGATGGCTATGGACATGTTGGCAATATGGCTGGTCTTATTTACACTACAACTGGACAGAACATTATACATGGGGACAGCCCTATATCCCCGCTATCTTTTTTTAACTTAAAAACTTTTTTTATTGTATAATATATATACAAAGCAAAGAAAGAAAAAAGAAATAGTTTTCAAAGCACTCTTCAACAAATAGTTACAGGACAGATCCCAGAGTTTGTCATGGGCTACCATACCATCATCTTAGATTTTTCCTTCTAGCTGCTCCTGAATATAGGAGGCTAGAAGGAATAAATATTTTTTATCATCACAATTACTTTTTTCTTTTTGTGAAAAACAAAATCCAAAAACTGCAGTAAATTTCAAAGCACAGCACAACAAATTAGTTATAGAACAGATTTTAGAGTGTGGTTTGGGTTAAAAAATTCCACAATTTTATATTTTTACTTCTACTTCTCTGAGATACTGGAGACTAAAAGAAATATCAGTATAATGACTCAGCTATCATACTCATTTGTTAAACCCCACCTTCTCTGTATAACTCCATCACCTTTGATCTTTCTCCCACTCTTTAGGACTATGCCCATTCTACCTTTCTCATGTTGGAAGGGGCTGTCAATAATATGGGGTAGGGAGATAAACTAGCTGATGTTCTGGGTACACCAGCCCCAGTTTTCAGGACTTATCTAATCCAGGATCCCACCTGGAGGCTGTAGGTTTCTGGAAAGTTACCCTAGTGCACATAACCTTTAAAGAATCTTATATATCACCCTAGGTATTCTTTAGGATTGGCGGGAATGGTTTTGGTTGGAGTTTGGCAAGTTATGATAGGTAGCAATGTCTAACTGAAGCATACGTAAGAGTGACCTCCTGTTCTAGTTTGCTAGGTGCCAGAATGCAATATACCAGAAATGGAATGGCTTTTCAAAAGAAGAATTTAATAAGTTGCTAGTTTACAGTTGTAAGGCCAAGAAAATGTCCCAATTAAAACAAGTCTATAGAAATGTTCAATCAAAGGCATCCAGGGAAAGATACCTTGGTTCAAGAAGGCTGATGAAGTTCAGGGTTTCTCTCTCAAGTGAAAGGGCACATGGTGAACACTGTCAGGGTTCCTCTCTCATCTGGAAGGGCACATGGCGAACACAGCATCATCTGCTAGCTTCTTCTCCTGGCTTCCTGTTTCATGAAGCTCCTTGGGAGGCATTTTCATTTTTCATCTCCAAAGGTCGCTGGCTGGTGGACTCTGCTTCTCATGGCTATGTAATTCTGCTTTGCTCTCTCTGTATCTCTCATTCTCCAAAGTGTTTCCTCCTTTATAGGACTTCAGAAACTAATCAAGACCCACTTGAATGGGTGGAGACACGTCATCACCTAATCCAGTTTAACAACTTCTTGATTAAATCACATTTCCAGGGAGATGATCTGATTACAGTTTCAAACATACAGTATTGAATAGGAACTATTCTGCCTTTATGAAACAGGATTTAGATTAAAACATGACTTTTGTAGGGGACATTACAGCCTTTCAAACCAGCACACCTCCTGAGTAGCCTCTCAACTCTATTTCACCTCTCTCAGTCACTGATACCTTACTTGTTTCACTATTCCCCCTTTTGGTCAGGATGGCATTGCTGATCCCATGGTGCCAGGGCCATCCTTGGGAGTCATGTCCCATGCTGCCATGGAGACTTTCACCCCTGGATGTCATGTCCCACATAGGGGGGAGGGCAATGATTTCACTTGCAGAGTTGTGTCCCCACTATCTCATATGACTCTTTACCCATACTCCTAGTAGTTGGGAAACCATTAAAGCCATATAGCATAAAACACACTATCTGGTGGTATCTTCCTTCAGCCATTCTTACACCAGATGGAGCTATAATAATTACTGAAAAATGTGTGGCAGCTTTAGCCAATCACACCGTCCAAGCCCTTGGTTATTCCAAAATGGCTATATCCTTGATAAATGAAGAAAACACACAGCTTAGAAGAGTTTTACAAAATATAATGGCCTTTGATATCTCACTTAAGGCAGCACCTGTGCCTTAATTAATGTGCAGTGCTGCATATATATTTCCATCATTCACACAATTTTTCACAAGTCTTAAATCATATTCAAGAGCACATACATAATATTGATCAATTATCAGTAGACTACTTGTCTAAATGGTTTTGTTCTCTTTCTTGGCCATGGTGGCATCTCCTTGTGGGATTGTTATCTCTGAGTGTGGGACTCCTAGTGTACTGTTGTGTCATACTTTTGTTGTGGAATATGGATGCAATGCCTGTCCTAGGAAATACATAGTCTGCTATGTGAGGGTGGATTATGGAGACCCAGGGACCAAGCCCCCCTCCATATTGAGAATAAGTTACTAAACATTACCATCTACAATGACTAGGTCAGAAGTTAAAGGTCATCAGATCTCCTCAGGGGAGAGGTGAAAAATGTAAAGATGGTGTCATAAACAAAGCATTAAAAGTTCCTTCTCTTGGTCACTATTGATAACAAGCCTCCAGACCCCTGTGTTATGAGAACCTGCTGAAACTCTGTATGCACACCCTATGGAATGTCTTTGTCTAAACCCCCATAAGCTGCCCCTTGCCTTCCTTGCCCTTTTGTGGAGCAGTGATTTCCATTTCCTGGATGGCTGCCACTGGGAAAAATCTCCTGTTTGCACGTTCCAATGAAATCCATACCTAACACTCTGCCTAGTGTGTTCTTTTGTCTTGGGGCTGTGCCAACACAAGCTCTTCAAGAGCTAGGTTGGGAAACTCTGTCATAATACTAGTTGGATATAATCTGAAGGAACAGATGCCCCCAGAGTCTACATTTCAGCAATAGCACATTAAAATATTAAAAGTTCTAGGTTTTAATACTGTAAAATCACAGCTTTCAACAGTTGGGTACATGATATCTGGCACTAAACAAAGAAATGAATCTCTTTGGTGAGAAGGTGAGTTTTGTTACAGGTGCACATGTAAGAAACAATAGGGAATTTTTCCAAGACCAGTTCAAAGGAGCAATGGGGGTTCAGGGCTCATGCTTTATAGCCCAAGGAAACAAAGAAATGGCAAGGGTTCAGAGAAAAACTGAAAATAAGAAAGTGCCTGCTTCATTCTTGTTTAGTCAGCACATCCTGTTTTTCCAGTTATGGTAATTTATCATCTGTGTTCTTAACTACAGATTCTGATAGCATCAATACATAGACCTACTCTCCTGTCTTTTGCTGATTATTCCAGTCTCTTTCATTCTTCAAGGCTGAAAGATGCTGATTTACTGGGCCATACGGCATTTTTGGTGCCATTCCATTCTATTTGAGGATGTTATCTCATCCCTGTAAGTAAAACTGAGATGGTCTGATTAATGTAACTAGGAACAGAGAATAAACTGTTGAGATTAGATCAAGAGCAAGCTATTACATCAAGAGCTTTGAGTCAAAGCTGCTTGAGGGAAGAGATTATAATAAACATTTTCTTGTTACTAAAGGCTATACTAAGCATCTTCTAGTTAAAGGACTGTATTGAGCATCTTTCTAACTATCCAGCTATCAGTTTCAACAAATGATTATAAAACACACAGAGAAACAGGAAGTGATGGCCCATGCAAAGGAGGAGATTAAAGGATTAGAACCCATCATTGAGGAGGAGCAGAGCTAGGGCCTACCAGACAAAGACTTTTTTCAAATGGTCCTAAATATGCTTAAAAGGTAAACATGGACAAAGAACTAAAACCCATTAGGAAAATGATAGAGGAACACAAATAGACTATCAATAAAGAGTTAGAAATTATGAAAAGGAACCAAACAGAGCTGAAGACAACTGTTAGAGAAATAAAAAATTCCCTAAAGAGTTTCAATAGCTGATTGGAGCTGGCAAAGGAGAGAATCAGTGAACTAGAAGATAAGACAATTGCAATCATCCAGTTTGAGGAACAGAAAGAAGAAAAAATGAGAAAAAGTGAGCAGAACCTGTGGGAAATCATCAAATATGTCAATATACATGCTGTGTGAGTTCCAGAAAGAGGAGAAAAAGAAAAAGGGGCAGAAAGAGTATTCCAAGAAATAACGGCTAAAAATTTCTACAATTTAAGAAAGACATGAATATACACATTCAAGACACTCAACAAATTCCAAACAGGATGAGCCCAATAGACCTACTGCAACAAATTATTATCAAACTGTCAAATGCCAAAGATAAAGAGAGAATTCTGAAAGCTGAAAGAGGGAAGGAATGTGTCACATATAAGGGATCCTAACAACATAGATACTTACCAATTTCTCATTGGAAGTCATGAGTGTTAAGCAGTTGCATGACATTTAAAATGTTGAAAGCATAATCCTGCCAACCAAGAATTCTGTAACCAGCAAAACTGTCTTTCAAAAATGAAATGCATTGGGTGCATGGGTAGTTCAGTGGTTATAATGCCTACCTTCCATGCAGGAGACCTTGGGTTCAATTCCCAAACCATGCACCTAAAAAAAAAAAAACGAGGGAGGCATTAAGAATTCCTAGGTTAACTAAAGCTGTGGCAGTTCACCATCACTGGACAGGATCTATAAGAAATACTAAAGGGAGTTCTATAGGTTAAAAGGAAAGACAAGAGACAATTGACAGAAGCTGCATGAAGAAATAAGATCTCCTGTGATGAGAATTGCATGGGTAAATATAAATGGCAGGACTGTTGTGTATGTGATTTGTAACTCCTCTTTTTACTTCCTATGGGATTTAAAAGGTAATTTCATAAACTTTAGTGAATGCTCAATGGCTTTGGAATAACTATGCATAAATATTTAATGTGTGACAAGAATTACATAAAGTGGGGGACAGAGGGATATAGGAAAATAGTTTAAGTATGCTATTGAAGTTAAGTTGATATCAAACAAAAATGATGATCAAAATGATGTTTTGATTTAATGATGTTTTGATTTGGATGTTAAATTTAAGCCCCATGGTAGCCACAAAGAAAATATCAGAGAACATACAAACTCATAGAGACAGAAAGTAGAGTACAGGTGTTCTAGTTTGCTAGCTGCTGGAAGGCAGTATACCAGAAACAGAATGGCTTTTAAAAGGGGAATTTAGTAAGTTGCTAGTTTACCATTCTAAGGCCGAGAAAATGTCCCAATTAAAACAAGTCTATAGAAATGTCCAATCTAAGGCATCCAGGGAAAATACCTTGGTTCAAGAAGGCTGATGATGTTCAGCATTTCTCCATCAGCTGAAAGGGCACATGATGAATATGGCAATACATGCTGGCTTTCTCTCCAGGTCTCTTGTTGCATGAAGCTCCTGGGAAGTGTTTTCCTTCCCTGGAGAGATGATCTCCAAAAGTCGCTGGCTGGTGGACTCTCTGCTTCTCATGGCTATGTTGTTCTGAAGCTTTCTCCAAAACGCTTCCTCTTTTGAAGGATTTCAGCAAGCAAATGAAGAGCTACATAGAATAAGTGGAGACATCTCCATCTAATCAAGTTTAATACCCACAATTGTTTGAACCACATCTCTTTGGAGACAACCTAATCAAGTTTCCAATCTATAGCAAGGGATTAGAAGAAACGGTTACTCCCACAGGACTGATTAGGATTAAAACATGGCTTTCCTAGGGTATATAAATCCTTTCAAACTGGCACAACAGGTTACCAGGGATTGTGCTAGGGAAGTCAAGGACACAAGCTCATTGACTATTTCCTAGCCCTTGCTACCACCACACAATTATTGTGTGACAATAATTCATTCTATATCCATTCCAAAACCTGGAGGAGATTGTAGGTCTAATGAAAAGGTCATACCAGACCTTGAACCTAGAAACCGGGGAACAAGCATCCCCAGATGCTTATCAGGTAGGAAACTCTCAATGGCAGGGCCCTTTCCCCTGGGGTGGATAAACACCACCACCACCCCCAGGCAGCACAAACTTGTCTCTGTTCTTGAACAAAATGGGGCATGCAGAATTACCATCCTTTGGCCTAGACCCAAGCAATTTGACCTCCCTGGGAGACCACCCACGATGGGATCTTTTCCCTGCTCTTTTGGACCTTTTGTGCTGTGTAAATTTGCTTGGAGACTCTGTGGAGCCTGAGACTGTGTTCCCAAGATGCACCTTGTAGCAACTTGCTCCACAGGTGGGGGGTGGGGGTGTCAGGAGGAGCAGGGCAAGTGCAGAATAGGTGCAGGGTTTCTGTTGGGGTGGAGGGAAAGTTCTGGTAATGGATGATGGTGAGGACACTGTAGCCACTGTGAGTGTGTTTAATCCCATTGAACGTATGTTTGGGTGGGGCTGAGATGGGAAGATTTATATTGTATATATGCTTCTACAATTAAAAGAAAAAAGGAAGAATAACTAAAGCGATAATGACAATTAAACGCAATACATGATCCTGGATGGGCTCTAAGAATGAGGAAGAAAAGACTCAAAAGGACATTATCGGGACATATAAAAAATAGGAATATAAATTGTGAGCTTTATATATATATATTTATATAAAACATATTTATTGAGAAATCTTCACACACACACAGTCCAACTATAGTTATATCATCAACAGCTTACAATATCATCACATAGTTGTGTTTTCATCATCATGATCATTTTTTAGAACATTTGCATCACTCCAGAAAAATAAATAAAAAAACTCATGCGTACCATACCCCTTATTCCTCCCTCCCTCTTACTGACCACCAGTATTTCAATCTACCCAATTTTTAAGTTCTTTATCCCCTCATTATTTATTTATTTACTATCCTTTATCTTTTTTTACTCATCCGTTCATACCCTGGATAAAAGAAGCATCAGACACAAGTTTTCACAATCATACAGTCACATTGTAAAAGCTACATAGTTAAACAGTCGTCCAAGAATGAAGGCTACTGGAACACTGCTCAACAGTTTCAAGTACTTTCCTCCAGCCACTCTGCTGTGTCATAAACTAAAAAGGGGATATCTATATAATACATAAGCATAACCTCCAGGATAACCTCTTGACTCTGCTATGAGCTTTGTTATTAATGTTGAATTTCTTGAACTTGGTAACTGTACTGAAGGTAATTTCCTAAGTAATGTGTGCAGTCTGCTTCCAAACGTTCAGACAATAGATGATACTAGATAAATAGATGCATTGATAGAATTAGGCATAGATTTGGCAAATGTGGCAAAATATGGTATTGATGGATTTGGGTAACTGGTGCGGTTAGAGGTATGTTGGAGTTCTCTTTTATTTTTGCAACTGTGCTGGCTTCAAATTATTTCAAAACAAAAAGCTAAAAAAACAAATACTGGCATGTGCATCTTTGTTTTTATAACTTTTGTTATTTCCTTGGCATAGATTCCTAGATGTAGAATTACTTAGTTAGAAGATGTAAGTGTTGAGGCACTTTCTATAGAGCTTATTTTTAAGTTTGTGTCAATCGCACTGGCACCAGCAGGACCACTGGGTCTAACTCTCCAAGTCTGCCCCAGCACTGAGTATCACTAACCGTGACAGCAAATCTGCATAGTGTTCATTTTAAACTTTTAGATATTCTCCTTAATTGATCTTCTCCTCCTGAGAATTAAACTTCTGGGGTAATTCTCGCAAAGTGTACAGGGCCGAGCGTATATTGGGCAACAAAGGATTCCTTAGCTTAATCTAATTTTTCGCTCCTTAATTTGTCGTCCCCCACCACGCTCCGCTTCAGTTTTACCCAGTGTTGTTTTTAATACGTTAATCCAAACACCTTTCCGTGAGGTTTTGTTGTTATACTGAGGACTACAGGGTCGGTATGACCAAGGCGGACAGGCCTCAGGGCAGAGAGGACCATGAAGGGGCTGCCCGAGCCCAGGCAGGGAGGACATGGCCCAGGGAGGGACAGGGAGTGGACTTCGGTCCTGTGAAGTGAACTCACAGGCGGGCGGACGCGGGGCGGCGACTCGGCGCATCCGCCGGGACTACTGCGGCAGGCCGGGCAGAGAACCCAGCCGCAGCCGGCCATAAAAGCCAAGACCTCGGGTCTTCCTAGAGCAGCCAGGAGGCCGCTCGGGGGAGGCGGGGTGGGGGTGGGGGTGGGGGTGGGGGGCATCAAGCATAACTTCCGGTTGCTTGCTGCGCGAAACGCCTGCGCAGGCCGGGCTCCTTCCGGTCACTGGGCGGGATGGGGCGGGGCCGGGGCCTTCCGCCGCTAGTCGCGACCTGTCACCTCTCTATCCACCGCTCCGAAGCCGGTGCGGCCTCCCTGTGTGGTCCGCCTGTGCGGTCTGCTCGCGCCCACCCAGTGCGGGGTCCGAGGGAGCCAGCTTGCGGGGCGCAGCACGCTAGGCCTAGGAAGCTAGCAGGAGCCAGGCGGATGGGAAGGCGCCGCGGGGCGAGGGGACGCGTTTAAGGGACGAGGTGGGCGGGCCCTTACTAGGGGTGGGTCTCCGCAGGGCACCGCTGAAGGTTCAGCTCGGACTGCAATGGACTGGACGGCCGAGATGCAGGGGCAGACTGCGAAGCTGAGGGACCGGCTTGGGACTGCCCTTCACCCTCTGTGCCTTAGGGACCGCGAGGGTCGGTGCGTCAGGGATCCTGGAGTAGGGGGCCGGGGTGACGGCGTTTGGTCTGGGAAGGTAGGCGAGGAGGGGAGACAGAGTGAGAGGTGAGAGGTAGGGTAGCAGGATTCTGCCTTGCTGGGAGCGTGCAGTGTTCAGGGACCTGCTCTAAGATACTGGAGACTGAAATAATTGTTAAATCGTATCTGTATAACTCCGCCATCACCTTTGATCTTTCTGTCCCTCTCTTTAGGGGTGTTTGGGCTATGGCCATCCTAACTTTTTCATGTTGGAAGGGTCTGTCACTAATATGGGGTAGGGAGATGGAACTATCTGATGTAGATATATATGTTTTTCAATGGAAGAAATAATTGTAGTTAGTTGTAGGTGATGGAATTATCCATAGAGAAAATTCAAGATCTCTAAATTACTAGAATTAATACAAGATAGCAATGAGATTTCTGCACACTAAATCAAAATCCAAAATAATATAAAAAATAACATTCTTACTTACAACCAGTTAGAAAATGCAATAGAAAAATATACCCCTAATAATGGAAGAAAAACCATAAGCTACCTAGGAATAAACATCACAAAAGATTAAAACTTCTACACAAAAACTTTTTTAAAAAATTTTTTTATTAATTAAAAAAAATTACAGAAAGAAATGCAAACATTCCCAATATGTGATCATTCCATTCTACATATATAGTCAGTAATTCACAATATCATCACATAGCTGCAGATTCATCATCCTGATCATTTCTTAGAACATTTGCATTAATTCAGAAAAAGAAACAAAAGACAACAGAAAAATAAAATGAAAACAGAAAAAAAAAACATACACACCATACCCCTTACTCCTCCCTTTCATTGATCACTAGCATTTCAAAGTAAATTTATTTTAACATTTGTTCCCCCTATTATTATTTATTTTTATTCCATATGTTCTACTCATCTGTTGACAAGGTAGATAAAAGGAGAATAAGACACAAGGTCTTCACAATCACACAGTCACACTGTGAAAGCTACACCATTATAAAATCATCATCAAGAAACATGGCTACTGGAACACAGCTCTACATTTTCAGGCAGTTCCATCCAGCCTCTCCATTTCTCCTTAGATAACAAGGTGATATCTACTTAATGCATAAGAATAACCTCCAGGATAACCTCTCCACTCTGGTTGGAATCTCTCAGCCATTGACACTTAGTCTCATTTCACTCTTCCCCCTTTTGGTCGAGAGGATTTTCTCAATCCCTTGATGCTGGGTCTCAGCTCATTCTAGGGTTTTTCTCAATCCCTTGATGCTGAGTCTGAGTTCATTTTTGGATTTCTGTCCCACGTTGCCAGGAAGGTCCACACCCCTGGGAGTCATGTCCCACGTAGACAGGGGTAGGGTGGTGAGTTTGCTTGTTGTGTTGGCTGAAGAGAGAGGCCACATCTGAGCAACAAAAGTGGTTCTCTTGGGGGTAACTCTAGGCCTAATTTTAAGTAGGCTTGGCCTATCCTTTGTGGGGTTAAGTTTCATATGAACAAACCCCAAGACTAGGGGCTCAGCCTATAGCTTTGATTGTCCACACTGCTTGTGAGAATATCAAGAATTCAACTTGGGGAGGTTGAATTTTCCCCCGTCTCACCATTTCCCAAAGGGGACTTTGCAAATACTTTTCCGTTCACTGATCAAATCACTCTGGGACTCATTAGGCCATCACTCTGGACAAACCAACAAAATCTCATGTCTTACCCAAGGTTCCATGGACTTATGTTGTTCAAACAAGCTATCTACATAAATTATATTAGGAAATGCGCTAGTCAAAATATAAATTTTGTACCAAATAAACGCTTTTTTGCTTTAGTCTCACACATAAGTTGAAATTTTAGAATATTAATTACCATCTATTTTCAGCACCCTGCAGTAATGACATTCCTTTGTTCTTCCTCATGCAAAAACATTTTTAAAATTTGTACATTTAGTCACTGTCATTATACGCTCTAGGCAATCCTAGATTATACCATCTCAATCTTTGTCGTCTATCTTTCTTTCTGATTTCATTTGTGCCCCCAGCCCTCCTCCCTCTATCATTCTCACATTCAGCTTCATTCAGTGTTTTAACATAATTGAATTACAGTTAGGTAGCATTGTGCTGTCCATTTTCTACACAAAAACTTTTAAAACAGTATTGAATAACACAAATTAAGACCTGGAAAAAAGCAAGAGACTACGTTATATTCATGGGTCATAGGAGTAAGTTATATAAAGATGTTAATTTCTTCAATATATTTTATGACTAGGTGAAATTTATACTTTCTTATTACTTCAGTGTAATTTATACATTTCATTGAAAATCTAGTTCCTAAAGTTTTCTGTTGTTATTGAATTTGTCAAACTAAGATTCATATGATAAAATAAAGGATGAAGAATAGGATAATTTTGAAGGATAATTTTGAGGGTACATAATAAAACAAAATTTATTGTGAGATTGTATGGTTTGGTAAAAGGATAGAAAAATAGATCAACGTGATTTAATGTGGGCTCCAGAAAGAAACCCATGCATATATGGAAATGGTCTGTGACAGAATGACACTACAAACCAATGAAAAAAAAAGGGTGGGCTGTTCAACAAATGGTGCTGGGACAATTGTTATCAATACCTCACATCACACCATACAAATAAATTCCAGGTGGATTAAAAATATAAATGTGAAAAAACAGAAGTTTGAAACTGTTAGGAAGCATTTTTTAGCTAAGACACAAAAACATTAACCATATATGCAAAAAAGACCAATGGATTTGTCTACATTTAAATTTTAAACCAATAGCAGTTTTGAATGGAAAAGGGCACAGTGCTATACTGTGTCTCTAAAATGTATCTATCTACGTATATGAACATCTATACATCTAGAAAACATCATTGGGTACAATATGCAAGTGGCTGAGTGATAATATATGACAGAATTTATTTGAAAAATTTGAATTTTAAAAGAATGTTATATACAGCCCCTACCAAAATGAAAAAGTTAGAATGGCCATAGCCCAAATACCCTTAAAGAGTGGGAGAAAATTCAAAGGTAATGGTGGAGTTATTACAGAGAAGATCGGGTTTAACAAATGAGTAAATGATCGTTGAATCATTATATTGATATTTCTTTTAGTCTCCAGTATCTTAGAGCAGCCAGAAGTAAAAACCTAAAATGTGGTGGAATTGTCACTCATACCAAACTCTGAAATCTGTTCTGCAACTAATTGTGGCAATGTGCTTTGAAATTTATTGCTTTTATATATGTATGTATATATATATAACATATATATATATATATATACATATATATATATATATATGTTATTTTTCACACACACAAAAAAAGAAAACCAAATTTCTTTTAGTCTCCAGTGTTTTGGAGCAGCCAGAAGGAAGAACCTGAAATAGTAGAAAGTAACCCATAACAAACTCCGAAATCTGTTTTGTATCTACTGATTGAAGTTTACTTTGAAAATCTTTGCTTTTTCTTTCTTTTCGTTGTATATATACATTATATTTAACAATAAAAAACATTTAAAAAAGAAAAAGAAATTAAAAAAAGCATGTTATATAGTATTGCTACATATATATGTAGTAAAATTATGTCAAAAACATGATTGAGAATGATAAACAGTGATTTCATGGTCAATAGTTTCCTCTGGTAAAGAAAGAATAGATTTTAGGAGAATACAGAGAGTTTTACAGTGTGTTCTATTTCTAAATAAAAGGAAAGGAGATGGTGAGACAAAATAAGCCAGAAACAAAAGAGCAAATATTGTATGATCTCATTCAGAAAACACTTAGAAGAAAACTGGAGCCTAGACTGTAAGCTCTTAGAGCAATCACATTTAGTCTGGTGTGTAAATTTTGGATTTTGAGAGGCTGTTTTGTATATGTATAACCTGATATTTAGAGATAAGAACAATGCTGATCAGATCAGGATTAAGGTAGTTCAGAATACAGTAGTAAAGAAGACATTGGCTGTATTTAGAACTCTTTGAGACCAAAGGTAGAAAGGGTTATTTTGTCCAGAACCCAAATTTTCTATAGCACATACTCTAACTCAACCTGTCTGGATAGGTCACTTAAACTATACAAACACAGGGAACCCAGAATAAGAATGAGAGCCTTTAATCATGTATAGCTTATACCAGATACCCCTAGAGAGTGAGAGAAAGATCAAAGGTGATGATGGAGTTATACAGAGAAGATTGGGTTTAACAAATGAGTATAAGTGCTGAATCATTATATTGATATTTCTTTTAGTCTCCAGTACCTTAGAGCAGCTAAAAGTAAAAACCTAAAATTGTGGAATTGTAACCCATTCCAAATTCTGAAGTCTGTTCTATGACTAAATGTTGCAGTGTACTTTGAAATTTATTGCTTTTTTGTATATATGTTATTTTTCACAAAAAAAGAGAAGGAAGAGTATAATAGAGAAGATAGGATTTAACAAATGAATATGACTGCTGAATCAACATATTGATATTTCTTTGGTCTCCAGTGTCTTGGAGCAGCTATAAGAAAAAATGAGAAGTCATGGAATTCTAACCCATACAAACTTTAAAATCTGTTGTATAACTATCCTCCGGCTCTTGACCTGTAAAACTCAGAACATGTTATTTACTGCCAACCTGTAAAAAGGGACATTCATAGAATACATATACCCATTTCCATAGGGAGGAAGGAACACAGGGGTCAATAGACCCATACAGTTTCGAAAACCCGCAGGGCAAAGTCCATTAGATTTCAAGGTCTGAGTCATTTATCCTCGGGGCTTTAGAAAGCAGCAGTCCCACCCTTTCCAAGGGCCTATTCAGTGGCTTGCCTCACTCCGAATACAACCTTGGGGAACATTGAGGAGGCCACCTTTTTCTCAGCTCCACCCTTTCCAAGCATCGGGGCTATACCTGGGCTCTCTGCCATCTCTGGGGCACATGCTCAATCCCTCCATGTGGTGGCAGCCAGGCTCTCCCCAACTCCCAAGGAATATGCTTCACCCTCTCCAAGGCCTGAGGTGGTACGACTCCTCCACTGCAATAAGGTGGAAGATCCACCCTCTGCCTTTGGGGCAAAATCACCCTCTCCACATGCTTGGGTGTATCTGCTCTCCTGGCCCAAGTTTTCTTGATTTCAGACCTCAGCCTCCATGGCATTGCCTCTGAAGTTATTTTTCCTCCAATGTGTCCCTTCTCTGAGCCCCCTAGTCTGGACTGGCAGCAGCTGTGTTTATACAGGTCCCATAGCACTCTCATTGGCTTTCTATGCAGTAGCCTTGGAGCATGTCCATCAGACATTAGGAATTTCCACAGATCCTTCCTGGATAACTCCAGGTCCAATCCTGGCTTTCTCTGAAATGGCTGACTGATTTCATATTGCCCACAAATCCTCATGTAGGGCACCATTCTCTGGGGTCTCCCTTCCTGGGAGCCCGGAAATTTCCAGAACATCAATTTCTGTTTTTTTTTGTACCCAAGAGTTCAGTTCTCAGCTTATCTCTTTCCTGTTGCATTTCACTATAAGCTGAAAGGAGAAACCAGGCTGTGTTTTCCACATTTAATTTGGAAATCTCTTCTGCTAAATATCCAAGTTCATGGCTTTTAAAATCTGTCTTCCAACCAAAACCACTAGTCAATTTTGCCAGATTCTCTGCTATTTTAAAACAAGGATAACCTTCCTTACAGTTTGCAATAACATGTGCCTCATTACTTTCTAAGGATTTACCAGAAGTGTCTTTAGAGTCCACATTTCTATCAACAGTCTCTTCAAAGCATTCTAGGCCTTCTCTATCAAGCTCCTCACAACTCCCCCAAAATCTTCCCCTTATCCATTTAGAAAGCCATTCCAACATGTTTGGTATTTGCAAGCCACAGCAGCACCCCACTCCTGGTACCAAAATCTGTTCTAGTTTGCTAGCTGCTGGAGTGCAATATACCAGAAACAGAATAGCTTTTAAAAAGGGGAGTTTAATAAGTTGCTAGTTTACAGTTCTAAGGCTGAGAAAATGTCCCAGCTAAAACAAGTCTATAGAAATGTCTAATCTAAGGCATCCAGGGAAAGATACCTTGGTTCAAGAAGGCCAATGAAGTTCAGGGTTTCTCTCTTAAGTGAGAAGGCACATGGCAAACATAGTCATGGTTTCTCATTCATCTGGAAAGGCATGTGGCAAACATGGTATCATCTGGTAGGTTTCTCTCCTGGCTTCCTGTTTCATGAAGCTCCCCAAGAGGTGTTTTCCTTCTTCATCTCCAAAGGTCACTGGCTGGTAGATTCTGCCTCTTGTGACTATGTCATTCTCTGCTCTCTTAGAAATCTCTCCAAAATGTTTCCTCTTTTAAAGCAGTAAGCAACTCCACTTTCGATGTGTGGAGACAAACCTTCATAGAAATCATGTAATCAAAAGTTACCACCCACAATTGGGTAGGTCACATCTCCATGTGAACTATCAAAATGTTCTCACCCAGCAATATTGAATGAGGATTAAAGGACATGGCTTTTCTGGGGTCCACCATAGATTCAAACCAGCACAATGTACTTGGAAATTTATTGCTTTTTTGTATTGTTACTTTTCACAATTAAAAAAAAAGGATAAAAAAAGAAATGAGAGGAAAAGGCGGGGAAAAAAGATCTGAGGCAAATGTTATATAGTGTTAAGATCTAATAAAGTTAGCTAATGAATAAATAGAAGTTTATATTGTTCTCTTATCTGTTTAAAATATATCATAATAAAATATTTTGGAAATGGCAGATTTGAAACAGAACCAAAAAGAATGTTTAGAAAAAAATTTTTTTAAGTCACTAATGCTAGGACTAAAAGGGAGCTTCCTCAATCTGATGAAGGGCACCTAAGAAAGACCCAAATGCACATGGCTAACCTCATACTCAATGGTGAGAGGTTAAATGCTTCCCCCTAAGATTAGGAAGAAACAAAGACGTGTTTTCTCACCACTTCTGTGCTGGTTTGAAAGGATGTATGTCCCCTAGAAAAACCAGTTTTAAATCTAAATCTCATTTCATAAAGGCAGAATAATCTCTATTCAATACTGTATGTTTGAAATTGTAATCAGATCATCTCCCTGGAGATGTGATTTAATCAAGAGTGGTTGTTAAAATGGATTAGGTGATGACATGTCTCCACCCATTTGGGAGGGTCTTGATTAGTTTCTGGAGTCCTATAAAAGAGGAAACATTTTAGAGAAGGAAGGAGATTCAGAGAGAGCAGAGAATGCTGGAACCCTACTAAGCAGAGAGTCCATGAACCAGCGACCCTTGGAGATGAAGAAGGAAAACGCCTCCCGGGGAGCTTCATGAAACAGGAAGCCAGGAGAGAAAGCTAGCAGATGATGCTGTGTTTGCCACATGCCCTTCCAAATGAGAGAGAAACCCTGACTGTGTTCAGCATGTGCCATCTCACTTGAGAGACCCTGAACTTCATTGGCCTTCTTGAATCAAAATATCTTTCCCTGGATGCCTTGATTGGACATTTCTATAGACTTGTTTTAACTGGGACATTTTCTCAGCCTTAGAACTGTAAACTAGCAACTTATTAAATTCCCCCTTTTAAAAGCCATTCTGTTTCTGGTATATTGCACTCCAGCAGCTAGCAAACTAGAACAACTTCTATTCAGTGTTGTACTGGAGATTCAAGACATAACAATTAGGCAAGAAAAAGGAAATAAAGGCACCCAGATTGGAAAGAAGTAAATCATTTATATTTGCAGATGGCATTATCTTGTATATAGAAAATTCCAAACCTCCACTGAAAACTTGCTAGGACTAGTAAACAAATTTAGGAGGGCTTCAGGATACAAGATTGATATATAAAAATTAATTGTCTTTCTATATATTAGCAGTGAACACTCCAAAAATAAAATTAAGAGGAAAAATCCATTTACAATTGCATAAAAAATACTTAGGCACAAATTTACAGCACAAAAAGTGCAAAACATAATCTAAAACTACAAAACAAAAAATTCAAAGGTATAAAACAATGGATCTGTTCATAAATTAGAAGACAATTTTGTAAGATTACAATACTCCCCAAACTGATCTTTAAAGTCAATGCAAACCTTATCAATATACCAGCTGGCTTTTTTTGGTAGTAATTGATGACTCAATCCTAAAATTCATATGGAAATGCAAGGGACCCAGAAGACAAAAAATCCTGAAAAATAATAAAGTTGAAGGTTTCAACCCTTCCCAATTTCAAAACTTAGTACAAAGCTATAGAAATCAAGACAATGTGATACTGTCATAAAGATAGATATATAGATCAATGGAATAGAATTCATAGTCCAGAAATAAACCTTTATGTTTATTGCAAACTGATTTTCAATAAGGTTGTCAAGACAACTTAATGGTGACGGAGTAGTCTTTTCAACAAATTGGGTCCGGGGCAACTGGATATCCACATACAAAAAAACAAAGTTGGACACCTACTTAATATTAAATACAAAAATTAGCTAAAAGTTGACGCCAGGCCTAACTATAAGAGCTAAAACTATATAATGCTTAGAAGAAAACAAGTAAATTTTCATGACCTAGGGTTAGCAATGGTTTCTTAGATATGATACCAAAAGCACAAGTGACAAGGGAAAATAGGTAAATTGGCCTTCATCAAAATTATGAACATTTTTGCTGCAAATGATACCATCAATAAAAGGAAAATAAGACCCACCGAAGGGAGAAAATATTTTCAAGCCATGTATCTGATAAGGGATAACAAGGTCAATAATAAAAAGACAACTCAATTTAAAAATATCAAACAAAGACATAGGAAATTTGTCAGTATCATTAATTATTAGGGAAATCCAGATCAAAACCACCATGAGATACCATTTCACACCAGCCAACTTCTTGGCTATAATAAAATGACAGACAATAAAATACTGATGAGGATGTGGAGAAATTAGACCCTGCATATGTTACTGGTGGGAACGTAACATGATTCAGCACTGTGGAAAACAGTTTGGTGGTCCTTCAAAAGTTAAAATGTTTTCATTTGTTAAAGCTGCTAAAATGCAATATTCCAGGAATGGACTGGCTTCTAACAATGAAAGAATGGCTTCTGAGTGGCTTGCAAGTTACAATTCTAAGGCCATGAAAATATCAAAATTAAGGCATCAACAGAAGGATACCTTCTCTGAAGAAAGGTTGCTGGTCTTGGACACCTCTGTCACATGGCAAACAGGTGTGTCCTTGTGGTGCAGCTTCTTTGGGGCTTTTTAAAATTTCATCCATTTTAAAGAATTCCAGTAAGAGGATTAAGACCCACTTTGAATGAGCTAGGGCACATCTCAATTGAAATAACCTAACAAAAGTTCCCAGCTACAACATATCTGCACCTACAGTAATGGATTAAAGATGTGACCTTTTCTGGGGTACATGACAACTTCAAACTAGCACAACACAGAAATGCCATATGACCTAGTGCTTTAGTTGGCTAACGCTGCCAAAATGCAATATACCAGAAATGGATCAGCTTTTATAAAAGGGATTTATTAAGTTGCAGATTTACAGTTCTAAGGCCTTAAAAATTTGTCCAAACTAAGGCATCCAGATAAAAATACCGTGATTCCAAAGAAAGGCCAAATGGTAACCAGGTTCCTGCTGTAGCATGGAAGGACTCATGGCCAGTG